>NC_080542.1:25144052-25744052 GCF_028640845.1 Ahaetulla prasina
CCTTTGAATGTCCTGTTTGTGGGAAATGTTTCAGTCTGAATTCTTACCTACTGAATCATCAGAGGACTCACACAGGAGAAAAACCCTTTGAATGTCCTGTTTGTGGGAAAAGTTTCAGTCTGAATTCTCACCTAGTGAATCATCAGAGGACTCACACAGGAGAGAAACCCTTTGAATGTCCTGTTTGTGGGAAAAGTTTCAGTGAGAATTCTAACCTGGCTAAACACCAGAGGACTCATACAGGAGAGAAACCCTATGAATGTTCTGTTTGTGGGAAACGTTTCAGTCAGAATTCTAACCTGGCGAGTCATCAGAGGACTCACACAGGAGAGAAACCCTTTGAATGTCCTGATTGTGGAAAACATTTCAGTTACAATTCCAACTTGGTAAGACATTGTAGAAGTCACACAAGGGACAAACCCTTTGCAAGTGTAGAATGTGGGGAAAGTTTCAATGAAAATTCTGACCTGGTGGAACACTAGAGGACTTACACAGGAAAGTAACCTTTGAGTAACCTGATTATGGGTATATTTCAGTCAGAATTCCAACTTGCTGAAACACCACAGGACTCACACAGGAGAGAAACCCTTTGAATGTCCTATTTGTGGCAAACATTTCTGTCAGAATTCGAACTGGGTGATATAACAGAGAACTCACAGAGGAGACAAATCTGTGGATGTTGTTTCTGACATAAATTGTTCCTTATTGCCCACATGGAAATCGAATTGAAGAAAAAGTTGACGAGTTTAGAGAAGGCTTGAATTTTATTTCTCATCTCTCATTAGGAATGTAGGTGAAAACATATATCAGAATTAGACTTGTAAGTGGAGAGAAAAGGAAAATGGAAAAGAGCTACCAGCTTCTCGTTATCAGCAGCAATTTCATTTTTGCAGGAGTACTGGAATTCCTGAAAAAGGCTTTTGGGTGGTGTTTTTTTGTATATCGATTAGGGAATTCCCACATGTGGAATTTCTGTCTTCTATCTTGATGTCCTCCATTTTTGAGCCCCAGAATACCTTAGCCACCATAGAAGTAATCCTCTAGATACAACTCTAATGGGGCCTGCCAATTACGGCTGTATGTTGCAATCATTGTTAAGTGAGATTACTTTGCTTAACTACTTACCCCCATCCCCTTCTTGCTCTGATGAGGTTGTTAAACAAATGTTCAAGTCATTAAGCAGAACAGTGCAGTGGTGGGACTCTACCGGTTCTCACCAGTTTGGTAGAACTGGTTGTTAAGTAGTTAAGCAGTTCAGACAACCGGTTGTTAGAAGAAATCTCCTTTTGTTTTTTCCACTTTACAGGGTTAATCCTGTAAGGAATTACAACATAATAATCTTTATGGCCCTGCTTGCTGAAATTGCCTCTCCTAAACTAACCCTTATTACATTTTTACTGTCGCTTCTAGTTCTGGAGCTTCTTGGAGGATTTTGGGGTTTTTTACTTTCTTAAAGGGGAAAAGTTGTTTTAAGCTTTTTACGCCACTGTTGGGAGAAAATACTCTCCTGTTGGAGTTCTTCCAGCCAGGATGCAATGATCAACACTTTGAAGAAATAATTGAATAACAAAACAGAAGCTTTTAATGACAAGGAACCAAGCTGAGGGACATTCAGCAAGGTTTACTGGCTAGCTAGAAAAATTGATCTGCCAAGAATGAAATAAGGGTTAATGGAGAGGCAGTTTCTGTAAGCAGGGCAATAAAGATTAGGCTAGAAAACAACACAGAAAGTTGTAATTCCTTACAGGATTAAGCTTGTAAAGTGAAAAAAACAAAAGGAGATTTCTTTTAACAACCAGTTCTCCGAAATGCTTCATTACTTAACAAGGTTCTCAGAACTGCTTAACTACTTAACAACCGGTTCTACTGAATCGGTGAGAACTGGTAGAATCCCACCACTGCCCATGTTGCTATGATTCTATGAATTCAGAGGCAGTTTAGAAAATAGGTCCACAGTAGCGCCATAAATGTGCTCATGGTAAAGGGATATGGCTGAAGAGCTAGTTGTGGCCTGGGAACTAGCCGCGACTGGCGCTTTAGACCGGGTCGCACCTTTGCGGTCTCTAACCCGGCGTAGATCTCAACCAGCTCCTTGGTTCTACGAGGGGCTGAGGGAGATGAAACGCTGGAGAAGACGCCTAGAGAGTGCCTGGAGATCCAGCCGTTCCGAAGCTGACCGGACACTAGTTAGGTCTTATAGTAGGACCTACCTAGTGGCATTGAGGGAAGCAAAGCATTTTTACGTTTCCTCCCTCATTGCGTCGGCAGATAACCGCCCGGCCACCCTGTTTCAGGTGACCCGCTCTCTCCTTCAACAGGAGGTGCGGGAGGACCACTTACAGGGCCGTGCCGAGGAGTTTAGTGGTTATCTATACGATAAAATTGTTCAGCTTCAGGATGGATTGGATCAAAATTGGGTAGATCCAGGTGAGAGGTCATCTTGTTGAGACTGTTTGGGATGGATTTGACCCTGTGACTCCCGAGGACATGGACAGGTTGTTGGGGCGGTTGAATGCCACCACATGTTTACTGGACCCATGCCCTCCTGTCCGCTGCTGGCCACGCAGGAGGTGACACGAGGCTGGCTCCGGGGGATTATCAACGCTTCTTTGATGGAAGGGGTTTTCCCTGCCACCTTGAAAGAGGCGGTGGTGAAACCCCTCCTCAAGAAACCTTCCCTGGACCCAGCTGTTTTGGGAAATTATCGTCCGGTCTCCAACCTTCGCTTTGTGGTGAAGGTTGTAGAGAGTGTGGTGGCACGTCAATTACCCCAATACCTGGATGAATCTGTCTATCTAGACCCGTTCCAGTCCGGCTTTTGGCCTGGATACAGTACGGAGACGGCTTTGGTCGCGTTGGTGGATGATCTCTGGAGGGCCAGAGACAGGGGTTATTCCTCTGCCCTGGTCCTATTAGATCTCTCAGCGGCTTTTGATACCATCGACCATGGTATCTTGCTGCACCGGTTAGGGAGTTTGGGAGTGGGAGGCACTGTTTATCGGTGGTTCTCCTCCTATCTCTCCGACCGGTCACAGACGGTGTTGGCAGGGGGGCAGAGATCGACCTCAAGGCCCTTCACATGTGGGATGCCGCAGGGGTCGATTCTCTCACCTCTCCTGTTCAACATCTATATGAAGCCGCTGGGTGAGATCATCAATGGCTTTGGGGTGAGGTACCAACTGTACGCTGACAACATGCAGCTGTACTTTTCCACCCCAGGCCACCCCAACGAAGCTATCAAAGTGCTGTCCCGGTGTCTGGAAGCAGTATGGGTCTGGATGGGGAGAAACAGGCTCAAGCTCAATCCCTCCAAGACGGAGTGGCTGTGGATGCCGGCACCCCGGTACACTCAGCTGCAGTGATTGTTGGGGGCGAATCATTGGCCCCAGTGGAAAGGGTGCACAACTTGGGCGTTCTCCTGGATGGGCGGTTGTCTTTTGAAGATCACTTGACAACCGTCTCCAGGAGAGCTTTTTATCAGGTCCGCCTGATTCGTCAGTTGTGCCCCTTCTTTGACCGGGATGCCCTATGCACGATCACTCATGCTCTTGTTACCTCTCGCTTGAATTATTGCAATGCTCTCTACATGGGGCTCCCCTTGAGGAGCACTTGGAGGGTCCAGTTGGTTCAGAATGCAGCTGCACGGGTGATAGAGGGAGCCGCACGTGGCTCCCATGTAACACCACTCCTGTGCAGGCTGCACTGGCTACCTGTGGTCTTTCGGGTGCACTTCAAGGTTTTGGTTATCACCTTTAAAGTGCTCCATGGCTTAGGGCCAGGGTACTTACGGGACCGCCTGCTGCTACCGAATGCCTCCCACTGACCCGTACGCTCGCACAGAGAGGGACTCCTCAGGGTGCTGTCCGCCAAGCAATGTCGGCTGGCGGCCCCCAGGGGAAGGGCCTTCTCTGTGGGGGCTCCCACTCTCTGGAACGAACTTCCCCCTGGACTTCGTCAACTGCCAGACCTTCGGACCTTCCGCCGCGAGCTGAAGACCTATTTGTTTATTCGTGCAGGGTTGGCATAGGATTTTAATAGTTTTAATATTTGATATAAATTTTATAAATTTTATGGGGTTTTTATGATTTTAAGTGTTTTAATTCGGCCATATGTTTAATAAGTTTTTTAATTTATTGTTTTAATTGTATACTATTGTCATTTTATCTAGGCTGTAAACCGCCCTGAGTCCTTCGGGAGAAGGGTGGTATAAAAATCCAATAAATCAAATCAAATCAAATCAAAACGTAAAATGTGAGGACAGTCGTAAGTGCTAGGACTGGTCAAAAGTGTGAAAGGGTATGTAAACTCACGTTTGAATGTCAGTTTTTCTAGCTAGCCAATAAGCCTTGGTGAATGTCCCTCAGCTTGGTTCCTTGTCATTAAAAGCTTCTGTTTCGTTGTTCAATTATTTCTTCAAAGAGCTAATCATTGCATCCTGATTGGAAGAACTCCAACAGGGGAGTATTTCCTCCCAACAGCGGTACAAAAAACTTAAAACAACCCTTCCCCTTTAAGAAAGTCAAGAAAGAAAAAACTCTGAGAAGCTACGGAACCGGAAGTACTGCCAAAAATGAAATAAGGGTTAACGGAGAGGCAGTTTCTGTAAGCAGGGCAATAAAGATTAGGCTAGAAAACAACACAGAAAGTTGTAATTCCTTACAGGATTAAGCTTGTAAAGTGAAAAAAACCGAAGGGAATTTTTTTTAACAAACCGGTTCTTCGAAATGCTTAATTACTTAACAAGGTTCTCAGAATTGCTTAACTACTTAACAACCGGTTCTACAGAACCGGTGAGAACCGGTAGAATCCCACCACTGCCCATGTTGCTATGAGTCTATGAATTCAGAAGCAGTTTAGAAAATAGGTCCACAGTAGCGCCATAAATGTGCTCATTGTAAAGGGACGTGTTTTTTTTAAAAAAAGGTTATTTTGTTCAAAATATTAATATACAGTACAAACTCCAAAAACAGAAACAATTTTTTAAAAAGCAAAACAACGATAGAAAAATATATATAAAAAGAAAAAATGTACATTAAAAAAATCAAACAGTTTTACTTCTATTATCCCCCCACTAGAATATTCATAACATATTAGTTATCTCCCCTTATGAAGCAGGCCAAAAATTTATAAACTTCTGCTTCTATTTATAACCAATTTGATGTTCATCTATTTACAATCTATAAAGGCATTGTAATTAACAGGTGAACCAACAACAAAGTTAAACATCAAAGCACTTCGTTAACAATCTACTATTCCGTTTAATTTGTACAAAGTTTAGAATGGCTTCTTATTTACCATAAATCATTAGAATCATTGTCGCTGATTTGTCTGGGCTGAAATATCTTTGTTTGATTCTTATTAATAAAACTTTTTCTTAAAATTTAAGTTGAGAACAATAAGACAACAGTTGTGTTTTATTGCCCAAATCATAAAATCTCTTGGCTGATCCATTTTCCACATTGTTTTCCAGTTAGATATGGTAGATCCATTCCCCAATCTTCTTAAGAAAGCCCAGTTCATCTCATATCGAGTCTGTTAACTCCAAATCTGTAGGAGCCACATCCACTTCAGCCTTCTCCCAACCATCCTGCAGTTTCCAATCCGTCATGAGGGGTCTTTTAAGAAGTGACTGTGCTCCCTGTGGGAGCTTCTTTGGAAGAGCTCAGGCTCACAAAAGGATTCATTTGGAGAGACCCATCCATTTGTGCACGCTCATAATCCTAAATGCTTCCATCAGTCCCAGAGGAAGGGATCTCCCACAGCTGAAATGTTTTTTTCTCACCACGATCCTTCACATCCTTCTGGGTAATCCTCCAGCTGGATATGACAACAATTATTTCCTTCCTGTGTTGCTTCCGGCAAATGACTTACACTGCAAATGGCTTTTTTCTCTGGGTGTAATAGTGATAGTCCTCGGTCAGGAAATTGTGCAGCAGGTTTCCAAATAAACTCACAGACGTTAAGGCAAATTTGTAGTTTTATACAAATAAATATAGTTAACATTTATATTTACAGCAAACAAAATGGTCAGGAACATCCGTAGGTAAATTCAAATAGCATACAGCGCACACAGAAGAAAAAAGCGAGAAAAATGGGAAATTTCCCCTTTATACCTACAGCAACCAATCATAGCGAAGATTGCCTCACACAGGAGCCAGCACTCTCCAACCAATCAACTTGCAACTAACTGTTCTTGCCCATTATACAATTTAACTGTTCCAGCTATTAAATTTAATTTATAGCTGGACAGCATTTAAACTAATTTGTTTCACAAATTCTTTGTGTTTTTGTATATTTAATGGTTTTGCCATGAGGTCAGCTAAATTATTTTCTTTTTTTAGCAGTTAATTTATATATTTTCAGATTACGTACATAGGTGCTTAGTGAACAGCATATTGTCTGGATCGCTCCATTTATATATAATAATACTTTTCCCACTCCTAATTTCTACCTCTACTATCCAACCATCTGTAAAATGAGTCCCATGTTTGAAAATACTCTGTATCTTCTTTTGCTTTTATTTTTAGTGTCTGTCCATTTCTGCACAGTCAAAAAATGTTTTAATTACATCTTACTCTTTAGGTATTTCCTCATTTTTCCAGTGCTGTGCAAATACAATTCTTGCTGCTGTGAAAACATGTAATATTAAGTATAGGTTCCCTTTATCATATTTTTCCAGTATTATGCCTAACAAGAATATTTCTGGCTTAAAATCTATTTGTTGCTTTACCATTTTTTTCTAACCATGTATATATTTTTGACAAATATTTCTTTGCTTTTTCACATGTCCACCACATATGATAATATGTCTCCAGTGTCTGGTTACATTTTCAGCATCTGTCAGACATGCTTTTAAACATCTTTGCTAATCTGATCAGTGATAAATGCCACCTATAAAACATTTTATATAAATTTTCCTTATATGTAGTTTCCATTGTCAATTTAGAATTCCTTTCACAAAGTTTTTGCCACTTGTGTCAGGGTTTCAAGGAACACCCCCAATGAAATAAAGCTCTGAGGCTTGAGGTTCTTCAAAGTTCCAATTTATTAGAGATGTCATGTTGGCACAGCTGGGAAAACCTGAAACTGAAAGCTTTCAGGTTTTCTATACCCAGTTGACAGTTCACAGCCCTGCCTCACACCCACAAGTTTGTCCAATCAACTGTTCACACTCAATTGGATACAATTTTCAGGCAGCCTACATCAGAGGCACGCAAAAGTCCTTGAATACGGAATGTTGTTATGACTAACTTTCTACCGCTCCAATAACAACCCCCTCCCAAATTCCCCAGTCAAAATATATGGCAGTTAAGAAGCAAAAAGAAAATTGCCTTCCAAAACTGACACATAGTACAGTATATCCAAAAGGTTTTGCCCATCTTCCATTTTCAGGCTTAGCAAAAGGTTATATAATTTCTTTATCAACTTTTCATCTACCCCTAAAATTATTTAGTTAAGTATTGTAAGCTTTTTGTAAAAACCATAGTTCTCCACGCCTTGGTACTGCAACTCTTGTTTGGTTCTAAGTTGCCCTTCCACATTTAAAATATCTTTATACCAGAGGTGAAATGTAAAATTTGTTACTACCAGTTCTTTGGGCATAGCTTGGTGGGGGAGTTAATGTGATTGGGTGGACGTGGCCAACTTTTTTTTTTTTACTTTTAAAAGCATTTTTTCTACAACCTCTTCAGCTGAAGAGGTTGTAAAAAAATGCTTTTAAAAGCCTGTGATGATCAGGCAACTCAGCTGGGATTGCCAGAGGAAAAAAAAAGCTTTTAAAGGGTTCTGACAATCCCAGCTGAGTTCGCTGGTCGCCAGAACCTTTTAAAAGCATTTTTTAATAACCTTTGGCCAAAGAGCTTGTAGAAAACATGCTTTTAAAGGGTTCTGACAATTCCAACTGATTTGCCTGATCATCAGAACCGTTTAAAAGCATTTTTTACAACCTCTTCGGCTGGAGAGGCTGTAGAAAAAAATGCTTTTATAGGGTTCTGACAATCCCAGTGGAGCTGCGTGATCATCAGAGGCTTTTTTTTAACTTTTAAAAGCATTTTTCGCTGAAGAAAAAATGCTTTTAAAAGTAAAAAAAAACCTCTCATGATCACATGGCTCAGCAAGGGCGGGAAGGGGCAGGGATTTTTTTTGCTACCGGTTCTCCGAACCACCCGCCACCATCGTTACCGGATCAGGCGATCCAGTCCAAACCGGGAGCATTTCACCCCTGCTTTATACATTAAGATTTTTTCCAGATTTACTACATTTGGATGAACAAATGCTTCCATCATTGAGAGCCAAACTGGAATTTTCATGTAAAATTTTGCTTTCATCTTTTCCCATCCGGAAAGTAGAGAATTTCTAATATAATGTCTTAGAAAATACCTATGAGTTTTGCTTTTATCATACCATAAAAAAGCATGCCATCCTAATTGGAGTTCATGGCCTTCCCAAAACAGTAATTTTTGTGTTTTAGGGTTAACCTCACCCATGTTAATACAGCTGCTTGATCTGATAGCCCAAAGCCCCCATTATTTTTAAATTCTTGCAACATTTTCAATTTGATTCTTGCTTTTTTCCCTTGCCAAACGTATTTCAAAATTATTGTATTTAGTTCATCAAAGTATTTGTTTTCCTATTTTTATAGGGGCCATTTGGAACAAAAAAAAAGTAACTTTGGTAAAATATTCATTTTTATGCTTGCAATTCTTCCTACCATTGATAGCTGCAAATTTTTCCATTTATCCAAGTCTGTTTTAATTTGTTTTGTTTTTTTGGAAATTTTTTTAATTTATTTTTAATAAAAAACAAACAAAAAAACCCTCATCAAATCAATTGCAACATGCTGTATGGGTGTTAACATATCTTCTTTTGCAATCACAAAGTAAACATCTCTTTTATACATATATCTTATATTTTCTTTTCTAACATATCTTTCCATTTAACCAATAATAAAATAAATCCCATATTTTATAATATTGCTTATCTCCTTGCTCTCTAATTTCAAATGTTAATTTACTCATCTCTGCACATTCCCTCATTTTTCTAATTATTTCATCTTGTGAAGGTAATTTTTCATTTTTCCAATTTTTAGCAAACACAATCCTGGCTGCTGTAATAATATTCACAATCAAATATTTTACATCTCTAGTATATATCTCAGGTATAATTCCCAACAGAAAGACTTCTGTCTTAAAATCAATATGTGTTTTGATCATTTTCTCCAACCACGTGTGTATTTTAGTCCAGTATCTTTTCGCTTCAACACATGTCCACCACATGTGGTAGTATGATCCAGGTGTCTGATGACACTTCCAGCATTTTCCTTGAACATTCTAGCAATTCTTGTAGGGAGTAAATGCCACCTCTAAAACATCTTATACAAATTCTCTTTATATGCTGTAGATATTGTCATTTTATAATTATACATCCACAATTTCTGCCAACCCTCTAAATCTATCCCATGACCAAAATTCTTCCCCCAAGCAATCATTGTCTCTTTTACTTGTTCTTCCTCCAGTTTCATCTCTAATAAATATCCATACAGTTTCCTAATCAAATTGTCATCTGACAATTAGTTATATTAAATAACTAGTTATATTATCAAAACTAGTTATATTATTGTAAAAGCCTTCTGTCAGGCTGCCTCTGATTATATCTAGGAAAGATTACACCTTGACTTCATTTGAAAATAAAGAAAAGTACTTTTACTAGGTACATCTTGATTGCAGCAGTATAAAGTTGAATCTGAGACAAAATATGGCTAACAATCTATATCCCCCCTATTTCTCCCTCCTCTTCCCCAAGAGGTCATCAGGTCTGGTCCAATGCCAGCTCCTTCCCATGGTCCCGTGGTAATCTTCTTCCACAGGTCTCTGGCTGTCAATCATATCAGGAATGCAATGTCCGTTAGAGTTCGCGCTCAAACATTCCTGTTGAATTCAAAACATTAATCTCCCCTCCCCCCTTAATTATGTCAGACCGACACTCTTAAAGGACCCTCTCTACTTAACTTGAATCCAAGAGCTATTTACATTAGAAATAAAATCCCATGCTATCTAACAACTGAATATAAGAAGTACAAAAAGATATGAAGATTGGAGTGGAGGCTGACATTCGGCCCTCCTGCAACAAGGACATCAGTCCTAGAAAGAAAAAGAGAAAAGTTAGGGTTTGTCAGGATATTTTTTTATAGAATTGAGCTATCTTTTCTGAAGCACGAACATCTTCCTTGTTCACCCATTCGGCTTGGGACAAAGGGAAGTGCTTCCAAGCAATGAGATATTGAATTTTATTTCTATGTTTTCTTGAATCCAAGATTTCTTTTACTTCAAAATGTTGTTCGCCCTCTATGAGAATTGGTATAGGAGGGGGTGTATGGTTAGCACGGAAAGTAGATGTGTGTCCTGGTTTCAGCAAGCTTACATGGAAAACGGGATGAATTCTTCTAAGCGTTTTTGGTAATTCTAGCTGTACAGTCACGGGGTTGATGATTTTCACTATGGGGAAAGGTCCTACATACTTAGGTCCCAGTTTTTTAGATTTTTGAGTGGTTTGTAAATATTTGGTGGAGAAATAAACTCTATCTCCAACTTGGTATTTGTTCTCAGGGGATCTTTTTTTATCTGCTTGTTTTTTATGTGCATGGTGAGCATCATCGATCGCCTTGCAAGTCATTTTCCATGTGCTTTGTATTTGATCTATCCATTCTGACAAGGAGGAAATCGTGGTTTTTTTCCTTTGGAAGTTCCGAAATGGGAACAAAGTCTTGGCCTGAAGCTATTTTAAAAGGAGTAAATCCTGTGCTACTATGAATTGAGTTATTGTAGGCGACTTCAGCAAAAGGTAGTAGGTCTGCCCAATTGTCTTGTTGATAGTTAATGTAACAACGTAAATATTGTTCTAGTACCGAGTTCAAGCGTTCACAACTTCCATTAGTCTGGGGATGATGGGAGGAGCTTAATCCTTGGGCAGAGCCAATCAGTCGCAAAAATTCTTTCCAAAATTGAGAAGTGAATTGAACTCCCCAATCTGGCGTTCAGGAACTCCATGGAGTCTATAAATGTGTTGCACAAACAACTTCGCCAGAGTCTTTGAGGAGGGTATTTTTGAACATGGAATAAAATGGACTTGTTTGGAGAAAAGGTCTGTGACTACCCAGATTACAGTATTGCCTGCACTTTCGGGTAGCTCCATTATGAAATCCATGGATATTTCTTTCCATGGAGCTCCTGGCCGGGCTACTGTTTGAAGTAGTCCAGGAGGTTTTCCTGGAGGTCTTTTAGACGATGCGCAAACAGGGCAACTTGATATATACGATTGAATGTCCTTTTTAAGACTTGGCCACCAAAATTGTCTTTTAAGAAGATGCAAGGTTTTCACAAATCCAAAATGTCCTGCCATTTTGGCATCATGGCATCATTGTAGGAAGGTTTCTCTGAGTGATAGAGGAACATATAGTTTCGCTCCAACCCAAGCTAGTCCATCACGGAGCGTGCATTCATGCGAATGTGCCAAGAACCAGTCATCGGAGTTCAAAGCTTCCTTAAACAACTTAGTTAGTTCATCTGGCAGTGATGTCTCGGTTTTGGTATGGCTTCGAGTTATAGCTGGAGCTGCTAACTGCTGAATGGGAAGTATTGGGCGAACCACCTCAGAGCGTGTACCATTGTATTGGGGCAAACGTGAAAGAGCATCTGCCAAAAAGTTTTTTCCTCCAGGAATGTAATGTAAGGTGAAATTAAAGCAGTTAAAATATTGAGCCCAACAGGCTTGTTTAGGCGAAAGTTTTCTAGGAGTTTTTAGCGCTTCTAAATTTTTGTGATCAGTCCAAACTTCAAAAGGATGATTAGAACCTTCTAAGAATTGTCTCCATGTGCGAAGAGCCCAATGAACTGCAAATGCTTCTTTTTCCCAAATAGCCCACCGTCTTTCAGTTTCAGTCAATTTTCGAGAAGTGAAAGCATAGGGTTGTAGTTTACCATCGGAATTGTTTTGGAGTAAAACGGCTCCGACTGCTACATCACTAGCATCTGCTTGTATCACAAAAGGAACATCCATATCGGAGTGTTTTAAAATAGGTTCAGCGGCAAACAGTCGTTTCAATTTTTCAAACGTTGCTTGACATTCCATTGTCCATTCGAGAGGTAATGTTTTAACATCTTTATCATATCTGGACTGTATTTGTAAATATGAAAACCAGTTCATTGTTATACCATCTGCCTCTAGTTCTAATTTAGATTTTAACTCACCCTTTTCATTCAACAATTCATTATATCTAATAATATGTTCCTTTTTAAATGTTATTGAATATGAGAATGCCTCAATAGATGATACCCAAATTGGAATTTTTTTTAAAAAAAAATTTTTTATTACTTTTTTCCAACAAACAAAAAAGAAAATACATTATTACACCCTTGTGCTATACATAAAAAAAAGGAAGATTTGGGTCTTCGGATATGTCCTCATAATTGCCAAAATCCACGTTCTCGAGGTACAGGTACCGAAGCGTCCAATTTTCCAAGCACATAGTCCACGAATGGTTTCCAAGTCTTCCAAAAAATATCTTCTTTATACACACCACTTCTAATTTTAATATCACATGTCATTTTATCATTTAAGGCTAATTTCCACATTTCAGAATTCCACTCTTCTATTCTAAAAATCACATCTAATTTCCAATATCTAGCTATTATAATTCTACCTATTATAATCATAATTCTAATCAATTCTTTTTCATATTTTGTTAATTCTATTTCCCTAATTACCAACAATAATATAGTTTCCACTCTCAATATTATTACTTTCCCCATCATTTCAAATACAATTTTCTCCAATTGTTGCCAAAACTTTTTAACCTTGTCACATTTATACCACATATGTTCATAAGTCCCCAATTCCATCTCACATCTCCAACATTTTTTACTAATTTTTTTATCCATTTGTGACAATCTTACTGGAGTCAAATACCATTTCCAAACAACTTTATAATTATGCTCTTTAATCCTTATAGATAAAGTTCTCATAATTCTACTATTCCAATTCACATTCCAATCTGACTCTGGTATTTCAATATTAAGATCTTTTTCCCAATTTGTCCTCATCACTCTTTGTAATTTTTCATCAGAATTTATAATCTTATAAACCCTACTAACGAGTCCCTTTAGCCCAATTTCATCTTTCATAATCCGAGATACTAAATATTCAAATTCAGTTTCACATCTATTTATCGAATAATTTTCCCTTAATTTTTTTGTCCATTTTTCTATCTGTATTTTTTCAAACCAACTTAACCCTAATTTTTCAATAATTTCTTTATTCCTCCTTTCATTTTCCATAACTTTTATCCAATCTCTAATAATTTCTATATTTTCCTCTTTAATCACTTCATTACGCTTTTATATTATTTTTAATCGGCCAATTTCCAATTGTCTCCCCCAAAAAGATTATATCCGGAATTAAAATTTTAACAAATTTATTCCACATTTTACTTAATCCCTTTAACCAATAACTTCTAATTACACATTTTGAGTTTGCTTTATCTAAAAACCACCTTGATCCAAATTTCTCTATCCCTTAACTCTAAGTCTCTCCAATAGTTATCTTCACCTTTAAATATTTTTACCACTATCCGGATACCATACGCACAGTAATAATTAAATAATTTGGGGATTCCTAATCCACCTTCCTTTTGATTTTGATACCACATTTTCTTCACTAATCTAGGTCTTTTGCCACCATTACAAAATTTGTCCAATTTTTTCTGATATCCTTCAATATCTTTCTCTGTCAAATTTAGCGGTAGCATCTCGAATAAAAAGTTGAACTTGGGCAGCAACATCATCTTACACATTGCAATTCTACCAAACCAAGACAACTTTAACATTTTATATTTGTCTATCTTCTTCTCAATTTCATTAATCACCACATCATAATTAAGTTTTTTCAATTCTTTAACCTTGAGTGAAAGCACTATACCCAAATATTTCAATGTATTTTTAATCCTTATCCCAAATTGCTCTTGCATATTCTCACACTCATTACCATTACTATCCATCAATAATTCTGACTTTGACCAATTTACTTTCAGACCTGTCATTTCCTCAAATTCTTTCAAATGCTTATATATCTTTTTCAGGTCTTTTTCTATATTTTTCAAAATAATTAAAGTATCATCCGCATACAAATTTATCTTATACCCCTTATATCCTTCTAATTCTTCATCTTTTTCTATCATTTTTGTCAAAATTTCCATAGCTAATAAAAATAATGTTGGGGACAAGGGACATCCTTGTCTCGTACCTGCTTCTAATTTTATCTCTTCAGTTAATATTCCATTCACCTTCACTCTTGCACTGCTTTTTTGATACAATTTTGAAATAACATGTATAAACTTATTACCAAAGCCTAAAGCCTCCACAATTACTTTAATAGTTTCCCATTGTACGGAATCAAAAGCTTTAAAAATATCCAATGATACTATACCAATTTTATCACCGTTATGTTCAGCTACATCTATAATATTTAATACTCTTCTAACAATATCACTCATGTATCTACCCTTCACGAAACCTACTTGGTTATAACTTATATATCTATCTATAAATCTATTTAATCTATTACTTATAATAGCAGTAAATATCTTTGCATCCTGATTAATTAAAGAAATTGGCCGATAGGACTCAATCCTTTCTAAATCTTTATCTGGCTTAGGAATTGGGGATATCACCGTTTTTTAAGAAGTGACTTTTCTTTATCTTCTCCCAATTTGATAACAACGCTTCTTTGACTATGTCTTCTAAAATATCCCTGTGATTTAGCTTGTCCATACCATAAAAAAGCATGCCCTCCCAACAACAAGTCATGGCCTTCCAAAGTCAATATTCTATTATTTTTTAGGATTATCCATTCTTTAATCCACATCAAATTTGCTGCTTGGTAATACAATTCCCAATTAGGTAACCCAAAGCTGCCTCTGACTCTCGTCTTGTAATAGTTTTATTTTTATCCGTGCCTTTTTCCCTTGCCAAATATATTTCAACATCATTTTGTTCAACTCCACAAAGTATCCTCTCCTCAATTTCATTGGTATAGTCTGAAACAAATAAAAAATTCTAGGTAATATATTCATCTTAATTGTTGATATTCTTCCCAGCAATGACAATTGTAAATGTTCCCATTTAGCCAAATCTGTCACAATCTGCTGTTTGAGTTTGTAGTAACAAACATAGTAACAATAATAATAACAACAACAGAGTTGGAAGGGACCCTGGAGGCCTTCTAGTCCAACCCCCTGCCCAGGCAGGAAATCCTATACGACCTCAGACAGATGGTAATCCAACATTTTCTTAAAAATTTCCAGCGTTGGAGCATTCTCTGCAGGCAAGTCGTTCCACTTATTAATTGTTCTAACTGTCAGGAAATTTCTCCTTAGTTCTAAGTTGGTTCTCTCCTTGATTAGTTTCCACCCATTGCTTCTTGTTCTACCTCAGGTGCTTTGGAGAATAGTTTGACTCCCTCTTCTTTGTGTCAGCCCCTGAGATATTGGAACACTGCTATCATGCATCCCCTAGTCCTTCTTTTTATTAAACTAGACATACCCAGTTCCTGCAACCGTTCTTCATATGTTTTAGCCTCCAGTCCCCTAATCATCTTTGTTGCTCTTCTCTACACTCTTTCTAGAGTCTCAGCATCTTTTTTTACATCGCGGCGACAAAAACTGAATGCAATATTCCAAGTGTGGCCTTACCAAAGCATTATAAAGTGGTATTAACACTTCACGTGATCTTGATTCTTTCCCTCTGTTTATGCAGTCCAGAACTGTGTTGGTTTTTTTGGCAGCTGCTGCACACTGCTGGCTCATATCTAAATGGTTGTCCACTAGGACTCCAAGATCCCTCTCACAGTTACTACTATTGAGCAAGGTACCACATATACGGTGCCTGTGCATTTTTATTTTTTTTGCCTAAATGTAGAACCTTACTTTTTTCACTGTTGAATTTCGTTTTGTTAGATAGCGCCCAATGTTCTAATCTGTTAAGATCTTTCTGTATCTTGAGCCTATCTTCTGGAGTGTTGGCTATTCCTGCCAGCTTGGTGTCATCTGCAAATTTGATAAGTTCCCCATCTATCCCCTTGTTCAAGTCATTGATGAAGATGTTGAAGAATACTGGGCCTAAAACAGAGCCTTGGGGTACTCCACTGCATACTTCCCTCCATGTAGACGAAATTCCATTGAGGACTACATGTTGAGTGTGGTTGGTCAGTCAGTTATGAATCCATCTGGTGGTGGTGCTGTCTAACCCACATTTTTCTACTTTATCTAGTAGTAGGTTATGGTCTACTTTATCAAATGCTTTACTGAAGTCCAAGTAAATTGTATCGACAGCATTCCTCTGGTCCACTAATTTTGTCACTTTGTCAAAGAATGCAATATGATTAGCCTGGCATGATCTGTTTTTGACAAACCCATGTTGGCTTTTGGTTATTACTTTGTTTGCTTCTAGTGTTCGGTGATTCGTTGCTTGATTATCTTTTCCAGAATCTTTCCTGGTATTGAGGTCAGGCTGATAGGTCTGTAGTTTCCTGGATCTGCTTTTTTCCCCCTTTTTTGAAGATGAGAACTACATCAGCTCTTTTCCAGTCCTCTGGCAGTTCCCCTGTGCTCCAGGTTCTTTGAAAGATATAGTTCAGTGGTTCTGAGATTTCGTCTGCCAGTTCCATCAGAACCCTGGGGTGTAATCCATCCAGTCCTGGTGATTTGAACTCATCTAGGGTAGACAGATGTTCACTTACCATTTTTTCCCCCTATTTTAACTTGTGTTCCTAATCTGTTTTTTGTGGTGCTGTTTTTGATAGGTTGGATTGTTTTTTCCTCTTGTGTAAAGACAGATGCAAAAAATGAGCTAAGTAGATCTGCTTTCTCCCTGTTGCTTGTCACCTTCTTGCCACTTTCTCCCAGCAATGGGCCAATTGTTTTCATTGGTTTCATCTTCGCTGTCAGACTGGGCCAGTTTTGGTGTTGCAGGATCTCAGCTGCCTTAGCTGATGATTCATGTGCTCTTTTTTCATCTAGGGTGATGCTTAGGGTAAGGTTAGTTTTGGCTAGCAATCGTCTCTGGAGGCGAATATCTCTAACGCCACAGATTAGTTGCTCTAGGAGTGCATCATTGAGGTCTCGGTACTCGCAGTGCATAGTGGCCTTGCACATGGCGGCCATGTAGCCACTGATTGGCTCTCCCTCTCGCTGCAGCCTCTGCCGGAATTGATACCGTTGGACGAATTTGGATGGTACCGGAGCATAATGTGCCCTTAACGTGGTCTGCAAGACCTGCCATGTTACCGATTGTACTGGGGTCAGTTCTGAGAGTGATTTGGCCATGTCGAAAACTTCAGGGCCGTAATGACTCAGGAAATAGGCCCACTTCCGATTGTCAGACAGCCCTTGAAGATCATTAGCTTCAAGGAAGCATTCAACCTCGCCCTGTACGATCCCCACTTTTCCTTTGTGGGATCGAATGGCACTGGTGGTATATAGGCTGACATCCTGCTTGTCGTGCTTGGTTCTTGCCGCCTTAACTGCTTGGCTGGATTCGAAAGTTATCAGCGCTTTTTTGGTCTACCTATCTACCTCAATCCCATCCTCGTCGCCAGTTGGGGCATATGAACTTGGGTCAGATGTAGTTGGGTCATATGAACTTGGGTCATATGAAATTGTCTTTAACAATCCATGGGGATTTGTTTAACAACTGCAGAGGAAGACATGTAAGTTGGCACTGTCATGTGACATCAGCCTTCACAATTGGGCTTCTTAGTGACAATGATGCCAGTCCCAATTATGCTCAATGAGGGAGAACTACTTAAATGAGGATGTAATCAGAGAGGTTCTGGACTGTATTTTCTGCCCTTATTTGGAGCTGAGGACTTCCATGAGCAAAACTGATGCTTCAAATCTTGCTGAGGCTTTAGGCATCATTTCATCAATAAAGCCCCACCTCTATAAATTACCTCAGAAGATTTATAAGAGATTATTCTGGCATTGTGGCATGTTGCTTTTTCATTGTAATGTACACTTTTTTCAAATCTTCTGCAACCCTTTTACAAACAATAAAAGCTACATTTTCATTTGAATCTTACAGACAAAGATGATGCCAGAAGACCACACTGGACAACTGAGAATAACAAGCAATATTGAAAAGCCCAGCAGATTGAAGCAGAAATAAAAATATTCTCCATTTCCATCAGAAAAAACAATTCTTCTCCTTCCCCTGTAGGTGAAAGACAAAAGAAAACCAAGAAAAGATTTTGACCGGAAAAAGTAGACTTTGTGGAACACAAGGACACAATACACAAAAAGGTCAAGGGAGATTATATTTCCATTCAGAAAGAGGGAAATATCTGGAAGCCAGTGGGGAGGAAAAGGTCAATTAAATAGGAATATAGGGCAGACAGTAATACAAGCATTGCCCTGAGAGGAAGAAAAGGGCTTAAATTGAAACACCACTAAAAAAGGGATCATACTTTCAACCTTCTCAAGAATATCAGATTTGTGTGAATATCAGTGCTGGAAAAGCTCCATAGGTGTGCCTATTGTGAGAAAAGTTCTAATCACAAGTGATTATGCAGGGGACAGTCCACTCTGAAGAAGAGCAGATACAAATTTCTGAATGTGGTAAAAGCTCAGGTCAGAGCAGGTCAGTTTTGGTTCATGGAAGGACTTACACAGGAGAGATGCCCTACAAGTGCATCCAATGTGGAAAATCCTTTAGCAAAGCTGGCAACTTGGTGATACATCTGAGGACTCACAGCAGGGAGAAGCCGTATGACTGTCCAGATTGTGGGAAACGTTTCATTCGATATTCCCACCTCGTGAGACACCTGAGGACTCATACAGGAGAGAAACCCTTTGAATGTCCTGTTTGTGGGAAAAGTTTCAGTCAGAATTCCTATCTAGTGAATCATCAGCAGACTCATACAGGAGAAAAACCTTTTGAATGTCCTGTTTGTGGGAAAAGTTTCAGTAAGAATTCTAACCTGGCAAAACACCAGAGGACTCACACAGGAGAGAAACCCTTTGAATGTCCTCTTTGTGGGAAAAAATTCAGTCAGACTTCTAACCTGGCAAAACACCAGAGAACTCACACAGGAGAGAAACCCTTTGAATGTTCTCTTTGTGGGAAAAGTTTCAGTCAGACTTCTAACCTGGCTAAACATCAGAGGACTCACACAGGAGAGAAACCCTTTGAATGTCCTGATTGTGGGAAAAGTTTCAGTCAGAATTCTAACCTGGCTAAACACCAGAGGGCTCACACAGGAGAGAAACCCTTTGAATGTCCTGTTTGTGGGAAAAGTTTCAGTCAGAATTCCTATCTAGTGAATCATCAGCAGACTCATACAGGAGAAAAACCATTTGAATGTCCTCTTTGTGGGAAAAGTTTCAGACAAAATTGTGACCTTGTGAAACACCAGAGGATTCACACAGGAGAAAAACCCTTTGAATGTCCTGTTTGCGGGAAAAGTTTCAGTCAGAATTCTAACCTGGCTAAGCACCAGAGGACTCACACAGGAGAGAAACCCTTTCAATGTCCTGTTTGTGGGAAAAGTTTCAGTCAGAATTCTGACCTGGCAAAACACCAGAGGACTCACACAGGAGAGAAACCCTTTGAATGTCCTGTTTGTGGGAAAAGTTTCAGTCAGAATTCTAACCTGGCTAAACACCAGAGGACTCACACAGGAGAGAAAACCTTTGAATGTCCTGTTTGCAGGAAATGTTACAGTCAGAATTCCTGCCTGGTGAATCATCAGAGGACTCACACAGGAGAGAAACCCTTTGAATGTCCTGTTTGCAGGAAAGCTTTCAGTCAGAATTCCTGCCTGGTAAATCATCAGAGGATTCATTCAGGAGAAAAACCCTTTGAATGTCCTGTTTGCGGGAAATGTTTCAGGATGAATTCTCACTTAGTGAATCATCAGAGGACTCACACAGGAGAGAAACCCTTTGAATGTCCTGTTTGTGGGAAACATTTCAGTCAGAATTCAGGCCTGATAAATCATCAGAGGACTCACACAGGAGAGAAACCTTTTGAAAGTCCTGATTGTGGAAAACATTTCAGTTACAATTGAAACTTGGTAAGACATTGTAGAAGTCACACAAGGGACAAACCCTTTGCAAGTGTAGAATGTGGGGAAAGTTTCAATGAAAATTCTGACCTGGTGGAACACTAGAGGACTTACACAGGAAAGTAACCTTTTGAGTAACCTGATTATGGGTATATTTCAGTCAGAATTCCAACTTGCTGAAACACCACAGGACTCACACAGGAGAGAAACCCTTTGAATGTCCTATTTGTGGCAAACATTTCTGTCAGAATTCGAACTGGGTGATATAACAGAGAACTCACAGAGGAGACAAATCTGTGGATGTTGTTTCTGGCATAAATTGTTCCTTATTGCCCTCATGGAAATTGAACTGAGGGAAAAGTTGATGAGTTTAGAGAAGGCTTGAATTTTATTTCTCATCTCTCATTAGGAATGTAGGTGAAAACATATATCAGAATTAGACTTGTAAGTGGAGAGAAAAGGAAAATGGAAAAGAGCTAATTACCAGTTTCTCCTTATCAGCAGCAATTTCATACTTGCAGAAGTACTGGAATTCCTGAAAAAGGCTTTTGTGTTTTTTGTATATTGATTAGGGAATTCCCACATGTGGAATTTCTGTCTTCTACCTTGGTGTCCTCCATATTTTGAGCCCCAGAATACCTTAGCCACCATAGAAGTAATCCTCTAGATACAGCTGTAATGGGGCCTGCCAATTACGGCTGTATGTTGCAATCGTTGTTAAGTGAGATTACTTTACTTAACTACCTACCCCCATCCCCTTCTTGCTCTGATGAGGTTGTTAAACAAATGTTCAAGTCATTAAGCAGAACAGTGCAGTGATGGGACTCTACCGGTTCTCACCAGTTTGGTAGAACCAGTTGTTAAGTAGTTAAGCAGTTCGCACAACCAGTTGTTAGAAAGAATCTCCTTTTGTTTTTTTCCACTTTACAGGGTTAATCCTGTAAGGAATTATAACATAATAAACTTTATTGTCCTTCTTATAGAAACTGCCTCCCCGTTAACCCTTATTACATTTTTACTGTCGCTTCTAGTTCTGGAGCTTTTTGGAGGATTTTGGTTTTTTTTACTTTCTTAAAGGGGAAGAGTTGTTTTAAGCTTTTTACGCCACTGTTAGGAGGAAATACTCTCCTGTTGGAGTTCTTCCAGCCAGGATGCAATGATCAACACTTTGAAGAAATAATTGAATAATGAAACAGAAGCTTTTAATGACAAGGAACCAAGCTGAGGGACATTCAACAAGGTTTATTGGCTAGCTAGAAAAATTGATCTGCCAAGAATGAAATAAGGGTTAACGGAGAGGCAGTTTCTGTAAGCAGGGCAATAAAGATTAGGCTAGAAAACAACACAGAAAGTTGCAATTCCTTACAGGATTAAGCTTGTAAAGTGAAAAAAACAAAAGGAGATTTCTTTTAACAACCGGTTCTCCGAAATGCTTAATTACTTAACAAGGTTCTCAGAACTACTTAACTACTTAACAACCGGTTCTACTGAACCGATGAGAACTGGTAGAATCCCACCACTGCCCATGTTGCTATGATTCTATGAATTCAGAGGCAGTTTAGAAAATAGGTCCACAGTAGCGCCATAAATGTGCTCATGGTAAAGGGACTTTTTTTTTTTAAAAAGGGTTATTTTTTTCAAAATATTAATATATAGTACAAACTCCAAAAACAGAAAAAAAAATTTTAAAAAGCAAAACAAGGATAGAAAAAAACATATAAAAAGAAAAATGTACATAAAAAAATACAAAAACAGTTTTACTTTCATTATCCCCCCACTAGAATTTCATAAACATATTAGGGCAATATTAGTTATCTCCTCTTGTGAAGCAGGCCCAAAATTTATAAACTTCTGCTTCTATTTATAACCAATTTGATGTTCATCTATCTACAATCTATAAAGGCATTGTAATTAACAGGTGAACCAACAACAAAGTTAAACATCAAAGCACTTCGTTAACAATCTACTATTCCGTTTAATTTGTACAAAGTTTAGAATGGCTTCTTATTTACTATAAATCACTAGAATCATTGTCGCTGATTTGTCCGGGCTGAAATATCTTTGTTTGATTCTTATTAATAAAACTTTATCTTAAAATTTAAGTTGAGAACAATAAGACAACAGTTGTGTTTTATTCCCCCAAATCATAAAACCTCTTGGTTGATCCATTTTCCACATTGTTTTCCAGTTAGATATGGTAGATCCATTCCCCAATCTTCTTAAGAAAGCCCAGTTCATCTCATATCGAGTCTGTTAACTCCAAATCTGTAGGAGCCACATCCACTTCAGCCTTCTCCCAACCATCCTGCAGTTTCCAATCCGTCATGAGGGGTCTTTTAAGAAGTGACTGTGCTCCCTGTGGGAGCTTCTTTGGAAGAGCTCAGGCTCACAAAAGGATTCATTTGGAGAGACCCATCCATTTGTGCACGCTCATAATCCTAAATGCTTCCATCAGTCCCAGAGGAAGGGATCTCCCACAGCTGAAATGTTTTTTTCTCACCACGATCCTTCACATCCTTCTGGGTAATCCTCCAGCTGGATATGACAACAATTATTTCCTTCCTGTGTTGCTTCCGGCAAATGACTTACACTGCAAATGGCTTTTTTCTCTGGGTGTAATAGTGATAGTCCTCGGTCAGTAATTGTGCAGCAGGTTTCCAAATAAACTCACAGACGTTAAGGCAAATTTGTAGTTTTATACAAATAAATATATTTAACATTTATATTTACAGCAAACAAAATGGTCAGGAACATCCGTAGGTAAATTCAAATAGCATACAGCGCACACAGAAGAAAAAAGCGAGAAAAATGGGAAACTCCCCCTTTATACCTACAGCAACCAATCATAGCGAAGATTGCCTCACACAGGAGCCAGCACTCTCCAACCAATCAACTTGCAACTAACTGTTCTTGCCCATTATACAATTTAACTGTTCCAGCTAGTAAATTTAATTTATAGCTGGACAGCATTTAAACTAAATTGTTTCACAAAATCTTTGTGTTTTTGTATACGTAATGGTTTTGCCATGAGGTCAACTAACTTACTTTCTTTTTTTTAGCAGTTAATTTATATATTTTCAGATTACGTACATAGGTGCTTAGTGAACAGCATATTGTCTGGATCGCTCCATTTATATATAATAATACTTTTCCCACTCCTAATTTCTACCTATACTATCCAACCATCTGTAAAATGAGTCCCATGTTCGAAAATACTCTGTGTCTTCTTTTGCTTTTATTTTTAGTGTCTGTCCATTTCTGCACACTCAAAAAATGTTTTAATTACATCTTACTCTTTAGGTATTTCCTCATTTTTCCAGTGCTGTGCAAATACAATTCTTGCTGCTGTGAAAACATGTAATATTAAGTATAGGTTCCCTTTATCATATTTTTCCAGTATTATGCCTAACAAGAATATTTCTGGCTTAAAATCTATTTGTTGCTTTACCATTTTTTTCTAACCATGTATGTATTTTTGACCAATATTTCTTTGCTTTTTCACATGTCCACCACATATGATAATATGTCTCCAGTGTCTCGTTACATTTCCAGCATCTGTCAGACATGCTTTTAAACGTCTTTGCTAATCTGGTCAGTTGTAAATGCCACCTATAAAACATTTTATATAAATTTTCCTTATACGTAGTTTCCATTGCCAATTTACAATTCCTTTCACAAAGTTTTTGCCACTTGTCTAAGTCTATAGTAGTGGTGGGATTCAGCCAGTTCGCACCACTTCGGGAGAACCGGTTGTTAACTTTCTGAGCAGTTTGGTGACCTGGTTGTTGGAAGAAATCATTAGGGCGGAGAACCGGTTGTTAAATTATTTGAATCCCACCCCTTGTCTATAGTATATTCAAAAAAAATTGCCCATACTATCTATCATTGTCTCTTACCTGTTCATCTTTCATTTTCAGGCTTAGCAAAAGTTATATAATTTCTTTATCAACTTTTCATCTACCCCTAAAATTATTTGGTTAAGTATTGAAAGCTCTTTGTAAAAACCATAGTTCTTAATATCTTTCTCATATCTCAATTGTATTTGCACATCTGACCACTATGATAACTCCTCACCTTGGTACTGCAACTCGAGTTTGGTTCTAAGTTGCCCTTCCACATTTAAAATATCTTTATACCAGGAGTGAAATGTAAAATTTGTTACTACCGGTTCTGTGGGCGTGGCTTGGTGGGGGGGTTAATGTGACTGGGTGGGCATGGCCAACTTTTTTTTTTTTACTTTTAAAAGCATTTTTAAAAGCATTTGTAAAAAAATGCTTTTAAAAGCCTGTGATGATCAGGCAACTCAGCTGGGATCGCCAGAGGAAAAAAAAGCTTTTAAAGGGTTCTGACAATCCCAGCTGAGTTCCCTGATTGCCAGAACCTTTTAAAAGCATTTTTTTATAACCTTTAGCCAAATAGCTTGTAGAAAACATGCTTTTAAAGGGTTCTGACAATCCCAGTGGAGCCATGTGATCATCAGAAGCTTTTTTTTTTACTTCTAAAAGCATTTTTTTTTTTGGCCAAAGAAAAAATGCTTTTAAAAGTAAAAAAAAAACCTTTTGATGATCGTGTGGCTCATCTTATACATTAAGATTTTTTCCAGATTTACTATGTTTGGGTGAACAAATGCTTCCATCATTGAGAGCCAAACTGGAATTTTCATGTAAAATTTTGCTTTCATCTTTTCCCATCTGGAAAGTAGAGCATTTCTAATATAATGTCTTTGAAAATACCTATGAGTTTTGCTTTTATCATACCGTAAAAAAGCATGCCATCCTAATTGGAGTTCATGGCCTTCCCAAAACAGTAATTTTTGTGTTTTAGGGTTAACCTCACCCATCTTTATACAGCTGCTTGATCTGATAGCCCAAAGCCCCCATTATTTTTAAATTCTTGCAACATTTTCAATTTGATTCTTGCTTTTCCCCCTTGCCAAACATATTTCAAACTAATTGTATTCAGTTCATCAAAGTATTTGCTTTCCTATTTTTATGGGGGCCATTTGGAACAAAAAAAAGTAACTTTGGTAAAACATTCATTTTTATGGTTGCAATTCTTCCTACCATTGATAGTTGCAAATTTTTCCATTTACCCAAGTCTGTTTTAATTTGTTATAGCAGTCTTATTTAGTTATCTTCTTTAATTGTTACATACCTTGCAGTTAAATATATTCCCAAATATTTTACTTTCTTAACTATCTGAAAATCTAATTTTTTTGTCAGTTCTCTGTTCTGTTTTTCTGTGAGGTTTTTAGCTAAAATTTCAGTTTTATCTTTGTTTATTTTCAGTCCTGTGATTTTTCTATATTCTTCTATTTTTCCCGTTAACTTAGAGCCTGTTTCCATTTATTTTCTGCTGGACAATAAATTATGCCTATTATATTTTCTTTTCCTGCTTCTCTGACAATACATACCCTCCTTATAAATTCTTTATTTCTACTCCTATGAACTACTGCAGGAACTGAATATGTCTAGTCTAACACAGAGAAGAACTAGGGAGACATCATATCAGTCTTTCAATATCTGAGGGGCTGACACAGAAATAAGGGGTGGATCAGGGATGAAATGCTCCCGGTTCGGACTGGCTCGCGCAATCTAGTAGCAATGGCGGCTGCTGGTTCAGAGGACCGGTAGCAAAAATCCCTGGCCCCACCCCCCTGCCTCTGCTGAGCTGCACCATCAGCAGAGGGTTTTTTTTTTACTTTTATAAGCATGTTTTTCTTCAGCTGAAACATGCCTTTAAAAGGAAAAAAAAGCCTTTGAGGATCCTTCCCCTCATCTGAGATCGGCAGAGCCTTTAAACTTTAATTTTTTAAAAAAAAAGGCTTCTCTGGCGATCTCACCTGAGTTCCTCATCAGCAGAACCTTAAAAAACATTTTTTTCTGTAGAAAACACATAGAAAACCTCCTTTTAAGAGATTCTAAGGCACTTACCTGATTACTGAATGAACACATGGATTTTTTCCCAGCCTGAAAGCCCATTTTTACTTTCAGCACCAGACAGAATCAGTTGCTTAGTGTTGTGCCTCCGGCCCCCGGGCCGGGCCTCCTGGAGCCGGATGACTCGGAGAGCGAGGAGGAGGAGCTGGCAAGGCCTCCTTCTCCCCCTGGATCTTTCTCCTCCCTGGCACTGTCTCAGATTCCAGATGCAGGCCAGGAGGAGGAGGAGGAGGAGCTGACAAGGCCTCTTTCCCCCAACCCCTCCTCCTCCCTGGCAATGCCCCAAGAACCAGCTGCTGAGGATCAATCTTGGCTAGATGCGAAACAACGATGCCGAGAGAAGCGTGCACAGCAGAGGAAGGGGTGGGGCAGTCATGGACCCACACCCCACAGGGGATAAAAGCAGGGAGAGTGCTCCGTAGACTCTTGTGTCGGACAAAGTTACGGACTACTTGCTCTTTGACTGCTTTGGACTGAAGGCTGGGATTACTTGTGAGTACTTCAGAACATCCTGCAGACTCCTGGTTGTCCTGGCAATGATCTGTTGGCACGCTGCTAAGTGATAAGGATTTGGCTGGCACTTGCCAGAACTTTTGATGCCAGAAGGAACCCAACCAAGTGTAAATAAATTGCTGGCAGACCGCCTCGGCTGGTGTATTGTTTTGGGAAGGAAGGGAGGAGACAGAACTCTTAGCTAATCTATTTCATCACTGAGCAGCTAATGCTGGCTGGCTTTGCTGGCTGAGGAACTCTGGGAATTGAAGTCCACAAACTTAAAGTTACTAAGGTTGGAGACCCCTGATCAAAAAATATATAAATAAAATAAAATAAAATAATAAAATAAAATATTTGTGCAGCTTTCTGAGATTTGGTGTGTTTCTGTAGTGTTTCACTCTAACTATACAAATACACAAAATCTCAGAAAGCTGTATGTGGTATTTTGTCTGTGTGTGTTTGTGTGTCAGTTGTGTTGTGTGTGTGTAAAGTGTGAAAGTTGGTTTTTGGTACCTCTTATTGTTTTTTATACTTTGTTTATTATTTTTATTATTTATTGTTATTGGCCACGCCCACCCAGTCATCTGACCACCAAGCCACATCCACCAATTAAGCCGCACCCACAGAACTGGTAGGGAAAATTTTTAGATTTCACCCCTGGGTGGATCTATTTTCCAATGCGCCCGAGAGCAGGACAAAAAGTAGCAGAGGGAGACTTATCAAAAAGAAATCAAACCTAGAAACCTAGAAAACTTTCAGTGAGAATCAGTGGAAATTCTTTGCCTCTAGAAGTTGTGGGTGCTCCATCAGTGGGGTTTTTAAAGAGAAGAATGGACAGCCATTTTTCTGGAAGGGTACTATAAGATCTCTTGCTTGGAGAGTTGGTCTCTTCCAACTCTACATAATTCTGTAAGAGCTTCATAAACATTTAAGGCTCAGCATGTAGCTAACCTTCACAAGCTATTTAATGTCACATTTTATATGGCTCAGTTGCAAAATAAGTTGCTAGGAGTTGAAAACGACTTGATAGCATTTCATCAGTGAAAACCTCTTACAAACACAGTAGATAGAGACAGAACAAGTGTGTTCTTTTGCCCCATATTGGGAGATGGCAGTCACATATCAGTGACTAGAAAGCCCTTAATAGGCATACGTGGTTGAGCTTAAAGGAGTTAAAACCATTGAGTACAGCATTACTAGAAAAGATGGGAGGAGAGTAACTACTTCTTCTGGATAATTCATGGGAGCACAGAGTGGTTTTTCTGCTCTTCCTAAGGTCAAAACACATCTGGAAGGTGAGTTGAGGTCAGGTCTGAGGAGGGGCTGGGAGCACGTAATGCTGTTTGATTTCCTCCATGATATGGAAGCAGAAAAGCAACTAGGCTAAAGCATATCAGCTGCTGCTACTACATGTTCCTTCCCTCCCCAAATTTTGAATCCTCTGGTGCTGCATGCTTTAACACAGGTGGCCTCAGTTTTCTGCTGGTGGGAAGATTTTAAAGTCTCCTTCAAGTTAAGATTAATTTCTTGGGAACAGCTTGCCTCCAAAAGTTGTGAGTTCTTCATTACTGAAGGATTTAAAGAAGAGACTGGACAGCAATTAATCAGGAATGATATAAAGTCTCCTGACTGAGCAAGGATTGGACTACAGACCTCCAAGGTCCTTCCAACTCTGTTATTCTGTTATGGAACTGCTGTTTTCTTGGCAACAATATTGGACTGATCTGTATCTGCTCTCTTCTGAGATTTTTTTTTTGTTTACATGTCTAGCTGTTATTTTATTTATTTATTTATTTATTTGATTTTTATACCGCCCTTCTCCCGAAGGACTCAGGGCGGTTTACAGCCAACATAAAAACAATTTTATTAATAGAATTAAAAAACAATTTAAAAATTCAATTTGGCTACCCCATTTAAAACTATAATAGAAAAATAATAAAAACCCCAATTAAAAACAACAGTGTATTAGGCCAGCCCTACGCGGTAAAACAGAAAGGTCTTGAGTTCACGGCGGAAGGTTGGGCGAGTGAGAAGAAAAGAAGCCAGGTCTATGTGAACAACAGCTCTTTACACAATGAGAATTCTCTGGATTCTCACAATGAGAATCCAGCGAATGTACAGTAGGAGAAGCTTTCCTTATATAGTTTCTTGGCCAGAGTACTGGCCAATAGTCATCAAGCTTTTTCCCGCTTAAATTTTCCCTCCAAAATTAGATACATAACACCCCTTCCTTCCCAGAAGACACTGGAGAGGGTGCGCAATTTATGGCGCCCTCCTGGATGGATGGTTGTCCTTTGAAGAACATCTGACGACCGTCTCCAGGAGAGCTTTCTATCAGGTACGCCTGATCCGCCAGTTGCATAACCCACCATACTTTAATCCAAAATGCTTTAACTTTTTTACAAGTCCACCATATATGATAATAGATCACATCTCCAACATTTAGTTGCATATTCGAATACATACATGCCAACTTTTTAGGATCCAAATGCCATCTATAAAACACCTTATAAAAATTTTCTCTCAAGCTTTGTGCTTGTGTAAATTTAACATTCCTCACCCAAATTTCTTCCCATGTTTCCAACATTATAGGTTGTTGTATATTTTGTGCCCATTTTATCATTCAATCCTTAACTAATTCCGTTTCTGAATCTATTTCTACCAATACATTATACAACCTCTTAATATGCTGTTGTCCTTGATCTCTGATTTGTTTTACCAAATTATCCTCATTTTGCCTAATATCCATTTTCTGATCTATTTTCCATCTAGCTTGCAACTGCTCATACTGAAACCATGTATAGTTTATCCCTTCTTTCCCCATTTTATCTCTAGATTTTAATTGTAATTCCCCCTTTTCCATAAAAAGAAGTTCTTTATAAGTAATCACCTCCATTTTTTGATATATATTTATATTCTCTATCATATGTCTAGGAATTGCCCATATTGGTATCTTACCATCTAACTTATATTGATATTTCTTCCACACCCTCAACAATGCATTTCTAACTATATTACTTTTAAAAGTTTTATCAGCTTTCTTATCATATAATAAATAAGCATGCCATCCTTATAACAACTCATAACCTTCTATATTCAAAATTCTTTCTTCTGTTAAGTTAAACCAATCACTAATTAGTGAAAGAACAACTGCTTCATAATACAATTTCAAATTAGGCATTTTTAAACCCCCTCTTTCATGTATATCTTGCATTATTTTTAACTTTATTCTCGGTTTTTTACCCATCCAAATAAAATTACTACTCCCTTTTTACCATTCTTGCAAATTTGCATCCTTTTAAAGTATTGGTATCATTTGAAACAAAAATAAAAACCTAGGCAAAACGTTCATCTTTATGGCTGCTATTATTTCCAACAAAGACAATTGTATCTTTTTCCAGTTCTCCATTTCTTTCCGTACTTTCTGCCACATTACCTCATAGTTATTTTTATATAATTTCATATTCGAAGATGTAATATATACTCCTAAATATTTAACTTTCTTAACTATTTCATATCCAGTTACTCTTTCTAAATCTACTTTTTGATGTACATTAATATTTTTAATTATCATCTTTGTCTTCTGTTGATTCACTTTAAAACCAGATACTTTACCAAACTGATCAATTAACTCCTTTAAATATACAGCCTTCTAATCCCACTTTAGATATATCCACCACTTGCAACTCCAGCTTGTTCTTGTATCTGTTTCAGCTCTTTTCCCCTCTTTGCTTCATCCTCTTTCCTCCTACCTTCTGGTGAAGGTGGACTTCCTGCTTTAAGTATGTTAACATTATAATCTCTTGCTTTCCAAATAGTATTAAGACGATATGCTTTGCCTGCATAATAAACTATTATTCCAGCTGGAATAACCCATCTGTACTCTATCTGTCGCTTTTTAAGTTCATTCACCAGAAATGCATATTCTTGTCTATTTCTCAACATTTTAGGAGGGATTTCTTTTAATATTAAAATTTCATCACCAGCAGCTTGTATTTTCTCCCCCTTATAGGAAGCTTGTAAAATTTCATTTCTCACTTTTCTTGTTGTGAAATAAATAACTACGTCTCTTGGCAGCTTTCTCTGCCTAGCAATCCAAGAATTCACACGGTAAATTTTATCAATTTGAAAAGCCACATCTGCTGGTCAGACTGCTAATATCTCTGCAAAAGTTTCAGAAAATATTTCTCTCAAGTTCTCCTGTTTATCTTCCTTTAACCCTCTAATTCTTAAAGCAAATTCCATTGCCCTATATTGTACCAAAACAATTTCATCATCTGCTTTCTCCACTTTAGTTTGTACCTCCTCCATTTTATTTTCCAACTTTAAATTAACTTGCTTAATTTCCTCTACCTCTTCTTCCAGCAAAATCATATTTGATGCCAAACTTTGAACTGCTGAGATGAATCCTTCCTTAATTTCTTATTTCCTACTTGAATTTCTAACATCTGATTTTTCATTTCCAACATCTAATTTTTCACTTCAATCATCTCATCAGCCATTTGTTTAAATTTCTCTTCGATAAGAGAAGTTTGCAAATTTATAGCATCATTCAGGGATTCTTTCACAAAATCTTTCAGGTTTTCCTGTAATGCTTCCAAATTTAATGCTTTAGTATCTGCTATATGAGCTGGGGATGCTGCTGGGGATACTCCAACACTTTTAGAAGCAGTTGTTTTTAATTGCTTAGCTGCCATTTTCTTTTAAGCTTTATTTCTTAAAGTTAAAATTAGTAAAAAGTCTTTTTAAATTTCTCTGCAACCACAGTCTTAAAATCTCTTCCTTTATCCTTTTGTAGTTATATTTAATCCACCCATTGCTTCTTGTTCTACCCTCAGGTGCTTTGGAGAACAGCCCAATTCCCTCTTCTTTGTGGCAACCCCTGAGATATTGGAACACTGCTATCATGTCTTCCCTAGTCCTTCTTTTTATTAAACTAGACATACCCAGTTCCTGCAACCGACTAGGGCATTCCCTGTGTAGTAATCAGGGTCCAGGCATTTGCAAGGTGCAAAGATGCCTCTCTCCCTGCGCAGCATTTATTACTTTTATACAGAATAAGGCAAACTGGTAACAGTATTTTCATTGATAGATTCCTTTCCCCCCTGAAATACCAACCAGGGGGCCTGGTGGTGAAGTCAAGGTGAAGTAATGCAAACCAAAGTCAGAATGAGATAATGCAGAGATGCAAGGTGCATAGGCAGTCAGTCCGTAGCTTTTTGCTGCACACGGCCCTATATCGGAGTGAAATGCTCCCGGTTCGTACCGGTTCTCCCGATTAGGTAGTGATGGCAGCTGCTGGTTCGGAGGACCGGTAGCAAAAATCCCTGGCCCCGCCCCCCTGCCTCTGCTGAGCCGCACCATCAGCAGAGGTTTTTTTTTAACTTTTAAAAGAAGGTTTTGCTTCAGCTGAAACCTGCCTTTAAAAGTAAAAAAAAGCCTTTGAGGATCCCGCCCCTCAGCTGAGATCGGCAGCCTTTAAACTTAAAAAAAAATATTAAAGGCTACTCTGGGGATCTCACCTGAGTTCCTCATCAGCAGAACCTTAAGAAAAACTCCTTTTAAAAGAGTCTAAGACACTTACCTGATTCCTGATCGACCTCATGGCTTTTCTCACAGCCCAAAAGCCCCAGTTTCGCTTTTAGCACTAGACAGAACTAATCTAAACTTAGCTAATCTATTTCACCACTGAGTGATTAATGCTGTCTGGCTGAGGAACTCTGGGAATTGAAGTCCACAATAAAATAAAATAAAATAAAATAAAATAAAATAAAATAAAATAATAAAATAAAATAAAATAAAATAAAATAAAATAAAATAAAATAAAATAAAATAAAATATTTGTGTAGCTTTCTGAGATTTGGTGTGTTTCTGTAGTGCTTCACTCTAACTACACAAACACACAAAATCTCAGAAAGCTGTTTGAGGTATTGTGTGTGTGTGTGTGTGTGTGTGTGTGTGTGTGTGTGTCAGTTGTGTGTGTGTAAAGTGTGAAAGTTGGTTTTTGAGATTTTTGTGGCTGTGTGAAGTGTGAAGTGCAGCTGCTTTTACATTGTGTGTGAGTCAGTTGTGTTGTATTGTGTTGTGTGTATGTAAAGTGTGAAAGTTGGTTTTTGGTACCTCATTGTTGTTTTATACTTTGTTTATTATTTTTATTATTTATTGTTATTGGCCATGCCCACCCAGTCATCTGACCACCAAGCCATGCCCACCAATTAAGCCACGCGCACAGTACCGGTAGGGAAAATTTTTAGATTTCACCCCTGCCCTATACCACAACCTCTCACCTCTACATCCCACTCTGTTTTGCTTTGTTTGGCAAGACATTACCTTACAAGGGTTTAGTAAAAGGGTCGTAATCAGGAGAGGAATATCCCTGCAGTTGCTTATACAAGGCATAAACCTGCCCCTTAAGCAGTGTGGGAGGCGGTTTGGGACAAAATATGGCGATACATATGTTACAAAAAGAGGGAAGACACTGAAAAAAACAACATCCACCAATCAAAATAGCACAAACGTAGGATAACGTAGGATATTTCCCAATAAACCTGTAGGTAGCCAAGACCAAAGGCTTTCCCACCAAGATCCTAATGTGTCAATTTTTAAATCAGAGGCCAAATTGTGTAAAATGTTAAGCTGATGCTGAATGTTCCATGACTCTTCAAAAGCTGTACCGTTTAAGACAGGTGAACTAATGTGAAGACAATGAGGTTTTTTGCTTGAAGAAGTACAATATTTTTACACGTTACATTTTCAGAGATTGCTACCACTGGTGTATGCAAAGTGATTGCGTTAGGGGGTGGATAATATGCAACTTCCCCCCAATTAGCTATAGTCTTATAATTAAAGTTCCCTATTAATAAAAACCCACTCAAACCAGTAAAATTTTGAATTAGTGCAGCAGGGGTACTGACAGGGATTAGACATGTAGAAAGCAAATTTTCCATATCATAGGCTTCAGACAAACAAAAGGCATCAATTTCTGTGATGTTTGCTAGCTGCACCCATAGGTTTTTTTTCATTCGTTATTCGAGCGAATGCTTGGGTGGGATGACAGCTGCTGTTGCCAAAGTACAATTATTAACAATCAAGCACAAACAAATTATGGCTAAGGAATTGGCAGTTAAAACTGCAAAAATGGCAGTGCACAAAGTCTTGGAGTTTGTTCTACCTGTTGCTGCTGCAGCACTGCCTGCGTTTTGGAAAAAACAGATCTGTGAACAAAGTGAACATGAACAGCAGCATCAGTGTGACTATTGCCTTCAGAAAGAGGACCAGGAAGGGATGAGTGACTGCGTATGTGAGAGACAAAGTACATATGTTTCCGATCTTGTAGCAGTTGCTGTAAAATGAGAAATAGGGCCATAAGATTGGAGTCAATCCTGGGCATGATATAAACACCTGGAAGATTAAAAATAAGTTGACACACATACTGAGAGTCAGAGATCAAATTAAAAGGCTGTTGGGAAAAAGTGTGGAAAACTAAGATAGCAGCAGACAATTCTGAGCGTTGTGGCGAAGATTACTCTGCAGTGTAGGACACTTTCCAGGTATCATCATGAGGATCCTTGTAAACAATCGCTCCTCTCGTTCGTCCTCCATCGGGAAAAACAGTAAGAGCTTGCGACAATGGAGAGGGAGAAAGCAGTGGGTGGACCGGAAAGGAGGAAGTCATTAAACAAGTAAGCCAAGGATCTTCAGGCAAATGATATGCAATACAACCCACATAGTCAGTTAAAGCACACTGAAGAGATAGGTTATTCTGAAAATAAAAGTGAAAATCAGATTTTCTGATAGGAAGAATAATATTTATTAAATCAGTCCCATTTCTACGAGAAGCTCGAGTGCGTCCCAAGGTTATAATTTCAGCAATGGCTTGGATAAATGGCAAAACATTTTGAGATGGTGTATGGGGTAAATAAAGCCATTCAATACAATATACTTTTTGCTCTTCTAAAACAGCTTCAAAAATAAAACAAACAACCTAAATGAGGTATTTTGAGCCAATACTCTAAAATATAATTAAACATTTGAAACCTCAAAGAATTCAAGAAAGAAAAAGAAAATCAAAATTGTATTCAGACCCAAAAACAGTGCAACTGCAAAGGCAGGTATCAGATGTCACCCTTTACCCAGTGGTGGGATTCAGCCAGTTCGCACCACTTCGGGAGAACCTAACTTTCTGAGCAGTTTGGTGAACTGGTTGTTGGATGAAATCATTAGGGAAGAGAACCGGTTGTTAAATTATCTGAATCCCACCACTGTCTTTACCCCGCCTTTCTCAAGCTGGCTCAGCAGAGAGAGAGAAAAATGGTGAAAAGAACAAAAACCTGCAGCCCCCCCTTGCTCCTCCAAGGTGGGAAAATCCTTGCATAAAAGAATGATGGTGCGGGGAGTACAGGGAGAAAATATGTTTAAACTACACAGAATTCTCACCTCCTTTTGCCTCTCAGCGTCCTTTCAACAAAACAACCCACTCTGCATTTCTCTCTAGCCTCAATAACTCACAGACATTTTCCACAAATTTATCTCCCACATCCTCCATGGGATCTTTACTTACTTCAAAACAATAACAACAAAACCTTACAATCTACTGTTTATACGAAAGGGAATCTCTCTAAGGTGGGGTCAACACACAGGCATTCACAGGTCACTTCGCCTTATCACTCCTTATGAGCATAGGCACATTGCACACATACATGCACATTTGTACTGCAATCAGACCTTTTTTGTATAAACCGGTTTCACATACAAACATTTCATTCAGTGCATTCCTCCATGCAAACCAATCGTTATTATTTCAGGGAGCTTTTTCACAAGCCAATGAGCTCCGTTTTCTAAATAATTTTGTGTACTATTATTAGAGGATTTCATCCTCCATCCAGGTCTGGAAATGATTACACATACACACACATACACACCAGTAAACAACATTTCCAGAACTGTGGCATTTTGTTTTTTAAATCCTCACTTTTTATTTCCTTGGCCGACCTATAGCTCATTCTTAAAGCAGTGGGAAAACTCAGAGAGCAATTTCAATCATAAATGTGATTGTGGGCCCTATCCACTCTTCGTTTCCCCACAGCTCCAAGCTGAGAAGTTTATTTAATTGCAGGCTGGCCAGACATATCACAATCAATTCAATCCAATTCAATTCTACATGCTATTATTATAGATGCATAACAACAAAATAATTTTTAACAGAAATCACATCAAATTAATCAATTCAAATTATCGGAGTCTTTCCATTTAGACAGGCTTTACATTTTTTATTACCTGCTAAATCCCGGGTGGGCAAACTTCTCAGGTGGAGACAGCATCTAACCAACTCCTGGAGGCCCAGTAGGGCGAAGATATTTTTCTTTTTTATTCTTAGTTCTTTCAGAGTTCTCTGGCTCTTTTGAGAATGGTAAATTATCAAGATCTTTATAACACTTTCCTTGAGGCTTGCTGCCTTGTGAAGCAGCTACTAACAAATTGGCTTGGTAAGAGGATGTTCTTATATCTTGACACACTTTAATCATATCTGCCAAATCAAGATCTTTTCCAGTAGCTTCCAACATTCCCTGTGTAAGGTTCACTATTAATATGTTTAAGCTCATAAATGCCAAACAAGAGACTTAAACAGAGGCTTGAGTAAAATAGCATTTAATCTTGATCAAGTTTAAATGGTTAGCTGTTCCAAACACATAGAATATACATGCACGGAAGGACTACAAAACAGAGAGGGAATCCACATCCCTTTTACATTCTTCAGGAACGTCATGAATCTTCAATTCTGGCATCTTAAATTTGTGTATCCTGGAATCTGGTTTGCGTATCCCCTCTCCCCAGGGTAGAGCCCTTTAATGAGCAGCATTTAGCGTTATCTCTTCCTCTGATCATCTCCTTTGTTTTCACACTTGGCTATTTTTCAGGCAGAATGGGGAGAGATCAAATGATGGGCTCTGATCAAATGATGGGACATATAGTTTGACAAATGCCAGATACTTTCAGGATGATAACAATCCAGGAATTTAGTCAATGTGACATGTTTGTCTTATAACTTCAAAGGCATAATATGTCAGTGCCACAGGAAACAGATATTTACAGCATGCAGGTAAGAAATCATTAGCAAGATTCCGCCAATTCCAGTACCTCAATATATCTTTTCCCTTACACCTGCATATAGGTACTTCCCAAACCCATCTCTCTAATTCCTTTTCTAAGTTGTGTTAAAATTGCATATGACAAAGGGCGATATTCCACTATTTGAGCCCCATTCTGATCTACTTGTCCTGTAACCTGTACTGGACAAACAGAAAGCATATCAGCAATTTCTTCTATATTCCCCCTAACTGTTTCTTTAAAACTTGCCTAATGGGGGCGTATAGCGGCCGTAGAGATGCAATAGAATTAGTCCCTTAAGGAGGAGCTGATGGTTCAATCAAAGATGGTTTCGGGGTGACAATTTTAATTTTTTCATAATCAGGCAGAAGGCTTGTAGTTAACTGGTACCCTGCCAAAGTATCGGAGCCAAATTTTTCTATTGCTTGATGGCATTGATATCATCAATGGAGTACTTGCACTGGAGCCCGGGGTTCAAGATGTAAAGCGTGCCTTGTCTTAGCCCAATCTGGTAAATGGAGCCTCTCCTGTTCTGGATACCACGGACAATGTTTCCTTACCTCCACTACAAGCTTTCTTATGTCAGCCTCAGGTGCCGTCACACCAGACTTGTGCAACAAGAATCGGAGTTCTTGAACATGTGTTTGCTGGTGTTGAGATAGCGTGCAACCCATACTTACCACTGAGGGATCCTGTAGGATGAAAGGTGCATCAGGGTCTATTCCAGAGAATGGTAAGTATGTTGGCTGTTGCTCCCTGCGGAAGGTGTCCCGTTTCGGGCGCCAGATGTAATAATCAGGGTCCAGATGTCTCTCTCCCTGCGTAGTATTTTATTACTTTTATACAGAATAAGGCAAACTGGTAACAGTATTTTCATTGGTAGATTCCTCTCCCCCCTGAAATACCAACCAGGGGCCCTGGTGGTGAAGTCAAGGTGAGATAATGTGAACCAAAACCAGAATGCGATAATGCAGAGATGCAAGGTGTGTAGGCAGTCAGTCCGTAGCAGTTTGCCACACAGGGCCCTATACCACGACCTCTCACCTCTACATACCAGTGGTGAAATGCTACTGGTTAGGACTGGTTTGGGCAATCTGGTAGTGATAAAAAAGCTATCAGTTCCTCCAAACCGGTATTTCCAACAAAATCGCTAGAAAGCAGGAAATCCTGCTCGCTGTTCTATTTACCTTCCCAAGCTTCCCCTTTCTGTGCGCAGGGAGTGTTTTGCACATACTGTACATACGCGTGCGCAGCATGCATTTGGTGTACACTGTGCATGCGTGGGCAGCAAATCGGTGGCAAACCGGGAAAGACTTCATCCCTAATTTATACCCAACAGTACCACCACAAAAATAATCTCTTTGTTTAATCACAGCCTTGTGATCTGCTGACAGATGGGGCAGAATTGTACTTTCAGACTTGTAAGACTGATGTGGGATAAACCAGATAGGAATCACTACCAGGTGAGATATTTCTACTTTATTGTAAAGCCACACTTAAAGTCTAAAGTCTACAATCCTCCCCCTTTACAAACTGAGAAACTAGGGTGGGTCTCTTCTGAGACTTGAACTGTGCTCACCATCCAGAGTTACAGGTTATGCTGTCTCTTCCCTAGGCTATGCTACCATTCCCCTAGGCAGCATCTCCTTGCTCAGACTCCCAAGGTCCTCCCCATACACTATTACAGATCTTCTAGCCTTCCATCCTATGGACTCAACATTCTGCTGAACCCCCCCCCCCCCCAATCCCTAAATCCTTCATGGAAGAAACTGCACAAGAATAATGCAGAGTTAAACTTTTGGTATTTGAAGCACTGAACTGGTTTGGATGGACTGAGAAGCAGAAACAATGGGAGTTTGTATGTCTTGTTATTGAAAGCGCCTAAATTAAACAAGAAAGTGTATTTTTTTACCAATAAAAATGGCTTGGAAGCTTCTGCATGCTTTGTGCAATCTTTCATGTTTTTCAGGATATAATTTTCCTTCTCTTTACAGAACAGGACATCATCCACCAAAGTGGGTGCTTGTTAACATGATCTCACCCACCTTGGAATTAGTCTCACAGAGGATAGAGAAGAAGAAAAAATGCTAAGCCAGATGCCCTCCATTACAGAAGTCATAATTCTTTTCATGAGAAAAGTGAAGCTCTTGATGCTGCGAAAGAGGAAAAAAATCATTAACTTATCAGTTTCATCTTGAAAATCCTCACAACTGTGTATGTAGCATATTTCTTCCCCTTGGGACATTTTATGCTTCTTTTGCAATAGAAAAACGGGATGTGGTTTTGAAGATGACAAGGCCTGTTGACTGTGAACAACACCAAAGTGAGATTCCAAAAAAGTCATGATTAGACACTAGTCCAGTCCGTGTTGTGTGTTAGGAGGTACAAATCCTCAGTGGGGGCCATTTTCTGCACATGAGAAGAGCTGAGAAGACTATCCTGGCTATAGGGCTGAGGGAACTTTAAAGATGAAGCTATCCCTCAACATATTCTTCTTTGGTAGGTATCTGACACGGAAGGCAAAGAAAATCATATATGCTGTTTATAGAGGGGGGGGAACTCAACATTTCTTGGTTGCTGTGCATCTAATGGCCTGATCTTCTTTCCAGGATGGTGGTTGGCCAGGCAGTGTTGGATTTCTAGAGGTGAGTCAATATGGTGGAAGTTTTTTATACCTTTTCCCCCCAATGCTGGGAAGTTCTGGGGGTTGACTTCCTGGATGTTTATGGACCATCTGAAATAACTGTTATATAATTGTTTATACTTGGAGGAATTGAGCTTAGACAGAGGCATAATGTAAGCACTCCAACAAGCAGACACTTCCACTGACGAATATTTTAATCCTAGGAGTTGACCACAAGGGTCTTCAAGGTATTTAATTCAACTTCTGCAGTAAAGTTTGCGAGAAATCCCTTGATCTTTAGATTCTTGGGGGAGAACATCTTGCCCAGTCTTTCTTGGAAACATACTTATTTATTAAATTTATATGTTTCCCATTTCACTGTTGAGCCTCTCTGGGGCAGGTCATGACTGAATGACTGAATTGGCTCAAAATTCTCAATTGGTCCCATTAAAGTTTGCAACTGCATCTATACTATGCATGAAGTTCAGCTACTTTTAATTTTTCTTTTGTCTTTTGAATTGTAGTATGTTGTATAAGCTCAAGCTGCTTTAACTTTGTTAAATATGTGTCCATACATGGATCTCAGTCTTGCTCTTTTAACCATTTAGTCATGTCTGACTCTTTACAATTTTATAGGGATATAGAGATATGTATGCATCAGGGTGCTTCTGTGTCAGCATAATTTGAAGATAACCTATTTAAAAGAAGTTGTGGCGATTTTTGTGTGTATCTTTGTTGCACTTTAGGTGTTTTGTGTATAGCAAAATTGTGTACAGTTTGCAAACAATGACAATATGAATGATTTGCAGTGAATATTTGAAATAATGTCTCATAAAGCAAAGAGTATTAATCTGAAAATTAATGTACCAAAGGGCAGACAGGCGGCATTTGACAATGTAAATAGAGTGATGAACTGCAAATGATGATGAAAAATTATATCAAGTAGAAAATTATATGTATATTGATAAAAAGTGTTACGGCTGAAGTGGAAAGAGGGTTAATTTCCAGGACTTCTTGCCCTGAACATGGAAACATGACAGGATCAAGTTCAGTACCCCACTTTACATAATCCCCTCGGATCCCCCCAAAACTGTTCCTGCCACTAAACAACCCCCATTTCCATATAATCCTTTCCTTGCTGATATAAATGACCATATAAAAAAGATGCCAGGCTTTGAACTGCCACATCAGGAATGAACAATTCTGAATAGGATTCACACCTTACATGATATCTATGAGACTGTCTGTATAAATGAGGCATAGTATCCTCGTGATTACGAGGTCCAATGTCAAACTGTAGATCTGAGTTCCTCAACCTTTTCGGTTTTGTGGACCAGCCGGGGGTGGTGGTGGTTTTGTGCATGCTCAAAGCCAGGTAGTGATTCCTCAGCCCAGAGGTTGGGGACCTCTGCTGTAGATCACACCATGACTGGCAGTAAGCTGAAGGCATTTACTGGTCCAGTATCTGATTTTTTTTTTACTATAATTGATGTTGCACTTCTAGACATATGTATTTGAACACCAATCTAAAGTTAAAATATATTTTGCTAGTCTATGTATGATATGCCATATCTATCTATATTAAAAAGGCTGTATGTACGTATGTTCCAGCATAATGCTGGAACGCCTTAAGCAATTTCAACCAGACTTGGTACACAGATGACTTACTATTTGGAAACAAATACTGCGGGGGTAAGACACCCCTGGTGTGTGTCTGTGTGTGTGTGTGTTCAAGCATAACTGTGGAACGCCTGGGCCGTTAAGGAGAGCGAGTGTGGTGTCATAGAGTGGCAATTGTTTGTGATGTCATGGGAGGGGGAAGGGAGAGCCTGGGCTGTTAAGGAGAGCGAGGATGGAATCCTAGAGCGGCAATTGTTTGTGATGTCAGTTTCTTCACAGCTTCCTCTGGAAAGGCAGCTGTGACATTTGCCCTTCAGTGGAGCAATGAGGAAGCACCTGATGGATTTGGGGCAAAGTGCCAAGATTGTAGACAGGGTGGGAAAGAAGAGCACATGGGAGGGGGAAGGGAGAGGGCAGGGATGATGGGCATGGGAGTAGGGGGAAGAAAGGCCTCTCTCAATGGCTCCCTGTCAGACAAAGGCTTCAATGTCTATAAATACCCGGGTAATGCCAGGTTACCAGCTAGCACTAAATAAATACATAATAAAGATTGTTCATCATTAACAAAAACACAATAAAATTGACTAGAGGCAGGCAAAATTCAGCCCAACGGAATTGACTAAGGCAGTGTTTCTTAAAGTGTGAAAACACTTAAGAAAGATCACACACTTTAAAGTCTTAGGACTATGGAAAGATCACACAACTCTCCTTCAAGGGTCCATGAAATGAAAATGAGTTGCCTATGTTGAAAAATAATACTTCAAACATTCCCATCAAACAATTGTGAGAAGTGGTACTGGCAGCAAATGTGTCAATTTTAATTTTCCATGTGGTAAATATCAATAAATGTAACCCATACAAATAAAAGCTCTCTGGGGTCCTTCACAAATTTTCAAAAGTAGAAAGAGGTCCTGAGGGAAAAAAGTTTAAGAAACACTGGACTAAAATAATTGCACAAACTAACTCTAACAATGTTTTTTCACTCGTTAACAAGAAACTATGCTTGTTTCCAGCATCTCTGCTGCCTCTGTAAAACATGGGGTATTTTAATGATAAAATGGCTCACTTACACAATTAAACTTATCCAGTTTTTCCCTATATGCTCACAAGATCCTGACGGTGAACTAGAGTCCTAAACATTCTCACTCAACAATTCAAAATCCCTATTAATTATTTTCCGTTCTATTATACTCTGTTCCTTTTCCTTTGTAATCTGAAATTGAATTACTGTACTTTCAAAAAGTGTAATTTTTTTCTTCAGAATTCTACTCCATCTTTCTCATTCACAACAGTTTCGTAAAGATGGAAAATGGATGGAGAACTTTTATGAGGTGTAAGTCCGGGGAGAAACTAAGCATATGGCTTGTTCTGAAGAATGAATGTCAAAAGAAATCAAAATGGAAATTTTTGATGTTGGAGAGGGCAATGAAAAACAAGTCCTAATTCTATCTGTTACAATGATCACAATGAACACAGTATGAAGCACACTGAGGTTTTACCATAAAATTGATAAAGAATGAGGATGAAATCACAAAAGGAAAAAAAAAAAGGATGAGCAAAATGTTCCATTGAGAGGAAGGGAAGAAAGAGAAGGAATTGTGATGAGATGGGAGTTGATTAGGTCCTGAATAAGTGAAAAGGGCTGCATTTGAAGAACAAAGATCCTTAAATCCTTAAGTGATTTAGTGAAAGCAAAGACAGTGGTTTGCAAGAACAAAAAAGAGACAGTGGTATAGTGAATCATATAGTGGTAAACCTAATTTACATTCCTTTTCCTCATCTCCTACCTCTATTGGGTTGGCTTATTACATTAATCTGCTTTTTCTGTACTTTGCATACAGTTCCTTCGCTCAATGAATATGTATTTGTGATCATATGTTAGCACTCCAGACCAATGGAAATTTTGCCAATTTCTGATTCTACAGAGCATTTTAATTGTGTCTTAGAGTTAAACATGGAGGGAAAATTCCAATATAATTCTGTGTAATCCCACCTGTGTGTGAAGAAATAATATTGCTGTTAAGTTTGGGTATTGACGAGGCAGGAGACCAGGTTAGTGACAACAGCTCTTTAATATAGTGTGACCCCAGCAAAACTCTGGAGAAAAACCTCTCCTTATATACACTTCAGCCTGAGGCTGCATCCAATCAGAAACGAGATATTTCCCGCCTAAAACTCCCGCCAAAACTTACAGTAATACATTACACTCCTTCCCTCCCAGAAGGCACTTTGCCAATATTTGCATATTACTTCTCTACGTAGTCCTGCAGGTACGTGGGGCGTCTCCTGACTCTCCCGGACCTGCGCAGTTCACTTTCTGGAGTTGAGTCGAGCTTGCCGGAGGGACTTTTCGTTCCTCTGAGCTCCTCCTCCCGGCCATCCGGCCCTGGATTATTCGCCGGCTCGGACCTGCTGTCCTCTAGAGGGACCGGAGGGTGTCGCTGGACCTCGCCTGACTCAGATAAGTCTCTGTTTGGTTCTTTGCTTACGCTTTCTGTTTGTTCTTGGCGCCGGTCAGCTGTGGGGTTAATTAAATCATAGTCAGGGCTGTTCTCGCCTAATTCTGCCTTATCGCTCAATCTGTTTCTTAATTGATCTATGTGGCGCCTCCAGATTCTGCCATCGTCTAGTTCCACTAGATAAGATTTGGGGCCCGTTTTGTCTATGACTATCCCCCTCTTCCAGTTAGGGCCGTCGCTGTAATTATGTGCCCACACCGAGTCTCCTATGTTTAACTCTCGGATTCTATCTGGTTTTGTTTTGAACCCGTCCTGTACGTAGTTGGTGTAGCCGGTCTAGCGGGCACCGTAGCTTCCGCCCATTAATAGCTCGGCTGGGCTGCGGCGGTGGCCACACAGGGGTCCTGTGTTGGACGGTTAGGAATGCGTCGATTTGTGCCTGCCAATCGCCGGGGCCGCTTCGTGATAGCGCTTCTTTCGCACTCCGGACAAAACGTTCAGCAAGGCCGTTCGACGCAGGGTGGAACAGCGCTGAGAGGGCATGTCGGATGCCCTCTTCAGCCAGGTACCCTTCAAATAATGCTGCGGTGAACTGTGGGCCGTTATCGGACACGAGGGTGTCCGGTAGCCCGTGCGTGGCGAAAAGGTGTTTTAGTGCTGAGATGACAGCTCCCGCGGTTGTGGATTTCATTAGGATGATCTCCAGCCATTTGGAGAATGCATCCACCACAATTAGAAATGTTTGGCCGTGGAAGGGGCCGGCAAAATCAATGTGTATGCGGGACCAAGGGCCTTGGGGTTTCTCCCACTCTAAAACTGGGGCCGTAGGTGGTAGTGGTCTGGATTCCTGACATACTTGGCATCGGCCAACCCTGTCACTGATTTCCCTGTCCATTAGGGGCCACCAGACATAGCTCCTAGCCAAACCCTTCATCCTCACAATTCCTGGGTGACCCTCATGCAGGAGTTCCAGAACTTTTTTCCTCAGTTTCTCTGGGACTACCACCCTATCCCCCCAGAGCAGGCACCCCCCTTGTACGGACAATTCCCCTTTTTTCTTTACAAATTCCTTGAACGTCGTGGCGCAGCGGGCCATCCCCTTTGAACCCAACTGATTACAGTCCTTAAAACAACGTCCCGGTAGGAGGCCCGAGCCACTTCCTGCGATGTGACTGGCCCCGAGTCCAAAGAGTCAATGAGTAGCACGGGTGTGCCCGGGGTGGGGTCCTCGATTTCCCCTGGCAATGGGCATCTGCTCAATGCGTCCGATGCCCCAGCTCCTTTCCAGGCCGATGCTGCAGCTTGTAGGAGTATGCGGTCAAAAAAATAGTCCATCTGGTCAGTCTAGGTGAGAGTGCTACTGGCGTTGGGCGGTCGCCAGCCAGTAACCCCAATAGCGGTCTGTGATCAGTGACAATTTCGAAATCTCGCCCAAAAACGTATTCGTGAAATTTTTTCACCCCTGACACTATTGCGAGAGCCTCCCTATCTAGCTGGCTGTAATTCCTCTCAGCCGGGGACATCGTTCGTGAATAGAACGCTATAGGGGCTTCAGTGCCGTTTGGGAGTCTGTGGCTAAGTACCGCTCCTACTCCATAGGGGGACGCATCACAAACCAATACTAACGGCAGTCTGTTGTTGTATTGTATTAACAGGCTATCGCTTGATAGCAAACTTTTTACTGCCTCAAATGCCCTATTCTCTGACTTCCCCCACGACCAAGCAGTGTTTTTTCCAAGCAATTTATGCAGCGGTTCAGCAACGGTTGCCTTGTCTTTTAAAAACACGGCGTAAAAGTTTACCAGACCCAGGAAAGCCTGGAGTTCTGTCTTGTTTTTGGGTGCTGGGGCTCTCTTTATCGCCTTGACTTTGCTCTCAGTGGGGTGAATCCCTTTTTTGTCTATTCTATAGCCCAAAAATTCAACAGATTCGACCCCTATCTGACACTTGCTTGCTTTGACTTTTAATCCTGCCGACCTAAAAATGGCCAAAACTTTCCTTAATCGCTTTCCCAGTTCTCTTAAATCTTCCCCTGATACCAACACATCATCAAAATAGGGTACGACTCCCGGTAACCCTTGTAGGAGCCGCTCCATCAAATTTTGGAATAGCCCCGGGGCCACACTCACCCCGAACTGTAACCGGGTGCACTTAAAGGCACCCCGGTGCGTTACAATGGTCTGGGCCTCAGCTGTGCTAGCATCTACGGGTAGCTGTTGGTACGCTTGTGCCAAGTCTAATTTGGCGAAAACTTGTCCGTGCCCTAGTGAGTGCAATAAGTGTTGCACTACTGGAACTGGGTAGGCGCTCTTTTGCAATGCTTTGTTCAAGGTAGCCTTGTAATCAGCGCAAATTCTTATGGACCCGTCTGGTTTTATAGGGGTGACGATTGGCGTCTCCCATTTGGCATGGTCAACTGGCACTAGTATCCCCTGGCTGACTAATTTATCTAACTCTTTGTCGATTTTAGGTTTGAGTGCAAAGGAACCCTCCTTGCCTTTAACCTAATGGGAGCTATTTGGGGTCTAAATTGAAGGAGATAGGGGTCCCCTTGTACTTGCCTAAACGGTCCTCGAATCGTCTGCGAATTCCTCCAGTAGGGCGTTTGCAGGTTGCATCCGCTCGGTGGACGCCAGTCACCCCATTCCCAACGCCCGGAACCAGTCTAGCCCCAGCAAGCTTGGCAAGGTTCCTCGACTAACGTGATGGGCAGGGTCTTTTCGTATGTCCCGTACTTGACCTCGACGGTCGTTGTCCCTCGAACAGGGATGCGGTTGCCCTGGTAATCCTGCACCCGGGCCGTTGTTTCTGTAGCTTGCGCTTTGCGATGTGCGGCAAGGCTTTCACAAAAGTGTCCCAGGACATGATTGTGATAGCTGATCCTGTGTCTACTTCCAGTCGGCACGGTACGCCTTCAATTGTCGGGTTTGTGAAGATCTTTTCTTGATGCGGGTAGCTGCGTGGTCTATGGTAACAGTCATTCGGTTTGACTTCGCGCTCTTTCTTTCCTGGCCAATCGCTGGTCGCCTCGCCGATCTCGCTCTGATTGGCTGGTTTGAAATTTCGCGGAATGTGGGGTTTGCATCTCTGACTCAGAGCCGCTCTGATTGGCCGATTTGAATTTTCGGGAAGGTTGGGGTGCTCGGCAGACTTGAGCCAGGTGCCCTTCCTTTCACACCGCCGCAAATGGCGTCCCTGAACTTACATCTTTGGCGCTGATGTCGCCCCCCGCAACTTCCGCATTCCTCCGGGTCTTCCCTTGTCGATTTTCCGGTGTAGTGGACTTCTTCCTCCTCTTCGCTGGTTGACTCACGATAGGTTTCTTCGTGGTGGACTGTGCTCGGCTTTGCGCCCGCCATCGGCGTGAGTCGCTTTTGTAAGGTGTCTGCTGCATGGTTGGACATCTCATGGGCTCTGGCTTCGTCCAGAGCGTTTGCCAATGTCAGGTTGCTCTTGGCTAGCAACCGTCTCCTCAAACGGATGTCTCTGACCCCCCGTATAAGTTGTTCCAGCAGCTCTTCGTCCAGATCGCGGTACTCGCAATGCTTGGAGGCTTGTCTCAGGGCTGCCATGTAGTCGCTGATAGACTCGCCTTCTTGTTGCCTCGCTCCCCAAACTCGTACCGTCGAACGTATTTGGACGGGGCTGGTGCGTAGTGATTCTTCAGGAGGGTCTGAAGGGTCTGCCATGATACGGAGTGTAGCGGTGTTGGCTCCGCTAGAGCTTCTGCGACGGCGATGACTGCTGACCCACAGTGGCTTATGAAGTAAGCCCGTTTGCGGTTGTCGGAGACTCCCTGTAGCTCGTTTGCCTCCAGGAAACTTTCGAAACGGGTCATATATATTCCCCATGTCTCCTGGGCAGGGTCAAACGGAGTGGGTGGCGTGTAGCCGGTCATCGCTGCATTCGCCGTCACCTTGCTGGGTTTGATTCTCGTAGTGAGTTCAGCTCTGTTCTGGTGCTCTGCCTCAAGATCCCACCTTCGTCGCCAATGTTAAGTTTGGGTATTGACGAGGCAGGAGACCAGGTTAGTGACAACAGCTCTTTAATATAGTGTGACCCCAGCAAAACTCTGGAGAAAAACCTCTCCTTATATACACTTCAGCCTGAGGCTGCATCCAATCAGAAACGAGATATTTCCCGCCTAAAACTCCCGCCAAAACTTACAGTAATACATTACAATTGCTTTTTAATTACTTTTACAATTTGTAATATCATTTGGAAACTGGTTTGGATGTGATGAAAACTGGGCAGGTTTGTAGGAACAGAAATATACAGAATGGTATATTGAATTCTCTAGGTGTAAAGGTGATTCAGTTATATTTTCTTTCCTGTTCTTTTATCGCCCACATCTAATATGTTTCATGGTTTTTTTCTGGGTTTTGCATGAAGTTTCTCATCCCTTCGGGTATTTATCTCACCTTTCAGCTATGTTCAGGGGATCCTAATTCTGGAATTAAGCATGAGGAAAATAGAAACCTGTCCTGAGGTTGTTTACTTTCAAAGATAATTTTTTCAAGGAGCGTAAATGACAGGCGTGCAAAACATTTCAAAGCGAAATGCCTGGTTTCGAGTTCAAAATAGCACACTCTAAAGGCAGATTGTACTGTTTTGAACTAAGCAGACTTCAGATTTGAAATGTTTGACTCACCGTTATTAGAAATGTCGCTATTATAGAGCAAGAGGAAATAAAAGGGTGAGCACAGGAAAAAGAAAGCCCACAAAAAGAATTCAGACCTGAATTCTTTCATATAGAAAGAAAGACCAGCTGGTTTTGACCAATAACAGAAGTTGGGCATATGTTACACACACACACACACACACACACACACACACACACACACGTAAAACCTCTGGATGTTGCAATCTATGTATAATGTCCTAGAATAAATAATAAATAGAATAAATAATAAATACATAAGGCAGAACAAGAAAATGTGAAATATAAAATATTGAATAAACATATCAACCAATTTGCTGAACACTACTGCATTATATTGTCAATGGTATCAAAAACCTGAAGGCATAAAAATGGTAATGTATGGCAACAAAATAGATATTATTGCAGGTGTATTCTCCAGTTAAGTGCTCCTGATGGGAATCATTTCTTCCAAAAAGTATTGTCCACTCTTCATAAAGAAAAATACTGCTTCCAAACACAGAACAAGTCCTGATTTTGCTTTTAGTTGTTCCATTTCTGAGGATAAACAGATGCTCCGCCTTCCACAATTTATTCTGCTGATATTTTTTTTCTTGTCCAGGTCAAACTCTTTCCACACCTTTGATATCTACCAACTTCAGTGGGATGGTTGCTTTAGGAGAAGATGTCACCATCTTATGCAAGAGCCAGGATGATTTTTATGGAAGTTTCTATCTCACGAGATATTCAAGCTCAAGTGATCAAGGGGAAACTGCAGAAACTGAGAATGCAGTATCCAATCAGGCTGCATTTTCCTTTTCCTGTCTTAGCAAATCACAGGCCGGCATGTACAGCTGCAGATCTTGCCTGCCTGACTGGGAATGCTCATCCTTCAGTAGTAAAATCTATCTCAACCTAATAGGTGATGTCTGCTCAGTAATTGTTTGATTTTCACACAACTGGCACTACAAAGAGTTTAACAATTTTGCATCAGCCAAATATTTTCTTTCCCTGCCAGAGAAGCTCATAGGATAATTTTGGGCAAATTAGTCTCTTTCGCTCTCTCTTTTTGTATTTTATACTTTTTATTCATTTATAATATAAAATAGAAAAATACAAAAGCAAATAATAGGAAAAATGGGGGAGGGAAAAGAGAAGAGGAAAGTGTAGAAAAGAAGGAGGAAAGAAAGAAAAGGCATTGACTTCTTACTCCTTTTGGTGCAGTAGAATAAGACAGTAACATCAAACCTCAACTTTTTACTTTTACATAATAGTATAAACCAACCATTTCTATAACAACAAACTTAACTAATCAGTAAACCCCAAAATCAAAGTTTCATTTTTCCCCCACCTCGAGCACAAAGTCCAGAAGCAGTTTCCAAGTAGAAATAAAAGTAACGGTGTCTTTATATATATAACATCAAAGTTCCCCAAAAAATTTCCAAGTCTTTTTCCATTAAACTCAAAAGAAAAGTTTCGGGTTTGCTCTCTATCAAGCAACATATCTCACAGGGTTGTTATTGGGAAGGGGAAGGAAGAGGGAGCACTCTGTATACCACTCAGAACACAGGTAGAAGAGGTGGGAAATTAGCCTTTGTAATGCCTGAATGGAAGGCCAAGTTGCTTCAATTAAAATATCCATGCATTTTGCATGAGAGTTCCCTTCTGTGTCCATAGTGATGTGATCCAGATTAAAATTGGTTCATTTTCTTGCCCTGATGTGAGTTAGGTTCTTTCACAGTCCTTGAAATGCGAAATCCATATCTAAATTTGGGCACCCACTGGATTGGACAAAGAGTGTTTACATGTGCATGAGGATGGCAAAACAGAAATGTGGTAACTTACATCTTTGCATCAGATGTTGTTGACCTCATGACACAATGCAGCCATTTGTGCACTTACTTCATGGCACCTATAACTTCATTTTGATATCTTTGATATCTTTTTGCTTTTATAGATGCCATTCTCTATAAGCTAACATTGCTTAATATATCACTTTGAAGACACAGAATGCAAGATAAGGAAAATTTAGGTGCTTGGGCCTTCGATAAAACAATGTAGTGGAGAAGAAATAAATAGGCTTTTATTTTCTTATAATATTTGGAAAAAAATGTATTGAGAATGGAGAAGGTGACACTTTTATTGTGGCTGAATGGAGCAGGAGATATTTGCCTACAAGGATCTCTGAGATTTCATTGAATCTTTCCCCCTTCTAGATCCTAGCCTGATCAAGCCTTCCATCCAGATTTTAAATCCAAAAGAGCAACCATATTTCTCTGTATGGTGCAACGGGACAGAACCTAGTCTGACATTTGCTCTTATGAACTCAAGGCAGCAGATACATTACAAGGCTGCAGAGCCAGGGGAAATGGCAGTGGATTTTTCTCTCAACTCTGCAAGGTTGAAAGAGGCAGAAAATTATACCTGCCAGTACCACCTTGAAAGCAGCCCCTTTGTCTGGTCAGTGCCAAGTGACGCGCTGGAGTTGCCTTTGAAAGGTAAGTCACTAAAACTGCGTATTTCCTTTTCTCCATTTTGCCCATCTAAGATGGACTGAATTTCTGGAAGATCTCAAACTGGGGGAGAATTTTTAGTAATGGATACCATACAGATTGGTAATCGTAAAACATTAGGCCATTGTTTTAATAGGTTGTAGCAATAAAATTAATGTTCAGAAGAATGAGAAGAGCTAGAGAGGGTGAATAGACACATATTGCAATATTGAGGCTTATCTGCACTTTTGAGTTGTTCCATCACCAGATTATAACAATGAAGGACATTGAAGGATATTGTTCCAATAGTGAGGGCTTGCAATGACTGTTGGGTTTAAGCATAAGATTTGGATGATAATCTTTTAAAGTTATCCCTTGGCAGGAGCTGCTGAAATTGTTTTGCCAAAGATCAGGAAATGCTCCCAGGGAAACACAGAAGGGGTGGGAGTATTAGCAATGGGTGTATTCCTTTATGCAGAGAGAGGAGATGAGAAGGGACTTGGTCAAGATAGGACCTGCAAGGACCTTTAGCGATGGGCTCTGCTTGTCCTCTGAAGTTGATCATCTGACCAGTTTGAGGTCGATTCCCATTGTGTGGCAGTGTACCCAGAGCAGAAAGAGCCTCCCTTGTTGGAAAACAGCTGGTGGCGGGTTAGGTTAACTGACTCTTGTTGTTCACTGGAGGGGAGGTGTAATATGTTTTGTATAGAGTGGTGCTGGGCTTCCATCCTCATTGTTTTGTGGGGGATTCTCTTTTCTTTGCCAATAAATGAAGATGTGTTGCAAATGTGCAAAAAGAACCTTGGTATTTGCTAAAAGATTTCACAAGAAATATTGTTGAAATCCAAAGGACTAAATGAATTTCTTTCTTGAATCCTGATTGTGTTTAGATCCTGAGATGATGAATCCCCCCATGGAGACGATACCTGGAGGGTCCAGTGATTCAGGTAAGAATCCCCCCATAGAGTCCCAGAGGCTAAGAAATGGTCTGATTTTTGCCGTCATAAATAAGAATGAGGACTGTCTTTGCCCAGACTCCATTGACATTACCTGCTAAACCAATGAGAAATTTAGCAGTTGCAACGTATTAAGCATAGTTAGGTTTAATTTTTGGTTATATATCCTTGGGATTAAGAACAAAGATCTTGAACCACTTTTATGGAAGGGAGGGGCCTGATGAATATCTTCAAGGCTGCTGTGAGGATTGTGATAAACAGAGATACAATTGCTCAGATCTGGTCTGAGTTGGGTTTTGAGGATGTGGACCAAACCTAACACGATTTCCAATTTGTTGCCTCCAATCAATGAGATATATGGGGCTTATTTAAATGATTGTATAATCCCTCATCTCAGAAATCCCTGGTGAACACTTTCCAGAGACAGAGACTGGTGCTCAGCCACAGAGAGGACAGGAATGGTCAGCTTGGAGGGTTAAGTGAGCATATCTGGAAAAGCAGAAGTATGCTTTGGGCAATCCCCACGATGGCTGCCTTGAGAGCTTTCTTCTTCTCAAAATAGCCACCATGATGGTTCCTCTAGTCAAAAGATGCCCCCTTCCCAAATAGCACACGGGGACAATGTCTCCTCAATACCCATTTGGCCCCCTCACAGTTTACCTCTGATTGTTCCTGTGTTCCAAACAAAATATTGATTTTCAGTCACTCGTTTTTTTCTAATTGTGTTTCTTGGGCCTACGTGGAGGTTCAAATATATTCTTGAAATAAAACATGTTGCTAAGGAATATTGCTTTGTTTGGCTGCATTGCTAAAATTGTAGGACATAGAGCCTGGTTGCCCCCAAGGCAATTATTTGTGGTTACTTTCCAGCGTATTGAGATCTTACAGAAAATAGAATGGGAATGGAAAACAGACAAAGACACCTGAGGCTATAGATCTTTTTGCAGATTTAATGGTGGATGGAAATCTATTTCTGCTTACTCTACTCTGCTGTATATTTGACCCTTGTTTTTATTCCTTAAATGTATTACATGGATTTTCAACCCGTTATAATGATAGTTTCTCATATCCAACCAATTTGGATTATCCCCTTCACATTAGGGTTCTCTTAATCTTTGCAAATAATTTTTATGACTGTGATTTGAACTGAATTCTGATTCACAGAATTCCACAGCTGAAAAATTCCACTGGGGCCATGGACAGCAAGCACTTGCTCTGGGCTGAAATCAAGGTGGTTTGCAGGGACTAGTCAAACCAGGAAAGAGGGTGATGCAGTAATGCTATAAAAGCCCTACTCCTTTCTATGAATTCGCAATCCCCCACCCTCTCTCTCTCTCTCTCTCTCTCTCTCTCTCTCTCACACACACACACACACACACACACACACACACACACACACACACACACACACAGAGGGGCTGGGCTTCAGCTGGAGTCTGCAATCAACACCTTTCCTTTTTCAACACCCTTGTCAGGAATTCCGATTAAATTATCCCTGGGAAATGACTGTCTTAGCTTATACCCAATGAAGGAGGTCCCAGCACATCACTGTTTTCACTGCTGAAGTGCTCTTTATTGTTAGGAAGTTCTTACTAATCTTCATTCAAACACCGTCTGACTATAATTTAGCTCCATTGTTCTATGTCTTGTACTTTGGAAAGAAATGAAGAAGTTTTGACTTCCTTCTGTGTGATATCCCTGCGTGGGATTTGAGAAGTTCTACTTCCTACTTCTCTTTTCATGGCTGAACAATCGGATGGTCTTGTTTTCTCCTTCATCCCTGCACATACTGCAGTTCTTCATGCTCTCTGATTTTCCATTCCCTGGATTTATATAGTCCTCAACTTACATCCACAATTGGGATTGGAATTTCTTTTGCTAAGTCATTGTGCTTGTAAGTCAAGTCAGACCTGATTTACGGTCATTTTTATGACAGCCATTAATGACCACCCATAGCTATTAATGCCACCGTCATAAATGCAAACCCATTCTTCTAAACTGGTTTTTTTTGCCAGAACCCCACCCACCAAAAAAGGTTGCAAATCATGATCACATGATCTCATGATACTGGACACTGTCATATATGTGAGCTGGTTGCCAAGCATCCCAGTTGCGATCACATGCGGGTGGAATGTCAATCATAAGTGCAAGAAATGATTTAAGTGCAAGGATTGGACTTTTTCAGCCCCATTGCAATTCCGAAGTTACTAAACAAATGATCGCTAGTTAAGGATTACCCGTATTTTATCATTTATTATATTTTAGCCTACCTATTGTATAGGATTTCTGGAGGGGATAAATATTTTCAGCCTTGCAAGATTGGTGTAATCCCTGAGAGGCAGTCCAGAGAAGAAACACAAACAGGAATGCTAGCTCTGTCTTTATAATTAACAGAATACTGTAAAATATTTCTCTTCCTCCCCCCACTTTCCTTTTTCTCTCTGGAAAACTGGGGAGGGTCCCTTTTGAAATGTTTCCCTGTGCTTCTTCCCTATTCTGTGGGCTGAGACATCTTTTAAATGCTAACTCTTTCTCCTGTCTCCTAAGGTCACTCTCTTGCTGATTTGCTCTGTCTAAAAACAGCTGACCCACACTGGTGGGTGGACTCATTGCTTCACCAGTAACACTCTACCCCACAAACTCTCTTTCACCCGTGGGATGGAGATGATAGATAGATAGATAGATAGATAGATAGATAGATAGATAGATAGATAGATAGATAGATAGATAGATAGTGTCTGATATGTGAGAGTGCTAGAACTGTGCAAATAAGGAGCTACAGTACAGTACATAAGAAGTTTGTGTAACAACTGATTAGCATATTGTGAGGCACAGATCAAGGATTATATAGCAAGACTCTAGTGCCTGATCGTTTTTGTTCTCAAAAAGCTAGAATGGGCACAGAGAGAAATCACAAGTAATTGGAAGAAAAGAGGGAAGTGTTCATAGCAGCCAAAAATGACTGCTCAGAAGGTCTCAGTCCTTGCTTCATCATCGTCACTACAATTGCCTCAAAAGAGGCATGTAGCAAGGCTAAAATACTACTTCAACACTGAATTAGGTAAACCTAAAATGTCCTTAGGGATGGATGGGAGAGAGCAAATCTATGTCATGAGGACGTCTCCTTCAAGGCGTCTTCAGATCTACCTTAAACAATTGTGTATAAGTCCTCTTTGTCCTCCATTAACTTTCCCTGTCTCTGCCACTTTATTTAAAAATGCTTATAATTAACTGTCCAAAAAAGTTTGTCTATCAAAATCATCTCTGTAACTGGCAGATATTGCTGAATCATTGTACTGGTGATTCAAACAGAACCTACAGCTGGTGCATCAGTGAGAAACGATACTCAAAAGTTTATTTCAGCTATACCTAAATAACATCAAGTTTCCCACCCTAATTTATCCATTAATTAGGACATATCATATTTACATTTGCCTATAAAGTCAAACCAGGACGTGGTGACTTGGTTTTCAGAGCTGTAAGATACAAAACAGCTAACAAGATGAAAGATTTGTTTTAATTTTACAAAATTCAGTTATCGCATCTGATAAACATTGCGGAAGCATCATGTTACCCTTTAATAGCCATTGTTTTTTTGTTTTTTTTGATCTGATGTATAGAAACTCAGAGACAGAATGCCAGCTTGAAATAAAGGTGGTGGGAACTGAAATATGGGCGCAAAAACTTGAAAAAGGCAACAGTCCTTCATTTGACATTGCCTAACTTATTAGCTTTCAAACATGTTAGCTGAAGATTGGGCTATAAAATCATCTATTATAATGTCCTTCCTGTCAAAGACTACTTCAACTTCAACTGCAATAATACACGAGCACACAATACATTTAAGCTTAATGTTAACCGTTCCAATCTTGATTGCAGAAAATATGACTTCAGTAACAGAGTTGTTAATACTTGGAATGCACTACCAGATTCTGTGGTCTCTTCCCAAAATCCCAAAAACTTCAACCAAAAACTGTCTACTATTGACCTCACCCCATTCCTAAGAGGTCTGTAAGGGGCGTGCATAAGAGCACCAGTGTGCCTACCGTTCCTGTCCTATTGTTTCCTTTCGTTATATCCAATTAATATAGTTATTACATACTCATACTTATATATGTGCTTATATATTGTATAGTCATTTCATGCTTATGCTTATATATACTGTGTGACAAAATAAATAAAATAAAATAAAATAAATATATTTAAAAGCCTACAGGATAGGCAGTTCTGCCCTAAGCAGACAGGGCTGTCCCTGCAAGACTTGAGACAGTTGGATGAAAATCCTTTTTTTTTCTTTCTTTCAGAAAGCTAAATAAAAAAAGAAGATAAAAGAAAGGATATATCTGTGTCTGTGAATTAAGCAAGATAGAGCACTAACAATGGGAGCAAAGCTTTCCAGAAAAGCTTCCTTAGATATATTTAGTGCTTATGTGACGAAAGGGATATGGAAAGACCTACTCAACTAGTTTGACTCATGTGGTTGCTTAAGTCTAGGTCCACCTCATGATGTAAAATTATGATGCAGAGAATTTATGTGTGTGCGTATATGTGTGTAAAAAAGGGAAGCGTGGGATGGATTGAGAACCAGAAGCTATGGACAAGAAGCGTTGTGGGGAAAGGGCTCCACTGAGAGAAGCAAACACACTGACTTAAGAATCATAATAGCTTTTCTTCCCCACTGTCAGCAGAAGGTTTGAAAAGATCGTAAGTCTATTTTAAGGCACATATTTTGCATTCAAAGGATGCCAGTTTCAAACTGTGTCATCTCTAAGTGAGGAGGAACTTCTAGGAAATCCCACATGAGCGTTGAGACGGACATCTAGAGGAGTAGCAGTATAATGCAAATGTCTTGGCTTTACAGCTATTCTTAGCCCATACTTATGGGCAGGCGTTGGGGTGAGCGTTTTCCTGATTGTCGTGTTAATGCTGGCTGTGGTACTGTACAGGAAAAGGAGAAAAAGTAAGTGGAGATGATCTTGTAATAAACATGGTTACAGAGAAGTGGATGAACAATAACTAACCATGGTCTATAGACCTCACATAATGACTGCATTGCCTTCATTTTCACAAAAAGCATAAAAAAAGCTTCTCCCTAAAATAGTACAGCTAATAGTATCAGACAGAGAAGCAAAGCACATTTTAGACCTTGTGATTTTAAAAAGAAGCTTGAAGCTTGCTAGCAATAGGCCATAAAATCTGAAAACCTTGGTACCATAATTGGCCCAGGAAGATTTTTTTTATAATCCAAGGGGAAAAGCTTATGCATCTCCTTGATATACGACTTGAATTAAGTAAAAAACAAATTGAACATAGTCTGGCTTAAAGAAATATATTATAGCCATTATAGTTCAACATATGAACATGCTTTAAAAATGGCTTACAATGGCTTACACCAAATACTGAAAAGCAAAGGAATCCAACTGACGAAAGAGGAATGCAAAATTAAGAAAACTGAGCAATAGATCAGCAGCACAAAATAAAATTTTAACCTTTTGAATAAACACAGATATAATCTCATGTCTAATATTAATAAAGCATCACAAGCAAATCTAACCAGAAAGGAAATTGCAAATTTGGAGTGCAAAGACCTAAAGTGGAAATGGGTAGAATTTATTTTAACTGCAGGTTTCATATGAAACATGATATACCAGCTTTTCAAACTGAAATAATATGAAAATCTTAGCAGCTGTATTTTTAAAACAGGAGGAAGTTTTTAAGCAATTAATATTTTTTAAAATATTCTTAAAATATAAATTGTATGCAACTCTCAGCAACTCTGAATGGTTCACAACAATCAAAGAAATTAGAATAAAATCAGTAAAAGATAAAAAATAAAAATAAAAGAGACCAAAAGTGATGATGTCAAAGTCCTATGTCTTCATGATTTTTAACAATGGTAGAGTAGGGCCATCTTGGCACAAAACTTTTCTGGTATAATCAACTGATAGAGACTTATTCATTTAGGGAATTTTAACAGTAGAATAATTTGGAAAGGATCAGCTGCTTTTATTATAATCAAATTCAAATTAGGCAAAGAATTTCATGGCTGTCTTTGATCCACAGGTTCCAAAACCAATGAACATAACCCAGCAATGAATCTGGTAAGATTTTTTTTTCATAACTCTGCCTTCCTTGTCCAGATTATTTCATCAGATATAGAAGTTAGAATAGGCAAGTCCTTCCAAAGTTACCTCTGAATTGTTAGTTTTCATTTGATCTAAGGAGAATATTGTTGCACAGGGAGTAAAGCTGTTAACTGTAATTAATTGATAACATTCAGCAAGAGCAGCACCATGGCCTAGAACAGCGGATCTCAACCTGTGGGTCACGACCCCGTTGGGGGTCGAATGATGATTTGCCAGGAGTCGCCTAAGACCATCGGAAATATGGGAAGTATACTTGCAAGTCGAAGAATCGCACTCCAATGGTTGACTCCACAAGCCAGCTGCAGGCTCTTCAAATCACTAGCCAAATTCATCTTCAGGCATGGTGAATTAAAAAAGAGAGAAATCTTTGCTCTGATATCTCCCTCTCAAGCCAGCTGCAATCACTCCCAATTGCTAGCCTAATCTGGCTTCAGGTGCGATAAACTTAATAGGGGAGGAGTCTCCACTTTAATGCCTCCGTCCTCAAGGCAATCGCAAGCAGTTCAGATCGCTAGCCAATACGGCTTCAGGCGCGATAAATTCAAAATGAAAATAATTTTACGGTTGGGATCGCCATATTGTGGGGAATTGTATTAAAGGGGTCGCCACATTGTGGGAAATTGTATTAAAGGGGTCACAGCACTATAAAGCTTGAGAACCACTGACCTAGAGGTAAAGACACTTGTCTCCCACCCAGAAGGTTGAGAGTTCAATCTTAGGCATTGACAGATGTTCCTCTATCAGGGCGCAAAGAGAAAATATCTTCTGTGAACTCCGCATAGGTGTCAGGAAGGGCATCCAGCCAATAATTGCTGAGCTTCATTCAGTCACTCTGACTCCAGCCCAATAAAAGGGATTACAAGGCTGTAAAAAGAAAAGAAGATGATAACTTTCAACATTAACTATTAAAACAATTTTCTTTATGCCTTGCTTTAGGGAGTCTGGCTTGAAGAATGACACACAAAAGCTTGACAATAGTTGTGCATGTGTGATTTAGAATTTAAGAAACCACCCCACATAATGAAACAAGTAGCATTAAATTCTTAAAGAGAACATGGGAATGAATGAGTAGACATATGAATTCTCTAACCCCAGAAATGACCCACTCAATTAACAGAAGGAAGGCTAGATCTGACTATTCTTGTTGGAGGCTGAATTAACTCTCCTTATCTCATGCGAACTGTTTACCTGGGAAAAGTGGGGATTCTGTGTAGGTTCAGTCCTGTGCCAGCGAGCAACCAAAAAATTGATTCAATTTCTCTGAGGCCAAAAAGTTTTCATTCTATTCCATGAAAAAATGGGAGCTCTCTAAGTCTCTTCAAAGTTGGAAGCAGCAGCATATGAAGGTCTTAAGAACAGGAACTGCCTGAGAATTGGTTAATGGAGTGAGTTTTTAAAACTATAACTGAAAGAAGATTTATTTACAAGACATATATGATAGGGGCAAGTAAAACTAGTGCTTTCATCCTATTAGAAAGAGAATGAAAGAGCATCTGCTCTTTTTGGTGAAAACTGGAAACAAAAGTCAAAGGAAGTGATCTGAGATTTTAGCAGACAAGTAGCCAGAATAGATTGATGACCTAAGAGACAGCAAAGATTTTGCTGTTTACAACCCTCTGCCTCTAGTAGAGAGTAGATTATGAGTAGCTGAACAATTACTGCATGGGAAGTAGGAATAACCTTGAGGAACAATAGGAAGAGCCACAACTAAGACAGTGGTTAGATAAATGAAGCTTGAATCCAAGGTAGAAGACTAATTTGAGAAAATATCTCAGTTTTACCCCTCCTAGTTTTCACAAAGATGGCGGGGGCATCTCAAATGAGACTTATATGATTCTGTGATTGTAACATTATAAGAAAAGTTGTAGTAGCATTCCTAACTTTGGTTTTCTAGTCTGGTCCACCTCAAAGGACTGAGGTAAATCTTGCAAGTCTGCAGAGTTGAATTCTTTTATTTTGAGAGACTCCCACATAAGTGGTATGACCTTGGGAGAAAAGGGAAAGAAATCCTGTCCAAGGGATGATCAGATAAAAATGAGAGCGGCCTGGAGTTGAACAACAGGAAAAGAAAGGGTGTTAGAAAGGATCTGAAGAAGTCAAGGTTGATTCTGCTTTCCATCCTTCCAAGGTGGGTCAAATGAGGACCCAAACTGTTGGGGGAAATATGCTGACTCTATAAACCACTTAGAGAGGGCTGTAAAGCACTGTGAATGGTCTAAGTGCTATTGCTATCTGCCCTAACTCCTCAGATGGTAAAATGAGATGCCGGGAGATTTGTGCTTTCAGAGGGAGCTTAGTACTTGGAGACTGACGTCAACCTTGTAAATCTCAAAGTACAAAGCACCCACTGCTCTTTTTACCACCTGAGAAGTTATGATGGCTCCTTTCTTTCTCCACCCATTGTTCAGCTGCAGGCTCCCCCTCCTTTTATCTGCTCGTTCCCAAGGCAGCATCTCTTCCCCTTGCAAGCTCATTTCCACCCACCATTACATCACCTCATCTGCTTGTATTGCAACAGAGAAGGAAAATACGTCTTCTAAGCCTTTCTTCTTCTTTCTAGTCTTCTGATGTTGAAGAACATCCGGATGAAGTCTCCTATGCTATCTTGACTCACCAGCCACAGAAAATCCAGCAGGCAGCCAATCCTAGGCAAACTTCTGAACCTTGCTTATATGCATCAGTGGTCAAAAATACAAGTTTTCAGCCATATATGTCATAAGACCTTGTGGGGCCTCCTGAGATGAATACAAGCAAGAGTGGCTTACTTTTATTTCCTCACCGATGTGTAATTATAGATGCCAAATGTAAGGACTGGATCATACTGGGGGCTCCGGAAATGAGGTCAACAGAATGCTTTTGACTACGTTACTTAGGATTGTGATGGATCCTTTAGCACTGAGGCGCAGGCTTGTACCATCATCACTCTCACCTCCAGTTGATGGAAGTTGTTGACATTGAAATCTACTCCTGGTCTATAACAATGGTTCTTTCCTATATGCTCTTAGTCGATATTTGAATTACAGATAATGCTCAACTTACAACTGATCGTTTAGTAACCATTCAAAGTGACTACAGATGTCACAAGGGTTACTTACAACCCAGATCCAAAGTTCCAATGGTTGGTCCCTCTCTGTGGTCATGTGGCTGAATTTTGGGTCCTTGGCAACATGGCCGCATTTATGACTGTTCGTAGTATCCCACAGTTACATGATTGTGTTTTATGTCAGTTTTGCCAAAATCCAGCACTTCCAGTTTTTGGCATGCCCTTAGTGAACTATTGGTGACGAAGTTCACTTAACAGTCATCGCAAAAAGGTTGTAAAATGGAGTCAGCTCATTTTGCAACCATTATCACTTATGAGTGTAATGGGCAGGCTCTGTCATGGTCATATGTCAAGGATCCCATATAGTCTTTTTTCCATACTGGTACTCTTCAATTTATGACCACAGTTGAGCCTAGAAGTTCTGTTGCTAAGTAAGACAAGTGAGTTTTGCCCCATTTTATGACATTTCTTGGCACAGTTATTAACTGAATCACTGTAGTTAAGTTAGTAACATAGCTGTTGAGTGACTCTGGCTCCCCCATTGACGCTGCTTGTCAGAAGGTGGCAAAAAGTGATCATAGGACCCCAGGACATGGCAACTGTCATAAATACATGCCAGTTACCAAGCATCCAAATTTTGATCATCATATCACAGGAATGCTGCAAGTGTGAGAAATGGTCAGAAGTCACTTTTTTCAGTGTCATTACAACTTTGAACACTCACTATAAGAATGTTTGTAAGTCGAGGATTACCTGTATGTCCCTCCAACCTTCCAGTTGTCAGCAGGGCCAGAATAAGTTAATTAAAAGTTATAAAACAATTTATACAAGCTGCATGCTTGAGCTCCCTTCATAAAGCAGCTGTGGGGTTTCCATTTTTCTGAAGATATTCTACCAGAATTGCAAGAACCCATCACCTCTGATCTTAGTTTTAACTGTTCTGATTTCTGGTCCTGAGTTTGTGAATGGTTGCATAGGAGCTGAAAACGTCTCACCTTCCCATTGCCTCAGATGCCTCACTCTAAAGATTTTCATTTTGCTCTTTCAGCCCCAAATCGTGCCTCTTACTCAAGGGACAGGGTTTGAAATGTAAAAATCGCAACCCAAATTCCTTAATCTCTCACCTCCACCTGCACATAGTCACTTAACTCTGACCACACAAAGAAACTTCCTCTGAGCTCATAGCAAAACCTATGAGGTTTTGTACCTCTATACCTTTCAATCTGAACCCAAAGATGAAACACTTGGTTTTGTCCTGTAGGATACTATGAGATTTGCTAATTTAACTTCAATTTTACTAATTGTTAAATCTTATTTAAAACACTATGTAAGAAAGACTCTAATTAGGACATATATGAACTTGGTAATATAATGATTTAGATAGAAATGAGTATGTAACCTATTTTGAAGTCAGGACTGTAACTGCTCTAGATTTAAAAGTTCATTACATTATTTCCTGATTCAATTAAAAAATGCAAAAACAAGGAAGTTTCCTTTGCAGAATTATTATGCAGAATCCTATCCTTACCATTATATGGATGTATATGTTGTTGCTAAACCTTAAGTATCTGTCCAAAGCTTTGGCTGAATACTGTAGGTAGTTCAAGCAATCAGAATAGAGCTGGAAGGGACCTTGGATGTCTTCTAGTACAATCCCTGCTCAAGCAGGAGTCCCTGTAACATTTCAGACAAGTGACTGTCCAGTCTCTTCTTAAAAACCTCCAGTGACGAAGCACCCACAGCTTCTAAAGGCAAGTTGTCCCTCTGGTTAATTGTCCTCACTGTTAGGAAATTTCTCCTTAATTCCTGGTTGCTTCTCTATTTGATTAGTTTCCATCCATTTCTTTTTTCTTGTTTTTTCTCTGGTGCTTTGGAAAATAAATTGACATCCCTTTGTGGCAGCCTCTCAAATACTGGAATATTGCTATCATGTCACCCCTAGTCCTTCTTTTCTTAGATAAACCCAAATCCTGCAAACGTTCTTCATGTTTTTAGTCTCCAATTCTTTAATCATCTTAGTTGTACTTCTTTGTACTTTTTCCAAAGTCTCAGACATCTTTTTTGTAATATGGTGACCAAAACTGGATACAGCATTCCAGGTGTGGTCTTTCTAAGGCTTTATAAAGTGGTACTAATACTTCAGATGATTTTGATTCTGTGCTTCTGTTTATACAGAATGCAGATATGGCGGAAGGGGGGGATCGTATCGGTCTAGGGGGTCACGCGTTCGATGTTTGCAAGCGATCGCGTGCCCCGATCCCTCTGACTTTTCCCGTTCCCCGGATGGTCAAGACCCTCAGAGCCTGGGCCTTCGTCTGATGTTATGCAACGCACGGTCCGTGGCCAATAAGGCCCCCCTAATATATGATCTTATTCAGGGGCGCGCGGATCTTATAGGCGCATGGAGACCTGGTTGGGCACTGAAGGCGTGCCCTGGTCGAAATGTGCCCACCGGTTTCCGTGCATTCCATCAGCCGAGGCCCAGGGTAGGGGTGGGGGTGGCGGTTGCTATTAAAGAGAGTCTAGAGCCGAGGGAGACCACTGTACCTCAGATTGCCGGGTGTGAATCCTCTTGTGAGATGGGGTCATAGGTGTCAGATGGCTTGCTGGTCACGACCTGGCTCCTTGCTGCGTGACAGCTGCCCTGCCCGAGCTCCTGGAGGTGCTTGCCGGGTGGCAGTGAGACCCCAGACTTTTAGTCATGGGGACTTTAACTTACCTTCTGCCGGCGCGCCATCGACAGTGGCTCGGGAGTTCATGGCTTCCATGACGGCCTTGGACCTGACTCAAGTAGTGGATGGCCCCACTCACATCGGGGGTGGCACTCTGGACCTTATTTTTATCTCTGGTCAGTGGTTGAAGGATCTGGATTTGAGAGATGTAGTCATAGAACCTTTGTCATGGTCAGATCACTCTCTCCTTCGCCTGGACTTTCTGACCGCCACTCAACACCGCAGGGAGACGGAACCACAACGTTGGTTCCGCCCCAGGCGCCTGATGGACCCGGAGAGGTTCCGGACGGAGCTTGGGCCACTTCCTGAGGGTCTGGCTCATGGCACGGCAGAGGAACTAGCCGCAGCCTGGCAACGGGCTGCGGCTGGGGCTTTAGACCGTGTCGTGCCTCTGCGGCCTCTGACCCAGCGCAGATCCCAACCGCCCTTGGTTCTCCGAGGAGCTGAGGGGATGAAACGCCGGAGAAGACGCCAGAGAGCTCCTGGAGGTCTAGCCGTTTAGAGGCTGATCGGACTAGTTAGGTCCTATACTAGGACCTACCTAGTGGCACTGAGGGAAGCGAGGCGTTGCTCGCCTCCTCCCTCATTGCGTCGGCAGATAACCGCCCAGCCGCCCTGTTTGGTGACCGTTCCCTCCTTCACCAGGGGAGCGGGATGACCCGCTGCAGGGACGCATGAGGAGTTTAACGGTTATCTATACGATAAAATCGTTCAGCTTGAGACGGTTTAGACCAAAATTGCGGCGATTCAGGTGAGGCGCCTGAGGGTGGCCTTGGTGACATTTTTTGGGATGAGTTTGACCCTGTGGCTCCCGAGGACATGGACAGGTTGTTGGGTAGGCTGAATGCCACCACGTGTTTATTGGACCCGTGCCCCTCCTGGCTGGTGCTGGCCACCAGGAGGTGACACGAGGCTGGCTCCAGGCGACATGAGTGCCTCCTTGTTGGAGGGAGTCTTCCGCCGCCTTGAAAGAGGCGGTGGTGAGGCCCTCCTCAAGAAGCCTCCTGACCCGCTGTTTTAGGTAATTATCGTCGTCTCCAACCCGCTCAGCGAAGGTTGTAGAGAGTATGGTGGCATATCAGTTTCTGCACCTGGATGAAACTGTCTATCTAGACCTGCTCCAGTCCGGTTTCCGCCCGGTTACAGCACGGAGACGGCTTTGGTCGCGTTGGTGGATGATCTCTGGAGGGCCAGGATAGGGGTTGTTCCTCTGTCCTGGTCCTATTAGACCTCTCAGCGGCTTTCGATACCATCGACCATGGTATCCTGCTGCGCCGGTTGGAGGATTGGGAGTGGAGGCACCGCTTATCGGTGGTTCTCCTCCTATCTCTCCGACCGGTCGCAGACGGTGTTGACAGGGGCAGAGGTCGCCCCGAGGCGCCTCACTTGTGGGTGCCGCAGGGCCGATTCTCTCGCCTTCTGTTCAACATCTATATGAAGCCGCTGGGTGAGATCATCAGTGGCTTCGTGTGAGGTACCAGCTGTACGCTGATGACACCCAGCTGTACTTTTCCACACCGGCCACCCCAATGAAGCTATCAAGTGCTGTCCCGTGTTTGGAAGCCGACGGGTCTGGATGGGGAGAAACAGGCTCAAGCTCAATCCTTCCAAGACAGAGTGGCTGTGGATGCCGGCATCCCGCACAGTCAGCTGAGTCCTCGGCTGACTGTTGGGGGCGAGTCATTGGCCCCGGCGGAGAGGGTGCGCAATCTGGGCGTTCTCCTGGATGAACGGCTGTCTTTGAAGACCATTTGACGGCCGCCTCCAGGAGAGCTTTCCACCAGGTTCGCCTGGTGCGCCAGTTGCGCCTTTCTAGACCGGGATGCCTTATGCACGGTCACCACGCCTCGTGACGCCTCGCCTGGATTACTGCAATGCTCTCTACATGGGGCTCCCTTGAGGGGCATCCGGAGGCTTCAGTTAGTCCAGAATGCGGCTGCGCTGGTGATAGAGGGAGCCTCGTGGCTCCTGTGACACCTATCCTGCGCAGACTGCACTGGCTACCTGTGGCCTTCCGGTGCGCTCAAGGTGTTGGTGACAATCTTTAAAGCGCCCATGGCATAGGGCCGGGTTATTTACGGACCGCCTACTGCTACCAAATACCTCTCACCTCCACCTGCACATAGTCACTTAACTCTGACCACACAAAGAAACTTCCTCTGAGCTCATAGCAAAACCTATGAGGTTTTGTACCTCTATACCTTTCAATCTGAACCCAAAGATGAAACACTTGGTTTTGTCCTGTAGGATACTATGAGATTTGCTAATTTAACTTCAATTTTACTAATTGTTAAATCTTATTTAAAACACTATGTAAGAAAGACTCTAATTAGGACATATATGAACTTGGTAATATAATGATTTAGATAGAAATGAGTATGTAACCTATTTTGAAGTCAGGACTGTAACTGCTCTAGATTTAAAAGTTCATTACATTATTTCCTGATTCAATTAAAAAATGCAAAAACAAGGAAGTTTCCTTTGCAGAATTATTATGCAGAATCCTATCCTTACCATTATATGGATGTATATGTTGTTGCTAAACCTTAAGTATCTGTCCAAAGCTTTGGCTGAATACTGTAGGTAGTTCAAGCAATCAGAATAGAGCTGGAAGGGACCTTGGATGTCTTCTAGTACAATCCCTGCTCAAGCAGGAGTCCCTGTAACATTTCAGACAAGTGACTGTCCAGTCTCTTCTTAAAAACCTCCAGTGACAAAGCACCCACAGCTTCTAAAGGCAAGTTGTCCCTCTGGTTAATTGTCCTCACTGTTAGGAAATTTCTCCTTAATTCCTGGTTGCTTCTCTATTTGATTAGTTTACATCCATTTCTTTTTTCTTGTTTTTTCTCTGGTGCTTTGGAAAATAAATTGACAGCCCTTTGTGGCAGCCTCTCAAATACTGGAATATTGCTATCATGCCACTCCTAGTCCTTCTTTTCTTAGATAAACCCAAATCCTGCAAACGTTCTTCATGTTTTTAGTCTCCAATTCTTTAATCATCTTAGTTGTACTTCTTTGTACTTTTTCCAAAGTCTCAGACATCTTTTTTGTAATATGGTGACCAAAACTGGATACAGCATTCCAGGTGTGGTCTTTCTAAGGCTTTATAAAGTGGTACTAATACTTCAGATGATTTTGATTCTGTGCTTCTGTTTATACAACCAAGGATTGTATTAGCTGTTTTGGCTGCTGCCGCACACTGCTGGCTCATGTTTAAGTGATAGTCCACTAGGACTCCAAGGTCCCTCTCACAGTTACTGTTTTTGAGCCAGGTTTCACCTAATTTATACTTTTTCCTGCCCAGGTTTAAAACCTTGCTTTTCTCCACATTAAATTTCATGTTGTTGGATAGGGCCCGTTATTCAAGTCTGCAAAGATCTTTTTGGATCCTGAGCTTGTCTTCTGGGGTGTTGGCTATTTCTGCCAGCTTAGTGTCATCTGAAAATTTGATGAGTCCTCCTTTTATTCCCTCATCTAAGTCATTTATGAAAATATTGAAGAGTATTGGGCCTAAGACGGAACCTTGTGATACCCCACTGCTTACTTCCCTCCACTTAGATGTAGTACCATTAAGGAATAGATGTAGAACCATTAAGAAAGTTACAAAAATAGATCCCTCCATCTGATTCTTGGGCACTGGCAATAAGGACTTAAGCTACTTTCTTCTTTGTATATTTGACTTCTGCTGGGTAGCAAGATTGCAATCATCAGATGATCAAAGCCAGCCCCTTTTTCCTTTCATTGAGCATGAGTTGAATGTAGAAAAAGTCTTCAATTATATGGTTACGACCACCATCTTGCCTTAAGCCCAGGGGTGAAATGCTCCTGGTTTGGACCAGACGATATGGTAGCGATGGTGGTGGGTGGTTCAGAGAACCAGTAGCAAAAATCCCTGCCCCCCCCATGCCCAGCTGAGCCGCGTGATCATCAATTTTTTTTTACTTTTAAAAGCATTTTTTCTTCAGCTGAAAAAATGCTTTTAAAAGTAAAAAAAAAGCCTCTGATGATCGCACGGCTCAGCTGGGATCATCAGAGGAGCCTTTTAAAAGCATTTTTTTACACCTCTTCGGCCGAAGAGGTTGAAGAAAAAATGCTTTTAAAAGTAAAAAAAAAAGTTGGCCACACCCACCCAGTCACATTACCCCACCACCACCAAACCACGCCCACAGATTTTACACTTCACCACTGCTTAAGCCCCCTCCCCCACATACACACACACACTCTTGAGATTGCAATTGTTTCAAAACTTATCAATCAGGCAGATGGACCTCATTAGCAGCTACCCAATTTTTTAAAATCCATTTGCTGCCAATGACACAGATTTGATGTCGGTAAAGAACTGAAGGCCACCTAAATCTTACCCAGATTACTTTCTTTGCAGAAGAAGAGGCAAAAAAAAAAAAAATAGAACCAGGTGGTCTGTTATACAGTTTGTGGTTTTATCACAAAGGGAGGCATATTAATTGTTAAAATGCACACACACAAAACCTGCTGTGCAAGTGTTTTGGTTTGTGAATATTGTAGGAATCAGCCTTAGGGTGAGTACAGTTACTTTTGTCTCTCTTGCATTTTGGAGAATGGAAATGTTCAACTCCCTTTGAAACCCAAACTCGCTTTGGGAAAGGTCTAATTTGGTCTCAGTTTTGAAAAAAGCATGAAACAATCCTTGCCTCTTACAATGATATTAACTGTTATTGCTCAAACTTCAATGGATTGGTTGATATATAGTTAATAACAATAGTTCTCCTAAAAGTACAGCTCCAACACTGGAAGCTTTTCAGAAGATGTTGTATAAACATTTGTCTGAAGGGTTTCCTGCCTAAGCAGGGGGTTAAAATAATAATAATAATAATAATAATAATAATAATAATAATAATAATAATAAGAAGAAGAAGAAGAAGAAGAAGAAGAAGAAGAAGAAGAAGAAGAAGAAGAAGAAGAAGAAGAAGAAGAAGAAGAAGAAGAAGAAGAAGAAGAAGAAATTGCAGAGACTCTGGCATAAACCAGTGCAGATAGTTCCAGTGGTACTCGGCACACTGGGAGCTGTGCCTAAAGACCTAGGCAAGCACTTAAAAGCAATTGGCGCTGACAAGATCACCATTGGTCAGCTGCAGAAGGCCACCTTACTGGGATCTGCTTGCATAATTTGCCGATACATCATGCAGTCCTAAACGCTTGGGAAGTGTTTGAGTAATGATCTGTGATACGAAATCCAGCATAGTTATCTCGTTTGCTGTGTATACTGTCATTTTGTGTAAATAAAATAATAATAACAACAACAATAATAACAATAATAATAACAACAACAACAACAACAACAACAACAATAATAATAATAATAATAATAATAATATATTATATAATTGGCACTGACAAGATCACCATTGGTCAGCTGCAGAAGGCCACCTTACTGGGATCTGCTCGGATAATTTGCCGATACATCACACAGTCCTAAACGCTTGGGAAGTGTTCGACTAGAGATCTATGATATGAAATCCAGCATAGTTATCTTGTTTGCTGTGTATACTGTCATTTTGTATAAATAAAATAAATAAATAAATAAATAAATAAATAATAACAACAACAACAACAACAACAATAACAATAACAACAACAATAATAATATATTATATAATTGGCGCTGACAAGATCACCATTGGTCAGCTGCAAAAGTTCACCTTACTGGGATCTGCTCGGATAATTCGCCGATACATCACGCAGTCCTAAACGCTTGGGAAGTGTTCGACTAGAGATCTGTGATATGAAATCCAGCATAGTTGTTTGTTGTATATACTGTCATTTTGTATAAATAAAATAAATAATAATAATAATAACAGAGTTGGAAGGGACCTTGGAGGTCTTCTAGTCCAACTCCCTGCCTAGGCAGGGAACTCTATACCACTTCAAACAAATGGTTATCCAATGTCTTCTTAAAAATTTCCAGTGTTGGAGCATTTACAACTTCTGCAGGCAAGTTGTTCCACTTATTAATTGTTCTGTCAGGAAATTTCTTCTTAGTTCTAAGTTACTTCTCTCCTTGATTAGTTTCCACCCATTGCTTCTTGTTCTACCCTCAGGTGCTTTGGAGAATAGTTTGACTTCCTCTTCTTTATGGCAGCCCCTGAGATATTGGAACACTGCTATCATGTCTCCCCTAGTCCTTCTTTTCATTAAACTAAACATAGTTTAATTAATAGAACAGTTCCTGCAACCATTCTTCATATGTTTTAGCCTCCAGTCCCCTAATCATCTTTGTTGCTGTTCTCCACACTCTTTCTAGAGTCTCCACATCTTTTTTACATCGTGATAACCAAAACTGGATGCAATATTCCAAGTGTGGCCTTACCAAGGCATTATCAAGTGGTATTAACACTTCACATGATCTTGATTCTATCCCACGGTTTATGCAGCCCAGAACTGTGTTGGCTGTTTTGGCAGCTGCTGCACACTGCTGGCTCATATCTAAATGGTTGTCCACTAGGACTCCAAGATCCCTCTCACAGTTACTACTATTGAGCAAGTAGAAGACCTCCAAGGTCCCTTCCAACCTATTCTATTCTATTCTATTCTATTCTATTCTATTCTATTCTATTCTATTCTATTCTATTCTATTCTATTCTATTCTATTCTATTCTATCTCTCCATCATCTTCCTTGCAGCATCCAACTATTATCTGGCCCACGACATGACTGAAGAACTAGTTGCGGCCTGGGAACAGGCCGCGGCTGGAGCTTTGGACCGTGTCGTGCCTTTGCGGCCTCTGACCCGGCGTCGGTCTCAACCAGCTCCATGGTTCTCCGAGGAGCTGAGGGAGATGAAGCACCAGAGAAGACGCCTAGAGAGTGTCTGGAGATCCAGCCGTTCTGAGGCTGACCGGACACTAGTTAGGTCCTATAGTAGGACCTACCTATGGCAATGAGGGTTGCGAAGCGTTCCTACGTTTCCTCCCTCATTGCGTCGGCAGATAACCGCCCGGCCGTCCTGTTTCGGGTGACCCGCTCACTCCTTCACCAGGAGGGGTGGGAGGACCCCCTACAAGGGCGTGCCGAGGTTAACGGTTATCTATACGACAAAATCGTTCAGCTTCGGGATGGATTGGATCAAAATTGGGTAGATCCAGGCGAGGGTTCCGAGACTTGTCTTGTTAAGGTGGTTTGGGATGACTTTGATCCTGTGACTCCTGAGGACATGGACAGGTTGCTGGGGAGGCTGAACGCCACCACATGTTTACTGGATCCGTGCCCCTCCTGGTTAGTACTGGCTACTCAGGAGGTGACACGAGGCTGGCTCCAGGGGATTACAAATGCTTCTTTGCGGGAGGGGGTCTTTCCCGCGGCCTTGAAAGAGGCGGTGGGAGACCCTCCTCAAGCCTTCCTGGACCCAGCTTTTTAGGGAATTACCGGCCAGTCTCAATCTTCGCTTCACAGCGAAGGTTGTAGAGAGTGTGGTGGCATGTCAGCTACCCAGTACCTGGATGAAGCTGTCTATCTAGACCCGTTCAGTCCAGCTTCCGGCCCGGATACAGTACGGAGACAGCTTTGGTCGCACTGGTGGATGATCTCTGGAGGGCCAGGGATAAGGGTTACTCCTCTGCCCTGGTCCTATTAGACCTCTCAGCGGCTTTTGATACCATCGACCATGGTATCCTGCTGCACCAGTTGGAGGGGTTGGGAGTGGGAGGCACCGTTTATCGGTGGTTTTCCTCCTACCTCTCTGACCGGTTGCAGACGGTGTTGACTGGGGGACAGAGATCGACTCCAAGGTGCCTCATGTGTGGGGTGCCGCAGGGGTCGATTCTCTCACCCCTCCTGTTCAACATCTATATGAAGCCGCTGGGTGAGATCATCAGTGGCTTTGGGGTGAGATACCAACTGTACGCTGATGATACTCAGCTGTACTTTTCCACCCCGGGCCACCCCAGTGAAGCTGTCGAAGTGCTGTCCCGGTGTTTGGAAGCCGTACGGGTCTGGATGGGGAGGAACAGGCTCAAACTTAATCCCTCCAAGACGGAGTGGCTGTGGATGCCGGCACCTCGGTACAGTCAGCTGCAGATGCGGCTGTCTGTCGGAGGTGAGTCATCGGCCTTGATGGAGAAGGTACGCAACTTGGGCGTGCTCCTGGATGGTCGGTTGTCCTTTGAAGATCATTTGGCGACCGTCTCCAGGAGAGCTTTTTATCAGGTTCGCCTGATCCGCCAGTTGCGTCTCTACCTGGACTGGGATCCCTTATGCACAGTCACTCATGCTCTCGTTACCTCACGCCTGGACTACTGCAATGCTCTCTACATGGGGCTCCCCTTGAAGAGCATCCGGAGACTTCAGCTAGTTCAGAATACGGCTGCACGGGTTATTGAGGGAGCGGTTCGGAGCTCCCACATAACACCTATCCTGCGCGGACTGCACTGGCTACCTGTTGTTTTCCGGGTGCGCTTCAAGGTATTGGTTACCACCTTTAAAGCGCTCCATAGCTTAGGACCGGGCTATCTACGGGACCGTCTACTGCCGGCCTCTATCTCCCATCGTCCGGTACGTTCCCACAGAGAGGGACTCCTCAGGGTGCTGTCAGCCAAACAGTGTCGACTGGCGGCCCCCAGGGGGAGGGCCTTCTCTGTGGGGGCTCCGACCCTGTGGAACGAACTTCCCCTCGGACTTCGACAACTACCTGACCTTAGGACCTTTCGCCGCAAACTTAAAACTTATTTATTTCGTATGGCTGGACTAGCTTGATTTTTTACCTTTAAATTTTAATTGAATTTGATGGGTTTTTAAAGTTTTGTAATTTTATGGGGGAGTATGTTATTTTAACATTTGGGCAAATTTAAATTAGTTTTTTAAGGGATGTTTTAACTATTGTGTGTATTTGTATTTTATCTGCCTGTTCACCGCCCTGAGTCCTTCGGGAGAAGGGCGGTATACAAATTAAAATATTCATTCATTCATTCATTCATATTCATTCATCGGCATATTATCTCACGCACGACCATTCCAGTAGGCAAGGCATCCATGGAAGAAGAATAAATTAATCTTTAATCATGATCTTGGTTTCCCTATCAAAATTCTTTTAAGAACTGCTTCTTCACCGTTTTTTACCGATTTGTATATCTATGCACATACACAGAGATATTCCATCTTCAGTACAGTACAGTACCCAGTTACTTTTACAGTTACTATATAATTATTACTATGTACTGTTTTATTATATTTAAGATATTTTAGTGTATTTGGAGTGTTTTTTAAGTGTTTCATGTGCACAGAAAAGTAAAATAAATACTACTATATATATTAAGACAAACATTTGACTAACTGATGCTAAATAACTCTTCCAATTTACCTACAAATTTGACTTAAAGTCAGATTTAGGAATGGATCTCATTCATAACCCAGGGATACAACTGTATCTTCCTGCATCTGATTTTTTTCAGCTGTCACAATATGAAATGCAGCCTCGTTCCTCTCAATAGTGAGGTTGTGGACACTTTTCATTGAAGCAGAGATGTCTTTCCTTAGGACACAAATATCTGTGGATCAAATTCTATCAATCTAACAACAAACCAAAGAGCCAATTTGTCCAAAAGTAGCTGACTACGGTTTGAGCAAGATGGTCATTTCCTCATCTAAAGATTAGATTAGTTTAGAGCTCTCAACCAGAGACTGCTGTTTTGTTGTCTCCTTGCAAGGGGCAACTGTCTGGAGCACTTGTGGGTGATCTCAAATCCTTGTCCAGAGAGGAATTACAAAGATTACTCCGGCTCTTCCTTCTACTACACTTTTGGCGGGTGGGTTGGGGGGGGAGATTTTTTCTACCAGTTCTCCGAACTACGCGCCCCCATCGCTACCAGATCATGCGATCCGGTCTGAACTGGGAGCATTTCACCCCTGATGTATTTTCTGTTATCAAATAAAAGTACATGAGGAGGCAAGGCAGGGACTGCCATCTACTATTAATACCTGCCTGTCTCTGCACCACTTCTGATGGTGCTCTTTGCCATTTATCTATGTTAATTAGAAAAGACTATTCTTGAACCAAGGGACATGGTGGCTCAGGGGCTGGGGCGTTGAGCTTGTCGATCGAAAGGTCAGCAGCTCAGCGGTTCGAATCCCTAGTGCTGCCGTGTAACGGGGTGAGCACCCGTTACTTGTCCCAGCTTCTGCCAACCTAGCAGTTTTGAAAGCACATAAAAATGCAAGTAGAAAAAATAGGGACCACCTTTGGTGGGAAGGTAACAGCGTACCGTGTGCCTTTGGTGTTGAGTCATGCCGGCCACATGACCACAGAGACATCTTCGGACAGCGCTGGCTCTGCGGCTTTGAAACGGAGATGAGCATCGCCCCCTAGAGTCAGCAACGACTAGCACATATGTGCGAGGGAAACCTTTACCTTTACCTTATTCTTGAACCAATAATAGATTAGTAAAAATAAATTAGTAAAAATGCAAGTATTCTGACTGAATGTTCAGCTAGATGATCCAGATCATAGAGAAATACAGGGGAAGCCTTGGAAAAAAAATATCCGCAGCTATTATAAAAATAGCAGTTTGGCTTTGAATGAGAGGAAGAGGTGAGGAAGAAACTCAAAATTGTCCTGTCTTGACTTCCCTGGGTATAAAAGGGAGGAAAGAGAAACTCTGTTAGGGGTTCAAGGTTCTGTTATACCCCATATTAATATAGTTTTGGTGATGCCTGTTTCTTGATCTGACCTACTGGAAGAGGTTAAAACCAGGAAGTAATGACACCCAGGTGGGTGTCACTACTGGATTGCCGAACTACCGGCCACGGTCGCTACCAGATCGCGTGATCCGGTCTGATCCGGGAGTATTTCACACCTGAGCTAAACGATCAAGCTTTTTTTGGTACCTAGGGATTCTCTGAGTCTTTGCTCATTCTTGGACACAACTCCCATACTCCAAAGCAGGGTACCTCTCACACATGCTCCAAGCCCTGGTTTCAAATGTGTGACATTCCAGCTCATGGAATTCTATATCCCTTCAAACCTGGGCTGTCACAGCTCTTGTGGTACCACCTCTGCCTCTTCTCCTGTATCAGGTCCCTACAATTCATGTCACAGTCAAGTCACAAACTTTCTGACTTTAAATCTCAAGGCTATATACTCACCTGGTTTCTGGATACTATTAGAACATGGACAATGCAACAATGAAGATGGTCAAACTTGTAATATCTGTCTTTCTGTTTGTGATGGCTGACAGAAGGCATGCTGAAGCAAGCCATAATCCATTCTCCAACCCTTCACTGTCTCACCATCCTTATGGAAAGCAACTTGTATTCATTGGACAAAGAAAGGCAGAGGATCCGCAAATGGCAACCCTGAAACTATGCCCCATTAGATAACCATTTAGATATGAGCCAGCAGTGTGCAGCAGCTGTTAAAAAAGCCAACACAGTTCTGGGCTGCATAAACAGAGGGATAGAATCAAGATCACGTGAAGTGTTAGTACCACTTTATAATGCCTTGGTAAGGCCACACTTGGAATATTGCATCCAGTTTTGGTCGCCACGATGTAAAAAAGATGTTGAGACTCTAGAAAGAGTGCAGAGAAGAGCAACAAAGATGATTAGGGGACTGGAGGCTAAAACATATGAAGAACGGTTGCAGGAACTGGGTATGTCTAGTTTAACAAAAAGAAGGACTAGGGGAGACATGATAGCTGTGTTCCAATATCTCAGGGGCTGCCACAAAGAAGAGGGAGTCGGGCTGTTCTCCAAAGCACCTGAGGGTAGAACAAGAAGCAATGGGTGGAAACTGATCAAAGAAAGAAGCAACTTAGAACTAAGGAGAAATTTCCTGACAGTTAGAACAATTAATAAGTGGAACGACTTGCCTGCAGAGAATGCTCCAACACTGGAAATTTTAAAGAAAATGTTGGATAACCATCTGACTGAGATGGTGTAGGGTTTCCTGCCTGGGCAGGGGGTTGGACTAGAAGGCCTCCAAGGTCCCTTCCAACTTTGTTGTTATGTTATGTTATGTTATGGAAAGACAGCACACTCATTAGTTCCATTGTTGAGGTGCACTAAAGGTACCGGCTGAGGTATCAACACAGGGGCTATAAGAGTTAAATACTTTTCCAGCCAACTCAATACTTTTTCAGTCAACACAATGCATGTGGATCCTGTCATAAGGAAGCACTCTTAACGAGAGCAGAGATTTGCATGCAAAGAAACTGGAGCCTGACACTTCCGAAAGACAGGAAGAGATAGATATGTATGTCAGGAACAGGAGAGACCATATTCTGCATAAAGTAGAACTATTTTCCTATCAAGTCCTACTTAAATTTGATCCAATTTAACTTTTCAAAAAGATTTGAAATCAGTTGGATGGGGCCACCTGCTGGAATACAGTGGTAGTTTACAAAGTAATAAAAAGAGCGAAAATAGTTTGTGCCAAGGTATGCTTTAGAGCGCTTCTACTGTTCACATGGGGACACGGTGGCTCAGGGGCTAAGATGTTGAGCTTGTCAATCGAAAGGTCGGCAGCTCAGCAGTTTGAATCCCTAGTGCTGCCGTGTAATGGGGTGAGCTCCCATTACTTGTCCCAGCTTCTGCCAACCTAGCAGTTTCGAAAGCACCTAAAAATGCAAATAGAAAAAATAGGGACCACCTTGGTGGGAAGGTAACAGCGTTCCGTGAGCCTTTGGCGTTTAGTTATGCCGGCCACATGACCACGGAGACGTCTTCGGACAGCGCTGGCTCTTCGGCTTTGAAACGGAGATGAGCACCGCCCCCTAGAGTCGGCAATGACTAGCACATATGTGCGAGGGAAACCTTTACCTTTACCTTACTGTTCACACTTCCAGTCTAGGGTACATCTTTCAGTCCCAACCTTTAAAGTTCCTGCTGTCCTCCTTCACAACAGAATACTGTGGTCATAAACCACGTCAGGTCCACATTATATTAATTCTGTGTAATGTGACCTAGCTATCACGATAGCTACTCTTCCGAAAATATTGTTCCTGTACCTTCTTAATACTTCTTTCCTATGTCCCAATCACCTCATTTTAATATTTTTTTAAATTTCTTTTTGTCACAACAGTATACATAAACAATTGTCATAAATAAAACAAGCAATTGCTCCCAGAAGCACGAAGCTGAAGCCTGAAGATGACGAATGAGACTTTGTCGAAACGTCGCCAAGACACTTCCAGTACTCTTGAATGAATATGAATGAATGAATGAATGAATATTTTAATTTGTATACCGCCCTTCTCCCGAAGGACTCAGGGCGGTGAACAGGCAGGTAAAATACAAATATACACAATAGTTAAAACAACCCTTAAAAAACTGATTTAAATTAACCCAAGTATTAAAATAACTTACACCCCTATAAAATTACAAAAATTTAAAAACCTATCAAATTCAATTAAAATCTAAAGATAAAAATCAAGCTAGTCCAGCCATACGAAATAAATAGGTTTTAAGTTCGCGGCAAAAGGTCCTAAGGTCAGATAGTAGTCAAGTCCGAGGAAGTTTGTTCCACAGGGTGGAGCCCCACAGAAGGCCCTCCCTGGGGCCGCCAGTCGACACTGTTTGGCTGGCGGCACCCTGAGGAGTCCTCTCTGTGGGAGCACCGGACGATGGGAGATAGAAGCCGGCAGTAGGCGGTCCCGTAGATAGCCGGTCCTAAGCCATGGGCGCTTTAAAGGTGGTAACCAATACCTTGAAGCGCACCGGAAAACAACAGGTAGCCAGTGCAGTCCGCGCGGGATGGGTGTTACGTGGGAGCTCGAACCGCTCCTCAATAACCCGTGCAGCCGCATTCTGAACTAGCTGAAGTCTCCGGTGCTCTTCAAGGGAGCCCCATGTAGAGAGCATTGCAGTAGTCCAGGCGAGAGGTCACGAGAGCATGGTGACCGTGCATAAGGCATCCCGGTCCAGGAAGGGATGCAACTGGCGGATCAGGCGAACCTGATAAAAAGCTCTCCTGGAGACGGTCGCCAAATGATCTTCAAAGGACAACCGACCATCCAGGAGCACGCCCAAGTTGCGTACCTTCTCCATTGGGGCCAATGACTCACCCCGACAGACAGCCGCATCTGCAGCTGACTGTACTGAGATGCCGGCATCCACAGGCACTCCGTCTTGGAGGGATTAAGTTTGAGCCTGTTCCTCCCCATCCAGACCCGTACGGCTTCCAAACACCGGGACAGCACTTCGACAGCTTCACTGGGGTGGCCCGGGGTGGAAAAGTACAGCTGAGTGTCATCAGCGTACAGTTGGTATCTCACCCCAAAGCCACTGATGATCTCACCCAGCGGCTTCATATAGATGTTGAACAGGAGGGGTGAGAGAATCGACCCCTGCGGCACCCCACACATGAGGCACCTTGGAGTCGATCTCTGTCCCCCAGTCAACACCGTCTGCAACCGGTCGGAGAGATAGGAGGAGAACCACCGATAAACGGTGCCTCCCACTCCTAACCCCTCCAACCGGTGCAGCAGGATACCATGGTCGATGGTATCAAAAGCCGCTGAGAGGTCTAATAGGACCAGGGCAGAGGAGTAACCCTTATCCCTGGCCCTCCAGAGATCATCCACCAGTGCGACCAAAGCTGTCTCCGTACTGTATCCGGGCCGGAAGCTGGACTGGAACGGGTCTAGATAGACAGCTTCATCCAGGTACTGGGGTAGCTGACATGCCACCACACTCTCTACAACCTTCGCCGTGAAGCGAAGATTGGAGACTGGCCAGTAATTCCCTAAAACAGCTGGGTCCAGGGAAGGCTTCTTGAGGAGGGGTCTCATCACCGCCTCTTTCAAGGCAGCGGGAAAGACCCCCTCCCGCAAAGAAGCATTTGCAATCCCCTGGAGCCAGCCTCGTGTCATCTCCTGAGTAGCCAGTACTAACCAGGAGGGGCACGGATCCAGTAAACATGTGGTGGCGTTCAGCCTCCCCAGCAACCTGTCCATGTCCTCGGGAGTCACAGGATCAAAATCATCCCAAACCACCTCAACAAGACGGGTCTCGGAACCCTCGCCTAGATCTACCCAATTTTGATCCAATCCGTCCCGAAGCTGAACGATTTTATCGTATAGATAACCGTTGAACTCCTTGGCACGCCCTTGTAGGGGGTCCTCCCACCCCTCCTGTTGGAGGAGAGAGCGGGTCACCCGAAACAGGGCGGCCGGCCGGTTATCTGCCGACGCAATGAGGGAGGAAACGTAGGAACGTTTCGCATCCCTCAGTACCACTAGGTAGGTCCTGCTATAGGACCTAACTAGTGTCCGGTCAGCCTCAGAACGGCTGGATCTCCAGACACTCTCTAGGCGTCTTCTCCGGCGTTTCATCTCCCTCAGCTCCTTGGAGAACCAAGGAGCTGGTTGAGACCGACGCCGGGTCAGAGGCCGCAAAGGCACAACACGGTCCAAAGCTCCAGCCACGGCCTGTTCCCAAGCCGCAACTAGTTCGTGTCGTGGGCCAGGTGCTTGGGAAACGACCCAAGCTCCGTCAGGAACCTCTCCGGGTCCATCAGGCGCCTGGGATGGAACCAACACATTGGTTCCGTCTCCCTGCGGTGGTGGGTAGCGGTCAGAAAGTCTAGGCGAAGGAGAAAATGATCTGATCATGACAAAAGTTCAGCAACTAAATCATTTAAAATCAGATCATTCAACCACTGGCCAGAGATGAAAATCAAGTCTAGGGTGCCTCCCCCGACGTGGGTAGGGCTGTCAATTAATTGAATCAGGTCAATGGCCGTCATGGAAGCCATGAACTCCCGAGCTGCCGAGGATGCTACGCCGGCTGATGGCAAATTGAAATCCCCCATGACTAACAGTCTAGGGGTTTCAACTGCCAACCCGGCCAGCAACTCCAACAGCTCAGGCAGGGCTGTTGTCACGCAGCAAGGAGCCAGGTACGTGATCAACAAGCCCACCTGAGTCCTATGACCCCACTTCACATAGAGGGATTCACACCCAGCTATCTGAGGCACAGTGGTCTCCCTCGGCTCAAGACTCTCCTTAATAATAACCGCCACCCCGCCACCCCTACCCTGGGCCCTCGGCTGATGGAATGTTCAGAAACCTGGTGGGCACATCTCCACTAGGGGGACCCCCCCTTCGGTGCCCAACCAGGTCTCGGTAATGCCCATAACGTCCACGGTCCCTTCCTGAATAAGATCTGAAATCAGGGGGGCTTTATTAATCGCGGACCTGGCATCGCATAACATCAGCCGAAGGCCCAGGTCCCGAGCACTCTGGCCACTCGGGTCACGGGAAAATCCTAGGGGGCCGGAGCGCACAATCACTCGTAAACAGCAAGGGCGAGCCCCCGAAACCTGATGTGGCCCCCCCTTCCGTCATATCTGCCTCTCCCACTTACCGTAGTAGCTTGACCCTTATAAACTGGAACGACACCCCTCTCCACAACCCTAAGACCTATTAAGTTACCGCTGTGAACACATGGTGGACCTAGCTCCCTCCCTGGCGGGTTCCCCACCCACCCATCCACCCCCCTGAACCAAACCCGTCAATTTCCCTCCCCCCCTTAAAATTTCCCTTAAAACTCCCCGGTAAAAAACGATTAAAACAGTTCATTAAAAATCCCCTAAGCCTCCTAGATTTCGCATGCCAGCTCTCGGGGTTCCAAAACCCGTCCTCGAGATGTGCCCTCGATAGTGTAGAGGGCCAGACCTGTGAGAGAGGGGAATCTCGCAGGGCAAGAAGGTCCGCAGTTGAAAATCTTCGCATCAATAAAGTACAGTACGGTCAGCAGTCCATCCAAGCCGGTCAAGATGTCAAAATGTCATTGCAACAAGACTAGGCTCCCTGGCTGGGGAGATGGACCATGGACTTCCAGGACTCCGTGGGGCCGTTATTCTACCCCCAAACCCAAACGGTCCCACTTTCCCCAGGTCCAGATAACAAGCCATTCTCCTCCAAGTCAGTCCATTCGGCCATGGTGTTAAAATCAATGTGGGCCTTGATGTCAAAAACTCCATACCCGGTTCCTCCTGCTTCTCAGGCCCGACCCTGGACAATCTTAGGCCGAGCTGCAGAGGGTCTAAAAGAGGGCCAGCCTCGCCACCACTCCTCCTTCGGCGGGCGAACCCTCCAGATGACACATCCGACCCCTTGCAACTACCATTCAGCGACCGATCTTCTCCTCTCTCCTCATCTCTGGCAATGGTGGAAAAAGTTCTCAAAAGTTGATAGAAAATCCTCAGCCCCTGGAAATAGGGGAGGCCGTCCGCCGCCGCTGCCACCGCCGCCGGAATCCGGAGGCCAGGCGCGACCGCCGTGGCCATCACCCCGGCCAAAGGCCCACCAAAAGGCCCAACAGAAGGCCGAAGGAAAATGCCGAGGGAAACGCCAGAGACCAAGGGGAAGAAGTCCAGCCAGGCCCCTTCCAGCATCGATGGAAAAAGGCCCTCAGCCCCTGAGGGAGGCCTCCGCCGCCACCAGCGCCGCCAGACCCGCAGGTTATACAGCGCCCACCACGGCCGCGACCGCCACCCCAGGTAGGCCAAGGGGGACACCGAGGGAGCCGCCGGGCCTCCGAGGGAACCATAGGAACCACTCTTATGCACGCCCCTTATATTAATTATTATATTTATATTAATTATTATTATTATATTAATTAATTATATTATATATATATTATTCCTCTTAGGAATGGGGTGAGGTCAATAGTAGACAGTTTTTGGTTGAAGATTTTGGGATTTTGAGTAGAGACTATGGAGTCAGGTAATGAGTTCCAAGCGTTAACAACTCTGTTACAGAAGTCATAGTTTCTGCAATCAAGTTTGAAGCGGTTGACATTTAGCTTGAATCTATTTTTTGCTCTTGTAATATTGCGATTGAAGCTGAAGTAGTCTTTCACAGGAAGGACATTGCAATAGATGATTTTGTGTGTTAAACACAGGTCATGTCGAAGTCGACGGAGTTTATTTATTCATTTATTCATTTATTCATTTATTCATTCATTCATTTATTTATTTATTTCTTATTTTTATTTCTTCACTGATTGATTTAATTTCTATAGATGCCTATCTCAACAAGTAACATCATAAAACATAAAAACAACACCCAGTTGCAGGAACTGGGTATGTCTAGTTTAATAAAAAGGACTAGGGGAGACATGATAGCAGTGTTCCAATATCTCAGGGGTTGCCACAAAGAAGAGGGAGTCGGGCTGGTCTCCAAAGCACCTGAGGGTAGAGCAAGAAGCAATGGGTGGAAACTGATCAAGGAAAGAAGCAACTTAGAACTAAGGAGAAATTTCCTGACAGTTAGAACAATTAATAAGTGGAACGACTTGCTTGCAGAAGTTGTGAATGCTCCAACACTGGAAATTTTTAAGAAAATGTTGGATAACCATCTGACTGAGATGGTGTAGGGTTTCCTGCCTGGGCAGGGGGTTGGACTAGAAGGCCTCTAAGGTCCCTTCCAACTCTGTTGTTATATTATATTAATTAGAACAAAATGCGCTTTTGTGTAGCACACTTATTTTTAACTATAGCTTTTATATCATTTTACTGTTTTATTTGTAAATTCTCCAGGCATGCAAGTGTGATAGGTAATATAGAAATCTGATTAATTATATTAATTAATTAATTTTTTAAAAGGCACAAAGTAAAGTTATTAATATGGATGTTAATTCAGTCTGGAAACAGGACCCTTAACAACCAAATCTTCACAATCTTATGGAAGGCAAGCAGGGTCAGGATTATCTGAATAGCAGAAGGGAAAATATTCTACAAGGCAGTGAATATGGCAGAGAAGGCAAGTCTCTTGGTTCCCACCAGTTTAACATTTCTTGGCTGACAGGACCTGTAATAAGTCTAACCCGTCTGATCAAATTGGACAAGTAGAAACAACTGGAAGAAGATAGTCCCTTGGATACCAGCAAACTGTGAGAGAGAAGTGGATTGGATGTTGGTTTTACAATACAAAGTTCCCCCAATTCTCCTTCCATCACACCAACCAAGCTCACAGGTATAGAATAAGTGATAAGCTGGCTCAACAGCTGTAAGAGGGAGCTTGGAGCCTGAGCCTAGTGGGAAACCACTGAGCCTAGTGGGAAACCACTTAAATTAGTTCCATTGTTGAGGTGCACTAAAGGTACCGGCTGAGGTATCAACACAGCGGCTATAAGTATGCTGCAGCTGCCAAAAAAGCTAATGCCATTCTGGAGTGCATCAACAGAGGGATATCATCAAGATCATGTACTGCAAAAGTGACTCCATCTCACTTCCTCTATGAGCTGTGGTTAGAATGCAGTATTGCAGGCTGACTCTGCCCACTGCCAGGAGTTCAATCGTGACTGGCTTAAGGTTGACTCAGCCTTCCATCCTTCTAATTCGATAAAATGAGGACCTAGATTGTTGGGGGAAATATGCTGACTCTAAACTGCTTAAAGAGAGTTGTAAAGCACTGTGAAGTGATATATTATGTCTAAGTGCTCTTGCTATTACAATTTTTACTGCACTGGTGAGGCCACAATTGGAATACTGTGTCCAGCTCTGGCCACCAAGATAGAAAAAAGATGCTACAGCCCTAGAAAGAATACAGAGAAGAGCAACAAAGATGATAAGGGATCTGAAGGCTAAATTGTATGATGAATGGCTAAGGAAACTAGGTAAGTCTAGTCTACCAAAGAGAAGGCTAAAGTGGGCAGGGGGACATGATAGCTAATTTCCAGCACCTGTGGGGTGCTGGAAATACAGAAGATGGGATCAACTTATTCTCCAAAGCACCTGAGGGTAGGACAAGAAGCAATGGGTGGATTTCTCTGATCAAAGAGAAATCTAACCTGCAACTAACAATGAAAACAATCAATCAATGGAACAACTTGCCTCCTGGAGTTGTGGGTGCTCCGTCACTGGAGGTTTTCAAGAAAAGATTGGATATCCACTTGTTTTTTTTTTGTTTTGTTTTTTTGTTTACATTTATACCCCGCCCTTCTCCGAAGACTCAGGGCGGCTTACAGTGTATAAGGCAATAGTCTCATTCTATTTGTATATTTTTACAAAGTCAACTTATTGCCCCCCCAACAATCTGGGTACTCATTTTACCTACCTTATAAAGGATGGAAGGCTGAGTCAACCTTGGGCCGGGCTTGAACCTGCAGTAATTGCAGGCTTCTGTGTTCTTAATAACAGGCCTTACCAGGCTGAGCTATCCGGCCCTTGTACAGGATTGTCCTACCTTGGACAAGGTGTTGGAGTAGAAGACCTTCAAGGTCCCTTCCAACCCTATGATTCTAGGTCTATTTTCTTCCATCTGCTAAGCAATGGTAGAAAAATTTGATAATTCACTTCTGGATCTTCAGGAGGAGTGTTTCCTTGTTCCCCGACTCCAAAGGGAATATCTCAGAGCCTTAAAACTCTGGGTCTACTGCAAATGATGCTTCACTTCTTTCATTTCAACACACCCATAGATTGTTGTCACTTCCTGTATTTTCTTTATTTTCTTTCACAACTGTAGAAATTTAGAGAATCATCAGGCAGAATAAGGAAGCTTTTGTCGGAATTAAGCTGTTTTTTGGGGATGTGCAGACAAGATCTTTTCCATAATTCCTGTCGTATTTCAGCACCAATCTGTTCTTCCGAGCAACAGGACAGGACAAGTTAGAAGACCTAGAAAGCCAGAAGTTCTGCTGCCTACAAAAATCCCAGCATGAGGCTCATTTTCAATCTGTTCCTAGGTTGGTATTGCAAGTAAACAGAAGATGGGAGCAGTAGGGATGGCAACATGATGCCAAGGTCAAAGATCCAGTGTCAATTTCTGCTGCTTAGATATTTTGACAATAATTTTGACATCTTTTTTTTTTTTTATCAGGATGGTGGCTAACTCAGCACAGAGGGACGGCTGAAGGTGAGTCTCAAGGGACACGCAACTATTGAATGGATGTAAAATGAGAATTACATGTCAGGGTCTCCCCAAAACAAATCCATTTTTCTTTTTTGATATATTTTATATTTTAATTATACATAGATACTTTGAAAACAATGTATTGTCTAGGTCCATTTGGTTTAACAGAGAAATAGCAAATGTTCTGATAATAATAGTAATAGTAAAATCACAATTATAATAACAAAAATAATTATGTTAACTTATTTATATTCATAGTCATACTAATTCAACTTTTACTTATACATAGTAATAATCTTTCTTCTTCTAATTTCTACCTCTTATCTTTAACCACTTGTAAAAACAGATCCCATGTTGAGTAATATTCTGTATCTGCTTTATCTTTTATTTTTAATGTCAGTCTATCCATCTCTGCACAGTCTAATATTTTCTGAATTATATTTTCATCTGGAGGGGATGTTCTTATTTTTCCAATATTGTGCAAATACAATTCTTGCTGCTGTCAACACATGAAATATTAAATATGTAGTCCCTTTGTTGTAGTTTCTGGTAGTCTACCTAACAAGAACATTTCTGGCTTTAGACCTATATGTTACTTCATTACCTTTTCTAACCACGTATGAATTTTCATCCAGAATTTCTTTGCCTTCACATATGTCCACCACATATGATAATAAGTACCTGGAGTCTGATTACATTTCCAACATTTGGCAGACATATTTTTAGACATCTTTGCTAGCCTTGGTGGCTATACAAAGCATTTTGTATAGGTTTTCCTTATACGAGGTGGCCATTGTCATTTTATACTTCCTATCCCAAAGTTTTTGCCATTTGTATTGTATTCTTCTCCCTTGTATTGCAGTGGTTCATCTCTTGCCTTCTTGAGTATTTCCTCTCATCGACTTTTTCAAAAATGTGATGTGTACCTCTCTTGGAAGCTTCTCTCTCCAAAGATCAGTTGTGCTTTAGAAGCTGTTTTTTATCCCTAAGCAAAACCAGCAAACTAATGTGCTAAAGTTGACCAGACTAAGGATGCTAGCCAGATGAATATCTGGTAGGCAGATTTTTTTTCCTATTTTCCTCCCCAAAAACTAAGCTGCGTCTTATACTCCGAAAAATACAGTATATGGATGGAGTTTCCAAAATTCATTACTCAAGACTTCTAAGATTTGTTGCTACTTCTGAGTTGCTTGTTCTGAGATTTGGTTGACTGGAATTCTTCTCAGGAGGCAGATGATTTTAATCAAAACAAGGTGTTAGAGGAGAGAAGGCTGTGTTCAAACTCTGCCCTGTGCTCCCCAAAAGGGTGGAGCGGGGGGGGGGGAATCCCGCAGTCTATTGGGATTTACTCCTGGAACCAGAGGGGCCCAAATGATTTTTCTTTTCAAATAACTGCAGTATCTTGCATTAGTGCAGTCTCCCTCCCTCCCTCTCTCTCTCTCTCTCTCTCTCTCTCTGGCAATTCATGTGGGTGTGAGTCACTGAGCAAAGGAAATATTGCTACTTTTTTCAGGTTTTGCACAATTTCATATATAGCCCTCACACACCACATTAAATATTGTTTGTTGGCTAAAAGTATAACCTAACAATCTCTTACACAAACAACTGCTTTCAGGTTCTCCATGTTACAGCCTCTTTCGTCTTCTTCTCTTACCCAGGACAACTTCATCCCAAACCTTCCATCTCAGTGAATCCCAGTAACGTGGTTGCTGTGGGAGAGAATATAAACATTGGCTGCAAGAAGGACGGGAACGTAAAAGTGATATCCGCTTTCTATCTAAGTAAAGAAATTAATCGTCATCTCGTAACGATATATCGTAACGAAACAGAGCACAATGAGGTTGAATTTCATATTTTCAGTGCCAAGCAATCAGATCAGGGGTACTACTATTGTGGATATTATTTCCTTCTTTCAGAACCGTCATACTTAAGCGAGTCAGTTTCTATCTTTGTGCGAGGTAAGTCCTTTTCCATGCTGCTTTTATCCATGAGACTAATGTAGCTACAAGTAAATCTCAATTTACAACAGTTTGTTAAGTGACCATCTGACATTACAACAGAACTGAAAAAAGTGACTTATGACTCTTTTCACACTTATGATCACTGCTGTATCCTCATGGTCAAAATCCAGAGGCTTGGCAGCTGGAACATATTTATGACAGTCGCAGTGTTCCTGGGGTCACGCGATCTCCTTTTACGACCGTCTGACAAGCAAAGTCAATGGGGAAGCCATATTCACTTAACAACCACGGTACTAACTTAACAACTGCAGCGGTTCACTTAACAACTGTGGAAAGAAAGGTCTTAAAATGGGGCAAAACTCACCTATCAAATGTCCCACTTAGCAACAGAAATTTGGGTTCAATTGTGATTAGAAGTCAAGGACTACCTGTATTTCCTACACCTATAAATCGAAACCAAAGTCTGCATTCTCCAAAATGCAGGAGAGTCGGAAATTGCCATTTTCTCCCCAAGGCTGTTTCCTCCCAAGGTCTCAAGAGATCATTCCAAACTCTTGTTCAGCCAAGCTCAGCCGGTCGAGTGGCTGCTCTTTATCAGCTAATATGCTGCCGTGAGCTGTAATCCATTTATTCCTCCTCATTTTTCCAGCCACCCCAATATTTCCATGGGGGAGTGGGGAGACTTGGAAATAATGCCTTCTAAATTTCAGGATCAAGACAGGACAATGTATGAAAGGCATGTTTTTCATACTATTAAAGGAAAACAATTATCAATAGATGAGAATATTTGTAGCTTAAACTGTGAGGCCCAGGGTGTTCTCTGAGCTTGGTTATTTTCTTGCAGACACTTCATTACCAAACTAGGTAACATCAATGCAAACCTCACTGCTTTCTGACACCCAGCTTAGCCTGTAGTATCAACAGATAAATTAAGAAGCTTTCTCAAGGGTGCCTGCTGCTATATCTGTCCGTCCCCTGCCCTCATCCCCACAAAGTGAGAGAAGAAAACATAAATTTGCATGGCTTTGTTCATCCCTGCAAGTTTAAGGGAATATATTATAGTTTATATCTCTCTACCTGTCCTTAAGCCAGCAGGAAATTATACTGGCATGAATTTGCTATCCCGTTGCTGATGTCTAATCTACCCTACTGCTCTCATTCCCTATCATTTGAAGATAAAGATAAGTGGGTGGTTAAATTTTGTAAGCCATCTAAATCACCTATGTGTAAGTTGGGTGGCTAGATAAATTTGTTAAAAAATAAATAAAAATAAGCAAAGCCAAGCTGACTTTACTTCTTTACCGCCTGCCGATAGCCGGGATCAAAATCAGGGGGAAACCATCACTTTACTATTGCAAGAGATAATTTGTAGCTCTCACCAACTGGAGATCAGTTGAAGTCAATATCCTGAAGACAAATAGGTAATGGCCATTGTTGAGGAATGATTTTGCCATGGTTAGTTACAAGGGGCGGCATTATCTAAGATGAGATAAGTATCAAGACACCAAGAACTATATAGAGTGGGGGTGTCAAACTTAAGGCCCAGGGGGATGATTCAGCCTGTGGGGTGCTTAGATCTGACAGTGGAGTCACTCTGGAAACCAGATCACCCATGGTGCCTCTGCCAGCAAAAACAGAGCTTGGGAGGACCAAGTGCAGCCCTCCCAAGCTCCGTTAGCAGAGGGTTGCAGGAGGCTGTCACAGCCAAAATTGGAGCTCATGAAGACCGCCTGCAACTCTCCTGAGCTCTGTTTTTGCTGGTGAAAAGTTGCAGGAGGCCACTGCAGCTGAAAATGGAGCTCAGGAGTGCTTGGGCCACAACAGGTGCTCCTGACACGAGTGATGTCAAGCTGCCCACACCTACCGCAGCCCCCCCAAGGTCACACAACCCTGATGCGGTCCTAAATGAAATCAAGTTTGACACCCCAATAAAGAGAAATAGACATGGTACTCTTTTTGCCTCTTCTTCTGCTGAAAAAGGAAGGAATCCCTGGGCAAGTGGTCACTGATCAAGTTTCATTTCTTGATCACCATCCATTCTGTCACTGAGAGCAAAAATGGTTTTAAAAAATTGAGAAGGGGCTACTATAACACTTGCCTGGTCAAAGTCTCCAGGATGGGATCATTAAGGCAACTTGGTGGCTGCGACAATATTTCTACATTCATCTCATGAGCAACACAGGTAAAAAGGGGAGAGGTTTAGTTCAGCTGATGGTCACAGTTCCTATTTTGATTCTTTACCTTCTTTCCCAGGTGGGTTTTGACCTAACCAAAGTTGTTTTCTCCTGAAATGCACATATCTTGCCACTTTAAAGCTCGGGCTGTTGCAAATATCGCAGTATTAAAATCTCATCTCTTTTTTTTTTCCTTACTCAGAACAATCTTTTCCCAGCCCCTCCATTTCAGTGATCCCCAATAGCCTGGTTGTCCTAGGAAAAGAAGTCACCATCCAGTGCAAACAGGAATATTACCAAACTGTACAATTTAACCTCTTCAAAAAAGGTGCTTTAAATGTACTAGCAAATGAATTTTCAAAGAACAAAATGACTGAATTCTTTATTACCAGTGCCCAAGAACCACATGGAGGAATCTATTTTTGTGACTATCAATTAAAAAACCGGCACCAGGGTGACAATAGATATTCGAAGTTCAGTAATAAAATATATATCAATATAACAGGTAAGATGTGGATTCCTATTCTTCACAGTTGCTTCACAAAAGAGAGTTCAGCGTTTTTGCATTTTCTGTACTTAGAATACAAATAATATTAGCACTTGAATTTTCTTTTTCCTTCATCTCTTCCTGCATCTGCGATTCAGTTAACTTGTTATTATTCTCTTGAACATCAAAGAATATACAGATGTAATAATCATAGTGTGATCTTCCCTGTATTGTATGGCAGTAGCTTGCTTATTTATTTACTTACTTACTTACTTATTTTAGAAGAATAGAATAAAATTTTATTGGCCAAGTGTGATTGGACACACAAGGAATTTGTCTTGGTGCATATACTCTCAGTGCACATAAAAGACAACACTTGATAGTCATAGGGTACAAATAAGCAATCAAATCATATTAGGAAACAGTCAATATAAATCATAAGGATACAAACATGCAGTCATTAGTGGAAGGAGATAGGTGATAGGAAAGCTGAGAAGGTTAATAGTAGTGCAGACTTAGTAAATAGTTTGACAATGTTGAGGGAATTATTTGTTTAGCAGAATGATGGTGTTTGGGCAAAAATTGTTCTTGTGTCTAGTTGTTCTGGTGTGCAGTGCTATATAGCGTCATTTTGAGGGTAGGAGTTGAAACAGTTTATGTCCAGGATACTTTCACAGCCCTCTTTTTGATTCGTGCAGTATACAGGTCCTCAATGGAAGGCAGGTTGGTAGCAATTGTTTTTTCCGCAGTTCTAATTATCCACTGAAGTCTGTGTCTGTCTTGTTGGGTTGCAGAACCAAACCAGACAGTTATAGAGGTTCAGATGACAGACACAATAATTCCTCTGTAGAACTGGATCAGCAGCTCCTTGGGTAGTTTGAGCTTTCTGAGCTGGTGCAGAAAGAACATTCTTTGTTGTGCTTTTTTGATGACATTTTTGATGTTAGGTGTCCATTTTAGATCTTGCGATACGGTAGAAAATTAGTTTGTCAAAAATGTATGAGATAACAGGTATAAGTATAAACATGGATATGGACACAGGAAATGGGTATGAATAAATGGTGATAATAGGACAAGGGATGGTAGGCACGCTGGGGTGGTTATGCATGCCCCCTTACAGACTCTTAGGAATGGGGTGAGGTCCACAGTAGACAGTTTAAGATTAAAGTTATGGGGGTTTGAGGATGTAACAACAGAATCAGGTAGGCATTCTAGGCAGTGGTGGGATTCAAGTCATTTAACAACCGGTTCTCTGCCCTAATGATTTCTTCCAACAACCAGTTTACCAAACTGCTCAGAAAATTAACAACCGGTTCTCCAGAAGTGGTGCGAACTGGCTGAATCCCACCACTGATTCTAGGCATTGACCACTCTGTTGCTGAAGTCGTATTTTCTGCAATCGAGTTTGGAGCGGTTTATCTTGAGTTTGTATCTATTGTTTGCCTGTGGATTATTGAGGTTAAAGCTGAAGTAGTTATTGACAGGTAGGATGTTGTAGCAGATAATATTGTGTACTACGCTTAGGTCAGACCATAGACGGCATAGTTCTAGGCTGTCCAAGCCCAAAATTTCAAGCCTGGTGGCATAAGGTATTCTATTGTGAGCAGAGGAGTGGAGTACTCTTCTCCAGAGTTGGTATTCAGCAGGTTCTGACTAGTTCCGGAGAACCAGCAGTAAAAATTTTGAGTTGTTTGGATAACTGGTAAATACCACCTCTTACTGCCCCCCCCCATCTATTCTCTGCCTCCTGAGTCCCAGCTGATCGGGAGGAAATGGGGATTTTGCACAAACCTTCCCCCGGAGTGGGGAGAGAATGGAGATTTTATAGTATCCATCCCCTGGAATGGGGTGGGAATGGATATTTTACAGTATCCTTCCTCTGCTATGCCCATCAAGCCATGCCATGCCCACCAAGCCATACCCACAGAACCGGCAGTAAAAAAATTTGAATCCCACCACTGCTCTTCTCATGAAATACCTCTAGACTCATTCAATTGTATTAATGTCGGATATACAATGCAGATTCCAGGCAGACAAGCTATATTCGAAAATTGGTCTAGCAAAGGTTTTGTATGCCCTAGTTTGCAGTACGATATTACTGAAGAAGTTTTGCAAGATTAGGTTAACAACCCTTAATGCCATTTTGGTAATGCTATTACAGTGAGCTCTGGGGCTTAGATCATTGGAGATAAGTACTCCTAGATCCTTGACAGAGTGAGGGTCATCTACAAGGTCATATCCACCATCGTTGCCAATGTGTAAGACAGAGCATTTGTTGGTTGAGATTTAGAGTTGCCAATTGTTTGACCATTCTGACACAAAGTTGCCAATTGTTGCCAATTGTTTGACCATTCTGACACAAAGTCAAGGTCACTTTGTAGGGCAGCAGCATTGTCAGTACAGCATTGTCATGCTGTAGAATGAAAGCCCTTGAGTTAATTTGTGACTCCTGGTTATTGCTTGGACTAGTTCCTGCAGTTTTCCTGACAAGATTTTCACAAGGGATTTGCCATTACCTTTTTCTTAGGGCTGAGAGTTAGTGATTGGCTCAAGATTCTCTCTTGGTTTGCTTAAGGAGGGACTAGAGCTCACAGTCTCCTGGTGATTGGCCCATGATCTCCTGTAGGTTCCATGTCTAAGGAGGGACTGGAACTCGCAGTCTGTCAGTTTCTAGCCTGATCCTTTAACCACTACAAAAACTTGCTCCAGATACATACATACATGCATGCATGCATGCATACATACTTACATACATACGAGCCTCAGTGGTGCAGTAGTTAGAATGCACTACTGCAGGCTATTTTTGCTGACTGCCGGCTGCCTGCAATTTGGCAGATCGAATCTCAGCAGGCTCAAGGTTCATTCAGCCTTCCATCCTTCTGAGGTGGGTAAAACCCAGATTGTTGGGGGCAATATTCTGACTCTGTAAACAGTTTACAGAGGACTATAAAGCACTTTGAAGCAGTATTTAAGTCTAAGTGCTATTGCTATATATACAAAATAGGCTAAGTCATTATTTTCCAAGTCCTCTTAAAAGAATGCACACTACACCGATTGCACAAAGCACTGAAAAAATTGCTTTTATTATATATTATGATTGCATGATGCATTAAGGAATATGAATCTAGAATATCATGGATGAAAGACCAAGGTAGATGTATGTGGTAGGAAATATGTGGTCTCTAGGAACTGAAAATCATTTAATGGCACATAATTATTATTATTTTTTAATTTATATCCCGCCCTTCTCCGAAGACTCAGGCCGGCTTACATTGTGTAAGGCAATAGTCTCATCCATTTGTATATTATATACAAAGTCAACTTTTATTGCCCCCACAACAATCTGGGTCCTCATTTTACCTACCTTATAAAGGATGGAAGGCTGAGTCAACCTTGGGCCTGGTGGGACTCGAACCTGCAGTAATTGTAATTGCAGGCAGCTGTGTTAATAACAGACTGCATTAGCCTGTTGAGCCACAAGAGGCTCAATAATCAAATATAGGTTTTTAACTTGTTAGATTGTTGTTTTTAATTGTTGTGAGTTGCCCAGAGTCACTTTTTTTTAAAATTTGAATTTATATCCCGCCCTTCTCCAAAGACTCAGGGCGGCTTACAATGTGTTAAGAAATAGTCTTCATCCATTTGTATATTATACACAAAGTCAACTTAATTGCCCCCAACAATCTGGGTCCTCATTTTACCTACCTTATAAAGGATGGAAGGCTGAGTCAACCTTGGGCCTGGTGGGAGTTGAACTTGCAGTAATTGCAAGCAGCTGTGTTAATAACAGACAGACTTAGTCTGCTGAGCCACCAGAGGCCCTAGGTATGTGTGATGGGTGGCCTTACAATTTGAATGAATGAATGAATGAGTGAATGAATGAATGAATGAATGAATGAATGAATGCTGAAAAAATGTGGATTGCACAAATGAGAGACGATTATGAAAGAAATATGTGGTTTGGTCATATAAAGAGAATGAACATACAGCAAAATAAACCTTAGAAAGAATGAGTGGGTTGAGGATAAATTTCCTAACGGTGAGTATCAACCAATGGAATAGCTTGCCTTCTGAAGATGTGGGTGTTCCATCACTGGAGGCTTTCAGAAAGAGACTGGACAACCATTTATCCAAAATGGTATATAGGATATCCTACCCGAGCAGGGGGTTGGACTAGAAGACCTCTAAGATATCTTCCAACTCTATTATTCTATGTTCTAAAATGATTAAGAAATTATGTTTAGATGGAGTTAATGAGTTTGTTATGGAACGCTCAGGTTAAAGATAAAATTCCAGAGGAAATCCAAAATTATTTTCAAGCTAAAAATGAATGGGAAACCTTGTTAAAGTTCAGGAAAGCTGTTCGTTTAATGATCCTTATTTCTCTGTGTTTATTTTCCTATCCAGCAAATTCCTCCCAGCTAGTGATTTTGCATAAATCTAAAAGAGGGAGAAATTGTAGGTCCTTGCCACTTTTAAAGCTTGTCATTTGGTGCTTCTAATGCCTTTGCTCTTTATCTAATATTTTCTTGCATTCAGACCCCAGGGTCACAGAGCCTGACATCTATATGGAACCAAAGGGACAGCAAATGCTTGATACAAATGTCTGGATCTACTGCCAGGGGCCAGAGGATGGCCTGAACTACTCCCTCTATAAATCAACAAACTTCATAACTTCTCAAAGGACAAAACCAAACAGTTCCTTGGCTGAGTTTTCCATCTCAGGAGTCAGGCTGGAACACATAGGAAACTACAGTTGCTGCTATCAGCTTAAAAATAAACCCTTTGTGTATTCAAAGTTAAGTGACCCTCTGCAGCTTCAAGTAAGAGGTAAGGAATTAGCTCTTCCCCAATCCCCACTTTCTTCCAAACCCATATTCTGAATAATAACCATGAGTAAAAATTGGGGACCATTATCCTGAACCATTTGAGGAAACCAGAGGATGAGATGCTTTAATGAGGAAAGAATGGAAAAAAAAATCAGAATGAGAAAGTGAAAAAATTGTAGCCAACTTCATTTGCACTACACATATACTGTATTTATTTATTTATTTATTTATTTGATTTTTATACCGCCCTTCTCCCGAAAGACTCAGGGCGGTTCACAGCCATAATAAAAAAATAGAACAATATACAATTAAAACAACAATTAAAAAACTTATTATATATGGGTTGAGATATAAAACAATATCCTATTAAAATTAAACTCTCTAAAAATATAAAATTTAAAAATTTAAAAATCACGAAGCCAGTCCCGCACGGATGAATAAATAGGTCTTGAGCTCACGGTCAGGCAGTTGGCGTAATCCAGGGGGAAGTTCGTTTCAGAGGGTAGGAGCCCCCACAGAGAAGGACCTTCCCCTGGGGGCCGCCAGCCGACATTGTTTGGCGGACGGCACGCTGAGAAGCCCCTCTCTGTGTGAGCGTACGGGACGGTGGGAGGTATTCGGTAGCAGAAGGCGGTCCCATAAGTAGAGGTGGAAAACAGCATGTGTGGGGTCAGAAGAAAAGGGCCAGTGTAATATGTGCATGGATTCATCACTTCTACTACAGGAAGTGTGAAGCCCAACCTGTTAAGCCACACAGGTGGAGAAAGAGACATAAATAGAGCCCTTGATGCTTCCCTGAGCTTGGATTCTTTGCAAATTAATTTATTTAGTACATTTGTTTTATTTTTATTTATTTATTTATTTGTCAAACACTACAGTATATATAAGTATAAGCATGAAATAACTATCAAAGGTAACATTAGGACAGGAACGGTAGGCATGTTGGTGCTCTTATACACGCCCCTTACAGACCTCTTAGGAATGGGGTGAGGTCAATAGTAGTTAGTCTTTATTATCTACTATTAGGCATACAATGTCAGAGAAATCTGAACATGCTAGACACAATGCAGTCCTGACAGCCTAAATTGCTAGTTCGTTTTGTTTGACACTTGCATACCCATCCTTGGTGCACTGCGGGGTTGGGGGGCAAACTATTTTTACACCAGTTAACTAATGGTACGAATTGCTGGCTCTTCTGGGTTCCTCTGCTGGTTTCACCTCATGTTGAGATGCCTCCCGTCCAGCCAGGTCCAACACCAGTTTTTGTTCTACACACACACAAAGGCAGCTAGGCAGCTACACACACACAAAAGCAGCCCTCACCGAAGTGGTATCCATTTATTCACTCACAATATTGCATGCTTTTGAACTGCTGGGTGGACGGGGAGCCAGGGATCAAGCGACAGGGGCTCATTCCGTCTCATGGAGCCGGGCTCAAACTGCCGAAGGGCAAATCATTTCTGTCCAGGAGTTCCAGCATCATTAAATCTCTGATCCAGTGCATCCCCCTTCTTGCAAATGTTTCATTACCAACAAAGCACCAAGATCAGCATGTGTGGTTGCTCCCTGCTTTTACATATGTTAGTTTTTAATCATACATACACACACACACACACTCACACACACACACACACACGATAAAAACTAATACAAACTAAAATATAAAGTAAAAAATAAAGAATAGAAAGTGCAGAAAAGAAAAAATAGAAAAGGAAGAAAAAACAAAATTTGTCGTGTCCCACTCCCCCTCCGACGGCCGGGTCTGGGAAGTCTGTATCAAGCGTGGCCATGAAGCCTCTGCAGCTTTGCCAAATTCCTGTCAGAGTTCTCAGGGCAGGCAGGAATCCAAGGTGTGACTTCAGCAACCAGATGAGACTTTGTCTGACTCAAGGAATGCCAAAAAGCAGATCCTTTATATAGGCCATGGGCTGTGGCTCCATGACTCAGCACTTATCCAGGCCTGCCCCTCCCTTCCTTTTGCTGACATCGCCTCTCCATTCTCCGGAAGCGGGGATCTGTCCACGTTTTGTCCTCCTGCTCAGCTGCCAGCAATTCTAGCTCGTGGCTGGCTTCTTGCTCACACACTGTAGGAGGGAGATTTGTTTGCTCATTCTGTCCGGGCATGGTGCCAGGGCTGGGGGCTGGAGGCATGCCAGGCCATTCTTCTTCACTATCAGTCTCTGGCTGAGATAGCAGGAGATGGGAGGGGCCCAGCTGAGGAGAGGAGGGCGGGCGAGGCACAACAAAATTATAACAAAAAGAAGAGAAATATATAAAGAAATGACTTCACCCTTCAGATTAAGAGAGTTGGAAGGGACCTTGTAGGTCATCTAGTCCAACCCCCCCACCCCACCCAAGCAGGAGATCCTACACCATTTTTGACAAATGGCAGTCCAATCTCTTCCTGAAAGCCTCCAGTGATTAAGCTCCCACAATTTCCGAAGTCAAGCTGTTCCACTGGTTGAATGTTCTCACTGTCAGAAAATTTCTCCCTTCCAATACCTTCAATACAATATATATAAATAATTTTAATAACTTACCACATTCTTTAACATCTTTAGTTCTGGATGGGGTTGACTCCATCTTCAGTTTGCCATTTCTTCCCCAGAAGTCCTCAGTCAAGGTTTGCCATTTGAAATAAAGGTTTCTCCTGCAATGAAATTTGGAAATAATCTTTTGCTCTTCAAGGTCTTAAGGGAAAACCTTTCCCTGTCCTTCTTGGAAATGCTGCGATTGGACAGTTGAGTTTATACAAAAAGTTTGTTCCCTTCTCCAATTAAAGCTGGTGATTATATTTTCTCCATAAATGAAACTTGATTAGTTTTAATATTTGTATTCTTAGCTCAAGCCACTTTAATTGGGTCAAACATGCATTCATGGATCACAGTCTTAATTAGATTATTAGATGTACAAAATTTCAGTTGCAGTAGCAGGGATATGTATGTGTAATCCTAACCCACATCTGGCCCTTTGGCTGCCCCTGTCTGACCCTCTTGAGGTCTATTGGAAATTAAGAATCAAATGTAAATAAGTATATGCCATGCATGCAATATAACTGCATTGCTGTTATTTTGGAGACAACTGCTTTTTAAAAATGTATATATGTTCCTGACTGTAATTAAAGAGATTACAAGGTTGTAAAACAGGAGTTTATATCTTCATGTGTGGGTGCATATACATCTTCAGAGCCCTATTGGTTCAGCCCTCCACAACAGTCCCTGCTTCTCATGTAGCCCTCTGGGGAAATTAATTGCCCAGCCATGCTTTAAACTTAACCCTGCTTTGGCTGATAGATAGAAGAGGATGCACTGAGCATCTATAGTTTCATTTTGACATCTTTTCTGCTTTATGCTAGTCTTCTCTGTAAGCTAAATTGTTTAGCACATCACTTTAAAGAGACAGAATATAATATAAGGCATATTTGGACAGCTGGATAGAATAACGGAGTAGAGGAGAAATAACTAGCCTTTCTTATAAATATTTGGAAAAAATATATATGTGAGAATGGTGAAGAGGATCCTTCTATTGGCAAAAGACTGAAAAGGGAGAGATGTTATTTGTGGTTGAGCGAAACGGGAGATACTGGTCTCTGAGGTTCCACTGAATCTTTCTCCCTTCTAGATCCCAGCCTGACCAAGCCTTCCATCCAGATTATAAAGGCAGAACAAGGTGCTACAGAAGCAAATGTCTCCATACAATGCAATGCAACAGAACCAAATCTGATTTTTGCTCTTCTGAAATCAGGGGAACAGATAGATTACAAAGCTGCGGAGCCAGGGGAAAAGGCGGTGAATTTTACTCCCCACTGGATGAAATTGGAAGAGACACAAAATTATGCCTGCCAGTACCACCATAAAAGCAGCCTCTTTGTCTGGTCAGTTCCAAGTGACCCACTGGAGAGGCCTTCAGAAGGTAGGATGTCAACGTATTTCATTTTCCCCATTTGCCCTGTCAGTGAATCAGAGACAGACTTGTTTTTTGGATGACCTTGAACCAAGACAGTGGGATATGGGACACATTGCCTGCACAATGTGGTAGCCATACACATCTGAATATGAGGAGGAATAGGTGGGCCTGCCCTGTGCCTATCTTGGGACGTTTGAAAATATTTTGTGGTTGCCATTAAGTAAAGATAGAGAGACAGAAATATTGACAGATAGACTGAGAGCTAGACTTTCCATTTTTTTAATAGGCTATGGAAATTAAATTAATGAACATAAGAGACTGAGAAAAAGCTAAATTAAATTAAATTGGCGGCCGTCTCCAGGTACACTTGGTTCGCCAGTTGCGTCCCTTCCTTGACCGGGATGCCTTATGCACGGTCACTCATGCTCTGGTCACTTCTCGTCTGGATTATTGCAATGCTCTCTACATGGGGCTGCCCTTGAAGTGCACCCGGAGGCTGCAGTTAGTCCAGAATGCAGCTGCACGAGTAGTAACGGGAGCCACTCATTGCTCCCACGTAACACCACTGCTACGCAGTCTGCGCTGGCTTCCTGTGGTCTTTCGGGTGCGCTTTAAGATTTTGGTTACCATCTTTAAAGCGCTCCATGGCTTAGGACCCACGTACTTACGGGACCGCCTGCTGTTACCTTATGCCTCCCACCGACCCGTACGCTCACACAGAGAGGTTCTTCTCAGGGTGCCATCCGCCAAACAATGTCGGCTGGCGGCCCCCAGGGGAAGGGCCTTCTCTGTTGGAGCTCCTACGCTCTGGAACGAACTTCCCCCTGGCTTATGCCAAGTGCCTGACCTTCGGACCTTTCGCCGTGAGCTGAAAACACACTTATTTATTCAAGCGGGACTGGCTTAACAGTTTTATTAAATTTTAATTGGGATTTTATTATTTTAGGGTTTTAAATTTTAAATTTTAAATTTTAATGTCAGCCACTTTTGTAATTATGCTCTGTTTTAAATTTTTGTTTTAATTGTATATATATTAGGTTTTTATCTTTTGGCTGTACACCGCCCTGAGTCCTTCGGGAGAAGGGCAGTATAAAAATCTAATAAAAGAAATAAAAGAAATAAAGAAATAAAGAAGAGAGAGTAGACACATGCTCTGATATGTACCAGAGGCTTATCTGCATTGCTGAGTTAGTCCATCACCAGATTACAACAGATACATATTATAGGCAGTGGTGGTATTCAGCTGGTTATATCAGGTTCAGGCGAACCGGTAGTGGTGGCTGTGAGAGGCTCCGCCCACCTGCCCAGACATCATGTCCCATTTCTGATGCTCTGCGCATACACGGAGGTGGCGCGTGCACTCATATTTGCAAACCTGTAACGAAGGTAAGTGAATACCACCCCTGATTATACACTATTAATGAAATAGTGAACCACTTGTGATGATTGTTTGTGTTAACCATAAAATGAGAAGGTTTCGTTAATGATAATAATTATGGTGGACAGCAACTGCTAAAATTCCCATGATAAGAAAGTGCTTTCAAGAAAATGTGGAAGGGGTGGAGATGTTAGCAATGTATGTATTCCTTTCTGTGGGAGGTGGGGAGGAGAAATCTTTTGGTCACAACTGTACCTGCAGTAGCTTCAGCTGCAGGCTCTACCAGTCCCCTGAAGTTGATCACATGACCAGTTCAGGTGGACCTCCAAGCATGGAACTATGCCAAGAGCAGAAAAAGATTTTCTAATTGAAAAACAATGCAGAAAGAAACAGAAGTGGAGTCCTTATTGCTCTCTGAGGCTGGTGGTTTAGATGTCACATTACCCAACTACTATAGGTAACATCATCAGCAACAACGATTGCTTCAGTAGTTTACTCTGCCTGTTTTGGTGGGTGAGTGGTTTTCTTCTTAACATATTTTTTTTATTAGGGTATTGTTTTCTGCTTTGCTTGATTGTTTGTCTGGTGTTAATCCCTGCTTCTCTCAGTGTTGGCTGCTGGAGAGGATATGTTTTGAAATAGAAATGGAAATGGAAATAGAACAGAATTGCTTTATTGACCAAGTGTGATTGGACACACACAAGGAATTTGTTGCCAGTACATTAGCTCGAAGTTTACATATGAATAGCAAGTCATATTGATTATGGTCATAATCCTTCTTATCTTGAATCAAACAATCAAGCTCAGAGAGCACCAAGGACTCCACAATTCAACCTCACCTCAAGAAAAACACAGTTGTGCAACTTGCCTAAATTGTTAAAAGTTGCATTGTCTGTAAATTGGATTTTAAAACCAACAGGCAGCTCTGGTATTCTTCCCAGTAGATGATTGACAGTAATGAGCTAGTGAGTGGAGGAGAAGTTCAAAAGCTATTTTATTGTAGTGGTTAAGATGGTGGATTAGAAACTAAATTGGTTATGAGTTCCAATCCTCCTTTAGATGCAGCAGCTAAATAGGTAACTTTGGGCCCATCCATCTGCCTTAACCCAACACACTTCATAGGGTTGCTCTTATGGGAAAATGGGAAGAGGGAGCATTGTGTATTCTGCCTTAAATTGTATAAAATAAAGGCAGGATATTAATGAAATAAATAAATGGGAAAAGGCCACCATTGTTTTCCTTGCTACCAGTATTATTTGCCTGGAATCTTTAAGAGGCTGTTAAGACACTTAATAGCCAGGGAAGTTGAGACGTTAAGCCACAGAAGTCCTTGTTAAGCCAGGGAAGGTGAGAAGACAAACAAATTGGGTGGACTGGACTGGTAAAAATATCACAATAGGTACCGGTAGTTATTCATCGCCAGGTCTGCATTTATTAGATATCATTATTAGCCTTCTATCCAAGATGTCTATGGCTTTACAGGCGAATCCTTAATAACCCTATGGACAAGCATTGCTGCGTGCCTCTTCTTTCTGGCTGTCCTCTTTTTGGTGCTTATCCTCATTTTATGCAGAAAAAGAAGAAAAGGTAAGAGATATGGATTGGTAGAGGAGAATATTTGTAGCTCAGGTTCTGTTTTCTGGCAGACATTTCATTATCAAAACTAGGTAACATCATCAATGCCAGCAGAAGAAGCACCAAAGACTCCTTTAAAGATGGATTGCTTTGCAGCAGCCGAACATAAGGCTATGCTCAGTGATGAAATCCCCCCCGGTTCTGTCCAGTATGCGTGAGTAGGTAGTGCCCATGGCATGGTTTGCCAAACCAGCAGCGCTGGTGGTGGGGAGGCTCTGCTACCCGCCGTGACATCATTTTTAACTCTCTGCATATAATGAACCAGCAGGGAAGGTAAGTAGATTTCACCCTGGTGTAGGCCCAAAAGGGGGGGTGTCCATTTTTGAAAGAAAGAGGGAGAGAGAGTGAGAGAGAGAGAGAGAAAGGGAGAGAGGAAGGAAGGAAGGAAGGGAAAAGGAAAGGAAGAAAGGACTACAAAACCTGGCACTAGATGCCGCTTCAGAGGATAATCCAGGGCTGGAAGGGACCTGGAAGTTATCTAGTCCAACCCTGCTCCAGTAGGACATTTTTAGTGAGTTTCTGTCTGTTGATCCCCCAGTCGCATGACCTTACCAAGCCAAGCCCACCAAGCCACACTCACAGAACCGGTAGGAAAAAAAAATAGATTTCACCACTGGTTATGCTCCTCTGTTTGCTTAAGAATTTCACTTGATAAAAACCTATTCATAGCTCAGGTAGTCCTCAATTTACGACCACAATTGAATTCTGTTGCTAAGTGAAACATTTGTTCAGTTAATTTTGCTGCATTTTATGACCTTTCTTGCCACAATTGTTAAGTTAAATCAGTGCAGCTGTTAAGTTAGTGTCATGATTGTTAAGTGAATCTGGCTTTCCCATTGACATTGCTTGTCATAAAGTCGCAAAAGAGGATCACAAAATCTCAGAACACTGTTAACTGTCATAAATATGAATCAGTTGCCAAGCATCCAAATTTTGAACACATGATCCTTGGGCATGCTGCAATGGTCATAAAGGTGAAAAATGGTCATAAGTCACTTTTGTCAGTGCCATTGTAGCTTTGTACAAAGATGCAATTTGGTGAGAAAGAGAAGTGTTTTCCTTTAAAAATGAAATAAGATATAACAGTAAGGAAACAGGTTGCAGAAAGCAGGCACAGAACTCCATTTTCTACCTTTGGAGCAGCTTAGTACCAGATGTAGAAGTAGAAATGTCTCCAAACTGTTTTGATTTGGGAAGGAAGTTAAATCTGTACTATTCCAGCAGCTTTCAGTCAGGTAACCACCACAGGTAATTTAATATTATTGCTATTATCATTTATTGTATTTTGCAACTATTGTTTGCTACTATAGCTTGGATTAGTCCATAAATATTACAAATACATTAAATCGATGAAAGGTAACTTTAAGGAATCCCCTTAAGCGATCATTTTTTGGTGAATCAGGTACTGGTGGTCCTCAACTCACAACCACAATTGAGCCTAAAATTTTTGTGGCTAGGTGAGACATTTGTTAAGTGAGTTTTGTCCCATTTTACGACTTTTCTTGCCACAGTTGTTAAGTGAATCACCGCAGTTGTTAAGGTAGTATCATGGTTATAAAATGAATCTGGCTTCCCCATTGAATTTACTTGTCAAAAGTTTGCAAAAGTTTGATCCTGTGACCCCAGGATATTACAACCCGTCATAAATATGAGTCATTTGCCACGTGTCTGAATTTTGATCTAGTGACCATGGGGAGGCTACAATGGTTGTAAGTGTGAAAAATGGACAATGGCTCCATTCCCATTGCTGTCCTTAAAACCCACCCAAAAATTCTACCACATTCCTTTGTGGTGAGAACACCACATTGGATGATGTCCTTCAATCTTCCAGAAGACTGGAACCTTTCCAATTATAAAATTGCATAATTTTGTTGGAAAATTCACTGTGTTTCTGTGGAGTACAGAAAGCAATGTAAAATGTATCTATCTGATTGCAGAAATCTCCTAATACAGATTATATGCAGCCAAACAGTTAAGACCAGGAGCTTGGGTGTAGAAAATAAACCAGCATTTATCATTTAAAATAAGCCAAAGAAGAAATTTTCACAAGATCTTTTTGTCTTACAGGCTCTGTTACCAAAGAAAGCAATGTACCAGCCAAGATGGTAAGAAACATTCCCTAGTCCTATAATTGTCAACATGTCATCCATGAATCTATAGATCATAAATCAACATTTTCATTTTTAAAACAAGATGAGTTTCACAAAAGCCAAGGAAAAGTATCTTGTCCTTAAGAAAACCTTCGCATTTCATATTAGGCCAATGTTTTTACTGGGTCTGCTAAGCGATCACAAGCAGCGTGCAAGTTTTCAAGGTAAGTTTGAATGTCAGCAAAGGCTGAATACCTTCTCCTTATTTATTCAACCTGTGCTGAATAAATTTTGAAAGAGTCTGGATTGGAAGAAGATGGTTTTAAAACTGGAAGAAGAAACATCAATAACCTATGCTATGCTGGAAACCAGCTATTTCTGGTAACTGAAAATGCAAATGATCTGCAAGCTGTAATAACAAAAGGCAAGGAGTACAGAGGAAAAAAATGAAACTATAAAAAAGAACAAGCTAATGGCAAAAGGCACAGCAGCCAGACATAAGCGATTGAAGTGATGGATAGCTTCTGCCTTTTAGGATCAACTACAGGTAGTCCTCAACGTACGACCATGATTGAGCCCAAAATTTACATTGCAAAGTGAAAAATTTGTTAAGTGAGTTTTGCCCCATTTTACAGCTTTTCTCGCCACATTTGTTAAGTGGATTACTGCAGTTGTTAAATTACTAACACGGGTGTTAAGTGAATCTGGTTTCCCCATTGATTTTGCTTGTCAGAAGATTCATATGACCCTGGGACATCACAACTGTCATAAATGTGAGCCAGTTGTCAAGCATCCGAATGTAAATCACATGACCATGGGATGCTGCAAAGGTCATAAGTATGAAAAATTGTCATAAATAACTTTTTTCAGTGCCGTTGTAACCTCAAACGTTCGCTAAGCAAACTGTTGTAAATTGAGGACTACGTGTATTAGCAATAAAGGAACCAGCAATCAAGAAATATGCCACAGACCAGCACTTAGCAGGGGAGCCTTTAGAAAAAGTCATTCTTGTCCATGATGTGTTTATATCTATAAAGGTTAGAATTGTGCAGGCAATATTTTTCTTTGACATTCTATGGAAGTAAACTTTGGACTTTGAAGAAGTAGATATTTTTCAACTTCGGTCAAAAGTTGAAGTTGAAGAACTTGTTTGAAGATGTCAAGGACAGCCCAGAAAACAAAACAAAAAATATAGATCGTAAAACAAATCAATCAGAATCTTAAGTCACCAAAAAAACTCATGTTCAAACTATCATGTTGGGACCAGATTATGCAAAAAAACAACCTTACTGAGAAGTCCATAATGGTGGGAAACATGGAAGGAAAGAGAAAAGGACCAACATCAGCACATTGGACAGACTTAACTACAACAACAATGATGCACCATGAGGGGATCTGAAGGGTCAAACTGGGGACATACCCTGGAAAAGGTCGATTAATGCGGTCACTAAGAGTTGATGGCATTTTATCAATCAAGGGACCAAAAATAGCTACTGAAAGACATACTTAATTCCAAATCAGCTTCTCCAACACATTACCAAAAATGGTTTTCAATATCCATGTCACTTCAAGGTGCATGATTAATCTGCAAAAGTTCTAGTGATCACAACCCTTTCTTTATGATTTCTCCAAACATTTATTATTGTTTGGGGTAAAATTTTGCCTAGCGATGAGAATGTGCAATTAAATTTGCTAACTCAGAACAAGGCATGAGGCTACTTCTGCTTTCTACACTGTCTTTTATAAAATGAAATCAAAATGAATTCCTCTATAATTCCAGATTATATAATTAGAATGATAACTGGAAGAAACCATGTGATCAAGAATCCTGCATATAGTATTTTATTTATTTATTTAGGGAATTTATATTGCTGCCTATTCGCAAATGACGACTCAAGGCAGCTTACAGAATATAAAACCCCATACAAAAAACAATAAAACTAATAAAAGAAGAGTCATATAATAAATTAATATACTAAAATCACCCCCACCCCAGTTACAGTACCTCACACGAGCCATTTAATGTGCTCCATTCCGCTCAGCGTTCCCTAGGCCCACTGGCAGGACCAGGCCTTCGGTGCCTTCTGGAAGAGTGCTAGAGTAGGGGCCATTCTAATCTCTGGAGGAATGATATTCCAGAGAGAGGGAGCCATCATGGAGAAGGCCATTCTTCTGGGTCACATCAGGTGTATCTCCCTAGGGATGGGACCCACAACATTCCCTGTCTCCGTGCTCTGATGGGTCGAGTAGATGTGACTGGCAACTGACTGTCCCTCACACAACCTGGTCCCAAGTCATGGAAGGGCTTTAAAGGTGACAACCAGCATCTTGAATTGCACCTGGAAGCAAATCGACAGCCAATGCAGCTCCCACAGGAGACGTGATACATGTGCACACCGGGGTCTGCACAAAACCATGCAGGCTGCTGCATTTTGCACCAACTGGAGCTTCCAGATGCTCTTCAAAGGCAGTCCCATGTAGAGCGTGTTGCAATAGTCAAGATGGGAAGTGACTAGGGCATCAGTGACTGTGAGTAGGGATTTTGACAAAATTAGCCATCAATAATGCTCTTGAAGGAAATTATATATATAATACACACACACACAAACATATACATACATACATACATACATACATACACACCAGCATCCCAACCACCACACCAGACAGCTCTCAGTGAATATTGAATGAATGCTGTTGATTCATAATATTTTGAATTGTGATCTACTTTTAATAGCCACGCCAACCTCAGGTTTCTGTTGGGAGAACATGGAGGCAAGTGACAAAATGTGTGGTATGATATATAACATAAAACCACCTCTTTTGGCATATGGGGACACCAAAAAGCATAAGGGTAGTTGGGCTGAGAGGAGTGACTGGCCCAAGATCACCCAGCTGGTTTTCGTGGCCTGGTGGGACTTTTTTTTTTTTAATTTGAATTTATATCCTGCCCTTCTCCAAAGACTCAGGGCGGCTTACATTGTGTTAAGCAATAGTCTCATCCATGTGTATATTATATACAAAGTCAACTTTTATTGCCCCCAACAATCTGGGTCCTCATTTTACCTACCTTATAAAGGATGGAAGGCTGAGTCAACCTTGGGCCTGGTGGGACTTGAACTTGCAGTAATTGCAAGCAGCTGTGTTAATAACAGACTGCTTTAGTCTGTTGAGCCACCAGAGCCCCACCAGGGACTTCAGCTAAGAGTCTCTTGCTTTCTAGGCTAGTGCCTTAACCATTAGACCAAATTGGCTCTTGGTTAAGTATCAATATCCCAGCATTATTTAGCTGTTCAGGAGAGGCCACACCTAACATTTTTAGAGTATACTTAAAGGCTTTTGTTGAAACATTAGCAGAAATACTGCACTCTCAATGTCTTTTTTTATTGTTGTTGTTCTCTGCAGTACTTAAGCTCTTCCATGGAGGAAACCCCTGATGAAGTTTCTTATGCTGCAATAAACCACAATTCACAGAAAATTGTGAAAAGACCACCAACCCTTTATGATACAGTCCCTGAATCCTGTGTCTATGCAAATGTGGCCAAAGAAAGCACTAAGGAGAACCAATAGGGATGGCTATTCAGAAGAGAAGATAATTCTGAGATGTTGGTGTACCCATCTATATTACAGATACCCATGTTGGGATCATCTTGCTGTACACATCTTCCTTCCTCTTTCATGGTTTTGATTGTTCAATGTCAGAGAGATTGCTGGGTTCAGGCGAGCACATATCCTGCCCATAGGTGTCTTCACAAGTAGATTATTATAATATCTGATACTGCAAATTGAATCACGGCATTCTGTAGCTCAAGTCCAATTCTTTCTCCAAGACTGAGATGGGCCAATAGGAGAAAGAATCAGACAGGGAGCTGCTGAAAGATTCACTATGGAGTTACAAGTATCAGAACTCTATAACCATAATCACGACAGGAAGGGAATACTTAAGGAAAAACTCCTCCGATGTTCTGATCAGTAAAAGAATGTATTTTTAAAAGGGACCACGCAGGAATATTTTTGCTTTTAAATATGAACTCCATCTAGAGGAAATTCTATCAAAACCATTGGATCTTGCTTGCTTTTTCCTGACTTCCTGACTAAAGAATTTTATGTCTTTTTTTTTTAATTTGAATTTATATCCCGCCCTTCTCTGAAGACTCAGGGCAGTTTACATTGTGTTAAGCAATAGTCTTCATCCATTTGTATATTATATACAAAGTCAATTTATTGCCCCCAACAATCTGGGTCCTCATTTTACCTACCTTATAAAGGATGGAAGGCTGAGTCAACCTTGGGCCTGGTGGGACTTGAACTTGCAGTAATTGCAAGCAGCTGTGTTAATAACAGACGGCTTAGTCTGTTGAGCCACTAGAGGCCTTGTGAAAGCAAGTTAACCTGCACTTAGATATTGTTTATACCCAATCAACCAGCCTCATTATCAGGGTGAAAAATCCCCTTTTGCAACTGATCTTCAGTTGCCAGATACAAGGATGGATCTTTTTGAGTCTAGAACGAGGATATGGACAAGGCTGAGTTGAATATTCTTACTATAATTAAAAAGGTGAGGTTTTAATTAAAAACCAGAGCTTTCCAACAGTACCAAAACCCATCCTTTGTAGTGGCTATATGATGTTACGATGATTATATTGTTCTGATTCTTGTGAGGACAGTTGTGTCCTCAACCTGTGCAATTTGTGACAGATTAACAAAAAGAGGGTGGACAGATAAATAGCTCGAGACTGCTGATAGGTTATTAAATAGCCAGTGGAACTGTAACTCTCTTAAGCCACCTTTCTCATCTCAGGTGTTACATCTGGTAATCTGATCACATCTGGTGGAATAATGGGAACATGTTCTTGAAAATTAAAGTGAAAGGAAGTTGACCCACCATGGCATAGTAGCAGGACCATGGCAACTTGTACAGGGACGTTTTAGCAACATGGAGGAGAGGAGGACAATGGCTTGGTGACAAGACAAATTCAGGATCATAGGGACAGAAGATGTAATTTTTATACTGTAATGGGGGAAAACAGGAGTAATTTGAAGTTCCTTCTGTTGGCTTTGTTGAATTTCTGTATGTGTTCCTGAGAATGGCAATTGAATCTGAGCAAGGATTAGTGAAGCAGGTTTCGTGACTAACAAGCATATACAATTAGGATAGGCAAGGCCTTTACCTGACTACATCCTATCAGATGAAAGTTAATGCATGGGTTCTGTGGATGTGGGGAGAAGAGCAAAAGACAGTGAGCCAAGATTTGCAATTTCTTCTTAGACAAACAGCAGGCAGAGTGTTAGACAGAATAAATCCTGAATTTTCCAACACATTCGTACAAACACCACCTCCTTGTGGTAAATCAGTCAGTGCCATTGGATGTACACACCCTAAGACATAGTTGATACATGCTAGTCTGAAGAACCTCCATTGGAAGTTTGTCCCAAGTTGCAAAAAAGTATTTTATGAAACCCCACTATGAAGTCAACTTCATAGTTCTTACCTGGCCTTTCAATTCACATCTCAAAGGAGCAGTTGGAGAGCAAGTAAATTGCCTTACTGGGATCTTGTCAGCTGGAGCTGGCACACAGAGAAGGACAGTCAACGTTAGCTTCTGAACTCTTAAATTCTGCAAAACCTGCTTCCTGAACCTACATTTGGAATTCTTCCTTTTTATTTCTGGTTTTCTTTTTCTAAAAAGAAAGTGGAGTCACTTTAAGCGGGTAGCCTGAAGCTTAGAATACTGGTTATGCCTTACAATGACTTCAAATGTTTATTATGGAAGGAAAAAACTGGTCTCGCCATGGGAGACCAGCAGCTTCAGGTTGCCATAAAGAAGAGCCCTGAGTAATAAATAATGAAGACTGAGATCTATTTCCAAGACGTTAAATCAGATTGAATGGGTACAAGGGTCTCCTAGACTAGGGGTGTCAAACTCGCGTCTTCACAGCAGCGTCACATGACGTACTGGGATTTTTTCCCCCTTTGCTAAACTGAGCTGGGGCAGAGCCAACACGTGATGCATCCAGCCCGCAGGCCGTGAGTTTGACACTCCTGTCCTAGACTATTAATGTTGTACTACATTACTTAGTCTGTAAAGCAGTGTTTCTAAACCATGGTGACAATAAGATGTAAGGACTTCAGGTCCCAGAATTCCCCAGGCAGCATGGTTAAGGAATTCTGGGAGTTGAAATCTACATTGAAGTCTACATATCTTAATGTTGCCAATGTTGCGCAACACTGCCATAAAATAAAGGTTCTCCTCAGTTGAAATCCACAACTGGTGACCACCTAGAATTTTCTTTCAAACCATTGATTTGTTTTTGCCATAGCTTTCTTCTGCATAAGTTTCTTTCAACTACTCTATCTAGCCTTCAGCCCTAGGATTCCTCATGGCCTTTCATCCAGTTACTGACTAGATTGGTTTTTGCTTAGCTTTTTGAGCTCTGACAAATTCACTAGCCTCAGCTGTTGTGATATTTTAACATGTAAATAAACCAAGTGTTACTGAAACAATATAAATATCCTGTGACTAATCCACTAAAATGAAAATTTGGGAACTTCTGGAACTTCTCCATTCTCAGAAATGGGGTATGTCCACATTAGTATTCGTTTCTATACTTTTATTATTCATATTTTCTGTGATCTTGTTGTGTTTTATCCTTGGCAAACTGAAAAATTGCTGAAATGTCATGGCTATAATTTAATAAAGACATAAATAACATGCTACAGGGTGAGTCCTTTATCATGATTGGGGGTTGCGGGGCAGGTTGGTATCTTAATACAAAATGCAAGTCTCATTTCTCTTGTCAAGGCCAGATTTCTAAGCCTCCCATTCAGTGATCCGTCCTAGGATCAGCCTGAAAAATGTCCACATCGTCTAAAAAAGAGGTGGGGAGCTATGGCCCCTTTATGACTTGTGGACTTTAGCTCCCAGAATTCCTGAACCAGCCATGCTAATTCAGGAATTCTGGGAGTTAAAGTCCATGGGTCATAAAGGGGCCATAGTTCCCCATCCCTGTTCTAAAAGAAGACCTTACTTGCCTTCAACATTCTTTTCAACAAGAATTCCAATTAAAGAAGCATCAATATTCCCCATTAACACTATTTTATTAGAGCCGGAAGTAGGACATTTCTCAACTTTCAGGACTTTGCTTCCTAATCCCTGTCCAGATGCAGTTTTGGCCAATATGTCCTTTTATCCATTATTTAATTCCAAGACTGAAAAGTTTTAACCCGGCTACCCTATTTCATGATCTCCAACCTCATTTCTATATGTGGACATCATTCTACTTCCTGCCAAAAACTCCTTACCTTACCTTAATGTTCCCCTACTCCTAGCCTCAGTCATGAGGTATAGTTGTGTTGTCAGAAAGACACCAAGAAGGCTGCTTTTTAAATCGCTTACCCTATGTTATCCATATGCCAGGTGTCAGTTTATAGCCAAACTGAATGGTCCTGGATCCAAATGGATATGAGATAAAGCTGCCTACTTAATCAGGTACAATTGTGACAGCACAGATTCTAAATTTTTCTTCAAAAAAAAAATCACTAGCAGAGTCATTTAATAGTTAAAAGTAGGAACTGTATGCCAACACCTTTTAACATTTCTTTTTGCATGATTAGGAAATGAGAATAAAATCTCGATCTCTCCCTCTCCCTACCCCCCTCAAAGAAGTACTGAAATGAGATGCTTTATGGGCAGTGATTCAGAGTAAAATGCATCAATAAACTGTTTACTGTAAACACAAGAAAAGAAAATTTTTGACAACTGCAAAAACCAAAATGCAAATGGGCATAGTGAAATTCAAGGTTAATGCTTCTTTCTCCTGCTGATATAATGCAACTTTGTCTCTCAACCTTGTTAACTGGAAGACGAATGGACTTCAGTTCTCAGAATTTCCCAGTAAGCATGGGGGAATCTCATAAGGTTCAGAAACAGTTTAATACACCAAGGGCTTATTGCTTCAAGGGAGGAGGAAGTGTTGACATCTCTCCCTTGTTATTGCATTCAAATTTCAGCCAGTTCACTTCTGACTTTGTCAGACTGAGTTGTCATCCCTGCCATGTCTTCCTGAACTTACATTTTCAAGATGGAAACTATTATTTTGACATGCAAATCCATTTTGTTAGTTTATGCTTCAGTAGGTGGAAGAATTTAGTTCAGATTGTCTGGGCTGGGATTGGTCGGGTGTCCCTGATGTCTCTCTGCTGCTAAGCTTCACAATAAACAATCACCACAAGCATGAGATAAAACCTCCTAGCATCTAACTTTCAACAGACTAAGAATCTACAAAAAAAAACAAAAAAAACCCCAAACCGAATGCAAAGCAACAAAACAAAACATAAATACATAATAAGGGTGCCGGCCAAAAGGCTTCAGTACATTTCGTAAGAAATTACATCACAAGGAAGCTACATTTTTAAAGCTTGTAACAAGGAACATTTATATAGAAAATCCACAAACAACCTCTTAAAAATAGCCAGTTCCTAAGGAATTTAAGAAGGGATGCGGTGGCTCAGGGGCTAGGACGTTGAGCTGTCGATCGAAAGGTCGGCAGCTCGGAGGTTCGAATCCCTAGTGCTGCCGTGTAACGGGGTGAGCTCCCATTACTTGTCCCAGCTTCTGCCAACCTAGCAGCTTCGAAAGCACATAAAAATGCAAGTAGAAAAAATAGGGACCACCTTTGGTGGGAAGGTAACAGCATTCCATGTGTCTTTGGCGTTGAGTCATGCCGGCCACATGACCACGGAGATGTCTTTGGAGAGCGCTGGCTCTTCGGCTTTGAAACGGAGATGAGCACTGCCTCCTAGAGTCGGGAATGACTAGCACATATGTGCCAGGGGAACCTTTACCTTTACCTTTAAGCAATTTAGATTAAAAGTATTCACAGGTAAGACACATAATGCAGTCGCTTTATGTCACAAGATATTATGTACACATTTTCAAAATCTGTAGAAAAAAGGCTTGGTCTTCATTTTAATATATAATAGTTGGTAAAATAGACAGTATTTCAGCAATTTGCACATTTTACTTGAGTCCTTATTCAGTTCAAAATATTGATCCTCCTATGAAACTCATGTTGCTTGAACAGGCTAAATAACATCATTAAGCCACTAATTAATTTAATACCATACAATAAGCATGTTTTTGTTACTTTTTATCTTCTGAACTAAACACACTATTCTGTGTCCCTCACAATATGCCAATCTCCCATTTTATGGTGGCCTACAGTCATGAGTTTACCAAGCTCTTAGAGACCAGATAGATTTTCCTCCAGGTGGATCTGTCCTCAACCTGATTCTTTAGATCTTCCAATGATGCACATCTCCATTTTGTGGTTTGCTCTTCTTCCCATCCCAGGACAAAATTAATGCAAGTTTTCCATCTCTGGGAAACCCAGCAATGTGGTTCCATTGTGGGAAGCATTTTCCATCAGCTGCACAGGTGAACTGTACAGGGAAACAGAGTTCCATCTGTAGAGAAGCCAGCTTCTAGGCACATGAAAGGACCTCAGAAGACAAGTACTGGTGGGCCTCGATTTATGACCACAATTGAGCCCCACATTTCTGCTGCTAAGCGAGACAGTTCAGTGAATTTTGCCCTATTTTACCACCTTTCTTGCCACACTTGTTAAGTGGATCACTGCAGTTATTAACACGGTAGTCAAGTGAATCTGGCTTCCCCATTGGCTGCTTCTCAGGTGGTCGTAAAAAGCAATCACATGATCATGAACACTGCAACCGTCATAAATATGACTCAGTTGCCATTTTATCACCTGATAAAATTCAGATCATACGTAAGAAAAACTTATGGTCATAAGTGCAAAAAACGGCCATCAGTCACTTTTTTCAGTGCTGTTGTAACTTTGAAAGGTCACTAAGTGAACTGTTGTAAATCGATAGCTACCTACACTAGAAAACCTTATTTCACTGATGCTATATGGGGGGGGAGGAATATACCGCTGCATATAAAGCTTCTCCATTTCAACTGAGAACTCCATCTGCTCACCCTCCAGGGATAAAGAACACAAAAGGAGCATTAGGACTGCATGCTATTCTCATAAAAGACACCAAAGCAGGAAAATTGCACTAGATAAACGTGCATGTTAGAGGTAAGAACCATTTTTCTATTTTTGTTTTATATCAGATTTATTTTAGGCACAAGTGACATGAGGTATGTTAAAAATTCACTTTAAGGAAGGTCTCAAGAGTTGAGCACAACCCCAGGAGTGGAGTGGAATAGAAACTTTATTGTCACAGTAAATGTACACTAATCAGCATACATTAAAATAGTCTTCATTGGCTTGGTGTTTTTTTTCTGCTGCAGAGTGACTAAAATGAATCCAATCAGTAGGTTTTAAATGGTAATAAAAAGTAGCATAAACCAGCAGCCTATAGCCTACACCGCCTTCGAAATAATCTGAGTTTAATTTATAAAATCATCTATTGCAATGTCCTTCCTGTTGAAGACTACTTCAGCTTCAATTGCAACAATACACGAGCACACAATAGATTTAAGCTTAATGTTAACCGCTCCAATCTTGATTGCAGAAAATATGACTTCAGTAACAGAGTTGTTAATGCTTGGAATAAACTACCTGACTCTGTGGTCTCTTCCCAAAATCCCCAAAGCTTCAACCAAAAACTGTCTTACTATTAATCTCACCCCATTTCTAAGAGGTCTGTAAGGGGCGTGCATAAGAGCATAAGCGTGCCTACAGTTCCTGTCCTATTGTTTCCTTTTGTTATATCCAATGAATATAGTTATTACATACTCATACTTATATATATGCTTACATATTGTATAGTAATTTCATGCTTATATATACTGTGTGACTAAATAAATAAATAAATAAATAAATAAATAAATAAATAAATAAATAAATAAATAGAAAAGCATAGGAGCCAGGATATAGTCAAAGCAAAAAGTATTTCAATCCTGCCCTGTACATTTTGTGATTTAACAGTGCCACCTAATGGCCACAGTAGTTCATGGGAGCATTTCACTGTAACTCTGATGATTCCGAGAATCTTCTAATCTAGTGAGGGCAGTCAGGTATTGTTACCTGCTAAGGCCACCTCATTTAAGTTACAGGTAGCTTTTTCCAGTATTTCATGGAGATGGATCAAAGAATCTGCCAACAAGACTGATTTAATCAGTTTAATTTAAGTAGGCTCTGATATGAAATGGCCATTTTAAAAAAATGCTCTAGTCACGATGCAGCAGCATTCTTGGGTCAGTCAGCTCTAGCAATGAGGCTGCCCTTTGACAAGCCATCACTTTTACTCTGGGGAGGGAAGACATAATAGATCTCCAGGCCCATTACAGCAGTGAGTTCTATTCCCTCAAAAGAAAGATTGACAAGAAGGCTACATCCTGGATTGAAAAATCAAGACCTTGTGGACATACACCATTTCCTCCATCTTTGGTCTCCTGTGGTTGTCTGAAGCAAGAGTAAGAAGAGTCAGGTTACATTTGGCCTCCTGATCTGTCAGAGGATCGCAATGACAACAGACTGCGGTAGTATCAGAGAAATGGGCAGGATTGATGTCTCCAAATGTGCTTTTTCCAAAAGACAGCTGGAGTTCTTGGTTTTCTTTGAAAATGTTTCGCTTCTCATCCAAAAAAACTTGGGTGATTGAGAATCTCCACAGACATTTGCACAGGGCTGATGTTTTCTGCCCCATTTTTCTCTTCGTGTTTTATGTGGTATGGGGGCAAAAGGCATTTGGGAAGAAAAATTACTTTTATTCTCATTCTTAAATCCTCCCTTGGGGGGAATAAAGCCAAAAATTGTAGCCCAGCCCTTCAAACACAGAATAGTACATTTCAGCAGATGTGAGAGATTGCAGGGAAGTGACGGACAGGAAGAGGGGAAAAAACAGATGTAAGTAATTTTAAAGCATCCGGAGGAAGTGAGCCTGTTGACAGCAATCCAGCCCAAATGGGGAAAACTCTGGGGAAAAACATTTAAAATATTCCAAGAAGCTCCACTTTAAATATTAATGAGGGTGAAAATATCCTCTTGTAATTATATAACCCTATCCCCCTCCGAAACACCCCCCCAAACTAGCATTAATCCTACTGAAATCTGTATAATTCTTACTTCCTTCGTTTGCCCAGTGTGATGCTTAGTGTTACTTTTAAGAAATTTTCATAAGCATTTCCCAACCACATTTACAGTTGAGAGAACTTTGAGTGATTTGAAATGCTTCTTCCCAGATTTCTCTTCATATGAGTTGAGTTGCAGCTCATGAAATAAGTTAACCCTCTTATGCAGTGGTGGTATTCAGCCAGTTCGCACCACTTCGGGAGAACCGGTTGTTAACTTTCTGAGCAGTTTGGCAAACTGGTTGTTGGAATAAATTATTAGGGCGGAGAACCGGCAGTTAAATTACTTGAATCCCACCACTGCTCTTATGCAACTTCTGAAGGCTGTGCGAGAGCACTCTCTCTTCTAATGTGGCCTCCACATCCTCTGAAAATCACATGAGAACATGGCGTGCTTTCAATAATTGTGGGGTGTTGGTAAACACCGGTATATCACTCAAAATATTGTGATGTATCACCTTTGACACGTCATAGGTTCACTTTCACTGTTCTGTAAACATCTGTATGAAAAGTCAGTCATCCTTTCTAGCCTTGACAACTCATGTGGAAGGTAGACCAGTGTATTAATCACATTTTTTTAACCACCTGTGAGCTGCAGAAAATTGGGTGGGCCATCTTCAGTTCCAAGGTGTTGCATTACCCCATCCTTAAGCAGTGGGAGCTGCACTGTATTCTTCAAAAAGTCACTTTTTTGCAGTCTCAATTTCTTCTTCTCTTCTCCATGAATCCCAATGTTTATGCTAAAGTAGCGCCCAATGAAAACACCCATGCTTGAGCTCTTGTACTTTTTACATTGTGCTTCATCTTGCTAGGCTGCTACTTCTTTTCTTTCTTTTGGACCGTCCAATTCTTAAGGAAAAATGCCTTCCTTTGTTTGGCTGCTGTACTGTTTGCTGGTAGCTGCAGAGCTCTAAAACTACCTGTCTCCTCTCGTCCCTGTGTGAAGATTGAAACTTTCTGGCAACTCTGTGGTATTGACACTGGGAAGGCGGCTCAAGAGAGCGAAAGCAGGCAACACAGGTGCCTCCAATTTTGCTAAGCAGTCTGCTCTTCCACATACAGTAAAACTAGCTTATGAAGAGTTGCATCCTCTAAGGCAGGGGTAATTAACCTTTCGGACCTCAGGGACCACTAAATTTATAATTTTAAATACTGTGGACCATGATAATATGATCTGCCTAATGATCAGGTGGGTGGGTGTGGCAAGGTGGTCATGTGACTGGGTGGGCGTGACCAACTCAATGTCACTCACATCAAGGGGCGCCTTGCCAGCCTCTACTCGCTACTCCTTGCCTCCCTGCCCGGGCTTCTTAGGGCCCCAACAGGAAGCAGTTGCTGGAGTTAAGCAGCAACCACGAGAAAGAGTTGGCAAAACAGCTCAGTTCAAATTGGATCTGACTGAGGAGGCTCAGCAGAAGCACCTAACTGAGGACTAGGAGCATGGGCTTTCCAAGCAGAGGGAAGACCTGTGGGAGTGCAAGACCAGGTACCATTGCTGGGAGGCTCAGCAAGCTGAGATGGTCAGCCAGTTCCAGGCCATAATGCAGTCCCTCCAGCTCTTCGCCACCAGTGGCACTTCCCTTAAGCCTTCGCCCAAAGCCTCGTACCAGGAGGCTGAAGCAGACCCCAAATCATCATTTCTTCCCCCCTCCGACCCACTCAAAAAAGACCCTGTAGGGGAGACTCTGCAGCAACACAAACATTCATTGCACGAATCCGTCCCAGGGGCTGTAGTTTGAGGACCTCTGATTTAGTGCAATATAAAAAATCCAAATAATTTTTCTGCAGACCACCAAAATTTTCTTCGGGACCATGGACCACCAGTTCATGACCACTGCTCTAAGGCCTTTGGCTTTATTTCCAATACTGGTCAGGAAATGTTAAAAGAGCAATTTTGTTCATCCTGTAATATTAATAGTGTTTTGAACAGTAACAATTTCAAGGTAATAACTAACATTTTGTGTGTAGTATTTTTACTTAGAAATTGTGCATTTCTCCAGCTTTTCCACAATACTTAAGGGATGTCTGGAATATTTATAAAATACAATGAAGGCATCAAAAACTGAATTTACTCAACTAGCACATGAATATCCATTTAATGTTAGATATGCTTGCACGAAGAACCAAGAGAATTGGTGGTGGATGGTATGATAAACACAGGATTGGAAAAGGATCAGAATTAGGTGTTTTCTGCACCAACCTTTGACTACATCTCTTGGGACCAACTCATACTGAAAGCATAAACTGGAAAATAGACAAGCTTTGTACAGGGGAGTAATTTGTATAGAACAAGCAAAAAGTCAGAATGTTGCGGTCCTTGCCCATGAAGTAAAAAAACCTGAAACTACTTCCTCAACAGAGGCCAAGGGAAAGAGTTATATAAAATTTAAGTCCAAGCATTGGATGTGTCCTGAAAAATTTTACAAATGAACAACAGAGGTTATTGCACTATCTTACAGCATAAGTGGGGGCGCGAAAGCTCAGCAGTTAAAGACGCTGAACTTGTCAGCTAAAAAACCAACAATCTGGGTTTGATATCCAAACACTGCACAATTGAGTGAGCTCCCGTTACTTGCTCCAGCTCCTGCTCAACTAGCAGTTTGAAAGCATGCGAATGAAAACAGACAAATAGATACCACTTTGACAGGAAGGCAACAGCATTCAGTGTGCCTTAGCATATACTGTAGTCCTGCTGGCCACATAACCATGGAAGTGTCTTCCAACAACCCTGGGTGCCTCAGCTAAAAAACTGAGATGAACACATCCCCCTATAGTCAGACATAACTGGACAGGGGAAACCTTACCTTTTCAACTGAATAAGTAAATTATTTTAATATATTGGTTTTACGTTTCACATTGTTACTTTCCCTTTTGAGTGAAACTAAACAGTATGGATTAAATATCTAATAGATGATTAGAAAATTAAATATTTTCCTAATAAATATTTAAAAAATAAATATTAAGCTTCACAAAGAAAGTAATTCAATATCAAAGGTTTTTTTTATAAAATTCTTCACCATAAATATGTATACGAGTTGTTCAAAATTTTACAAATTAGTGCACCATCTCTACCAACTCTTTAAAATATCTACCAGTAGGAAAGACAGAATTAGATAACTAATTTATTTATTAGGAAGTATCAAACTATAATCTTTTTTAATTGTAAAGACTCATAAATATTCATATTATGCAATCTCTTGTATTTGGGGCCCTATTTTTATTTAAAATATTTTCTTTTTAATTCATGTATGTAAACAAGGGTATATAAATTTATATTTTTGTTATTTTTATACTTTTATTTTGGATTCATGACAAAATAAAAGAACTGAACTGAAATATGTCTACATTAAGCTGCCCTGCAGACAAGAAACAATAAAGTATCTTACTAAACATTGTTCAACACTCATAACATAAAATTTATCCTCAAAGCTGTCAAGCATTTTTATCTTGTTATCAAACTTATTTGCTTGGGCTTAAAATTTCTGGTTCAAAACAAACTTTTGCCAAAGCATGGGAAGGAAGGACAATCTATTTATTGTCCTCAGCTGAATATTATGTAATTGTTTAACAATGAAACTTCATTTCCAATCATTATACCACAGGTATACTTCTTTTAATTCTGTTTACAAGATATTCAGCCTGTCTAAAATGTCCAACTTACCTTAGAGAGAAGAATACACATTGAGTCTAATGTCCTTAGGATTCTTTTATCCCTCTGTATAATGAAATAGTTTTTAAACGTTCATTTTTAAACTAGCATTTGTTATATCTGAAGTAATTCTGCAAATAAATCTTACAAGAGGCAGATTTGCATTAAGCTCTGTCATGCATTCGTAAATACATCACAACATCAAGAAACAGGAACAGTTTTAGAAGAGTTTATTTCAATCAAGTATTTTAAAAAGTATTATGCACCCCCTCCCCCCTAACACACACCATTAAAAATACAAACAGAAGTTTCTGCCTTTACCCCACTTCAGGATACCGGCCTGATCATGGGGCAGGAAATACCCTGAGGCCTCAATTTTCCACACTTGGAGCTGAGAGTAACCTCCATCAACCCTTCCAAATATAGCACCATTAAAAATACAGACAACCCTCTTACCCTTCCCACCCTCTCTCAGGCCTGCTCAGACCAAACTAATACACACCCAGGGCTGTATGCACTCAATCATACTGTACCAATGCAAGATTTGACCTTGAGTCCAGGTCCTGTTGAAATTCTTCCATCTAACCAGTCCTGGCCTCTTGACACTGGGATGACAGATTTGTGAAGGTATAGACCAGGTAGGCTAGATGGGACGTACTAATCAATTTTTCCCATGGGCCAAATTTCCTGTAACATGTTGCCCATGTTACAAAAAAAGGCCTAAGAATTCATTATTATAATTCATGCAAATTCAGAGCTCAGTTTATGTTACTTTTTTGGGGGGGGGCAGAGTACATATGCCCCGAAAATATGTTCCATGTTGCCCCTTTTGGACTCTGTCTTCTGAAGTTCTGGAAGAATCCTCTATTTAAATAAAGTATTGCATGTTGAGAGATGGGGTAGTACAATGGAGCAAATTCCCCACATTCCTAGTTAGTGCATATAATGGGCTGAGCAATTTATTTCCTAACGAAGCAAGTCTGCAATAACCCCACCACTAAAGGCAGGTAGTCAGACTGATGTATTGTGGTTAAAACCTGGGGCAGAAAATGATATACAGGGTTCTACCAAACCACTCCCTGAGGAACCCAACCAATCAGAAACCTTCCCCAGTGTCCAGGTTGCTTATTTTTCCCAGCTGTGTGAAAATCAAGGTATCTTAGCATACCCTCCTGAGAATAACTTTTATGGAGAAGTGGAATTCAATCTTTCTCTTAAAATGGGGATAGAGTGGCTCCAGGCCAAAAGCATCTTTGAAAAATCTTATAAAAGATGGAAGAAGCAACGTAATAAACCATGGTATTATCAGGGAAACAAGCAGAGGTTGAACCTGGAGAGGCTGATTTAAAAACTTACCCATATAGGATGCTAGAACAAAAAAACCCAACAAAACCTGGATCTGCTACCACTCCACCTCATGAGAACATGTATGTTTTTTCAAAAATCTGAAAGCATGAAAGTGGGAAAAGAAATGACAGGACTTAACGGACACTGGACTGAAAGAAGACTGAAGTCAGAGATGGAAGAGTGCCTTGATGCTTCCTTTCCCAAATGAGGTAGCACAAACCATAAACCCACCAGGAAAGATGGGGGAAAGAGAGGCACATAGAAAGGTGAAAACTGAGCCCCAGTCTGTCTTTCCAGAGAATGTACAGTATCCTGACTAGCAATATCCACCCTTCCCACCCCTGACCTTTCCCCACACAAAACCCTTGACCATCTTTTGCCCTCTTTGTTCCTCTCTCCCCTCCCCCCATTACAGTCACTATCTAAAGGCTGTGCCACTAGTCTCCAACTATTAACTAACATGGAACATCCATAAGTGGAAAGTAGCAAGCAAGAAAGCAAGTCTGGGCGCCCATATTAAGAGGGGCCACAAAGTCAGAACAACCACTAAAACTTCTATTTCTTTTTAGTACATATATCTACGCTGTGCACGAACATTGATACACAGATGAAAATGCACATCTTGTAGAAGAAAAGTCAAAAACTAATGAGACATCATCTCAACTTTAGGTCAAAACTATTCTCATAGACACTCGCGTATAGGCATTAAAATAGCATCATACATAGTGAATCACACATTCTGTGATGCAATCAACAACAATGTGCAATTAATAAGAATAATCAATGGAATAATTATTATGAAATATAAAATGATTACTAATGTACAGAATTTTGGGGAAAGAAAACTGTGCCTTATGTTCAAATTTTCACAAATATAAAGCAAACTTACAGAACAGGAAAAAGATGTACAATTTCAGCTATGTCTCAATTATTTTAGTGAGCAATGTGATACAAGTAGTCCTTGACTTACAACCATTTGTTCAGCAAGCATTCAGTTACAATGTAGCTGAACATAGGGACTTATGACCCATGCCCAACTTATAGCCATGGCAGTGTCCTGTCACATAATCAAACTTCAGGTGTTTAGTAGCCTGCCCACACTTACCAGCGCAGGGGCACTTCAACTCCTTCCATTGCCTATCCCCTCCCAATCTATTCCCATTTGGCCATCTGCTGCCCTGCTGCCCCAGCTGACCTTCACTTTTTTTTTGCTCTACTGCTGACAAGGTATGTGAGGCCTGGTGGTTGTACTGCATTGGGCTGAGGCCAGCTTTGCACTGCAAAAAAAGGACAAAGCAGCTTAAAGGGGCCACAGTGCAACAAAACACCCCTTTGCAACATGCTCTGGAATGTATGGGATGGCTTTACGCTATGTAAAAGGAAAAAAACCCCACAAAGCAGCTTCTTTCAGCAGCTTTGGGGTTTCCCCCTTTTTTAATAGCACAAAGCCAGCCTTATTTGTCCCCAGGAGCACAGCGCAAAGGAACATTTCAGTTCTAGAATGGACTTTGTGCTTTCCCCCCCACCTTTTCGAGTATCCAACACACCATTCCAATCACTCATTAATATATATGATTTAATATATATGATTCCCCCCCCCCACCTTGAAGAGAGTCCCAGTTCTGCCCAACAGCCATGGTGGGTAAACCTTGTCAGCAAAGGAAGCAAGAAGATGGCAGCTGGGCAGTGCGGGAGGTCTCAGAGTGCCAGATGACGAGGGCAACTAGAATTGGAACAGCTGCAGCTTTCCAAGGCAGAGTGCACAACAGCCAAAAGTACAGAGATTGGGCAGGTGGGGCAGATAGGCAGGCTCAGGTCTGGAAGGGACCAATCTCGGAATGCTTGGAATGGGTCCTTGGCTAATGGCCAGTAAAATTTGCTTCACCGCAGTGACAGGAACTGCCAGGATTGTGGTCACTGAGTAATGTGGTCACATTATGTCTCACTTTATGATTGCATTGCTTAGTAATCAAAATTCCAGTCCCAATTATGGTCATAAGTTAAGGACCACATTTATCAAGTTCACTAACATTTTTTAAACTCTTTTTTTTTTTCATACAGGTCTGGGAGAGTAAAAGGAAGAATGTCTACAGACAGTGATCATTCTGGACAACCATATGAATCACCTATAGGAAAATATTCGCATTGTTACCAAAAAATGCTATCGTTATGCCTTCCCAATCAATTTGTGGAAAACTTGTTTCCACTCTCTCTGTTGCCTGCATTGTGTCTCTGATATTTTTACACGAATATGCATTGTCTGTGGTTCTTCTTCTTAAGATTTCTTTCTCAGGACAGGTTGAACAGCATCAGCTCATTCTAGCTTTTCAAAGCTAGTACCTAAAAACTACTTTTAAAATTACTGTGGTTTCCCAGGAATCAGCACCTGTTTTCCAGAGCACTGAAAAACCCAGAATTGCAATACATTATGTATCTCAGACCAAAAATGCATGCCAGACAAACTAGTTGCTACTCTAAAAGCTCTATAATTTAGATTTTCTAACTTCAGAGATCAAAGAACCTACGCTGGAATCTACCCCTAGGTATTTAACAAAAAGTCTAAGTTTATTGGAATTTATTCTCAAATGTGCACAGCTTAACCCCCATCTTAACATGACCTTCAAGTCATCTAGACAAGCTTCTCTAACGCTAACCGCACCAAACTACAATACCAGACAAACAAAAAAGGAGGAGTTGGATAAGGAACATCAGGCTGTCCTAAGACTCTTGGATATATATCCAAAGTCAACACCACAAAGGATTCCACAAAATTTCAAAACAAAGCAATCATTTAAAGGAAAAGCTTGACCTCAATGTTTCACCCATTCAATTGCCACCACCTCTCCCCATATACCTTGCACTCAGATTTCTACCAGAATGTGCCCTATCTGTTCAAAATCCTGTCATGGCAAGATAAATGGGAAAAATATACAGCAAATCCACTTACCATATTTGACTTTGAAGTGAGTTAGGCCACATTAAACTGAGTAGAACTTTTATTCTGCTCATCAGCCTCTCACAGAAGGAAGCCCCTTTATCACAATGCCCCTGAGCCAAGCAGCTCAACTTTATCAAATATAAAACACCTGAATATCTAAAGTTCATTAAGATTCTAAAAAGCCCCAGCAGACACCAGTTTAAAACTCTGACTGGGAGAAGAAACAAGTCACGCAGATTAACTAATATAAAAGTAGCTTCCAAAACTAGAAAATTAGCTGTTTTGTAACAATAGGCACCCAAACAGTGAGACGGCAAAAGAAGAGGAGCAAGAACATTTAATTCCCTATATAAGCCTGTTTAGCAAAGAGCAGCCTTCAGGCTAAATGGACTGAACAGTTTAGGCTGCATGCCAATGTGCACTTCTGGTTGCTGGTTTTCTCACAATAAGTTTTAAAGAGACTTCCCTGATTAGATGCTGGTTTTCTTTTCTCCACAAGTCACTTCACCAATTCTGCCTCACTTTGGAGGGACAATAAATGCCAAAATACCATGTCCATCTGTCAAGAAGTCTATGACTACAGTGCTATAAACCAGAGCATGGAGATATTGAGAGTAGAGAGATGAAAGGACTCTGTGGGAGAGAAAGTAGAGTTCAAAGAAAAGACCAGGAGGCAATCCAAAGCATCCATGCAGTCTACTATATGGCTTAGGTTTCAAGACTATACAGTGAAGTTTGGCAAAGTAGTGGAGAACAATTTTTTTTAAAAGAACAGTGAGGAAGTGATAAAGGAAGTACTCTGGAACGATAACTGAAATAGCAATTTCAATGGAAAAAAGTAGGAGTCGAACACAAGGCTGCATTTTTAGCACAGGCAGCTTTGTGCCCACCTGGGGACATTATTTCAGAAGAGATGTTATCAACCCATACAAGGTGATGGGGAGAAGGGCACAACAAAAAGATGGATAATTTCAGGCAAATTCTGGTAGATGGTTATCATGGGTAAATTCAATAAGAAGCTAAAGTCTTGTTTTCAATCAGAGAAGATCAGCCAGATCAGAGGACATCTCCTCACAGGAGCTTGCAGCTACCTCGAGGTTGATGGAACCATGGCTCACTACCAGTCGAAGCCGTTTGGGTGGAACAAAAGGAGGAAAGGAAACCATCCGCTTAGGAAGATGCTGCTCCTCCGCTTGTTCCTTCTCCGTCTTGTCTGAAGGGGGCTGCTGCCAGCACTGCTTGCCTCGAAAAGGTGGGCCTTCCAGGCGGACATGAGCATACTGGGAAAGCTTGGGGTCTACCATTGGTAATGACAACTGAGATTGGGGCAAAACCTGGGCCGTGCTCCTTGTTCTGCACAAGAACTGACTGGATGAAAGAGAACCTGAAGAATCAAGGGGGGGTTGCTCTCCTGAATGGAGAACCCCAGATCCTGATTCATAGGTTTCTTTAACATCAGCATGACTCTCCATATCCCTTGAATCGTATTCCTCGGTCCCCTGGCTAATCTCCTGATTGGTGTTTTCCTCCTTAATGTCACATGCTACTTCCCTATGAAACCTTGCCCAGTCCAAGGAAATTCTCTTCCCAAGATTCACTACCAGGCTGCCCTGGTTGGCCAAGCCAGGGCTTTCAGGGCAATTGTGCATCTTTATAAGAGAGCAGCTTGGCTGGGCCTTGGAGTAGCAATTCTTGTTTCCCAAAGACTGCCTGAGGCGCAATACAGATAACACAGGAGAAGGACAACGAAGCAGACACACCAGAGGCTGCTTACGGAGCTTGCATCCATGTGTTCTGCAGGCCAAGCAGTTGTGCACTGGGATACATAAAGGCTTGAGCATCTTAAAATACCAACGGATGGTATATCTGTGTACAGCACCTAGAAAAGGAAAAGAGGTATCAATTATAAGAACGTCACCCCACTTCCCAGTTTCTTCTTATTAGCTACTGTTGCCATATCTTCACTATACAACAGGCAACTTCCATTTCTCCCTGGATTTTTCAAGGGCTTTAAGAAGATGGAGTAAGTGTATAATTGTTTCTCTATCCACCCCTGACACTAACATCCACAATCCTATAAACTCTTTCTTCGAACATGTAAATATTTGACACTTTAAAACAGATCTGGCATAGGTAACCTCACTGTACTTGTCAGCAGTCTCACAGAGAAGCTGCACATTTTCCTGAAATCACACAGCAAGTGCAAGATCCCAGAAAACATTAAGGAGGCAGCAACAGGATAGCTTATCTTTCCCACTTTGGAGCCAAATATCTGAACATTGCTAACATTTCCCAATGCAGAAAGTATGCAAGGCTACCCAATTAGTTCTGCCGGGCATTAATCTAATACTGTAGCTAGAATAGTTCTTGAGTATCCACTTTAATAAAAAAACAAATTTGGTACCACAAAAAGAGTTGGGATAACTACTGCTGTGGAACAAACCCTGAGGCTGACAGGGATGTAACAGAGTCTTCATTATAATGGACATTATGATTACGTATAGGTGATAAGCAAACCATACTGCCCTGCACAGCACTATGATGCACAAAATCCATTCCAGTTAAGTATTTTTGCATATCTCACCATGTAATTGTGATTTCCTGCGCCGGGCTTTATGTCCCACTTTCACATTACGTTGAGCAAGTTTGCAAGACTGATTTTTCCATCTCTGCAGACGGCCATCTGTCTCTCTCAGTAGGTATTTCTCACTGAGTGAGGTAGCTAGCAATGGGGTCCGATTCAGGAGGCGAAAAGCTCCTTCCCCCTTCCTAAGGAAAAATTGAGAATGAAAGACAGTATCAGGAGCAGCCCAACATTAATCAAAAAGATCACAGCTTACTCAGAATATTTATACATCCTTTTCTATCCTTCAAGAAAACAAAGTCCAAAGCACTTGTCAAATGCACGAAAAATTAAGATATGATAAACGTAACATTAAGGATGAAGAGATTTCCCACTGATGAACTCTGTGTCAGAACTTCCTCTTCTTAGCTTTCAGATGCTACCATCGATCTTTCCAGGGTTCTTGTGACAATAGAAGAAAAATACTGCCCCTCCCCTTTCAAAATCCTATGCTCGCTAGCAACTATCCCTTGAGAACTAAGGCTTGTTAACACTTGGGCATTAAGCAGTTTTCACTTCTTGCCAGGAATGATTGCCGAAAGCACTGGAAGATAGGGGCAAGAATTAATGGAGATTATCATTTGGTTTCCCTTCCTGCAACTGTTTCTCAGAAACTCAGAAATCCAACTCCCAACCAGCTCCCAATATTTGAGATTCTGCTCCCTTCCATTTTCACCTTTCACAAGTGTGGCATTCGCATAATTCATTGTTCTCCCCAAAGAAGCCGTCACCATAGAAGCATGTGATCTCATCATCTGGCTCAATGTCCCGCAGCACCTTGACACAAGCAGTGTTCCCATCCATTGGGACAAACTACAGCACAAACAATGGGTTGGGGATAGAAAAAGCAGGGAAAAAGGGATAATCGGAAAAGAAAGGAAAGGAAAGGAAAGAAGCGGATTCAAGAAGTTCGTAGGAGAGGAAGAGAACACAGTAGTTTCCTCTTCCCCTTCAGAAAGTCCACAATTCAAATCAACTCTTTCTCAAAGCTATTTGTTTAGACTTCTTATGCCTTTGTAGCACAATTTTGCAAAACAGGATATCATAAGGAATTTGGTTTCTTCTGATCCTAAACAATGGAAAACTATGGCATATTTCCAGCTTTCAAGATGGGGAAAAAGTCTTGTACCTCCAGTAAAGAATTAGAAGCCTAAAGAGGTAGAGCTTCTAGGATTACAAGGAGATATTTTCTACCTCAGATGATCACAATTCTTAAGTGTTTTCCAGACACTACTACAATATATTGTGCTCCTGTTCTATTTCAACCTCTCCCCAAATATATTCTCTCTCATTCCTATTTACTGCAGTCAGTAATACATTGAGGACTCATCCCAAACTCAGAGTCTTGTATTCTAATGAAAACATCCCTTGCCCCAACAATACATCAACACAGCTTACCTTACAGTTTGGTCTGCAGTCTGTGGGTAGGAATTACATTTTGCAGGGGAACAATAAGAAGAAAAAGGAACATTTTAAAAAAGAGCTAAACATGAATTACAAGTATTCCTTCTTAGCAGAAGCTGCAGCAGAGAAAATTTGCTCATCTTTTCAACAGTACATTTTGCTTTATCTGGAAGCATTTACAAATCTGAATAAATTGAGTAGGTAACATATAAATTATGGAAATCCAATCGAAGAATTGGATTTGGCTTAAATCGTCATTGTTTTCCACGTTATGAGCAGCATACTTGTCATTCATATAAATAAATTACTCAATCACTCAATAATGTGCAAAACAATTGTGCCTTATGTCTTATACCCTTAATGAAAATGTTAAAATACAGAAAGGAAGTAAATTTTTCTATGAGTTCTGTGGCTGAATAAGGAGAAGTTTCCAAAAAAGTTCAATTTATTATTGCCTTTTGCAGTTAAATTCTGAACCCTAAATCTATCTGATAATCCCTTGGTCATTTGAAAGTCTTACTAATACAGCATTTAAGCAATTAATTTGTTGTTAATTTAAGCAATTAACAACTAAAAAAGCTTTCTTAAAAGACTAATGCCTCACAACTAGCTGGAAAATAAACATCTCCCATTTTGAATATCTTGAAATGTGAAAAATGACTAAATAATAAATACATAAATTTAGAACATCCTTTTTTTAAGTAGTCTTTATATGAATGACACACTTTTAAGATTAAACGTTTATGGAATTTGGTTCCAGATTCAAAAAAATTAAACAGTCCTCTATTCAACATAAAACATACAATCCTGACTAGATGTTCAAATGCATTTAGGATAAGAAGTTCCTTAGACGATGCAAACTATTTTTTAATCTACAGGCCACCTATATTGAGTTAGCATCTACATATCCCCTAGTTGCTAAAATAATCACAATTCTTGGCAAATGCTTAATTTAGATAATAACTGATAACTTGCACAGGTGCACATACAGAATGACATGATTAGGCCACTGCCTATAAAGAAACTGCTTCTGTCCAGTCATTAACTGGGCAGATAAGTAGGGACATTTGTATTTCTTTAGAACCAATTGACCTTCTTTTAAGCCTCAGTGCCTTTAAATTTCAGTAATTCTACCAAAGAAACAACCTGCTACAACTACAATACCATTTTTCTAGCTCTTTTAGTATAATATAAAAAAATCTCAAAAGAAACGGTTAGTAGGAATAAGTTACCTATATGTTATACAAAGACAATGACTGTTATGATGAATATTAAAGATGCCTCAGCATTATTACCTAGTCAATCATATTACCTAGGAAAATATATTCATTTTTGTAAGAGAAAACTGAAACCGTATCTAGAAATCAAGATTCAAACAGATTTTAAAACATTCTGTCAATGAAAAATAATGCAAGTTTTGGCAATCCAATAACTTAAGTATAGAGTTCTGTCTATCTGTATTCATGTCAGAAGCACCTACAAAGCTAGCTGAAATGAGATTATTAACTCTTAATACTGTAATTAGGACCATGCAGCAGTTCAGATTTGAAGGGGAACAAGTGATTTGGAGATCTGGAGACACTCACACAGCTCAAGTGGCAATTCTGTAAAGAAGTTGTGGCTTTCTCTTGTTTCACAACAGCCTTGGAAAAGCCACACTGGGTTTACAGAAATGTCAACAGGTCTAATGAGCACTCCCACATGAGCTCTGAATAATATACTCTCAACTGAATCCTGATTGCTATACTGCCCCACTAATAACAACTGCATGTTCGCTACATATCAGTCTTCTCCACTGTTTGGTTCTGATGTATCTCTATTGATATCTATAGAAAATTCAATTTCTCAAATACTTGACTAGAATATAATTTAGTACTGCTCTCTGATCTGGGATAGATAGCTAACTTATTTCTCCTCATCAGTTGGTCTAAGTTACAAGACCAGTTATATGAGACTTACCATTATCATTTTCATAGCAATTTAAACAGTTTGATGCAACTACCTCTCTAGCTTCCACCTGAAGGCTTCCACCTACCATGATTAATGAAGGCTGCAGGCCCTAGCCAAAGCTGGGCACACTGTTTCCGGGTGGAGTACATGATGCTGAAGTCATTTTCACCTGCTCGGAGGAGGCTCTCATCGGGTTCTGTCAGTTCTGCAATGTAGCCTTCTAAAAGCTCCAGTTTATCATTCTTTCTCCTTATGGGAGAGGGAAAAAAAATAACCTTACCTATCCAGAGGATTATGCTGCTGTAATCTTAAGTAAAACGTGCAAGAGCAAATGCATGGCTACTTTATTATCCACTTCTAATTGGAAAGAAAGCTTTTCTAATGGACATGCTCTGTTATGAAATACACTCATCAGAAAAAGCACTCCTTGCCCCTCCCTTTATTTTCCTCTCAACATTGGTTTATACATTTTTGGAGTTTTAGGTGTCATAGTTCTATTTCTATTTATTTCTCTCTTTCTTAGTATAATCCAGCATGCAAGTTAATAATTTTTCCATATGGGGAAGCAATAGCAGTATGAACTTACCATGATTTTGTAGACACTACCCGGGCTCCATTTATTTCTAAGGAATATCGACTACAGCGTCTAATGGCAAAACCGCTCTCAGGAAGGAAAATGCGAAGGTACCGATAAATCTAAGATGGGTATGGGGGAGGGGAAGAGAGGAAGAAGAGTATTAGATATGTTTGCTTCCTTGAGTTGTTTACAAAAAATAATAAATAGTCCTACCAGTTCTGCAGGCGTGGCTTGGTGGGGTCATGTAACTGGGTAGGCATGGCTATGTCACCATGTGACTAGGAGATCAAAAGACAGAAACTCACTAACAATGTCCTGCTGGAGCAGGGTTGGACTAGATGACCTCGAGGTCCCTTCCAGCCCTGGATTATCCCCTGAAGCTGCGTCTAGTGCCAGGTTTGTAGTCCTTCCTTCCCCTCCTTTTTTTCCTTCCTTCCTTCCTTCCTTCCTTCCTTCCTTCCTTCCTTCCTTCCTTCCTTCCTTCCTTCCTTCCCTCCCTCCCTCCCTCCCTCCCTCTCCTCTCTCTCTCTCTCAAAAATGAATCCCTCACATCCCCATTTTTTGCCCAGCAGGCTTCAGCTGTGATCATCAAAGCCTTTTTTTAACCTTTTAAAAGCATTTTTACAACCTCTTCAGCCAAAGAGGTTGTAAAAAAATGCTTTTAAAAGTAAAAAAGGCTCTGATGATCAAGAGGCTCAGCAGGGCATGGGCGGAGAGGGGGGCAGGGATTTTTGCTACCAGTTCTCCAAACCACCTGCCACCATTGCTACCAGATCGGCTGATCCAGTCCGTATCGGGAGCATTTCACCCCGTGTTACAAGTACATGCCCCTTTATTCACGTTTAATAATAAATAACTTGTTACGGAACAGCCTTTCCAAACCTGATTGTTTGGAATGGTGTTAAATTAAACTCCCACCACCCTAACTGCCTGCTAACTAGGATGATAAGAGCCATAATGTAATAATCCAAAAGGAATGTGATTGGAATGAAAAAGTGTATATAAATAACTTTTTCAGACTTCAACATGCTTTCCAGCCATTAAACAGGCAAAAACCAGGATTGTACATGAGTCTTGAGGGCAGCTTCCTGCTGATGGCTCCGATTTGCAAAATACTGGCAGGCCCAGCCACCCTGCATCAAGGCTTGATATGCTGCTTCTAGATCCTTGCGCTTCCGGAAAGCTTCTACTGCCTCCCGTAAATGGTGCTTCCTCCTGATGGCTGGAAGTGGGCTATAAAAATGAAAGAGGGAGAGAATTTCTTTTGTAACATTTTTTCCCCTCATTTCAGGTAGTCTTTGACTTACAACCATTAGTTCAGTAACCATTCAAAATTACCATGGTGCTAAATGGATACGTTATAATTGTTGCAGCACTTCTGCAATCATATGTTCAAAATTTAGTTGCATGGCAGCTTACTTGCACTAACAATCACAGACGTGCTCCTGCAACTCCCTGCACCCGCTTATCTTTCCCATCTCAGCTGTGCACCATGCTTGCAAATCTGCTGTAGCACAGGAGGCCTCTACCAGATTCAGAGCCCACCAACAATCAAAAATCTGGTCCCAATTGTAAGTCGAAGACTATCTGTGCTCTCAATTCTCACCACTTAATATTCAAATATATAAAAACCTTATCTATTTACAATCTTAATTTTTAGACTTATTCCATGTCCGTTCCTAGATCTTACCTTACATTCATTTTATGAGTCTTAAAGCCAAGGTAGGAGTCAAGAATTAGCGTTGTGGCAAGGTCATCATTCTCACATAGTTCTTTTGCAGTTAACCTAGTAGAGCCCATCTTCTTTCTAGAATCATGCTGTTCTCAACTCTGCTAGCCACAAGAAAGAAACAAGAAAGACAATTAAAGCCAAATACAGGGAATTTGGGAATCTGAATCAAAACTCAAATAAAAGCAGGACTAGCAAATATTAAAATAAGCAAAAGTATTCCCTACAACCCCTACCATAATTTTACCTTGCTATCTGCATGTACACTGAGTTTTCCTTTTTTTAAGAAAGTCAACCTTCATTAGAATGGTTCTAATAAACTAAAACTAATTTAAAAACTACTGGTAAAAAATAGCATTTTGCCACATTTGCGCATAAAGTTTGTACTATGTTGATGTTTCCATTGTGTACTACAATTTTTATAATTAATGTATGAGCCAACAAACACAATTTTTATACCTGCAGGTTAATCTCTAACAAACTGAATTGATGAACAAAAATTATTTCATTATATTTAATGTAACTATTTGATGTAACTATATTTGATGTAATATTTTAATATAGTGACAAATCTTCTAGTGTCACTTTATTAAGCCTGAAGCTCATATAACTTTCACTTGATCTGATCAACAAAACAAAATTCTCTATAGTTAGGGGAGAGGGAACAAGCACTGCAAACATCTCTATGAAATATTTCTTAGAAAAATGTTTTAAAAATATACTACATAACTCAAAACATGAAATACAAATATTTTAATCTAGATTCTAAAACCTTAAATAATTCTTCTTTTATCTTCCTCAAATCGGTACCCTGTGTAACAGGAGTTAAAATCCATCTAGGGGGAATATTTGGGACAGATACCCAGCAGGTGGCAGCATCTGACTGACCTTTGTGAGGCTCACAAGGCAAGCAGGGTTGGACTTGGTTAGTCCTGGATAGAAGAATACCAGCAATCCCTGAGATGTAAAGTAGATTGGGATGTCAAAGCAACATTGTAAGGAAATGGCAAACCACTTGCATCACCAAAATATGAATTTGACCAGAGAGACTACATTTTAAAATACAAAAACATTCAACATATATTTCTTGAATTCTTGCCTCCTTCTAGTTCTGGAAATACTGGAACTAGAAGTATTCCAAACCTGCTGATGCCTACTCTCCTCTTTGTTGATGCATTTTTCACTTCTCTCTCAAAATAGTTGTGACACAGACTTACAAGACAACAGCAGGATCAAGACTTACTGGTAATACTCTTTATTAATATTATCATTAGTAGTTTATGTTGTACAATAAACTGTATAATACAATTCATGAATGAATCATTATAAATTGTATGTTAAAGCAAAATATATATCTGAAAATAAAACATTCCAGAAGTTTCTAATTTGGTCCCAATCTGTTAAAAAAAATTCTCTCCACTGCTACGGTACTTTAAGCTTCCAAAACTTTTTATACTACCTACTCAAAAGACCCACTTTATCAACGTTACAAATGATATTTCTACATAGTTCACTGCCTTAACAGTGAATATTTAATGCCCAGAAACCCTATAAAATGATACCCCAATCCCACTCCAAAAACCAAATACATTAGGCATTCTTCAATAGGAATCCTCAAATACTAGTTGGTTTACCAAGCAGGATGCTTGCTACCCCTACTTCCAAAGTAGCTTGGCACATATAGGATCTCAAGAGGTAGACTGAATGTTCCCCTATCTTCACCGAGATATGATAAAAACATAAAGAAACTGCATTGTTGTTTCTCAGATTCATCAAATCCTTAACAAGGACTTTCTTGGTAAAATAAATGGAACCTCCTTCGCCATTCTTCCCCCAGATGGCTAGAATTGCTGGTTTAAGAATACTTGTTCTCAAAGAGTCGAGGCCAGGATAGTTTCAGCTTTATCCATTAGAACAAAAGATATGCTGGAAAAGCGACTCTAGATTCATATAAAAATGTCAGGATTCCTCTCATCTCCTGATAGTTGATCCAAATACTATGTATTTATTCATCTAGTTATCCACTCACTCAGGCCTGTACACTGCTTTAGTCATAAATAGACTCTAAGCTTACATTTCCAATGAAATGTAGGAACGAAGGTGTTACAGCATGGGTGTCAAACTTGCCGTGTCACATTGCCATCATGTGACATTTTGCGACGTTTTTCCCATTCGCAGAGCTGGGGTGGACGTGGCTTGCGCGTGACACATCCAGCCTGCAGGTTGCCAGTTTGACACCCGTCAGCATCCTGTGTGGGTAGTAGTAGACCATCACCTCTTTCAAGGCAGGCAGGCAGAACCACCCTTTCTCAAGGATGTATTCGTTACTCCTCTAATCCAGCTTCTGTCACCTCCTTAGGAGCCTTCACCAACCAGGAAAAGCAGGGATCCAATCAACAAGTGGCAATGTTAATGTCACAAACATCCTATCTCAGAACTAACAGAATCAAACACACCCCAGATAATTTTGCAAGGCCCCTATTTCTTGTAATAGACTTGCCCATTTGGCTTCTAACTGAATCAAAGCAATTTATATTCCAGACACCCTGCAAACTCCTTCACTCTTCATAATTTGTATTTCTGCTAGAATTGCTCTTATTATGAAAACAATACCTACATGTTTTGTAACAGAACATCAATTACTGAGTTAGGAGCACCATGATACTGTGAAAACTATACTGGGATATGAAGTCAAAATTCTTGCCAAGCCTGTTTCTAATTTACCAGCTCCTGAGCTTTTGTGAAGCACAAGCATGTTGTGTAGTACTAGCAATTCTTACTGGATGACAGCAAGACATACTGTAAATGCAAATCAGCTAATGTGGTTTTTTTGACAGTTATATAGAAATGAGTTGCTGCTGCCTTCGTTCTTTTGCAACTTCTCAAACTAGTCTATACCTATGATTTCCATTCAAATACTAACCAACTGTACTTATCTTCCAAAGCCAGCCAGCTATTGTGTCCTACTTAACCATACGGCTAAGGCCAAAGTAATCATTTGAAGTGAGGGAATAGCTATACTCACCTGAAATGAATACCTATTGTTAACTAAACCACAACTTATTCAGCCTAGTTCTCTGTTTTAACATGACACACTGAACCACAAACAGGATATTTTTAGCCTAGGGTATTGGGCAGCTCCAACGTACATGATTAGTTCATTATTTAATTACGTTATATGAAACAGTAAAAGAATACTGTGGTACAGTGACAAAAAACAAAATTCCTATAGTTTAAAAAGTCAGGAATTTGCGGCCTGAATGCCAGAAAAATCTTACAAATTATCCAGATTTACACAGTTCCGTATCTTACACTGAAATTGTTTGAAATTCATTAACTCATATACATTTTTTTATTTGTAGAGATGTGCAAAATACTATAAATCCACTGTGCTAAACTGAATAGAGCAGATTTTTCTCTTTCTATACCACTGTGACTATTTCAAGATAGAATTGTTGAATCCATTATACTTCATCACACACAGTGCTAAGTATTTCTTCAAAGTATTCTTCAAAAGAGATAGGGTGTTAATTAAAGATTGCTATAATCTATTTGTAAGGAGCTCATGCTATTAACATGTAAATTCCTGTTTCATAATCTGGGCCAGAGAATTTCCTGACTTTAGTTTTCTGAACTATAACAGGCTGCGGTTTCTTACTTTTCTTGTCCCAATTCCCAGCAATGTCAGAAGAAGAAAATAGCAGTTAGTCTTCAAGACGGCAGAATTCTTAGGGAAGGTTATATGAGCATTATATAATTTAAATAAATTATTTTTTATGAGTAGATAAAATGCAATATTTCCTGACCTGGCACTAGTCTAAAATTTGTAGAACAAGTATGGCAAAGTATAACTTTGAGATTCCTCTAAATGCTACTGCTGAACATTTGTGGGAATATATGTTACCATATAAGATACAAAAATTGAAATTGCATGTCCTCTAGTAAGATTAACATAGTTTTTTTAAAAAACGCATCTTTAAAAACCAAAGAAAAATAGATCCAATTTGCATCATTGATTTGTTCATCATGTTCTAGGATTCCCTCAAAAAGTTAAATGCAGCTCTGTGCCACCACACGTTGCCTAATGCACATCAGGAAGTACAACTATGCCACCCCATTGCACATCAGGAAGGCATTAGGTTGGGGAAAAGAACACAGAGTCAAAACAACAGCATGTTTGCTATTTCCAAATATATAATTCTGTCAGACTATTTTTCAAAATTGTTTCAAACTAAAATCCTTTTACTTAGCTTATGTACCACACTAACATCAATCTAACCAGGGTTTATTGGGTGAACTATATTTGGTTTCATTCATACATCATACTAAACAGCAAATAAGGAAACCACATTATGGCTGTTTGCACTGTATGAAAAAATTACTGAGATATTTTTCTTAACAATACATTCATATTATTAGTTTTGTTTATGAAATAAGCAAGATGCACTACCATACAGTTATTGGATGAAGTGCAATATTCCAGGCTGTTATGAAGGGGAAAACATTATGATTTCATACACCCGAGTCCTTTTCAGAAGGAATGGACATCAAATACAGTGATAACTGCATACATATCGAAGAGCTACAGGAAAAAGAATTACTAGTAAACAAGAAAGTGCCAATATAAAAGAATTATTTATAGCTGAACGTTGAACTCTGGGGTCCTAAATGTCCTAATCACTGAAAGATATTAACATGATTGATACTGAAGAATCAGCACACATCACTGTTTTTGATACACAATAATAATTTTAAAATATAAAAAAAAAAGCTTTAAAACCTGCCTCAAATACCATTTCCCCAAAATAAGACCTATCCTAAAATAAGCCCTAACATGTTTTTTACATGTGCCTAATATAAGCTATAAGCCCTACCCCCAATATAAGCCCTATATTGTGGCCACAGCATGGGCATGTCGCTTGGCCTCCTGTTCTGTTGCGGCCGTGAGCAAGCAGAAGTCCTGTTGGACAGGATTGCTGGAACCGCTGCTGCGAGGTGATATCAGTTAATCTGGCCGCGGGGGCTCTGAGGTAAGCTGCTGCGGGGTGCATGGGGCGGCTCCACCACCTCACCTCGTGGGCACGGCCTCCTGCCCTGCCACAAGCAAGCAGAAGTGGGCTTCCCATACATGAAAATAAAATAAGACACGCACACACACAAACACAAATATTATTTTGGGGCCGAAAAGAAAATAAGACCCGGTCTTTCACCATTAGAGAGCATTTCACCGAGGCAGCCTTTGCTGGCACCATCTTGGATAATCTATTCTATTCTATTCTATTCTATTCCAGCAGTGTGTGGAACAGTACAGGAAATCTTCAACTTACAACCATTCATTTAGTGACTGTTTAAAGTTACAATGACACTGAAAAAAATGACTTATGACCATTTTCACAAACATGGCCATTGCAGCATCCCCAGTCACATGATCAAAATTCAGATGTTTGGCAACTAGTTCATATCTGCAAATGGGGCAGTGTCCCAGGGTTATGTGTGATCTTCTCATACGCAAAGTCAACGTGAAAGCCAGATTCACTTAACCACCATGTTACTGACTTAAGTGCAGGGATTCACGTAATAACTATAGCAAGAAAGGCTGTAAAATGGGGCAACTGTCTCACTTAGCAACAGAAATTTTGGATTCAATTGTGATTGTTAAATAAAGGACTTCCTGTATGTATAACAATGGGCAAGAGCTTCAAATCTGCTATTACACTGGATTCAGAACCCGAATGCAACAGTTGCGGATAGGAAATTTCCGGACCAACTGTATAAAGAGAAGATATTTTAACACAGAACGATTAGAACACCAAGTGAAGAGAGGAGAGAAAGCTAGTTAATGCCACCAACCATGTGACTATTGCCTTGAGTTATTTGTAAAAAATTAAAAAAAAAGGTGGGATACAGATGAATAAATAAAAACTACATCTAATCAGACTTCCCCAGCCTAGTGTCCCATTGATGTCTTGGACTAAAAACTGTTTAAACCTATTGAGAACGCTGCCAAAAACTTAAGGGAAGGTCAGTATAGCTTGGCAGACAGGTAGAGTTAAGTGTAAACGAGCTGTTGTTTCTTTATTTCCAGAAAGCCCGAAGAAGAAGAGAAGAAGTTGGTTGGAGTGTGTGTGTGTGTGTGTGTGTGTGTGGAGGAATGCTCCTTACCTGAACCCTAAAACTAAGCCTTCGTTTGAAGGGCAGAGAGTGGCTTTGAGGGAAAGCATGAGGAAACGTTTGTTTTGTTTTTGTTTTATTCATAGAAGCTGCTTAGGATGAAACAGGAGAGGATGGGAAAGGGGCTGCGGGCTCCGATCCTGAGAGGAAAATCCTATTTCGGGGCTTTGTTACCTGAGGATCTGGACTGGAAGGGGAAAGGAAATGCGGGCGGGCGGGCGGAGAGGGTGGCACTCTCTTGGCACCTTCCCCACAGGCAGAGACCGACTGACTGACTTGACAGGCAAAAAGTGCCCCAGCCTCACGCAACCCTCACGCGACCCAAGGGAGATTCCCTCCCCTCCCCTCCCCTCCCCTCGCGGTCTCCCACGCGCACCGCGCCTTGGTGTAACCACCCGGGCGCGAGACAGTCGCGCTCTTCTCCTCCTCCTCCTCCTCGTCCCCTCCCTCCTCACCCGCGGCCGTCCCCAAAGGAGTTTGCCCCCGCAACCTCCCCCCCCCACCACCTTTCGCTTTCCCTCCTCCTCCCCCCTCCCCCCTGTTCCCTTTCTTCCTTTCTCTTACATGCAGAACAGCACGAGCGCTCCGTTTTCTTATTCTCCGCTGTTGGTTCGCCCGCCTCACGACGCGCGCGCGCTCCCGCCCACCTTTCCCCCCCTCCCAGTGCGATTCGCTGTGCCGCAAGCCTGTCAATCTCCCGGTCCTGTAGTCACGGGGTGCCGTTGGCCACGCTCCGCCGTCAATCACAGGCGGCCCCACCCGCTTCCCGGTGTGTCTCTATTGTGTCTCTCTGAAGCAAAGACGGCCTCTCGGACTTCTCACCCGCATGCTCGGGGATGATTGGTGTAGATAGACTTCCTTTGGAAAGGGTGTCTCGGTCTGTTATTCGATAGGGCAGATGCGTGTTGCTGTTGATTCCTACCGCTGTTCACGTAAGGGAAGGGGTGTGGTCGCATCTTATTCGACGCTGCTGATGTCCATTAATTTTGAACCCGCCTTCCGAAGTCGAATGAGGACGCGGCCCTCAGCCAACGCGTACGATTGGGCAAACATGCTGCCTCTCAAATTGCTTACGCCTTTCCAGTCGCGCTCCTTATTCGGACCAGCATCTTGCCTACAGCATGCTTATTGCGCATATTAGAAGCTAGAGCAGTATTTCCCTATTGGATAATTGAATGTCAAATAAATATAACCACCCTCTCTTACAAAGACTGCAACAGCCCTCCCCAGCGCTTATCTTCATTGGTCAAACCCAATGCTTATCGATGAGTAAAATACGCCTCCAGAGCTCATTGGATAGTTCAATGAACTTGGACCAATCATCCTCTTTCTTCAGTTCCTGTGGGCGTTCCCCCACTCTTGTTGATCAAAGAGTAGCGTTCTCCTATGCCTGACATAGTAATAGTTTTGAAGGTGGGAGATCCGCTGACCGAGCCTCGCTGCCCTTTCTGTAGATCCCGCCGTTTGAAATCTCCCGCCCTAATGCCGCCATTCTCTATTGGTTCGACTGATCTATCCAAGTTCCTTACCATTAACCAAGTTTACTGGTCAACTCAGCTGTCTATCACTGAGCATCCACACGATTTGCTTCGGCTTACAAAGCCACGCCTATTATGAAGAGGAATCCCCTAAAACAGAAAGTTTAGATTTGTCCATTAGATTACTTCAAACTTTTTTTGAAGTAGTGAAAGTGAGCTGAAGTCTCACCCTTTCCAACTTTAGCCCTTTCGAAATCCAGTTTTAATTCATTCTAAATATCCCCATTTCACTAGTATAGGTTTAAGGCAGTGGTAGTCAACCTAGTCCCTACTGCCCACTAGTGAGTGTTCCAGCTTTCATGGTGGGCAGTAGGGGTTTTGTTTGATACTGAAGCACTTTCCTTTTTTTTAATTTAATTGATTTTTTTAAAAAAATTCATAGCATTATTTAAAAACATTTTCTTTTATTGAAAGAGTTTTAAAAAACAAAAACATTTTCCCCCTTTTCCCCCCTCCCTCCCAAAAACAAAAACCCTTCCCCTCCTCCCAAAAACCAAAAACCCTTCCCCTCCCTCCCCCGGCTTCCCGGGTCAATCACAAGGTAGTGTTATACATAAACCAAACATAGAATAAAATTTTCCCTTCCAATCCAAATAACCACATCCAAAGCTTTTCATCTCCCAACCCCCTCCCCATTACCTAAAATAACTTTCTAATTAGAAAAAGGAAGTGCAGGACCTATTTCACAGACAAAAGCCAGGAAAAGCTCCAGGCCCAGACAAGATAACTCCTTCTTGCTTAAAAGTCTGTGCTGACCAATTGGCCCCCATCTTCACCCATATTTTCAATAAATCACTAGAGATGTGCTATGTTCCTTCTTGCTTCAAACGCTCTACCATCATCCCAGTGCCGAAGAAGCCCACCATCAAGGAACTGAATGACTACAGACCAGTTGCTCTAACATCTGTAGTCATGAAAACCTTTGAAAGGCTAGTGCTTTCCTACCTGAAAACCATCACGAATCCGCTCTTAGACCCCTTGCAATTTGCATACCGAGCAAATAGATCAACAGATGATGCTGTTAATATGGCTCTGCACTACATCCTACAACATCTTGAGTCTCCAAAGACCTATGCAAGGGTCCTTTTTGTAGACTTTAGTTCAGCATTCAATACCATCATTCCAGACATTCTTCTAACTAAGTTAAACCAGCTACAGGTACCGGAACAGACTTGTAAGTGGATCACAAGCTTCCTAATGTAGGAATTTAGCACCCACCCCCCTCCTAGAAGAATGAAATATTCTAGGAAATATTTTAAAAAGCAGAATATTATATCTTCCTGGATGAGAAATGGAGAAACATATTTTAAAGACAAAGGAGCTCCCTGCAACTTCCTGACTCCCCCCCCACCTTTGTCAATGGGCCATTAAAAGCCTCAGCTAAGCTCACTCATTCTCTCCACCTTTGTCAATGGGCAATTAAGGCTTCAACCAAGCTCACTCAATCCCCCCATGATTTGCAACACAATACAACTGAAACTCACCACATGGCAAGGCTCAAGCAAGCTTGAGAGACAGCCAGCAAGGCTAGCTAAGACTCCCACCCCCTGGGAGTCTGACAACCAATCAGGATACTCTTCCTGTGCCCCAGAAAGGTCAAAGCTCAGAAAAAGCATAAAGCCAGGGAGCACACAGGATCTCAGCCCTTTTCTGTTCAGGATCTCAAGCCATGTGATCCTGACCACCATTAAACCATCTTTCCAAGCAGCCTCCATGTTTCCAGTGTCTTTGTCCCCACTTGGAACTGAACCCAGATGGATATTTCTTCCAACAATTGGCACCCACAGATGGGACTCTGTTAACCTAACCAATGGACCTGGCCCAGGTAAGCCTCCTTGCTAGCAGCAGACCCATTGAGTGTGTGGGTAAGTTTTCCTGGACCTTGGCCATTTGGAACTAGGTTTTAAAGGGGTTTTGAGTGTTGAGCTCAAAGACTGCTTGGAAAGAAGGTAAGTACCTCTAAATTTTAATTTTAAAGCATGGAAAAGTATGGGAAATATGTGTATGCCTGCATGTGTGTGAATGAGAGAGCCCTTCTCCCAATCATAGCTGGATCTTGCATCCTCTGTGCATTTCCTAACCGCAGAAAGACCAAAAGTCTGGAGAGCATGGGGGTTTTGCCAGAGCACAGGACCTTCTGTTAGGGAAGGAAGAAGTGTGTGTGTGGGATTCCACCTAAGGAAACAGTCTGATTCCACCTCTTTGAGCAACCTCTAGCCGCACCTCTGCCTACTGCTAGCTCCACCGAGCCGTGACCGGTAGGATAGAGAAAGCAAGGGGGGGAAGCAAAATGTGGAACTTTGTGTTTTCGAGGAACGGAAGCTGAGCAAAAGGAAAAGAAGTGTGAAGAGGGAAAAAAGAAATATATAGGAACTATCGGTGTATCTAAAAAGGAAAGCAAAGCCTAAAGTGGAGCATGTGGAGTGAGAGGAGGTGCTCGTACCTGCTGTAGGGGCAGCAAGGTCCTCCGGGATCACTATTTTTATTGGTGATCTTCAAATAAGAGTTCCCTTAAGGAAGGGGCCCATACTTGACAGAAGGGAGTCGGAGTCCTTCGCGGATACCTTTTTTCCGAAACTGCGGAGTGCCCGGCTATGACAAAGTGAGCCTCACATTCCGAGGATCATGGGAAGCGTAAGCTCGAGGGTAGAGGAAATCCCTGAGAGACATGCTTGGGGCCTGGGACGCCAGGCAGGTGCCAGTGTTGACTGGCATGCGAGAATAGAAATTGAAGAAATTGTGTAAAAATGGGCTTTGCTAAGAGATAACACCAGGAAGACAAATTTGGCTAAATAAAGGTACTTAAAAGAAAAGGAAATATATAAATAGGAATGTTTGGGTTTTGTTTTGTTTTGTTTTGTTTTGTTTGTCTCTTTCTCTGTCTTCTATGGAACCACGTGGTCTGTCTGTTAAGATTTGTGCCTTCCTAATTTAACTGAGATTTATGGAATGATCAGTGTGTGTAAATCTCAGAGTTTTGTTTTCCTCTTTGTCCTCCTTGTTTTTATGTGTGTATGTCTGTCTTTGTGGGCCCTTGAGGTAATTGTAACTGTAAAATGTATCTGATCTCTAGAGACAAGAATTTTAAATTGTTAGAGAAAACAAAAGGTTGAAGCAATGAAAATAGGGAAGAGAGAGAGAAAAAGGAAATATATAAATAGGAATGTTTGGGTTTTTGTTTTGTTTTGTTTTGTTTGTCTCTTTCTCTGTCTTCTATGGAACCACGTGGTCTGTCTGTTAAGATTTGTGCCTTCCCTAATTTAACTGAGATTTATGGGAATGATCAGTGTGTGTGTAAATCTCAGAGTTTTGTTTTCCTCTTTGTCCTCCTTGTTTTTTTATGTGTGTATGTCTGTCTTTGTGGGCCCTTGAGGTAATTGTAACTGTAAAATGTATCTGATCTCTAGAGACAAGAATTTTAAATTGTTAGAGAAAAACAAAAGGTTGAAGCAATGAAAATAGGGAAGAGAGAGAGAAAAAAAAAGGAAAGAGCCTTTTTCCTGTCTTTGTCCGGCCAACAAAATAGTAAAAAGGACTTTTCATCCTATTTCTGTTTTTTTTCTCTCCTCTCTATCTTAAAGTAACAACTCAAGTTTATAAGGAAACATTTTAAGTTCACTTACAAGATAAGTTTATGAGGAAACGTTTTAAGTTCACTTACAAGAGAAAAAAAAATTTACTTGCATTTACTGTGTGTTTAAATGATTTTACCTGTTCATCCTCTTCCTGAAGTATGTGAAGTTTTTTTTCTTTTTCATCAGTTGTGTCTCCATTTTGTTGAAACTGCATTACCTTTTAGTAACTGCAATATTGATGTGTTGTTTCTTTTCAAACTCTGCCTGCAAGATATCTACCCCCCTCCTTTTTTAATCCTGTTACAATGCCTTTCCTGAGAAGATTACCCACAAAAGTGGGGAGGAGATTCTGTTCTAATGTCTTTCAGCCCTGAAAAGATGACTCTGCAACTGTGGAAGCAGAGCACATGGTTCCAGATGCTGCCCCCAGAGGAGACCTTCCATTTGTTGGAGCCAGGAATTGAGTTTGAATCCAGCCCCCACTGAAAGTCATCACAGCAACCAGAGTGGAGCAGACCTTCCAAGCCTGACTAACCAGCCTTATTACCAAGCATGCTACCCAAAAGATATGAAAGAAAGGACCCTGATATGTACAAATAAAGACTAAAAGACTCTTTTCAATTCCCAGAAGACAACTGGAAAGACTATGGGGGAGGGTGGAAAATTCATTGTAAGGTTTTCTTTCTTGTCTCATTTACATTGTAATCAGTCTAAAGTATTCATGTAAGGATTGTATTTGAGTGGCTACCACAGCAAGTTCTGAACACCTGAGATTTCTGTCTAATGGTAGGGAAATTTGTCCAGCATGTTTGTATTGTTTGTATTGCCTGAATTGTAAAGGTAGCTGCATACACAGGCACGCACAGAGACACACCATTCAGAATTAGACTGAAATTATTCCCTTCACTTACCTCCACACAAAGCTTCTCCTAGGTTGATTTTTGCTCTGTGGCACTAAAAGCCCAAGGAGTCAGATCTCCCTGCTAATTCCATGGGGGAGGGGCATTCCCCTCAGGCAATTCCTCTCTTGAAGAGATAGCAGAAAAAGTGATAACCAAAACCCAAGCCCTGATTGACTCACAAATGATGCTGCCCAGTTGCCCAGTAAAGCAAGATATGTTGCGCTGGTGGTCTCATGAGTAGAAGTCCCAGGGCTCATTGTGCGTAATTTAAAAAAAAAAGAAGAAGAAAGGAAAAAGCCTGGATTGCACACTGATTAACCTCAATTTGGACTGGAAAAAATAATCTTGGATGCACTAAAGTAAGAGCTAGGGCAGGTTCAGTAACCAACCCTTGGAAATGGGCAGCCTGTAATTTAAAGGAAAACCATGGCTGTGAAAATTTTGGGATGTGTGCTTGCTTGACCTGACTGGAAGCTCTCAGAAAGTGATATCTAACAGCTGAAATTAATTGGCATAGAAAATTGGATACTGTAAAATTCTTACCAGAACTTTTCCCCTGGCTGCTAGACCTTCATGGTTGAAAGTTTTTGGGAGCCACTGAAGGAATCTTTTTTTCTGTTGTCTCTATCAATGGCTTCCTTTGCATCAGGAAAATTAAAAGCACCCACTGATTGGATCAATTTTAATTTTTGCCAAGAGCATGTTTCAAAACTCACGTTTTGAAAAAAAAAAAAAAGTAGGGATTGTAGGAATTTAGCACCCACCCCCCTCCTAGAAGAATGAAATATTCTAGGAAATATTTTAAAAAAGCAGAATATTATACCTTCCTGGATGAGAAATGGAGAAACATATTTTAAAGACAAAGGAGCTCCCTGCAACTTCCTGACTCCCCCCCACCTTTGTCAATGGGCCATTAAAAGCCTCAGCTAAGCTCACTCATTCTCCCCACCTTTGTCAATGGGCAATTAAGGCTTCAACCAAGCTCACTCAATCCCCCCATGATTTGCAACACAATACAACTGAAACTCACCACATGGCAAGGCTCAAGCAAGCTTGAGAGACAGCCAGCAAGGCTAGCTAAGACTCCCACCCCCTGGGAGTCTGACAACCAATCAGGATACTCTTCCTGTGCCCCAGAAAGGTCAAAGCTCAGAAAAAGCATAAAGCCAGGGAGCACACAGGATCTCGGACCCTTTTCTGTTCAGGATCTCAAGCCATGTGATCCTGGCCACCATTAAACCATCTTTCCAAGCAGCCTCCATGTTTCCAGTGTCTTTGTCCCCACTTGGAACTGAACCCAGATGGATATTTCTTCCAACACTAACAAACAGGAAGCAGCAGGTGAAGCTAAGCAAGATCACATCAAATACCTGTACAATTAGCACAGGGGGCCCCCAAGGCTGTGTGCTCTCCCCACTTCTCTTCTGTCTGTATACCAATGACTGCATCTCCAATGATCCATTTGTTAAGCTACTGAAGTTCGCAGATGACACAACAGTGATTGGTCTCATTCGAGACAATGACGAATCCGCATATAGACGAGAGGTCGAACGACTAGCCTTGTGGTGCAACCAAAACAATCTGGAACTGAACACACTCAAAACCGTAGAAATGGTGGTAGACTTTAGGAAAAACCCTTCCATACTTCCACCTCTCACAATACTTGACAACACAGTATCAACAGTAGAAACCTTCAAATTTCTGGGTTCTATCATATCGCAAGATCTCAAATGGACAGCTAACATCAAAAACATCATTAAAAAAGGACAACGAAGAATGTTCTTTCTGCGCCAACTCAGTAAGCTCAAACTGCCCAAGGAGCTGCTGATCCAATTCTACAGAGGAATTATTGAGTCTGTCATTTGCACCTCTATAACTGTCTGGTTCGGTTCTGCAACCCAACAAGAAAAACACAGACTTCAGAGGATAATTAGAATTGCAGAAAAAATAATTGCTACCAACTTGCCTTCCATTGTGGACCTGTATACTGCACGAATCAAGAAAAGGGCCGTGAAAATATTTGCAGATCCCTCGCATCCTGGACATAAACTGTTTCAACTCCTACCCTCAAAACGACGCTATAGAGCACTGCACATCAGAACAACTAGACACAAGAACAGTTTTTTCCCGAAGGCCATCACTCTGCTAAACAAATAATTCCCTCAACACTGTCAGACTATTTACTGAATCTGCACTACTATTAATCGTTTCATAGTTCCCATCACCAATCTCTTTCCACTTATGACTGTATGACTATAACTTGTTGCTGGCAATCCTTATGATTTATATTGATATATTGATCATCAATTGTGTTGTAAATGTTGTACCTTGATGAACGTATCTTTTCTTTTATGTACACTGAGAGCATATGCACCAAGACAAATTCCTTGTGTGTCCAATCACACTTGGCCAATAAAATTCTATTCTATTCTATTCTAATTATTCAAAGGCAATCTGATATTTCTTAATCTGATATCTGTTTTGTAAATAATCAATCCATTTTTTCCATTCAATTAAATATCTTTCCTGCGTATTGTCTTTTAAAAACGCTGAGATTTTAGCCATCTCAGCCAAATTAATAACTTTCAGTATCCATTCTTCTATTGTAGGTACCTCTTCTTTCTTCCAATATTGTCCAATCAACAGTCTTGCTGCTGTTATTAAATTCAGAATCAATTTAGTCTCAATCCCTGTACAATCCGTTATAATTCCCAAAAGGAAAAATTGTGGCAGGAACTTTATCTTCTTCTTCAGTACATTTTGAATAATCCACCAAATTCTTATCCAAAAGACCTTAATTTTCTTGCAAGTCCACCAAATATGAAAATATGTAGCGTCATCACAATCACACCTCCAACATTTTGCTTGGATATTAGGATACATACATGATAATTTTTTGGGATCTAAGTGCCATCTATAAAACATCTTATAAAAATTTTCCCTTAAATTCTGTGCTTGTGTAAACTTAACATTTCTAACCCAAATTTTCTCCCATGTTTCCAACATTATTGGTTCCTGAATATTCTGTGCCCATTTTATCATACAATCCTTTACCAAATCCTTTTGCGAATCTATTTCAAGCAACACATTATACAATCTCTTTATATGCTCCTGGGTCTGATTTCTAATTTGCTTTATTAAATTTTCCTCCTTTGCATTATACCAATTTTTTGATCTTCTTTCCATCTAGCACTTATTTGCCCATATTGAAACCAAGTATAATTCCTCCCTTCTTCATTTAATACCTGTAATGATTTTAATTGCAATCTACCTCCTTCAGCATACAAAAGTTCTTTATAAGTAATCATTTCCTGTTTCTGTTCTATATTTATATTCTCTATTGCATGTCTAGGGCTCGCCCATATAGGAATCTTGTATTCTAATTTATAGGAATATTTTTCCAGACCATAAAGAGCACTTCTCAACACATGATTCTTAAAAGCCCTATCCACTTTTTTCATAAAATAAGTACGCATGCCATCCATATAACAAGTCATAACCTTCTATATTCAAAATTCTTTCCTCCGTTAAATTAAACCAGTCACTTATTACTGAAAGGGCTACTGCTTCATAATATAATTTAAAGTTAGGCATTCTTAAACCACCTCTTTCCCGTGAGTCCTGTATTATTTTCATTTTAACCCTCGCCTTTTTACCCTGCCATATAAATTTGTTAATCCCAATCTGCCAATCTTCCAAATTTTTATCCTTTTTAATTATTGGTATCATCTGGAACAGAAACAAAATCTAGGTAACACATTCATTTTAATAGCAATCCTTCCCAATAGGGATAACTGCAATTTCTTCCAGACACTCATATCATTCTGAACTTTTGCCATAGCAAGTCATAATTATTCTTATAAAGTTTCTTGTTCGATGAGCTAATATAGACCCTAAATATTTAACCTTTTTACTACCTCAAATCCTGTCATTTCCTCTAGTTTTTGTTTCTGTTGTATAGACATATTTTTAATTATCACTTTTGTTTTATTCTGATTTATTTTAAATCCTGATACCTTTCCATATTTATCAATTACTTCCAACAAAATCTACTTGAATTTATAGGATTCGTTAACGTAACCACTACATCATCTGCAAAAGCTCTAACTTTATACTCATATTGTCTAATCTTAATTCCTCTATTTTCATTAATTCTCGTATTTTATCTAATAATGGTTCCAGAGTCAAAACAAACAATAATGGTGATAAGGCACATCCCTGTCTCGTTCCTTTCGCAATCTTAATAACTTCTGTCAAACTACCATTTATTATAATCTGTGCTGTTTGCTCTCCATAAATCGCTTTAATTATTCTAACAAAACAATCTCCAAATTGCATTTTCTCTATTAATTTAAATAGAAAATCCCAATGCAATCGATCAAAGGCTTTCTCTGCATCCAAAAAAATAAGTGCTGCTGAAGTATTCTTCTTTTCCAAATATTCCAATATATTAATAATCTGTCTAACATTATTCCTCATCTGCCTCCCTTTTATAAAACCAGATTGATCAGTATGAATTCTTTGTTGTAAAACTAACATTAATCTATTTGCTATTATTTTTACAAAAATCTTATAATCATTATTTAAAAGTGAAATCGGCCTATAGTTACCAGGTTTAGAGCAATCTTGCTCCTCTTTTGGTATCAGTGAAATAAAAGATGTTTTCCATGACGGGGGTATTCCCGCTCCTAATTGTATCTGATTAAATAATTCTTTAAGTGGGCCTAATATATCATCCTGTGTTTTTTTATAATAAGTTGCTGTAAGACCATCTGTACCAGGGGTTTTCCCCATTTTTAATTGTTTAATTGCCTCCACTATTTCTCCAGTAGCTATCGGCCGATTCAGCTCCTCCCTCTGTTCTAATGTTAGAATATTAACCTTATAATCTTTCAAATAATCATAAATGTCCCTATTCAATATTTTGTCTTTTGCATATAGTGCAGTATAAAATTCTGAGAATGCCTTTTTAATTTTATCCTGTTGATATATCTCTTTACCTTTATATTCTATTTTTTGTATGACACGTGCTTTCTGTTTTTTCCTTAAGTTATATGCCAACCATCTCCCAGGTTTATTTGCATTACAAAAGGTATTATGTTTAGCATATTGTATATTCGTTGCCACCTGGTCTGCCATTAACATATTAAATTGACTCTGTAATATTTTTATAGCCTCTTTAAGTTTGTGATCTTGTGGGTTTTGAATTAATAACTGTTGCTTCCTTTGAATTTCTTCTTCCAAGTACCTACGCTGCCTTTGTTTATTATTCCTTTGCCTATTGTCCAAGTAAATCAATATCCCTCTAATAAACGCTTTGCTCGCCTCCCACACAGTTCCTATAGGTGTCCCTTTGTACATATTAAAATCAAAAAATTCTTTCAACTGTTTCTTACAATAAGTTACATTATCCTCATATCTAAACAGATTTTCATTCAACCTCCATGTTCTACCACCTTTTTTCCCTTGTAATAATTCCATCCATACTGGGCTATGGTCAGTTAAACACCTCGGAAATATCTTCGTTTTCTTCACCCTAGAAAGCAAGTCATTAGAAATTAAAATAAAATCAATACGTGAAAAAGATTGATGCCTATCAGAAAAAAAAGTAAAATCTCTCTCATCTGGATTCCGTAACCTCCATATATCTCTAAACTCAAAGTCTTCCATCATTTCAAAAAAGGATTTTGGTAGTTTTGCATGTATAGGTATCTTCTTGGAGGAGGTTCTCTTATCCCTTCTTGTATCAATTACTCCATTCCAGTCTCCTAATAAAATAAACGAACTATAATCCCAGAGGGTCAGCCTCTCATGTAACATTTTGTAAAACTTTTCTTGTTGCTGATTAGGTGCATAAATACCTATCAGCCATTATTTAAAAACATTTTCATTAGGTTTTCATAAAATTCAGAAATTTAAATTTCTGAAAATATAGTATTTGTATCGCCTGTGCATAAGTTTAGTTCACGTTATGTACATGAAACTAAATGGCGCTATAGTGAACCCCAAACAAAAGAGCCTCATCCCAAAAGCTTGTGCATTTCCCTCCACACCACCCAGCTGTAACAGACAAGTAGAGCTGGTAGCCGGCACCCCCCCAAACCCAATCCATGATGTGCGAGAGGCATGCGCAGACGATGAAACACAGTGCATTACTGTGGAACCAGTGGGCGGTTAGAAAATTTTATTACTAACAGAGATACAAAAGTGGGCGGTAGGTATAAAAAGGTTGACCACCCTGGTTTAAGGGGAGATATCGGGTGAAATACTCCCAAATCGGACCAGATCGCGCAATCCGGTAGCGATGGCGGCTGCTGGTTCGGAGGACCGGTAGCAAAAAATCCCTGGCCCCGCCCCCCCGCCTCTGCTGAGCCGCACCATCTGCAGAGGGTTTTTTTTGCTTGTTTGTTTTTTTGCTTTTAAAAGCCGGTTTTGCTTCAGCCGAAACAGGCCTTTAAAAGTAAAAAAAAAGCCTTTGAGGATCCCGCCCCTCAGTTGAGATCGGCAGAGACTTTAAACTTTAAAAAAAAAATTAAAGTCTCCTCTGGCGATCTCACCTGAGTTCCTCATCAGCAGAACCTTACTTGTACTCTTGGTTGTAGAAAACATATTTTCTACAAGTAAGAGTAGAGATTCTAAGGCACTTACCTGATTACTGATGAACACATGGCTCTTTTTCCAGCCCCAAAGCAGTTTCAGTTTCAGACAGACAGAATCAATCACTTAGCTAATCTACTTCCTCGGTGATCAACTGGCTGGCTTTCATGGCTGAGGAACTCTGGGATTTGAAGTCCACAATAAAATAAAATAAAATAAAATAATAAAATAAAATAAAATATTTGTGCAGCTTTCTGAGATTTGGTGTGTTTCTGTAGTGTTTCTATAGTGTTTCACTCTAACTACACAAACACACCAAATCTCAGAAAGCTGTATGTGGCATATTGTGTGTGTGTAAAGTGTGAAAGTTGGTTTTTGAGCTTTTTGTGGCTGTGTGAAGTGTGAAGTGCAGCTGCTTTTACATTGTGTGTGAGTCAGTTGTGTTGTGTTGTGTTGTGTTGTGTGTGTGTAAAGTGTGAAAGTTGGTTTTTGAGCTTTTTGTGGCTATGTGAAGTGTGAAGTGCAGCTGCCTTTACATTGTGTGTGAGTCAGTTGTGTTGTGTTGTATGTGTGTAAAGTGTGAAAGTTGGTTTTTGGTACCTCTTATTGTTTTTTTATACTTTGTTTATTATTTTTATTTATTGTTATTGGCCACGCCTACCAAGCCATCTGACCACCAAGCTACGCCCACCAATTAAGCCATGCCCACAGAACCGGTAGGGAAAATTTTTAGATTTCACCCCTGGGAGATATTTATTAAGGTCCTGCCTAAATAGTAGCATCTAGTCAATCTTGCAGAAAAATTAGGATAAATGCTAGATAGGAGACCACCAGGAACCTCCATGCTAGAATCAGAAGAAAAAGAAGAAGAAAATAAACCACCTATGTACCATTTGCAAGAAAACTACATAGACTTGCCATGATGTCGCTACAATATAAGTCATTTTTTTGGAAGCAGATAGATATAGTAATTGGGAGGCCAAAAATTTAGTAATCCACTGAAACATGACAAAAAAATCTAGAATTCTTTTCCACTGTCGGCTCATCCATTAGTATATATTCAGAAACCTCAGAATGAGATAGCTTCAGGATAGCTTCAATGCTCATCCATTAGGTTTATTCATGTGGACTACAATCATGTTCTGTTTTAGCACCACTGTTTTCGAAATGCTAGGTGGGTAAGAGCTGAGGAAGATACGGGAGCTTACCCTGTTGCTTGGGGCTTGAACCCGAGCTGCCAGCTTTTACAGCTGACAAGCTCAGTATCTAACTGCTGAGCCATCACACCTGGTTCATGTCTCTATATTCATATAAAATATGCATAATTACATTTAATGAATCCACATCAAACTGTAAAGAACAGTCACTTAAATATGAACCAGCAATGTGCTGCAGCTGCCCCCCAAAAAGCCAAAACAGTCTAGGTTGCGTTAACAGAGGGATAGAACTAAGATCACATGAAGATCACTACTTATAATGCCTTGGTTATGCTTGGAATATTACATCCGGTTTGGTCACCATGATATAAAAAGATGTTCAGACTCTGGAAAGAGTGCAGAGAAGAACAACAGATAATTAGGAGGCTGGAGGCTAAAACATATGAAGAACAGTTACAGAAATTGGGTATGTCTAATTTAATGAAAAGAAGGACTAGGTGACATGATAACACTGTTCCAATAACTAAGGGGCTGCCACAAATAAGAGAGAGAGTCAAGCTATTCTCCAAAGCATCTGAAGGCAGGACAAGAAGCAATGGATGGAAACTAATCGAGGAGAGAAGCAACTTAAGAACTAAGGAGAAATTGCCTTCAGAAGTTTGTCTATAAAATATTTATTTATAAAATCTATTGGCTGCCCATCTTACCTGAGGGTAACTCTGAGCACCTTACAATCATACTATCTTTAAAGTTGTTGAGGTTGAGAGTTCAAAAAGAAAATTTAAATGGAATGCCAGGGAAAAAAAATGCTAGCCACAAAGAGCCATTCTACAGCGGAACAGGAAGTCTTGGGAATAATAGGATTTCTTTTCCTAGAAGTGTTTAAAGCCAAGGGGCATCCAACTTTGGCAACTTTCAGACCTGTGGACAAGGCTGGCTGGGGAATTCTGGAAGTTGAGTCCATAGGTCTGAAAGTTGCCAAGATTGGACGGACACCCCTGTTTTAACAAAGACTGGATAGTTATCTGTTGGAAATGCTGTACAGTAGATTCCTGTAAGTGGGCAGGGAGCAAGATTACATGATCTCTTTATATGTGTATATATAGAATCTTTATGCATGTACATCAGTGGTGAAATTCAGCCTGTTCTATCTGGCTCAGGCAAACCGGTAGCTGGCGGCCGGAGGCTCCGCCCACCCGCCCAGATGTCATCGCATCCCATTTTTTACCCTCTGTGCATGCGCAAAAGGCTCTGTGCATGCGTGGAGGAGGTACGCGCAAGCATAGCAAGTGCACACACACACTCACATTTGCAAACCAGTAGCAAAGGTAAGTACATTTCACCCCGATGTACATATAAAATCTCTCTCTACATATAATAATAATAATAATAATAATAATAATAATAATAATAATAATAATAATAATAATAATAATAATAATAATAATAATAATAATAATAATAATTTAATTTGTATACCGCCCTTCTCCCGAAGGACTCAGGGCGGTGAACAATAAAATAAAATACAAAAGAAACAATACATACAATACTAAAAAACAACCCTTAAAAAACTTATTCAAATGGCCAAATTTAAAATGTAATAACGCCCTATAAAATTGACAGAAATTTCAAACCCATAAAATCAAATTAAAAATTTTAAAAATCAAGCCAGTCCAGCAAGGCAGAATAGATAGGTTTCAAGTTAGCGGCGTCAGATAGTTTCAAGTCCTAAGGTCAGATAGTTGTCGAAGTCCAGGGGGAAGTTCGTTCCACAGGGAAGGAGCCCCCACAGAGAAGGCCCTCCCCCTGGGGGCCGCCAGTCGACATTGTTTGGCTGACGGCACCCTGAGGAGTCCCTCTCTGTGAGAATGGACCGGTTAGGTTGGGAGATAGAGGACGGCAGTAGACGGTCCCGTAAGTATCCCGGTCCTAAGCCATGGAGCACTTTAAAGGTAGTAACCAATACCTTGAAACGCACCCGGAAGACGACAGGTAGCCACTGCAGTCTGCGCAGGATAGGTGTTACATGGGAGCTTCGAACTGCTCCCTTAATAACCCACGCAGCCGCATTCTGGACTAACTGGAGTCTCCGGGTACTCTTCAAGGGGAGCCCCATGTAGAGAGCATTGCAATAGTCCAAGCGAGAAGTAACGAGAGCATGAGTGACCGTGCATAGGGCATCCCGGTCCAGAAAGGGGCGCAACTGGCGGATCAGGTGAACCTGATAAAAAGCTCTCCTGGAGACGGTCATCAGATGGTCTTCAAAGGACAACCGTCCATCCAGAAGCACGCCCAAGTTGCGCACCCTTTCCATCGGGGCCAATGACTCGCCCCCAACAGTCAGCCGCATCTGCAGCTGATTGTACCGGGGTGCCGGCATCCACAGCCATTCCGTCTTGGAGGGATTAAGCTGTTTCTCCCCATCCAGATCCGTACAGCTTCCAAACACCGGGACAGTACTTCGATAGCTTCGTTGGGGTGGTCTGGAGTGGAAAAGTACAGCTGCGTGTCATCAGCGTACAGTTGGTACCTCACCCCAAAACCACTGATGATCTCACCCAGCGGCTTCATATAGATGTTGAACAGGAGGGGCGAGAGAATCGATCCCTGCGGCACCCCACACATGAGGCACCTTGGGGTCGATCTCTGCCCCCCTGTCAACACCGTCTGCGTCCGGTCAGAGAGGTAGGAGGAGCCCCCCACTCCCAAACCCTCCAACCGGCGCAGCAGGATACCATGGTCGATGGTATCAAAAGCCGCTGAGAGGTCTAATAGGACCAGGGCAGAGGAGTAACCCTTATCCCTGGCCCTCCAGAGATCATCCACCAACGCGACCAAACCCGTCTCAGTACTGTATCCGGGCCGGAAGCCGGACTGGAACGGGTCTAGATAGATCGTTTCATCCAGGTACTGGGGTAATTGACGTGCCACCGCACTCTCTACAACTTTCGCTGTAAAACGAAGGTTGGAGAGTGGACGGTAATTTCCTAAAACAGCTGGGTCCAGGGAAGGCTTCTTGAGAAGAGGTCTCACCACCGCCTCTTTCAAGGCAACAGGAAAGACCCCCTCCCGCAAAGAAGCATTTGTAATTCCCCGGAGCCAGCCTTGTGTCACCTCCTGCGTGGCCAGCACCAACCAGGAGGGGCACAGGTCCAGTAAACATGTGGTGGCATTCAACCTTCCCAGCAACCTGTCCATGTCCTTGGGAGTCACAGAGTCAAAACTATCCCAAACAGTCTCAATAAGACGGGTCTCGAAACTCTCGCCTGGATCTACCCAATTTTGATCCAATCCATCCCGATGTCAAGGTTCCAGAAAAACGTCTTCTGCATTAAAAAAACTCAGAAGCCATTGTTTTCCAGAGTTCTTTACTAGCATGAGGAAACTGGCACACGATGAGTGAAATTCCAAAACTGAATTTCCGGATTCTTTTCCCAGTTATACAAACCCCAAGAGTCCCACCCCCCTGACCCCTTTGATGGTCACATGGTCCCACGTTCTTCCAGTTCATTCGAATATCTTCTTATTTATTTATTTATTTATTTATTTATTAAACTTTTATACCGCCCTTCTCCCGAAGGACTCAGGGCGGTGTACAGCCAAGATAAAAAGCAATAAGTATACAAAGTTAAAAATCAATTTAAAATACCTATTCAATAGTGGCCGAATTAAAACCGTCAAATTGACCAACCTAAAATACCCCATATAAAATTACAGAAGATTTAAAAATTTAAAATTTAAAATTTAGAAATTTAAAAAAATCTAAAAAATCAGTCCAGTCCCGCTTGAATGAATAAATGAGTTTTTAATTCCCGATGAAAGGTCCAAGGTCAGATATTTAGGCGCAAACCGGGAAGGTCGTTCCAGAGGTAGGTGCTCCAACAGAAGGCCCTTCCTGGGGGCCGCCAGCCAGCATTGCTTGGCGGATGGCACCCTGAAGACCCTCTCTGTGAGGCGTGCGGGTCGATGGGAGGCATAAGGTAACAGCAGGCGGTCCCGTAAGTACCCGGGCCCTAAGCCATGGAGCGCTTTAAAGGTGGTAACCAGAACCTTGAAGCGCACCCGAAAGACCACAGGTAGCCAGTGCAGACTGCGCAGGAGTGGTGTTACCCGGGAGCAATGTGGTGCTCCCTCAATCACCCGCGCAGCTGCATTCTGGATTAGCTGAAGTCTCCGGGTGCACCTCAGGGGTAGCCCCATGTAGAGAGCATTGCAATAATCCAGGCGAGAAGTGACGAGAGCATGAGTGACCGTGCATAAGGCATCCCGGTCCAGAAAGGGGCGCAACTGGCGAACCAGGCGGATCTGGTAAAAAGCTCTCCTGGAGACGGCCGCCACATGGTCTTCAAACGACAGCCGTTCATCCAGGAGAACACCTAAGTTGCGCACCCCTTCCGTCGGGGCCAATGACTCACCCCCAACAGTCAGCTGCGGTTGCAGCTGACTGTACCGAGATGCCAGCATCCACAGCCACTCCATCTTGGATGGATTGAGTCTGAGTCTGTTTCTCCCCATCCAGACCCGTACGGCCTCCAGACAACGGGACAGCACTTGACAACGCTGGGGTGGCCTGGGGTGGAGAAGTACAGCTGAGTATCATCAGCGTACAGATGATAGCTCACCCCAAAGCCACTGATGACCTCGCCCAATGGCTTCATATAGATGTTGAACAGGAGAGGCGAGAGAATCGACCCCTGCGGCACCCCACAAGTGAGGTGCCTCGCGGTCGATCTCTGCCCTCCTGTCAACACCATCTGCGACCGGTCAGAGAGGTAGGAGGAGAACCACCGATAAACGGTGCCTCCCACTCCCAACCCCTCCAGCCAGCGCAGCAAGATACCATGGTCGATGGTATCAAAAGCCGATGAGAGATCTAACAGGACCAAGGCAGAGGAGCAACCCCTGTCCCTGGCCCTCAGAGGTCATCCACCAGCGACCAAAGCTGTCTCCGTGCTATGCCGGGCCAGAAGCGGACTGGAGCAGGTCTGATAGACAGCTTCCTCCAGGTACTGAGGAAACTGCCACGCCACCACACTCTCTACAACCTTCGCGATAAGCGAAGGTTGGAGACTGGGATAATTACCCAAAATAGCTGGGTCCAGGGAAGGCTTCTTGAGGAGGGGTCTCACCACCGCCTCTTTCAAGGCGGCGGGGAAGATCCCCTCCATCAAAGAAGCATTTATAATCCCCTGGAGCCAGCCTCGTGTCACCTCCTGAGTGGCCAGCACCAGCCAGGAGGGGCACGGATCCAGTAAACATGTAGTGGCATTCTTGCCACTCTTCCTGCAGATGTGAACACCATCCGACCTTGACCGCTTGAAGAATGTTACCATACCCCTCAGCCCCCCTTCCTCCCCTCTCCAAGAGGTTTTTTAGGTTTGTCAGGGAAACTGTCGTGAAATTGTTTAATCAAATTGTCCGCATTTACTTTCCAACTTTTGACCCAAGTAGATTCAGATAATGGATATCCCTTCCAGTGGACTAAATATTGTAATTGACCTCTGTATAGTCTAGAGTCAAGGATTTTCTTGATTTCATAGTGGGTTTCACCTTGGATTATCAAGGGTGGTGGGGGAGCGGCAGGTTGAGGTCTCAGACCAGACTGTCTAGCAGGTTTTAATAAGCTGGTATGGAATACCGGGTGTACTTTCCCCAACATTCGAGGGAGCTTGAGTTGGACGGTAATGGGATTAATAATTTTTACAATGGGGAAAGGACCCAAAAATTTTGGACCGAATTTCCTGCTGGGTACATTCGAGGGAGCTTGAGTTGGACGGTAACGGGATTAATAATTTTTACAATGGGGAAAGGACCCAAAAATTTTGGACCGAATTTCCTGCTGGGTATTCTCAACCTCAGATACTTCGTAGATAAAAAGACTTTATCTCCAATGAGAAAAGGGGGTTGAATTCTCTGTCCAGAGCGATGGACACGTTGTACCAGTCATTTAGTTCTTCTGGGATTCCTCTGATGGAGCAGGCTTTTCTGATGTTTTGATCAATCGCGTCTTTGAAGTAGTGGAGGATGATGCGTTCTGGCCAATGTCTAAGATTGCCAGCAACCCTTCTGTTACCTTGCTTCATTGTTTTTAAGGTGGTTTCACATTCTGTAATTAGGTCATCATCTTGAAACCGGTTTCAAAGCAGTGCCATAAATCCGTGAACATCGTTTAGTTCTGGTGCACATTCATTGTGTAGTTGAGCTATCCATTCTGAGGCTAGCCCCACGTTCATACCATCCGAGATGGCGTTGATTAGGCTTCTTTCTGATGGGTATTGATGTCTATATTGTTCAACGTAAGCCTCAATTCTGCTGAGAAAGTAAGCCAGGTGGTGTGGATTCCCATCAAAGGTTGGTTTGAAAGGGGGAGGGGCTGGGTGAGGAGGTGCAGGTGGGTTTAGCTGGCCTGCTTGCGGTTGAAGAGGGATTTGGGGGACGGCCGTTGCTGTTGTGGCTGGTTGCTGAGTTGTGAAGGGGGGTGGAATTCCCTGGCTGCTGAGAAGGAAGTCCTTGAAATGCTTCAGCTGACGGGGCAAACATCACCCTGGGGCCCCCAGGAAAGAAAGGTGCTGAACTGGCTGGTTGCCATTGGTATTGGATCCACCCTTGTCCAGGATAAAATGCCCAACCAGGAGGAATAGAAGCTGCTGGAGGCAGCGTAGGCCTCTGTTGGCGGGAAAAGTCAATTGGAGGGGGGAGTTGCGAATCCCCCCAAGTCCCTGGTGCTGCCTGAACTCCCTGCCGTCTGAAGGAGGGAAGGGAGGTCCTCCTGTGTTCATCGGAACGGCTTTGAGCTTCAGTAATTTCTCCCTCTCTGATGGGAGGGAAGGTGAATTTAGGCTGAGCTAAAGGCTCTCAAGGTGGGTGAGCTGAGCTTATACGAGGCCTCACTTCCAAACGCTCAAAAGTTTCAGGGAGGTCTAATAGGGACTGGGATTTCAGGGGGTTTCTCAGGTCCCAATCCAGTGACTCTCCCGATTCTCCGGGTTTTACTGTCCTCCAGTGAGGTTGAGAAGAGGGAGGGGGCTCTCCATTCCACCCCGGGGAAATGTTTTCTCCCGAACGACAGCTTACCCATGAATCGGAGTCTTTGGGCCGTGCTCCAAGCTGACAAGCAGGCTCTACCACTTCGGGTTTTTGAGTCATATCTTCCGATGGGAAGTAGGTTATTTCACTTAAATCGTTAGATTCAAGCTTCTGTGCTATATCCATGCTTTCAGCTTGCTGCTCCTCCATCTTCGCTGGGTCTTTGCACCGCTGTGGAGGTTGCGGAGGCTGGGGCCCAGCACCCCCCTAACGGGCCCCCTCTGAGCGGAGGAGAGGGTACCGTTAGCAAAAGAAAGTTAAGAGTTTTGGAATAACGTCAAGGTTCCAGAAAAACCTCTTCTGCATTAAAAAAACTCAGAAGCCATTGTTTTCCAGAGTTCTTTACTAGCATGAGGAAACTGGCACACGATGAGTGAAATTCCAAAACTGAATTTCCGGATTCTTTTCCCAGTAATACAAACCCCAAGACCCGAAGCTGAACGATTTTATCGTGTAGATAACCGTTAAACTCCTTGGCACGCCCTTGTAATGGGTCCTCCCGCCCCTCTTATTGAAGGAGAGAGCAGGTTACCCGAAACAGGGCGGCCGGGTGGTTATCTGCCGACGCAATGAGGGAGGAAACGTAAGAACGTTTCGCATCCCTCGATGCCACTAGGAAGGTCCTACTATAGGACCTAACTAGTGTCCGGTCAGCCTCAGAACGGCTGGATCTCTAGGCACTCTCTAGGCGTCTTCTCCGGCATTTCATCTCCCTCAGCTCCTCGGAGAACCAAGGAGCCGGTTGAGACCTGCGCCGGGTCAGAGGCTGCAAAGGCACGACACGGTCCAAAGCTCCAGCCGCGGCCTGTTCCCAGGCCGCGACTAGTTCTTCAGTCGTGCCGCAGGCCAGATTCTTGGGTAACGGCCCAAGCTCCGTCAGGAACCTCTCTGGGTCCATCAGGTGCCTGGGACGGAACCAACGCATTGGTTCCATCTCCCTGCGGTGGTGAGTAGCGGTCCAAAAGTCCAGACAAAGGAGAGAATGATCCGACCATGACAAAGGCTCGATAACTAAATAATTTAAAATCAGATCATTCGCCCACTGGCCAGAGACAAAAATCAGATCTAGAGTGCCTCCCCTGATGTGGGTAGGGCCGTCCACTAATTGAGTCAGGTCCATGGCCGTCATGGAAGCCATGAACTCCCGGGCCATCGAGGATGCCACGCCAGTTGATGGCAAGTTGAAATCCCCCATGACCAACAGTCTAGGGGTTTCAACTGCCAACCCAGCCAGCAACTCCAACAGCTCGGGCAGGGCTGTTGTCATGCAGCAAGGAGCCAGGTACGTGATCAACAAGCCCACCTGAGTTCTACGGCCCCACTTCACATAGAGGGATTCACAATCAGCTATCTGAGGTACAGTGGTCTCCCTCCGTTCCAGGCTTTCTTTAATAATAATCGCCACCCCGCCACCCCTACCTTGGGCCCTCGGCTGATGGAATGCTCGGAAACCTGGTTTCCACTAGGGGAAACATCTCCACTAGGGGAACCCCCCCTTCCATGCCCAACAGGTCCAGTAATGCCCATAACGTCCGTGGTCCCCTCCTGAATTAGATCTGAGATCAGGGGGGCTTTGTTAACCACGGACCTTGCATTACATAACATCAGCCGGAGGCCCAAGTCCCGAGTACTCTGGCCATCCAGGGAATGGGAAAAAGCAGGGGGGCCTGAGCATGTGATCGCTCTCAAATAGCAAGGGCGTACTCCCAAAACCTGATGCGCCCCCCCCCTTCTGCCATATCTGCCTCTCCCACTTACCGTGTCAATAGCACAACCCTGATAAGCTGGAACGAAACCCTCCCCCACCATCCTCGGACCTGACTTAATGCCGCGAGCGCACATTGGACTTGGCTCCCTCCCCGACGGGTTTCCCCCCCACCCATTCTTCTCCTCCCCCCCCAAGCCCAACCCGTCAATCTCCACCCTCCCCTTAAAATTCCCATTAAAACACCCCTTTAAAAATCGGTAAAATATCTCATGTAACATAAAATCCTATTCTATGCCAACTACGTGGGGACAAAATGGAAGAATGAACAGAGATGTCAAAGAAAGAGAGACAAAAAAAAAGAGAGAGAATTATACTGGAGTTGGCCCTTGGAATAGCTTGGCTAATGACCGTAAATGCATGCAAACATTCTTGTTTGCAGGCGAGTAGCCATATCAGCCCTTTGCAAGGAAAAAACTTCTGTGACCTCTTAGAGATCAGTGTTTCTCAATCCCAGCAATTTAAAGATGAATAGACTTCAACTCTCAGAATTCTCCAATCACTACCTCTCATTTTAAAGTTGCTAAGATTGGGAAACATTGTCTGAGACCAATCAATCAAATAAACGAAGCAAGGGAAATATAGTTCACTGCAGGGAAGTTGAGAAAAGGGCCAAATGTTACCATCTGAAAAACAAGCTCCAGCTTCGGGACCCTGAAAAACATAGTAAATAACTGCTGTTGGTCACAAGGTCAAGGATAAACAGAGGTGGATAAGCAGCTGGATTTAGGCCCCATCCAAGCACTCAGTGGTTCTAGCTCAATTATAACCTAAAGATTCAATAAAGGGGAGATTTCAAATAAGGATTAAAGCATGCATCATCATCATCATCATCATCATCATCATCATCATTATTATTATTATTATTATTTTTTGCTTAATATTTAACTAGAATTGATACTAAGCTTTAAACATTGTAAAAGAAAGTGATGAAAGTTCGCCAAGCACATATGTCATGGATTGACAGACTTATCAAAACACAAAACATTTCCCTCTTTGAATGTACACAATAATGAAAAATGTGCTTAGAAATTCTGTTCACATCCTCATCTTCTCCACAATATACTTTTTTTATTTTATTTTTTAAATATAAACAAATGATTTTGTTTCTTTACACCCACAAGCTTCTCATCTGTTTGTGAAATATTTTTGGAATGACAATCAAAACCATGCAATTGAAGGACAGGCTTCTGATCACCTGTCGTTGAGATGTATTGCCTCTTTTCTTTGACAAGTACAGTTTTTTTCCACATAAAGCTGGTGAAACTAGTTTTCCTTAGAATTACACCTAACCTCAAGCCCAGCTCTCTTTCTGAGATACCAGGTGGATGTCCCCCCAAATGAAGCTTTTCCCTCTGAAAAGCTTCCTATAGACTTAAGCAGCAAGGCAGGCATTTGGAAGTACAGAAAGTACAGTGACACACTTTTGTCAGTTTTACCGCAGGCCTGAGACTTGTTTTATGATAAAGGGAGGAGATTTGACAAAATAATGTTTTTGTTCCTGAGGGGTCATGAAATGGATGCTGTTGCTGGAATGACTGGAATGAGAGAAGCCACTGGAGTTCCCTGGCCTTCTAGCTTAGAACAAAAGGCAATTATGTGCCTGTATTTGAAGTGTGTGTGAGAGACAAAGAAACACAATCTCCAGATGTGCTTATAACTCTATAGTTGCTTTCATTCCTAGCAAGTTTAGGTGCCACTCAATTCCCAACTAACTTTGGAAGGTCACAATACATTGAACAATAAAAATACAATGCAAAAGAAAAGATAGGATCTGTACAGGTACAAAAACAGTGAGAGGCTCTATCTATCCTAATCCAAAACCTGAGAATAAAACCAGAGGTTATAGAGAGTATAGTCCAACTAATTTGAAGACGCTGGAATTGAGGAGGTGAGTCACTGCAAAGAAGCAGTGGTAAAACTGAACAGAACAGAGCCAAGAGCCATGATGGATATGTTGTACAATTAAAATTAAGTTTTGCTCCCTGGGCTGAAGGACAAATGCATTTCTTGCATTTCTTACAATATTTTTCTTTTGATTTGTCTATTACTCTATTAATAAAAATTAATAAATTATTTTTTAAAAAAGGTTGTTATTTGAAAATAAAGAGTGTACAGCATGCAAGACCCTTCTGGTCTTTAAGAGAAGCCAAATTCTGCTGCCATTCAAACTTGATTTTCTTGCTTTTCCAAACAGAAGCCCCAGAGCAAATCCACAAAGCAGATTCCCTGGGCCATTTGTCACCTCCACGCACCATCTAGTGGCCAATGATGGAAAGGCTGGTGAGGACCATTCCTCTTGGCAGCGAACCAATGAGAGATGCCGTGGGGAGGGCAGAGAGAGACCTTGATTTGAAAGGTTTAAAAGCTTTCCAGTGGGGCAGCTAAGCACTTATGCTGGTGGGGATCCTTTGTGCAATCAAGCTGGCCCTCACTCAAGAAGACCTTGGCAGAAGCAGCCTTTCCTTTTCCCAGAGTCCCAGGAACAGGAGGGTAAATGTTTCTCAAAAATGTGTTTCTTTCAGTTAATGACATCAACCACAGCTAAAGTAAAGTAGTGTCCCATGTCGCTTACATGGGAAGCATGGGGAGCTGCATTGTGATGGCTCATAATGCTATATGCAGACTTTCTGGTGCACTCTATTGAGAACAAACTTTACTGAACGTAATGGCATATATGTGCATTTTTAATTGAACATGTGTTCCAAAGCTATATGTAGCTACAGGATCTATAAAAAATTTCAGGGAATTCTCTAAAGTGATCTATTAAGGTTATTCATTAAATTGATATATTTTTTGCCCTCTAAAAAACAACAATCTTTGAAGTAATTTTACTTTTGTTTACAAAAAAGAAATAATAAAAAACACTAACATTTGAAACTTATACATTTCGTAATGTTGTGATGTGACAGTAGAAATGAAGGGATTCAAATGTCATCAATTGTTCCTGTGTTTCAGGAACCGTTTGATTTTCCTTTCATGTACTGGTAAGATATCTTTACAATTTGTAATTTCGGTGCAATAAATATTTATCGCTGATGCAACATTTGTCTTTACCTTAGCTGCCCCATAATGGTAAAACATTGCCGGAATTGGGTATGTTACTAAACAGGCCCAAACATTTGTCTCTCCCAAAACTTGCTTGGTTTTGGTCACTTTTAACTGAGTCTAAACAAGAAAATCAGAAATAACTGATTTCACATATGTTGTGAGAATGTAGTTTTCTTAGTTTTTGCTTTGTTTGATGTATTTGGCAATTGTAGATTATTAAATATTAAATAATGGATAAAATTTACAGTATTAAAGCTTTGAACAAAATAGATAAAATCCTATATATGTCAAACAATCTTTTGCTATTTTCACATTTTAGGAGCATTTACAAAATTCATCTTTAGCCTTTGCTGGCTTTGAATGAGGGACATTGTAGTCAAATCTTGAGTTCATCAGTTGGAAAAAGGCTAAGATATCTTTACAATAACTTTGTGGTTACATTTTCAGTCGTTTTCAAGCAAAAGTCAAAACAGTGTAATGTGCAAAGTCCCAATAACAGGACAGATCCAGATTTCTTTCCAATACTTTGATATAGAGGATTATAAAGACTAAAGGAAACAGTTTAGTCAAGTGATTTATGCATCAGGCAGTGGTGAGTTCTAGTCCTACCTTAGTCATGAAAGCCAACTAGGTGACTTTGGGTCTCTCTCTCAGCTGAACCCATCTCACAGGAGTTTTGTGTGTGTGTGTGTGTGTGTGTGTGTGTGTGTGTGTTCAAAACAGGAGAAAAAAACCCATATGAGGTATATTCACCATATTAAGTTATTGAGTTATTGACAAAAAAGTAATAAAGGCAGGATATAAATAGTAGGCTGTTTGGGTTAGTTTACAATCTTCACAAAAAAGATTGGAATGGAAGGAATGGAAGCAGGTTAAGAATAGAAAGGCAGTTCAAAAGCCCAAAAGTCTGTCTTTATTTTTACACTTTGCTTTCAATTGCTCTAGGGAAAATCCTTATCCTGTTTGCAGGTTTTGACAGTCCTGCTTTGTCAGGATCACCTTAATATGCCCTTTAGCAATTTGAGCAAGACTAAAGTCCCCCATCTCTCTTTCAGTTGCTTTGTCTTTCTTTTTTAAAAAAAACAAAAACAAAACCATTTTTGCAGTTATTTCCTAAATTGGTCCTTATCTCTCTCTTAGTAGAAGTTGTGCCATTCTGGCTAGCTAAGCAAAAAATGATCAAAGCAAAAACAGATAGTCATGCTTAAAAATTAAGCTGGCTATCTTCAGAATATCTTCCAGGCTGAAGCTTGAGTATACACAACCTGCAGAAGTTCACCAATTTAAATTATCAGGTCACAAGTTTATTTGTTTATCAGGCCATAAAAATGTCCCTCTTGTCTTTTAATCTCCAGTCAGGTCTCTTCTGTGGGAGATGAGAAAAAAAGTTCATGACTTCCCTCATGGAGGTAGGTGTTGACCAAAACAACATTCTGAAAAAAGATGGGCAGACAGCCTCAAAGAAAGCTTCAGGCCTGGGTCCTGTCTGTAGGTCATAAAATGGAGAGCACAACCCTGTGGTTATCCTCAAAGAAAGCTTCAGCCTTGAGTCTCCCAAAGATTCTGCCCGTAGGTCATAAAATGAAGAGGACATGAAATGAAGAGGGCAACCCAGTGGGCATCCTCAAAGGAAGCTTTAGCCCTGGGTCTTCCAAAGGTCCTGCTGGTAGGTCATAAAATGAAGAGTGTAACCCAGTCAAGCACGTAGAACCATTTGGTCTTAATAACTGTTGGAAGAAATATCCATCTGGGTTCAGTTCCAAGTGGGACTGGAAAGACACTGGAAACATGGAGGCTGCTTGGAAAGATGGTTTAATGGTGGCCAGGATCACATGGCTTGAGATCCTGAACAGAAAAGGGCTGAGATCCTGTGTGCTCCCTGGCTTTATGCTTTTTCTGAGCTTTGAACTTTCTGGGGCACAGGAAGAGTATCCTGATTGGTTATCAAACTCCCAGGGGGTGGGGGTCTTAGCTAGCCTTGCTGGCTGATGTAATCTTCCCAGGTGCCATGTGGTGAGTTTCAGTTCTAGATGGGTTCTATTATGTTGCAGATGATGATGGCCCATTGAGAAAGGTGGGGAGAATGAGTGAGCTTAGCTGAGGCTTTTAATGGCCCATTGACAAAGGTGGGGGGGAGTCAGGAAGCTGCTTTGTCTTTAAAACATGTTTCTCCATTTCTCATCCAGGGAAATATATTCTGCCTTTTAAAATATTTTCTAAAATATTTCATTCTACTAGGAGGGGGGTGGGTGCTAAATTCCTACATAACGATGCCTATAAAGATGCCCAATGCCTATCAAACAGCTTATTATCTCAGAGCAGGAGGAAAGGGCGCTCAGCCCATCACAGTGAAAGGGCAAATATCTGTTTTAATAATGAGTAAATCTAAGTCCCTGGTGTGATGATGCCATTTGGTTTAGATAACAATTTAGAGCAGGTAGCATTTCTCCTCCCACAGGAAGGCCAACCTAGAATACCAAGGGGTGGTCACCAAGGAGACTGATCCAATTTTCATGTATGCTCTAAGCTACAGGAAGGTCATTTTATAGCCAAGAGGCACAATTAAAGCAGGGGCAGGGAGTAAATTCAGGTTATTACTGTCAAAGCGGAGGAGTCATGACCCTCAAGGCCACTGTTTTCTCATTTTCCTGATCAATTTTGGGGAGGAATTTCAAGTACTGGTTTGATTTTTCTGTATTCTTTTTCAAACTATGTCGTTGATTACAGTCCTTTTTTTTTTTTTAACTTCAGAACACTGTAGGAAACTAGTGTTCAATGTGGGTTAATCAGGTAATCTCCAAGCTCTCAAAAAAACCAGCTTGGAGGCACCATGGACACAGAATCTCAGATCTCCAGTCCTATCCTACACAGACAGAATGCAATGGGAAGTGGACTCCTGTTGGTCAGGCATAAACAATCAGATGTACATGAACTATCAGATCTATACCCAAAGAGTTCAATTAGTTATGTTATAACACAGGAATCTTCTTAATCTGGCAGTTAGTCCCTGGGCCAAACTAGATAAGGTTCAATGGCATTGAGGGGAGGGGGCATTTCAGAATTTGCTCTTTTGTGTCCACATAGAGATTACAGAGGAAGCCCCTGCTCGACTCCTCCCTCTGGCTCCGCCCCGACAGTTATGTAGGTTTGCAGATTAAGCAAACTTCCTCCTTAGCTTTTTATACAGAGTTGTGGAGAAAATAGGACAAGGAAGGCATGTTGGATATGCTTGCCACTTTGAGTTATTCGTAAAAATAATAAAGGCGAGATTCAAATAATTAAAAAATAAATAAATAACTATAAAATATAATAAAAATGGACATAGCTATGGTAATACATTTAAAGGGCAGGGACATTGGGAAGAAGGTTGCTTGTATCAAAATATTTTCAATATCCCATATTGTGCAACATGATTTAAGCATCAGCTAGTTACAATTAGTAAGCCACTGGTTACAAATCAAAATTCAGTTCATGTATTAAAACATGCAATTGTAAATTTTGAAGCAAGATTTAAGTTAAAAATGAAAAAAAAAATTACTAGAGGAGTCTTTAGTTATTTTTCTCTTTTTAAATTTCAGGTATCCATCTAATTAGGATCAGAGAGCAGGATTTTAATGGGGGAAGGGTGTTTTTTTTTCTTCTTTTCATTAAGTGATGACTGAAAATTGAGAAATTAATTGAAGCATTTGGTGTTGCCATCTGGTGATAATAGGTGAAATCACAATTTTAAAAAAATGAATTGTTTGCTTAGCTGTTATTTCTGTAGTTTTTGCAGAAGTTCCTGAGGAACCTCTGCAAAAACTACTTAGCATCTGCTCTGCCAAACTAAACCTATCTTTCCCAGCCAGGCTGACCATGTAGCTCCCTGAAGGAGCCGTTAAAGTAAACGGTGCTGCGCAGGGACTACCTTCAGGCTTCCATAAAATCCTGAAAAAACACAGCTGCTTGAATAAAAAGCGAAGAGGCACTGTGTGCTCATGCAGAGTCCAAAGCACCCTTTGAATCATTTTGAAAGCGTACATGGGGCTGTAGAAAATGCCAGAGAACTTGCTGCAAAAGCATTCATATTGTTCAAAGAGGCAGCTTTCTGGGACCGGACGTTTCTAACAGAAATGTATAAGGGGGCAGAGGAATCCCCAGGAACCCTGCTTCAGCCCCTTCCCCTACTATCATTATAGACAATGATGGGAGCATTCAAGGGATTCTCCGCTGAGCCCACTTCCCTGTTCATTTTTTATTTCTGCTTCCTAAAACCACGCAGGTTAGATGGGGAAGTTTGGTAGGGCAGCCTACAGGCCAGATGTTTCTTCACCTTTAATGATAAAAAGTCACATTTACCATCTCATGTTATGGAGGGAGAACTGGAGAGAGGTTTGTTACTGTGATTTAATTAGCTCACAGCAGAATTAAATCACTGCCATTTTTTATTTCACCTTTATTATTTTTATAAATACCATGTTTCCCCAAAAATAAGACCCTCTCTTATATTTTTTGAACCCCAAAATAAGCGCTTGGCCTTATTTTTGAGGAGGTATTATCATTTTGGGGCGCATGGAGCAAGACGGGGTTCCTCTTGCCATCTTACCTGATTTCCAGCCCTGTCTCCATAACACTAACCAGAGGAAATGTTGGGGATCGGCTGCGCATGCACTTAAATATTTGGGAGGGCTTATTTTCGGGGGAGGGCTTATTTTAGCGCATGGGCTCAAAAGCCCAATTGGGTTTATTATCCAAGGAGGTCTTATTTTCAGGGAAACAGTGTAACACAAAGCCGAGAAAATATATAATACTCCTTCCTCCTATTTTCCACACAACAACAATCCTGTGAGGTGGGTTGGGCTGAGAGAGAATGGCTGGCCCAAAGTCACCTAACTGGCTTTCAGACTTAAGGAGGGACTAGAACTCACAGTGTTCTGGTGATTGGCCCAAAGTCACCCAGCTGGCATTCATGTCTAAGACAGGACTAGAATTCACTGTCTCCTGGTTTCTAGGCCAGCAACATTAACCACTAGACCAAAGTATATATTACCTCAGTTTTTTAGCCACTCTCTATCATCCCTGTTGGCATCTCTTAGTGACTAATATAGGACATTTCTTCACTAGAAGAAAAAGACACTTATAGTCTTTCTCCATTAACGAATGAAAGTGGTCTTCAACCATCCTCGAGTTGGCAGAAGCTGGACTGGCATCAAATTTGCTATCCCCAATGCTGTCTGCTTTCCTGCATCTGTTCCCAGCCACCACCGCTTCCCTCCCAAGATGATGAGTGGCAAAGCTTAATGAATTTTGCACCCTTTGAGGCTGCCCTTGGACAGTGTCACAATCAGGGGAAAATAGTGCTTTAACAGCAGTAGAATAGCGAGCTTTTCACTCTTGGGCCTGGGATAAAAAAAGTTGCCAGAGCATGTATGGTCCATAATTTGAATTTGGACCAAAAGGAGAAAAGCCTATATATCCTTCAGGCACTATAAAACCTGTCCCTCTTCTTGTTATCTGTAGCAGTGATAGTTGTGTGACCCTAACAGTGTTTATCTCTCTCAGGGATTTTAAGATGGGTGGACTTCAACTTCCAGAATTCCCCAGTGAGCTTCAAGCTCTAAGTCACTATCCCAGAAACATTCAACTCATCACATAATTAAAGAGGACATAACTTTGTTGTCATTAGCATTTCTCCAGTCTTCTTCCTTTCTAATTGTTGCAATGGCAGAAAAGAAGTAAATAATACTGGGTAATTTAAAAACACCTGGGTTTTTTCTAATCTCCTGTTCTGCTTTTGTAAACATAGTTCTTTATAAAGCATATGAAAGTTGGGCTTTTCTCTTATTTTTCCAAATTCTCCCCTTATATTTGTACAAGATACATCTGAGAACACTGACCTGGCTATATTTCTATGTATGAATTTTTATTTATTTTCCCTCCTACAATATAATACTGTAATGTATTTGAATTTTAGGAGGGAAAATTGGGCGGGAAAATGCACGTTGCTGATTGGTTGATGCCTCAGCCTAAATACTATATAAAGAGAGGTTTTTGCCTGTTGGCTTTTGCTGGGATTCACAATAAACTAAAGAGCTGTTGTCACTTGCATCGTCTCCTGCCTCTTCATTGCCCAAACTTAACATTGGCGACGAGGATGGGATATTGAAGGCAGTGAGACTAGGAAAAGAGCTGAAGGAGCAACTTAGTTTCAAACCCAGCCAGTCATCCAGAGCGGATACATAGCGATGTCTAGCTATACGCCGCCAGCACCATTCGACCAAGCCAAGGAGAAATGGGGGTCGTACATGGCTCGTTTCGAATGTTTCCTCGAAGCCAATGACCTGCAAGGAGTAACGGATAATCGGAAGCGCGCTTACTTCCTGAGCCACTGTGGGCCAGAAGTCTTCGATACCGCCGAATCGCTGTCGGAACCAACGCCTGTCCAGTCGGTGCCATGGCCAGTGCTACAGATGACGCTACGAGCACACTACGTGCTGGTGCCATCGAAGTTCGTACAACGTTTCGAGCTAAGGCAAAGAGTTCAGCGAGAGGGCGAATCGATAAGCGTGTACATGGCCGCATTAAGGAAAGCCGCAACCCACTGTGAGTATAGGGACTGGGAGGACACTTTATTAGAACAACTCATTTGTGGGGTCAGGGACATCCGACTACAGAGGTGGCTGCTGTCGAAAAGCAACCTAACCCTAGCGATAGCCCTGGATGAGGCCAGGGCGCACGAGATGTCCACCAAAGCGGTGGAAACCCTACAGAAGCCGAACGCACCAAATTCCTCAGCAAAAGCAATGCCGGTCCACAGCGAAGAGATCCAGGCAGAATGGGAAGATGAAGACGAGAAAGAGGTTTTCCACACCGGGAGGCCGGAAAGAGGCGACCGTGACGAGTGCATGAGTTGCGGAGGCCAACACCAATGACAGAATTGCAGGTTCAAGGACGCAATTTGTCGGCGGTGTGAAAAGAAAGGACATATAGCTCAGGCCTGCCGAGCCTCCCAACCTTCCCGCCAAAAATTCAAACCAGCCAATCAACAGGGCGCCGGTTCCGCGAAGTGGCCAGGGACTGGCCAGTTCAAAAAAGGTGCGAAGTCAAATCACACCACTGTGCGAGTGGGCCATGCATCGACACGGCTAGAAAAGAAAATATTCACTAAGACCTACGTTGAAGGAGTGCAGTGTAAAATGGAGGTGGATACCGGCTCATCAATCACGATTATGTCTTGGGACACAATCGCGAGGGACCTGCCAGAAGTCACGAAACGCCAGCTGCAACCCCAAAAGCTGAGAGTGCAAGACTAGCAAGGAAACCGAATCCCTGTTCGAGGAGTCACGTCGGTCAGAGTGAGATATGGACATTTCAAGAAAACCCTGCCAATCACCATCGTAGATGGAAATCTGCCCAGCTTATTAGGTCTGGACTGGTTCCGAGCCTTGGGAATGGGCATAACCGGAATTCACAGAAGTGGAGTCAACCTGAAGGACGAATTGCTGAGGGAATTCGAGGACGTTTTTCAGGACAGCCTGGGCAAGTACGTGGGGACCCCCATTTCATTCAATTTAGACTCCCAGGTAGCTCCCATTAGATTAAAAGCTAGGAGGGTTCCATTCGCTCTCAAACCCAAGATTGACAGGGAACTAGATAAATAAGTAAGCCAGGGAATATTAGTCCCTGTCGACCATGCAAAATGGGAGACACCAATAGTGACCCCAGTCAAACCGGACGGATCAGTCCGTATTTGTGCTGACTATAAGGCAACGCTTAACAAAGCACTGCAAAAGAGTGCTTACCCCGTCCCCATAGTGCAACATTTGTTGCACTCGTTAGGGCAGGGACAGGACTTTGCCAAACTCGATCTGGCTCAAGCCTACCAACAATTACCAGTTGACAACGAAACAGCCGAAGCACAGACGATTGTCACATACCGGGGCGCTTTTAAATGCACTCGACTTCAGTTCGGAGTTAGTGTAGCCCCTGGGTTATTCCAAAACCTCATGGAACGGCTTCTACAGGGTCTACCGGGAGTAGTCCCATATTTTGACGATGTACTGATATCAGCAGAAAACTTGGAAGAATTAGGGGTCAAATTGTGGAAGGTTTTGGGCATTTTCAGGTCTGCGGGGCTTAAGGTTAAACTCAACAAATGCTAGATAGGAGTTGAATCTGTAGAATTCTTGGGTTACCAGATAGATAAGGATGCATCCACCCAACTGAGAGCAAAGTGCGAGCCATTAGAAAGGCTCCACCCCCAAAAAACAAAGCAGAATTACAAGCATTTTTGGGGCTTGTAAACTTCTATGCCGTATTTAAAAAAATCAATTAAATTAAAAAAAAGGAAAGTGCTTCAGTATCAAACAAAACCCCTACCGCCCACCATGAAAGCTGGAATGCCCACTAGTGGATGGTAGGGACCAGGTTGACTACCACTGCCCTAAATGTTCCCTTGACTTTGGCAGACAATAGGATTTATTTTTATTTATTTATTTAGAGCCAACCACTCACTTTCAGTGATTCTGGGTGGCTTACAAAATCCTTATGGGGGAAGAAATATACAAGTAGTCCTTGACTAATTACCACAATTCAGCCCAAAATTTCTGTTTGTAAGCAAGACAGTTGTTAAGTGAGTTTTCTCCATTTAACGGTCTTTCTTGCCCCAGTTGTTAAGTGAATCATTGCCGTTGTTAAGTTAATAACATGGTTGTTAAATGAATCTGACTTCCCTATTGACTTTTCTTTTCTTTTCTTTTTTTGAAAAAAGTTTTCTTTATTTTTTTAAAAAAACAAACAAACCATATAAAAGTCCTTTTGAACAAAATATCAGTCAGGTACATAATTAAACACATTTCAAATTTCACCCCCTCATTGTATTGTTTATCCAGTATTTTTCCCTTCCCCTCTTAAAATTTTATTATTTGCACATTTCTATCAAAACATTTGTTCCACCCCTCTATCCTGAGATTGATGTTAAATCAAGTCTAGTTTCCATATTTTTGCCCCCTTTCTTGGCCCCCACTTCTTCATTAAACAAAATACAACCATAATTATCTCTAATTTTATCGAAGACAGACCAGTAACTAAAAAAGAAAATAGAACAAGCTGATATCTATAAAAATCTCTCACACATTAAATCTTACCTTTTAGTTTCAAAAAGGTCCCCCATCACTTATTATTTCATAATCCCATTCCAAATAAAAGAAAAAAAATAAAAATAATAAACAAAATGAAAAGAGCAAAGTGAAAAGGAGCGAACATGTCTCATTTCTCACATAATTCCATGCTTGTATTCAAATATTCTATTGAAAGTTTTATCTTAAATTATTTCAATTTCATTACATATGCTTAAAATTTTCATATTTTCATCTTATTAAATTTCTTAATACCCCATTCCTCCTTTTCTCAACATTTTTATAATCCTCTGATGATCTTTAATACAAATTTTAGCTTTACATTATTATATCATGCTTTTTGTATTCTTGACTATCATTGCTGCAAGCAGCTCTTGTCTTTAATATTCCAGTTCTGTAGTCATTTTTTATATTTCTTGCTTAGATGTCATTTGTATATTTCTCTTGTTATCCATTGTTTTCTGCTTTGTTCTTTGCTGTTATAAGTCTTAAAGTTCAGCCATCTGGTTGCTAAAATCCTTCTTTGAAATTGTCCTGAAATCACAAAGACATTTCCCTCCTATATTTCTTCTTCTGCCTTTAGGTGTCAGTCTTTAGTTTACAGTTTCAATCCACAATTAACAAAGTATCCATTTTGTCTGTAAAATAGAGCCACACTTTTTTTTTCTGTATCAATTTGTTTCCCTTTTTCAGTCCCGTTTAAATAGTTTCATTGTAATCCTTTAAGTCCAAATTTCTAAAGAATAGAGGAACTGGGAGATGTTCGATTAAAATCCATTTTTAAAGTCTTAGTTAAATCCTTTCTTTTTTCTTCTTGCTTGTAATCTTTAAATAATCAATAAAAACTTCCAAAATTCTCCAAAATCAATTTTAATTAGAAGTCTTATTTTCTCTGTTTCTCTATTTAATTAGGGCTCTAGACTTAGGTTCCAAGCCAAATTTTGTTAGGTTTTAAGTATCATTAATTATTTCCTTCCGTTTTCATTTCCTGTTTAAATTAGCTGCTATTTCTCAATTTTTCTTTAAAAGCTTATTGGCAAAATTACTCCTCTTCATGAGCTGATATTAACTCACCCGGCTTCAATATTTTATTCATTGTTTGTGCTTTATCTTCCTGCTCGTTCTTTGTGGCCGTCCCGATGGCTGCGGTCCTCCTTGCTGAGTCGAGGGGGGGGGGGAAACTGGAGCTGCAGGGAATTTGCAACTTCCCTGTTCATTCCAGCAGTTCCCTCATTCTTCGCTGCCCCTGCAGGGCAGCTATGGTCCGAGCCGGACCCCCATATCGAAAGGATTTTCGGCACTCACCCCAGGGCTCTCGAGGTTCGCATCTGTTCCATTGTGACACTGGCCACGCCTCCCAAATCCCCTATTGGCTTTTCTTTTCAAAAGGTCACAAAAGGTGATCACACAACCCCAGGACACTGCAACCATCATAAATATGAGTCAGTTGTCAAGTGTCTGAATTTTGTTCAAGTGACCATGGGGATGCTGCAACAATTATAAGTGTGAAAAAGGTCATAAGTCACCTTTTTCAATGCTGTTGTAACATCAGTTACTAAATGGTTATAAGTGGACAACCAGCTGTACTTTCTACTTTTTTCAGCTGTTCCTTTTAACCATCCAGAAGAATATTCTAGGGCAGACCTCAGAGAGTGACTGTTTTGTGGGGAGGGTGGGAATACCATAATTGAGCAAGACTTTGCTGAGATCATACATCCAAAATTATCAGGTGGTTTATGAAGATCTCAACAAACATATTGGGTTTTTAACATAACAATTGCCCGAACCCCCAAAATGCAATGGGAGTATGCAACACCCCCCTCCATGCTTCGTTCCCCGTACATGTACGGCAGAGCCCCAGTGACCAGCTGACTGGTGGGAGTCACGCACGCATGCACAGCAGATCTGAATTGGGGTGACAGCTCACGTGCCATAGGTTCGCCATTTTAGGTCTAGACATTAGTCAGCAGAATAATTAGCACATTGCAAAACAATGTTTTTGTTTTGTAACTTCATTTGTTAAATAAAATGTCCAAAACTCCTTGAAGTTTTGTTTGTTTTATTCAGATATATAAATTGTTTTGAACATCCTCCCTTTGTTAACTTCTCTGTCTATGCAACTTCCTTGCTTTGGTAACTGTAGTCTAAGAACTAAAATCAAATGAGGATTCAAGTTCTCCTTTGTTAGCTAACTAGAATAAGTCCTGATTTCTCACATTTAAGGAAATTTGCTTTAGTCAAACTCCCCAAAAACACTCATTCCCCCTCCTTGCTTCCCAAATAATGGGGAAGAGAAGCACATGAACACTTGAGACTCGTCAGTAAACATTGTATACCAACACCATCCCCTCACCATCAGTTTTACAATATAAAATAACACATTAGTAGTATGATTAGCGTAATCTAAACAATATAAGCCACAGAACAATGGTTGCTAATTTGGAATGATTAGGCTTGAAGTATAAGGAGCTGAACCAAATCATATATATATTGGCAAATATATAAATGTAATTAATAAAGATCAGTATGATTATTCTGGTGGTACTTAGTTGGTATTAGCCATGGCTTTTCATCTCTATGACCAGATTTACAGAATAAACCACAACTGGCTGAATTCATGCAGCCATAATATGGCTTTGCTGCATGAACTCAGCCAATTGTGGTTTATTCTGTAAATTTGGCCATCTGGCTCTGGCTCTATCTATCTGTAGTATTAACACTTGGTTTCAGCTAAGTATACTGTACAAATTCAGCCATTGGTTATTGTTTTTTTCTTCAGAAAAATGCATTGCGTGAATTTAGCTGCCATGACACATACTAAAAATCAGATTATTTAGCTATTCTCAGGTTACACAGGCATTCACTTTTCAGGACCTAAAATCACTGTCTTTTGATTCATAGGTGACAAAATGTGTCCCACCATCTTTTTACCTGGATCAGCCTTCCATGTGTTGCTGCAAATCCAGTTTCTTAAATTCAAGATTCCTACATTCCTTCAAGAAAAAATCACTGGCTTCATGTAAGATGCAGATTACATCTGTGCCAGCACCAAGTAATTGTAACATCATATTGCACGAGGGGCAGCGAGTGGCATTCCTTGAGCAAAACTAGTCAGATCCCCAGAACACAATTTTACTACTAAGGAAAGGGACTAGTGTGGCTAAGTCAAGGATCTCTTTGGGTATTGGTCAAAAGGCAGGGGATTAGACTAAAAGCATCCTTCTCCATTTTGGAGCATCTTTGACTTAAATTCTATGCCCATCATCTTCAATCCATCCATTCTGCTACCAAGGATAATGAGAATTGTGATCCAAGGCACTTACTAAAAACCAGGTTAGGGAAGCTGGAGATAGAATTGGGATTCAGTGACTTAAAGACCAATCCTTCCCTTCTTGTTTATTTGAATGCATTTCACCTTTCACCTCTTCAAGATATAAATAATAGTCATTTGTCAAGAATAGTGGAAAAACCCAGAGTTTTAGCAAACCTGGCAGCAGAATACTACCTTCTCCCAAAGAGACAGATTCCCAGGCTTTGGGAGGGCTACACAACCAAAAAGTAGATTACACACAATGAAGCAAATGCAAATGAATCCTGGCTGGGTTTCATCTTTGCTGCCCTTTAAGATTGCATTGTGGGACCATGATTGCTTAATTCCCCTAGTATGGTTCCCAGATTCTAAACAACTGTGCTAGAAGCTCAACAGTTGCAATGAATGAGGATGTTAAATCAATTAAGTTAGCCAACTTGTTCCCTGAGAAATTATGTAGGGTTTGTTTTTTAATCTGTATTTTTATTTCATTTCTCTTGATTTTCTCTGATTGGCTGCTGAAATGCCTTCATGCAAAATTAATTCATTCTACAAGAATCTTGGTTCTCATAAATCTCCCAACAGAGGAATCTTCTAAAAATTCTTGACTTTAATTCCCCAAATCCTGAGGACCCATAGCCAAGTGACCATATTGACTGAGGATTGTAGAGGGTTGCTCCAGCTTATCTAGAATCTACCAATACAGAGAGGGTTCCTCCTGAAAGAGTAAATGAAGCTGTTCTTAAAGGAGCAGTAGGGCTTGATGTAGTATAAATAATTTTTGCTTTTGCTGTCAGTCACATACGTAATGAAGCTTTTGCCAGGACAAAAGTCTCAGATTGATAGTACTCTCAGTGCCCTTTGCCCCAACTGAGGAGCCCAGAGTTGGGTGTATGATTAGAAAACACCCTGGCATATTTTCATTCCTTCAGCAGCAGGTTTGTGATCTTGAACAGGGGAAAAAACCTTGAACACTACAGCAAGCAGATAATTCCAGGGTAAGGAAACGCTCTATATTACTTAAGTCCAAAGTTCAAACAAGAAACCAAACCCAGAATCTCTGATTCCTTCTGTATATTTTTTGGCTAATTAAGTATAGTATTCAATTTTCCCATTATCTGTTCCAAAGCCCCCAACGTTTGCATGTTATCTAACCGCATAGTAAGCAGAACTGTGCCAGTTCCGTTAGTATACCTAGATTTCAGTGCTATCTTTCATGGTCCCTAGCTATGAGGGGAAAAAAAATTGTTTTGATTCTTGGCAGGAGCCTGACCTTGCTGGTTGGCTGTTGAGCCAGACGAATGGCCTTAAACCTTTACCCATATTCTTGTAATTAGAGCTTTAAATCTCGCAGCTTTCCCTCTTTAAATTTCGTGCATCCACTTGCAAGTCAGAAGGCTTTTGCAGAGGGCTGAGACAACTTCCTTGACTTAGCAGACTAAGAAAATCATCTCAATGGATATCAGGAAACCTGGCTTGTAATTATTTTATCTAATGTTTATTATCCAGCTCTATAGAATTCAGGGATATTGTCTCTGTCCCAGGCTCTTGTCTGGTTGATCCCATTTTGTTCTCCCTCAAATCCTGGAACATTCCTGGAACTTGAGGCCACAGTTAATGGTCTTCTCCTGTGTTTGTTTGTTTGTTTGTTTGTTTTTTATGCCTTCAGATATACCATCAGCATGTTGTTTTGGCCTATGCTTCCTGTGTTCCTGGCTACCATGGGCATTTGTGGCTTTTGGGTTGTGTGAGTAATAAATGCATGGGGGGGGGGCAGCAAATAGGTGATGCTCAGGCACGTATCTGGAAGTGAAACACAAATTAGATTTTGTGTTGGGAGTGGGGATGGGAAGCTCAGAAGTAGCAGAAAAGTCCAGTTGAGTTCCTGGACTCATGCCTCATGAGGAAAATTGTGGGGAACTGGGTGAAGGTATGCTGCCAAGTATGATCAGATAAAAGACAGTTTTGTCCACAGTTGAATAGTAAGTGAGGCAAGAGCTCAAAAGAGACCCTTCCTAGTTCTTGGGCTCTAATAAAAGGGCTGGAGAATTGTACTTTTAGACTTGCAAGATTCCATCAAAGTGACTGTAGAATAAAGTGGAATTAGCTCATGTGGTCTGGTTTACCAAGACAGACAGACTCTTTGGCAGAAAAGGTTTTATAACAATGGATAGGAATCTTTATTCTTTCTCTGAGATCTAGGAAAATGGATTCTTATAAAAGATCTGATACATTAATTTAGGAGAGACCATTTTTCTCTCTGAAATGAGGGGTATCTAACATAATTAAATCTGCTACTTCCCATTCTTTTTTAACTATCACAATAGTTTGATCTGTGGCCATTTTTTGTTGCAGAAATTAACAGAAAACAGGTTTTTCTGTTAATTTCCTTTGCTGAAGGAACAATATGATGCATAATATGTTGCTTGATAAGATGCATATGTTAACAAAGAAAAGCAGGCAGGACCTCACCCTAGCCTATTCAGTTGTTAATGTTTTAATGGTACAAAATAGGGCTTCCTTTTAATAGTTAATTAGGCAGTTTGATCATCTTTCCACAAAGAATCTTTCTGTTAAAATGCTCTATAATCAGAGTAAACTGGCTTACTTTGGCATAATTGTGCAATTTGGTGGGAATTGTTGCATCTGTTTGGCAGTACAGTTCCTGCAGCACTTCAAAAAAATTGCAAAGTTTTAAATAGGGTGAATGGGCTTCAATTGTTAAGGAGTCACTGGCAGAATTACAGCTTGAACCCCAAATTGTGCTGCCTTTAATAATTCCAGATATTTGAAACAACAAGATTCACAAATTATGCTGAGTCAAAAAGTCTTCTGTACAATGTTGGCTATGTGACAAGTTCTTGTCCTTCTCCTTGGTAGCACATCTGGTAGATTAATATTAACATATGGACTCCAGATATTCAGAGATCTCCATTCTTAGAAATCCCATCAAACCTAATTTTTGAGGGCTTCAGATTAGAAAAAACTGATTTATATTAAAAATACATATGTCTGAGAAACCATTGCTAGGGGAAATGCTGGATGATCTGTACTAGGATTCTGTATACAGATAATCTTCAACCACAATTGAGCCTAACATATCTGTTGCTAAGCGAGATAGTTCTTCAATGAATTTTGCCCCATTTTACAACCTTTCTTGCCACAGTTGGTAAGTGAATCACTGCAGTTGTTAAGTTAGTAATACATTTGTCAAGTGAATTTAGCTTCTTCATGGACTTTGCTGGTCAGAAGGTCACAAAAGATGATCACATGACCCGGGGACACTGAAACCGTCATAAATATGAACCAGTTGCCAAGAGTCCAAATTTTGATCATGTGCAACAATCGTAAGTGTGAAAAACTGCCATAAGTCACTTTTTTCAGTGCCGTTATAACTTTAAACGGTCACTAAACAAATAGTTGTAAGTTGGGGATTACCTGTAGTTCAAAAAAGATGAAGAAAATATATTTGAATTTCATTCAGATAGAAAATTTATCTATTATTGTATTCAGGACCTGGGCTTTTTTTTTTCTTTTACATGAGTGTGAAAAAAATGCTAATTTTAATGGTGAGGCAAAGTTTCATATGGAACTAGCTGCTCTGTTCACACACAGTCCAAAAGACACTACTAAGGTGTGCACAGCTGTAATGTGTATTGTGTACCAGAAACATGTACTAGAAAGAAGGGCATGAAAATAGTATCACAACGAAACCCTCTCTACTTTAGTAAGTGTACATTAAGGATAATGGGGCTTCCATGGGGATGTCACACCCATCGCTTCCATATTTCTACCCACCCAAATGTGCCTGCAATACATTGTCTAAGACTAAGTTAATTAGGAATAACAAGCTAAGTTTTGATAAGATTGTTCTAGTTGTCTCACCAGGTTCTTATTTCTTCAGATTTGCTATGGCAGTTTCAAATGGCTCTGTCAATATTACCGAAACCTTTCCATATATCAGGTAAGGGGGGGGTTCAAATTCAGGTATTTTGGGGAGCAGGTAGGGGAGGTTACCCCACCAACCGAGAATTTTCCAGAGAATCTTCTTCTGTTCTGATCCTGTTTTCCCCCAATTCGTAAAGGCCAAGTTATCCCTGGTAGAGGTGAAGGACATTTTTGTAGTTGCCCCCATTTTATAGAACGGCCTCTCCAAGTTGTTCCCCTGCTTATATTTTTGTCACATGGTTTAAGATAGTATTTCCCAATCTTAGTAATTTCTGGTATGAATTTCAACTCCCAGAATTCTCCTCAGTGGCCATGCCTGACTGTGGGATTCTAGGGGTTGAAGTCCACATATTTGGAAATTGCCATGATGTGGTATAGCTCAGTGGTGAAATGTAAAATTTGCTACTACCAGTTCTGTGGGCGTGGCTTGGTGGTGGTGGTGGGTAATGTGACTGGGTGGGCATGGCCAACTTTTTTTTTTTTACTTTTAAAAGCATTTTTTCTACAAACTCTTCAGCAAAAGAGGTTGTTAAAAATGCTTTTAAAAGACTCCTCTCACGATCTCAGCTGAGCTGCACGATCATCAGAGGCTTTTCTTTTTACTTTTAAAAGCAATTTTCAGCTGAAGAAAAAATGCTTTTAAAAGTGGGGGAAAAAACCTCTGATGATCGCGCGGCTCAGCTGGGCATGGGGGGGAAGGAAGGGTCAGGGATTTTTGCTACCGGTTCTCGGAACCACACACTGCTATCGCTACTGGATCGGGTGATCCAGTCCAAACTGGGAGCATTTCACTCCTGGGATAGTTGTCCTAAATCAAAAGGGGTAAAAATGTAAATAAGCAAAAAACTGAGGATTTAGGTTAAAGTGGATAGATGGTTAAGAAAGAGTTTTGGGTAGGTGGAAGAAGTGTTTCATATCTTAAGTAGAAAACAATACAGATCATCCTCAACTTATGGCCACACTGGGGATCAAAATTTTCATTGCTAACGGTGATTATTATGTGAGCTACACTCAATTTTGCAACCTTTGCAACCACAGTTAAGCAAATAACTGCATCTAAGCGAATAATGTGGTCATTAAGCAAATCTGGCTCCCCCTATTGCATTGCTTGTCCAGAAGATGTCTGGGAAGGTGGCAAACGGTGATCACATGAGCCTAAGATTTTACAACCTTTATAGATGTATGCCATTCGCCAAGCGCCTGAATTTTGATCACATGCCCATGGGGATACTGAGATGGTCATAAGTTGAGAACTGATCATAATTCCCTTTTTTCATTACTGTTGAAACTTCAAACCATCACTGAACAAATGTTTTTGGAGGTCGAGGGCTACTTCATTGTTATTAATGTGTGTGAATAAATCATGTGCCAGTTGAGATATGGCATTATGTTAATCACCTTGCTCATCCAAATTAGCTTAAGAATCTGGCAAATCTAGTCTAAATATAATTGACTTTTATGTTTGATCTTGGGAAAATTGCAGAGATGGAGTAGAAACTATCTACCTTTCAAAAGATGCAGGAGAGAGGGAGGGCAAACAGGGCCATCAGATAGAAGGGGGCATTTATCTGCCTAGCCTAAGCCAGGAGCTCCAAAATGGTAACTTTAAGACTTGTGGACCTCAACTCCAAGAATTCCTCAGCCAGACTGACTATGGAATTCTGGAAATTGAAGTCCAAAAGACTTAAGTTTGCAAAGTTTGGAGACCCCTGGCCCAAGCTATAGACTGTGTCAACTTTCTTTTACACAGAAAACATTCCTTAATCCAAATATATATTAGAAAAGTCAAGTATTGGGGGATTTTTTTTAAAAAAATCAAGTTTGCTGTAGGAGTAAATTAATGGGAATTATAACCTAATGCAACCTAAATACCAGCCAGGGGAAAGGCAATCTTTGGCCTCTTTGAATATAACATCTTGGGATGGGACTTCTGAAGCAACAAGGAAAATAGCCGCAGCTTCTAAAATTGCACCTAGTTATGTGAAATTTCCTAATTTCTTGTTTCTCAGCACGTGTGGTGCTTACCCACCCCAGAGTTGCGTGTTTGGACAAATTCTTAATCTAGGAGCCTTTTTAGGTAAGATATTTCTCTCCATCTATTCCTCATATTGTAAACTGCTACAAGACCATGTAATTAATAGCTTAATACAACAATCAATTCAATAAGGAGGCTCAATCTGCTCTGGATCTGCCCTCAATCTGCAATGGATACTCCTGAATATGGGAATCACCCAGGGGTGGGGCTGCTGTGGGTTCACAGGGGTTTGGGAGAACCTCTAACTAAGATTCTGTGCAGTTCAGAGAACCCTCAAATCCCACCCCTGGCTGGCCCCCACCCACCCTGCCCTTCCCAGGAGTCCCCACACTGCCCATTTTGGATGTAAGTAAGTGCAGGGTGGGGGAAACGGGCCTACTGGAAGTTTGGAAAGGCCATAATGGGCCGTTTCCAGCCTCCAGAGGGCTTCCGGAGACTGGAGAGGCCCTTTTCGCCCTCCTAGAGGCTTGAGGAAAGCCTCCAGAGCCCAGGGAGGGCAAAAATATCCCTCCCCCATGGTGCAGAAAGCCGACTAGGCCACACACACCATGGCCACACACACCCAGCAACCAGGCAGAGACCCCCTTGCTAAAAATTTTGAAGCCCACCCCTCCATACTACCCCTTTCAGAAGAAGCCAGGGTGACTTGTTAAAACTATTTTTTTATTATTCAGATCTATTCCTTCTGTAGAGCTCATTTTTTTTAAAGAAAAAAAAAGGATTAAGGATTTTAGAATACAGAATGTGTTACACAATCCTCAAGCTTTACACAAAGTTATGGTTTATTAAATTGCATGAATCCAGACACTATGGCTGATAAATGTGTTCTTTGGTTCAATGACTTGTAGCATTCTTTTAGTTGGGCCAATGTTTCCAGTGAAGTGTTAATGCCAGTGGAATCTTTAGTGAAAGGCAGCAGATTGAAGGAAGCCAATAATGACGTTTTCCTTATCTTTCCTCTTTCTGCAATTAAGTGCAAGGCCAACTTGTTAGAATAACAATTAGTTTTGGCACTTCTTTTTTATCAAAGCTACATTGTTGCATTTCAAAGAATATTACTGTAGTCCCGAACTGTGACTAGTTCTTCACTCTCCTTTCTTATCCTGCAATTGTAAAGTAATTCTCCCCTGGAATCTCTATAGATATAGGCATGTGTAAACTGTCCTTGATTTACACATAAGATCTATAGTATGTAACTTTGGGATTCTTGCTCTTGGATACAACCAGGGACTTACCTAAGGGGTTGCCACAAGGAAGAGGGGGTCAAGTTATTCTCCAAAGCACCAGAGGGCAGGACAAGAAACAATGGATGAAAACTAATCAAGGAGAGAAGAAACCTGGAATTAAGGAGAAACTTCCTAACAGTGAGGGCAATTAACCAGTGGAACAGCTCGCCTTCAGAAATCGTGAACGCTCCATGAATGGAAGTTTTTAAGAAGAGACTAGAAAGTCACTTATCTGAAATGGTATAGGTTCTCCTGTTTGAGTAGGGGGCTGGACTAGAAGACCTCTAAGGTCCCTCCATCTCCTGTTCTGCTCTTTATTTATTTATTTATTTATTTTTGTCACAACATTATATACAAGCACATATAATGAAAGAAAACAGTGCTCTACGCTGTTCTGCTCTGCTCCACTACACTACACTATAACCTACTAGCCTGAAATAATAAAATGCTCAGCAAATTATTTCCATGTTAAAAAAAAATCAAAAGGGTAGCACCACCTTTTCTGAATAACAAATGTAATTAAAAGGCATTAGCTCAGCTTCAAATCTGGAAAAGGTATGCCTTTTAATACAAATTGTTACTCAGAAAAGATACTCTCTGACTCCTGCATTTCTGCTAGGATAAACTGAGCATAGTTCTACTATACTGCCTGCAAGAGGCACTATTTCCACGTGTTAGTGTTTCTTGAGTGAGTTTTTCACCATGCTTAAGTATTGAACAAACCAACCAAAGGTGATTTTTTTTCAGTGAACCGTGTTGAAAGAAACCATAGCTTGGGATAATGTCTGAACCAACCAGCATGATCTGTTCAAGCACCATTGCAATTACTTGTTCTCTGCTGTCTTTCAAAGAATGTGGATCATTTACCATTGTGGAAGGAAGGAAAGGAGGGACGGGGGCGGGGATACGCTTATCTATGTAAAGAGCAGCAAATTCTTTTAGGCATGTGTCTAACAACAGTGGGTCAGCATATTAAGCTATAAATCTATCTGACAAAAAAATGATCAAAATTTATTTCACTGTTATTTTCAGGTATGGTGGTGTGCTTTATAAAGTACATACAAGTCCGAGATTATGGCTATCGCTCCCGTCTGAATCTATTTGGACTTATTTTAGGTCTACTTTGTGCCTTTGGTGCAACATTAGTGGGGAATTTCCAGGTAAGCTACCACTGAGATCAGTGGTGGGATTCAAATAATTTAACAACAGGTTCTATCAGCGTGGCTAGGTGGTCATGTGACAGGGTGGGTGTGGCTAGGTGGTCATGTGACAGGGTGGGTGTGGCTAATTCAATGTCACTCACGTTAAGTGGTGTACTTTCATAGACCACTGAAAGATGGAAATGGCTCACATGCTTTGCCCAAGAGTGTGATAGACTACAGGGTTTTAAGGGGCTGCCACAAAGAAGGGGGGGTGCAATGTATTTTCCAAAGAAGCAGAAGGCAAAACAAGAAGCAATGGATGGAAACTCAACAAAGAGGAGCAACCTAAAACTAAGGGGAAATTTCCTGACAGTGAGAACAACCAGTGGAACTGCTTGTTTCCCAAGTTCTGGCTGCTTCCACAATGGAGGTTTCCAAGAGGAGACGGGACCGCCACTTCTCTGAAATGGTATAGGGTTCACACACACACCCCCAAGGTCCCTTCTAAGTGCTATTCTGTTATTCTGACACCTTTCCCAGGCCCTCTATTCAGATTTTGGCATCCTCAGTTTTCCTACCTGAGCAGGGGGTTGGACTAGAAGACCTCCAAAGTCCCTTTCAATTCTCTTATTCTGTTATTCCTGAGCTAAATAGCTAAGACCCTCATTGGGGCCCTATCTCTTTTGCTCCCTCTGGAGCTGAGCTGCCTCTAGACATTCATTTTAGTAAGATTTTTAGAAACCTGCAGTTGAAAGTTCTTCATGTCTCCTTACCCTGAAGACCCAATTTCATTTGGAATTTAATCCCAAAATGATTGCCCTTTTACCATTTCTTTTGACACTTCTCCAAAATGCACCCCCAAGAAGCCACATGTCAAAAGGCAGCAGGGCTGCTGGTAGCCAAGTGCTAAGGCAGGATTTATCTCAAACCCTCACTGTCTCTCATTATAATCTTTCTTTCTTCCTCCCTCCCTCCCTCCCTCCCTCCCTCCCTCCCTGCTTCCTCCTTCTCTCCTTTTTATTTCCATCTCCTTCCTTCCTTCCTACTCCCTCCTTCTCTCCTTTTTATTCCCATCTTCTTTCCTTTTTTCCCCTCCCTTCCATTTCCTAGGGGAGAAGGCGACTTCCCCTCCCCCCCCAACTTTTAAATGTCACCCTTATTAAGAGCCAGGGATGCTTGCTCAGATACCTGCTGCTTGTTTTTTCCCAAAAACGAAATTGCTGGCCCAGGGTCAGCATCGTAACTTTTTTAAGGATTTCAAAAGCTGTTCTTTTAACTTTGTGGTCTGGCTTTTTGGGACAACCCCCCCTCCCCCCCCCAACTGCACCTCCTTTGTTTCCAAGAAAAAAAGAAAATCGGAGGAAGGGAGAAAAAAAGCCACACACATACGCACAGAGGTTGGAGAGCTCTCTTGCTCTCTCTCTCTCCAAGCAGCCCCATGTGCACACAGACACCCCATTTGCGCTTCCTAGCAGGAAGAGGCGTTGCTGTTTTGTTTGCAGCCAACGGAGCCACTGAGTGACCTGATGGAAGCTGATCCCAGTGTAGGGAAGACTGCGGGTTAGTTTGAGGAGGCAAATTACACACACCCCCGCTTCGCTATCAAAGTGGATGCTGCACTGCAATGTAGAAATGGGAAATGGAGCAGACAATACAAGGGAAGGAGTTGCAGCAGGAAGAAGAGAGTTTGCCACCACTTGCCCCACCCGCCACCCGCCAGAAGCCTTCACTTTCCCCAAGCATTTTTTTGCCTACCTGATTTCCAGCTCCATAGCATTTCTTGCTATTGTGTGCAGGAAAACAAAAGTTTGTGGGATTTTTCTCTTTTGCAAGAAGTTGAAATTGATTGATTGCACTTTATTTTTAGTCCCACAACATTTTATTTCCCTGCACAAGAAACATGACGGAGAAATGCAATGGAACTGAAAATCAGGTAAGCTTCCGCCGCCCCCTACCCCCCCCTGCAATGGCAGTAGCCGCGCACCTTCTACCTCCCCCCTAGAGCCCTTGAGGCTTGTAATCTCCTACTGCCCATGGTGTGCTGGCAGGTAGAAGGCCCCTGGGTCCCATGCCCTCTCCTTCCCACCTCTTCCTTGCTGCACGCACAGGTAGGGACATTGCTTTCTCAGGTGGGGGTGGGGTGGTCCCAGGGAAAGGACAGCAAGCAGGGCATAGAGGCACCCGGGCCAAGCCTTAGATCTGCGCTGCCACCTTGGCCCCGCCCCCGGGCGTGCACACAGGAGGCTCCAAGTGTGCAAGGGCTGGCCTGGCATCCTGGGTGAAGGGCAGCGCTCAGCAAGTAGTACCCAGGGTCGCCAGGCCCTGTGAGCTTGCCTCCTCGTATGCGCACACCCAGAGGGCAGGGTCAGGAGGAGAGGGGCGGAGCGGGGCCAGTCAGCAATTTAACAACTGGTTCGGCCGAAGTGGCGAGAACCAGTTGAATCCCACCACTGACTGAGATGTAAAAAGACCAGAGCTGGGGGAAGAGAAAGTCAAGGAATCTCCATAGATAAAAATCTAGATGGAAATCATAGACAGAATCTCCATAGACTAGTGTTGGCGAAACTTTTTGGCACTGAGTTCTGAAATGGGAACGTGTGTGCGCGCACCCACATGCCGGGAACCAGAAGAGCAGATGATATTCCGGTTTCCAGCACGCACATGTGTGCCGGCCACCTGGTCTTCCAGTTTGTGGTGCTGATGCGCACGTGAAGACCATCTGTCTAGTGTGCATGCGCCAGCTCCGCCTGGCCTTTCGGGGGGGCCTCATGCCTCCCTGCCAACCCCCCTGGTCCCCGTTGGGGTGGCGGGACATCTCCACCAATGACCTGCTTCCACCACCCCAGGGAGGGAGAGAAAGTTGGGTAGGGAATGCTACCTCCCTCTGCTGGAAAGCCGGATCCCTTCCCAGCCTCGAAGGGAAGGTGCATTGGTGTTCCCGGGGTTCAGGTTGGGGGACCAGCAGATGGGAGAGCTTCACCCCAATTCTGGCCAGGATAAAGCACCCCCCCCCCCAGCCTACCACTGAGAACAAGCCAGCACAGCCCACTCGCTTCCCAGCCGCTTCCCAGCTGGCGTGCCTCTTACTCCTTGGCACAGAGGTGAAATCTAAAAATTTTCTGTGGGCGTAGCTTAATTGGTGGGCATGGCTTGATGGTCAGGTGACTGAATGGGCATGGCCAATAATAATATATAATAAACTATACAAAACTTGGGAGCGCACCGGTCTACCTTATTTAAAAATAGAGGCACTGGTCTACCAATTGCCTTTTTTTGGGAGGCACCGATCTACCTTCTTTAAAAATAGAGACACCGGTCTACTAGCCGCCTACAGCACTGATCAGCTGTAGTGCGGTCCTTTGAAGCACCACAACAGTCATTTAAGGCCGTTTGCAGCTATATCACCACTGAGAGCTTAAGGGACAGAGAAAAGGAACAGCGATGCATGGGCAGTAGGGAGGGGCAGGTATTTTTGCTACCAGTTCTCCGAACTACCTGCCCCCATCACTACCAGATTGTGCGATCCGGTCTGAACTGGGAGCATTTCACACCTGCCTTGGCAGCAGCTTCCTGGCCAGCGCACCTCTTACCCCTTGGTGGCGTCTTCCCGCTTTCCAGCCAGTGCTCCTCTTACCCCTCGGTGGCATCTCCATGCATGAGCAGTGCTCACCTCCGGCCATCCTGGGGCAGCTCGCCTCCCCAACAGCAGCTCCTTTTCCTCATGGCCGCTTCAGCATCCCGGCCGGAAGCAGCAGCGGAAAAACCGCTGCCATCCCCTCACCCCTCGCAGCAGTAGGAGCTGCTGGCGGGGTGGCCAGCTGCCCATCCAGCAAATGCTGCCCCATTGCCACATGTGTCTGAGCCAGTCAGGCGCTCTGGACCACAGATGGGCGTCAGTGCCCTGGGCTGGGGGGCTGGGGCTGTGCAAGAAGTTCACTTGGGCAGGGAGGGAGGGAAGCCCCAGTGCACCCATCTGGGCTGGCAGTTCTGCTCCCCTTGCTCTTCCGGGTTCCAGTGCATGGAGGAGTGCTGGAAACCGGAAGAGCAGCTGCCTGGTGCGCATGTGTATGCCGGGAAGATGATCTTCTGGTTTCTGGTATTTAAGTGTGCACTAGTCAGGTGATCTTTGCACATGCATGTGTGCCAGAAACCAGAAGACCACGTGGCCAGCATGCGCATGGCTGTTTTTTCGGTTTCTGGCACTTACGTTCATGCAAAGACCAGCTGGCCTGTGCGCCGGAAGCCAGAAGAGCAACAGGTGGCAGCTCGCATGCCCAGTGAAATAGCTCAGTGTGCTACTTCCAGCACACGTGCCATAGGTTCACCATCACAGCCATAGACAAAAAGTCAGGGTTCTACACTGTTGCATAGTTTCAGTCCCTAAATCTAAAAAAAAATCCCTCCACCTTTTGAAGTTGATCTACACTGAGTCTCATTACCCCACAGCTTAATTCAAGACCCTGGTGGTTAGAATGCAGTAGTGCAGACTGCCTCTGTCCACTGCCAGGAGTTCAATCCTGACCGGCTAAAGGTTGACTCAGCCTTTCAAAATCGGTAAAATTAGACCCAAATTGGGGGCAATATGCAGTAATAAACTGGATTGATTGATTGAATGGTTATAACTCAAGGAATGCCTGTACAACAGCAGTCCTGCCTTGTGCAAGAGTCACTACTGAGAAGAGAACAAACTATTTTTATTTAAGAGATGACACACGTCGCAAAAATGAAAAGATGTGTTATCCCACCATTACACCACCTTTATTTTGTCTAAGTCAAGATGGCATACACAATGATTCCTTGTCCTATTTTTCCCATGACCACAATGCCACGTGTGGGTGTGGGCTGAGACAGTGTGACTGGCCCAAAGTTATTCATCCTTCCTACCTAAGAAGGACTCACAATCCCCCCATTTCTAACTCAGCTCTTTAACCAAATGGGTTCTCATTATTGAGATCCTTTCATTTCAATCAGCACTAAGGGCTATTAAGAGTTTTTCCCCTCGGGGACAAATCTAGCCTCTGAAGCTGGGAAGCAGCACTTTTCCAATGTATACTACAGTTAGTCCTCGAGTTACAACAGTTCATTTGGCGACTGTTCAAAATTGCAACAGCACTGAAAAAAGTGACTTATGACCGTTTTTCATGCCACTGTCACAGCATCCCATGATCATGTGAACAAAATCCAGATGCTTAGCAACTGACTTATATTTATGACCGATGCAGTCATGTGATCACATTTTGTGATATTTCTGCAAGCAAAGTCAGTGAGGAAGCCAGACTCACTCAATAACCATATTACTAGCTTAACAACTGCGGTGATTCACTTAACAGCTTTGGGAAAAAAGGTCATAAAATAGGCAAAATTTACTTAATATATGACTCGCTTAACAACATAAATTTTAAGCTCCATTATAAGTCCTGGACTACCTGTTATTTGATTGCACAACCTATATAATTATGTTCTACCTATTATGTTCTTCCATTTAAAGACATGGAATAACCCTTCTATCTTTCCCTCTTTTGCAGCAATATAACGAACTGGAAGTCCACGTTACCGGCGCCTTCTTGGCTTTTGTGATTGGCAACCTTTATTTCTGGGTCCAAACCATTCTGACCAAGAAAGTGAGACCAAGACATGGAGGAACCTGGATTGGACCACTCCGCTTCTTTCTTAGCCTTTGTGGTTCCATTTTGTTTATTTCCAGTATCCTGAATAAGAGATCGGTACAGCTGGAACATGGGGGTGGGCCGGTGGGTGGGGAGGAATTGCAGTTCTGGAGTAGAGGCGTCTGGGAAGAGATGGTGAAGCTGGAGCTAGCAGTCTTTAGGGATGAAGGGTAAGGAGAGGTAGAATCCTTGTTACTATCGCCCTAAGGTTTGTTTGGAAGAGGCATGAGCAGTAGTGGGATTCAAATTTTTTTACTACCGGTTCTGTGGGCATGGCTTGGTGGGCATGGCAGGGGAAGGATACTGTAAAATCTCCATTCCCTCCCCATTCCAAGGGAAGGATACTGTAAAATCTCCATTCCCTCCCCAGTCCAGGGGAAGCCTGCTGGAAAATCCTCATTTCCTCGCGATCAGCTGGGATTCGGGAGGCAGAGAATAGATGGGGACAGGGCCTGTCAGAGGTGGTATTTACAGATTCTCCAAATTACTCAAAATTTCCATTACCGGTTCTCCAGAACTGGTCAGAACCTGCTGAATACCACCTCTGGACATGAACCTCATGAGATTTTTCTCCAAACATGTGTTAAAGAGTGTTGCAAGATCAGCGAGGTCTTCAGATCTTTAGGGAATGTCCCAAAGGTGGTTTTTGTTTTTGTTTTTCAAAAGAAAATTGGACTTTTTTTGTTTTTCTTTGAAGACATTTTGCTTCTCATCTGAGAAGCGAAATGTCTTCAAGGAAAAACAAAGGAAGTCCAGTTTCCTTTTGAAAAAAGCACTTTTGGGACAACCATAGCCTGGATGACTAAGAATCTCCATAGATCTTTAAGGAATGGTGTTGAAGAATCTCTTATTAAGAGCCTGGAAACACTTTCCCCAAGGCTGGTATAAGAAAGTAATCCTGTCAGGCTCCTGATATGTCCCTTAAAATTCATAGTAAGGAGTCTTGTATATTTGTTTTCCCATTTAGCCAGCTGACCTATCCTCTGGCCGCAAGAGGGCCATGAGAAGCAAGGGTTTTTGCCTTGAACTAGCAGATCTATCCTTGGGAAGCTGGAAAAGGACGAATCTTGCTCATTGACAAGATTATGTACCAGTAAATGCAATTGAGTTTAATTCTTTTTGAAGGAATAGATAAGTTCTCGCTGATTAGATCTTTCTAAAGTGACCATTAAGGGTCACTTTTTAATCATGAATCCCAGTTCTTGTGCATGGTAGGGGTGCTTTACAGAAGTGTTCTGAATCCACCCATTTAATCCAGCCAGTTAATATAGTTTTACACAGCCATAAGCAACCTTATAACTGTTAAAAGAATACTTTTTTGAGGATAGTGACGGCTGACATCTTTGTAAGCACTGTGGTTCAAATTTTGGGGCCCTGATTTTCAGGGAGGAGGAGGATGAGTCTGTTAAAAGTATTTTTACTCTTTTTTTTAAATGCGTAAACATTTCCTCAGAAAGTGCTAAGAACCGGGGTGCTGAAATTTGCTGCCGGTTTTGCTGGTACAGGTAGTCCTTGACTTACAGCAGTTCATTTAGTGACCGTTCAATGTTTTATAACGGCATAGAAAAAAAGTGACATGAATATTTTTCACACTTATGACCGTTGTGGCATCCCTAGGCTCACATGATTAACATTCAGATGCTTGGCAACTGATTCATATTTATGATGATTGCAGTGTCCCTGGATCCCTTTTGCAACCTTCTGACGAGCAAAATCAATGGGGAAGCCAGATTCACTTAACAACCGTGTTGCTAATTTAACTCACTTAACAACCATGGCAAGAAAGGTTTTACAATGGAGCAAAACTCTCTTAAAAAATTTCTCACTTAGCAACAGAAATTTTGGGCTCAATTTTGGTTGTAAATTGAGGACTACCTGTATAATCTTGGAGCTCAAAATTGGGCCTGAGGGTTATAGGCAACCCATCACTGGCTTAGCAAGACTGGTGTGAAACCCATTTGTGTTTTCCCACAAAGGACCATCCTCCTCCACTTCCTATCACACTGAAGCCATTCCTGGAATATCTCTCTCCCTCTCCAACTCTGTGGTAAATTTGATTCTACTAGCTGGAAATTATGATGCCTTGACTTTTCAACTTCAGCGGTTGTTCTTTTTTACCTGCAACTGCATTCGGAGGCAGCCTACTGCGAATGGGCCTTGGCCATGGACCTCTTCCTGCTGTTTGGCCTTTTTGCGGTGGATTTCCGACACATCGGCGGCTGCTCAATCCATATATTGCCCCGCTATGCAGAGGATGATTTCCCGAATGTGCAGATCTCAGTTCAAACTCTTTCACTCTGATTCTTTTCGTTCCACAGAAGAAAATGGCGTCTTGTCCATGCACCAGGCCTGATATTTTTGGTGAAAAACACTGTATCAAGTCCTCAGCGTTTATTTGGCTGTGAGGGAAAGAGAACCCAAAACATTGCCTGACTTATTATTTTCTCATTTGAAAAGTCTTCTTATTTTTGGATCCATATAATTCTGTAGTAGAGGAGAAGTATCCTAGGTGTCCTTTATAAGGATTCAGTCTTTTTTTTTTTTTCCTGTCAGGGAAGTTAGCCCCAGTGTTTTTCATGGGAAGATCTACTTGTCATCTCCTGTATTTGTTCTTTTGGTTTTTTTTAAATAGATTTTTAAAAATCTATTTAATTTTCTGCTAGTAACTTCTCAATTGGCCAGCTCACCTGCCCAAATCAGCTTGATGGAAGAATTTGTTACAAATTGAAAAGTGATGAAGCCTTTTTTTTTTCCTCCTAGGAGGAAAAAAATTGATTGATTCCTTAGTATAGATAAAAATGAATATTTTTCCTCTTCTTCCATCATTGTCAGCAGACATGGATGAGAACAAATGAAGAAAGCAGCCAAAATACTGTACATTTTGCAGAGTAGATCTTGTTACTTCAAAGCTGGCTAAACTAAGTGTACTTATATTCTAAAAGCAGTTTAAACAGTTAAAATCTACAGAATAGTTATATCTACATATGCATGAATTGTTTCTTTCAGACATGCAAGATGATACTATCCAGTTTCTTAAAATACCCAACTTCTTAAAATGTGTATATCTGTGTATACACTAGATTTATATTGATCAGAGTGAATCCAGTTTCTTTACATCTCCTAGAAGTTAACACTTTGGGTGTCCTTCCTCTGATCAAAAAGGAACTTGCTTTTCCTAATATTTAATGAAGTTGAATTATCCCATTAGAAGGCCAGATCTGAAAATCCAAAGCTTCCCTCTTCCTTTTATGTTTTCTTAAAACTTTGCCTAAATTATACTCTACCACAAGGGGGACAAATGTTTCTATCTTTTTCCCTGACAACTTTTATTTTAATTGCTGTATTTACAGTATAATAACTTTTCCTGGCACAGTTTCAGTTCTTTTGTGATGGAAAATTAATAAATTAAAGTTTTTGGATCCTATTTTGTTCACAGAAGTATCTTTCCTCTCTCTTTTTCTCTTAGTTCATAGCGGGTCTGGTGCATTTGTATGCAGCGTTAATATTATATTGAATATATTTAACTATGTAGAAAATAGAAAGGCTGTGTCTTCCAGAAAGATTTGGCAATAAAACCTCTAAAACCAACTGAAGATTGACAAACGTTTCAAGATAACAATACATTTTTAGCTAAGCGGGAAAGAGTCCCAGACGGATTTCTGCAAGTGTGAAGATGAATTCTGGCAATCAAAGGATACTGAATAATTACATGATTCTTTGGAGAGGGGACAGTAAAGAGAATTAACCATTCCTAAATCAAAGCATGCCTGGAATCTTTTAAAAAAGATGGTGGCCTCTAAATGGATTGTTCCCCGAATAATGCCACCTCTTCAGACACATTCTAACACGGGGTGGACAACTCCTGTTATAGCACCCTTATAACCTATGGATGTCAATTCCCAGAATCCCTGAACCAGCCTTTCCTAGTTAATGGAAATTTTCTTGTTAATTAATGGGATTCATAAACATAATTATTTTGCAAATAAACTGTCTTTTTTGTCTCATTTTTTTTCATTGTGTATGCCACTTTCTGCAGCCCCTTTCATGGCTATAACCTTTGCATGAATCACTGCATGGTGCTTAACCCTGCTTGTGCAAAAATTTATATACCATCTACTAATTTTCAACACAGATTCTAAGGGTTCCATCCTTTATAATACAGAGATCTGAGCTCATAATCCAATCATACAGCCTTGTGTTTCATTGCCCACTTTTATACCCATACCTCATTCCTGGCAAACACTTAACATAACATAACATAATAACAAAGTTGGAAGGGACCTTGGAGGTCTTCTAGTCCAACCCCCTGCTGAGGCAGGAAACCCTACACCACTTAAATCTACCCTTAAATTCCTGAAGATACGGTCATTAGTTTCAACTAGACAGGTAGTCCACCATTTACAATAATTCATTTAGTGAGTGTTCAAAGTTACAATGGCGCCGAAAAAAGTGACTTATGATGGTTTTTAACACTTAGATTGTTGCAGGATCCCCATATACTGATGTGATCAGAATTTGGATGCTTGGCGACCAGCTCATATTTATGATGGCTGCAGTGTCCCAGGGTCATGTGATCACTTTCTGTTACCTAACGAGCAAAGTCAATGGGGAAGCCAGATTCACTTTACAATCCTGTTACTATCTAGGCCAGTGATGGTGAACCTTTTAGGCACTCGTGCGGAAATGTCATGTGCGTGTATGCGCACTCGCCAGGGCCGAACTTGGAAAAGCCAAACTTCCAGGTTCTAGCATGCCTGCACACCTGACAAACAGCTGGCCGGCGCACGTGGGCAGACCAGTTTTTGACATTGTTGTGCGCGTGAAGGGATCACGCTCTGGAAAAGCCGAACTTCTGGGTTCTAGTGCTCATGTGTGCCCAACGATCAGCTGGCCAGCATGCATGTGCAGGCCGGTTTTTGGCCAGCAGTGCTGTATGCGTGAATGGATCGCGCTCTGGATAAGCCAAACTTCTGAGTTCTGGCATGCATGCACACCCAACAATCAGCTGGCCAGCATGCATGCGCACATCATGCGCACACCAGTTTTCAATCAATTTGCTTAATGATCACATAATTTGCTTGTAAAAACAGTCATAAAAATCAAGTCACAGTGACCCACTTAACAACCGCAACAACTAGATCAAGTAGAAATTCTGGGCTCAGTTATGGTCATTAAGTAAGGGTTACCTGTACATTGAATATCCTGGCTTGGACTATGTGTCTAAAACGCAACCCAGATGCTCCTCTGATTTGGATAGCTCCATCTCTTGATGACCATACTCTGAAAACCTGAAATAATTGCAGGTTCTCTTACAATGATGGATGTGTGAGCTTTTTCTTAGCAAAATGATTACAGAATGCATTGGTGTTTATAGCATAGAAATGGTATCACCGATCCTTCCCCAAGGTAGCCGAAATCACTTTTCTTGATGAGACCTTGTTGATGATTTTATCCATACTCAAGACAGAACCATTCCATTTAGATTCCTTCCCAGGGATGACAGAACATCGGAAGCATGGACTATCAGAGGAAATTATCAGGATGGTGTGTGTATGCATTTTCATGTGTGTTTATACAAACAATAAGAACAGATTCATAAAAGAGATGGGCAGACCCAGCTAGGAAATGGGGCAGAAGGGATGTGGATCACATCGAATTCTCTCCGATCCATGTCCACACCAGCATATGCCTTTCCTTACAGCTTGTGCTTCCCCTCCTAGCTGAGAGAAAGAATCTGCTCTAACAGGATGGGAAGGAGGAAAAAAAAGCAGGAATGATAATCTACCCTACCTCCAGGCTCCAAGCTGTAGGATCAAGGATGAATATCTTGCTGCACATTGAGTCATGAAACCTTAGGGGGTTTTTTGGCTCCCATCTCTCCATCCCAGTTACTAATTTTTGTGAAGTTTGCCCCTCATTGAAATGTTGAGGCAGCAGGTCCTAATGTTCAATGCCCCTAGTTCAAAAGTTGAAAATGTTGAAGCAGCAGGTTCTAACCCTGATGCCCTCACACTCCTCTGCCTTCCAGGGGCATCCTGGGCAAGGAGAGGATTGTCAAAAAATTTTTAAAAAGTCAAGATGGCAACTGCAACCATATAATCCAAATTGTCTCCATTTTATGAGACACCCCCCTTCCTGCTATCTTCAATCAATAACACAGTACTCTCTACTCATCATTATTTCCTTCTCAACCCCCCCCCCTCTCTCTCTCACACACACACACACACACACACACACACACACACACACACACACCGGGGGAGGGGGGAACAGCATTGTTTAGGAAGGAAACTGGCCCTTTGCACACAGGACAGAGGCCTTGGGAAAGGAATTGGATTGTATATAGCCCATTTAAGAGTTAAAGTGTTCTGTCAGGGCTGCTAAAATTACATGAGACAGAGCCAATGAGAAGCTGAGATCAGTGGGTATATTCAATTGTTGAGATATTGCCAGCCAGCAGAGATTATAGAAATGCTTTTAAAAACCCCTAATTTTGGCAGTAGAAGGGCACAAGCAAAAACAGAATAGGATGGGATGTTATGAAATATACTCATGTTTCTTTTATAAATTCAGGGACAGCTGAAAAAAAAGAATTCCTCTCTTAAAATAGCCATTTGCCCTTAATACAGACACAATTTAAAATCTGCCAATGACCTCCTTAAAAAGCTGTGATACAAAGCAGAAGTGCACAATAAAAACCAAATCTGAAAGTTCCCCAAATCCATTTAATTGGAATAAATAGCATTCACATTAGTTCAGAACCCAAGTTGGAGTAAGAATGGAGAATATAACTACACTGTGCTACAATTTTTTTGCAAACTCAGATGGCTCATTTTTAATGCTATTGACTATTCCTGGCCATGCACAGGTTATATTTGCTGATTTTCCAAAAATTGCGATTTGAAACTGTACTGTATTAATTATTGAAGCTTTAGGTAATTCTTGGCATTCGGCATTTTAATTTCTTTCTTTTTTTACTTACTTACTTTTCCCATTTCTCTTTTGAGTAAATTTCCAAAATGCCAGCTGCCAGTAAATATGCTATAGTATAAGCACAACGTAGTCTGAATTTCTGGATCCTGAATTTCTAATTTGATTCCACATTTCACATTTAGATTTGGCTCGTTTTTTTTAAAATACAGATTTAGGGGAGAATTTTTCAAAAGTTTGTCTTGTAACAAAATGTTTATTAGAATTCTGGTAAATATTTTCACCCCAACTCATGAAAATGTTTTTAAAACATTGACCGGTTACATAAAATGGAAAAAAAAATCAAAAAGAAGAAAAAGAAACGGGAATGGAAACTTTTAATTTCTTTCCTACATAGGACATCTTCCTACTAGCTCTGTCTCATAATTTTAGCTTAATGCCACCATGATACTGTAAATACTACAGAAGAAAAAGCAGGGGGGAGAAAAATAAGTCTCAAGGCAAGAAAGTGAGGAGGGGGGTCTGAAAGGGTTCGAGAAAATAAAGACCCCCACTGCCCCAATAAAGGAATCAGATTAAATCTCTCATCCCACCGGCTCCTGCCCGGTTTCTCTCCTCATGTGTGTTTTCCTTTTTTCCCCCTTCAGTCCATTGTCTTTGTTTTCGGTTCCATGTTGTGTTTTCCCGCCCACCTCTTGTTCTTTTGTGGATTTGTTCTGTTTTCTGTTCTTCGTTAGCTATTTACAAGTTCACAGTATGGGCCTCTCCCAACATGGCCCCTTTTTGCCCCAGGGTGAGTTGGGGTCATTAAATCTGGACCAATCTCCATCTTCCCACCCTGTCCCTTGCGTCCCTGGTGGGCCTTGACCCATCCATGGGGCTGGTTGGCTCCTCCTGTCCATTATGGGTGGCTTTAGCTATTTCCAGGGGGCTGGAGGTGGCTTCTTTCAGCTGCTTTTTCCCCCCCAGCCACCCACGTACTGCTCTCCTGCTCCATATGTCATGGCTGCTGTGGGGACGGAGTTTGTGGTTGCTGGACTTGAGTCCCGTTAGAGGAGACAAGCTTCTTGTCCTTGGACCCATGTCGATGTTGTTCGGTTGGGATGTCTGATTCAGAGCGGCGAGATGGCTGGCAGCTGCGGGTTGGGGTGCCTGGGAAACGGAGCTGTTGCCCATTCTTTTCGTCTAAATGTTGAAAAAAAAATTAAAGATTAGGTTAATTTCACCATCAAGCGTCCCCTCTCCACAACAACTGGAAATCTCTTTTTCTTTCTACAGGCAGATTCTCAAGGCAACCAGTCTTCCCTATTTTGCTTCCCCACCACGAGGATCCCAAAGTCCTTTTGTTCTGGAGGTTTCACTTAGCTATCATAAATACCAGCTATATTAACATCTACTGGTAGAGTCTCACAGTATGTTCCTTTTAAAGATGGATATGAATAAATGGATGGATAAAGGGATGGATGGTCTACCATCCATTTGGTGCTCTTAGTAACTACATAGATAGCTTTTCTTCAGGACAGTAAGTAATCCTAGATAATATATTTTAAGGCAAAGAATTCAAAAGGCATTTTGTAAATCTTGAGAAAGTTGCATCTTTAAACTTCAAGAATTTTCCCGGGTTGTCCCAAAGGCATGGAAATGCTCAGACAAGTTAACGTACCCAACATGATGCCACTGGAGTGAAGTGAAGCAATAGTGCATGGACGCACATACACATGTATACAAGTAAACACAAAGATAACCCAGATGACGCAGTTGCCTCAACATCTCAGAGGAGTACTCCATTTGCTCCAATACACTTTGCAAATTGTCCTTTTGAATCCTCTGCGCAGCCTTAGACATTCACCTAACTCTTTCAAAAACAAGCAGGAACAGTCAGTTGTTTGTACAAGTACAAAACAATGATATACACTACCTGCAAGGGCTTGCACAGAAGGCTGGTCATGTGTGCTGAGTAGTTGTGCCTGAATCGTTTCCACAACCCGCTTAAACCGACGGCTGGGACCTAGAAAGGCAGAAGTAGGAACAGAAATGGAACAGATTCCAGAAAACGGGGTCTAAAAGTAGGATGCCATTCAAGTCAAAAATGGTGAGAAGAGATCATTGTACTGTACTGTACAGTACAGAGCCAGAGGTGGGTTTCAGCAGGTTCTGACCAGTTCTGGAGAACCGGTAGCGGAAACTTTGAGTAGTTCGGAGAACCGGTAGTAAAAATTCTGACTGGCCCCACCTCCATCTATTCTCTGCCTCCCAAGTCCCAGCTGATCAGGAGGAAATGGGGATTTTGCAGTAACCTTCCCCTGGATTGGGGAGGGAATGGAGATTTTACAGTATCCTTCCTGGCCACGCCCACCAAGCCACACCCATAGAACCTGTAGTAAAAAAATTTGAAACCCACTATTGTACAGTACATATAGAACTTTCAGGATTATGGGTTGCACTACTTTCAGAACAGCTAGGAAAAATGAGTCTTTTCACAACATAACAGAACAGAATAACAGAATTGGAAGGGACCCTGAAAGTCTTCTAGTCCAATCCCTTGCTCAAGCAGGAGACCCTACACCAAGGGTGTTAGATATTGATAGGCTGACGTGAGAATCAATCAGGAAGCCGGAACAGGAGCAGGAAAAATAAGCATGCTGAAGCCGCGAACAGCTCTCTTTTAAAAGGGGCTGCTGGGCTCAAGTTTTTGCCTTGCTGTACCGGAGCTGAATAAAGCTGTTTATTCAGTTGAATAAAGCTGACGGAGTCTCTGTGCCTTGCGTCTTTGCCCACGACTCAACACATGGTATCAAACTCAAGGCCCAGGGGCTGGATCCAGCCTGCAGGATGTTTAGATCTGGCCTGCAGGGACACCCCGGAAACAGCAAAGGACCAGCCTATGATGCCTCTGCCAGTGAAAATGGAGCTTAGGGAGGGCCAAGGGCGACCCTCCTGAGCTCTGGTTTCGCTGGCAGAGGGTTGCAGGAGGCCGTCGCAGGTGAAAACAAAGCTTGAGAGCCTGTTTTTGCTGGCAGAGCACTTGGGCCACCACAGGCGCCTCTGACATGAGTGACATTGAGCTGGCTACGCCCACCCCAGTCACGCCCACCCTGGCCCCCTGAGATCAAACATGACCCTGATATGGCCCTCAATGAAATCAAGTTTGACACCCCTACTCTACACCATTCCAGATATATGGCTGTCCAATCTCTTCTTAAAAACTTCCAGTGATGGAGCACCCACAAGTTCTGGAGGCAAGCCATTTCCCATCAGGAAATTTCTCTAGTTCTAGCTTGGATCTTTCTTTGATATGTTTCCATCTTTTACTTCTTGTCCTACCTTCAAGTGCTTTGGAGAATAGGTCAACCCCTCAAGTGCTGAAAGACTGCTATCAAGTCACTCCTCGTCCTTATCTTTGATAGACTAGACATACTCAGTTCCTCCAACCATTCATCTTACATTTTGGCCTCCAATCCCTTAATCATCTTTCTTGTGCTTCCCTATACTCTTTCTAGAGACTCAACATCTTTTTTGTATCATGATAATTAAAATCTGGACAAATGGCTCTTCTTAAAAATGTTGTCCAGATGTCAGAGAAGGTGCAATATTGCTTCTGGAGTTACTGCTCCCTTCACATTATTAGTCTCCTCTGAAATGGTTAGAAAACTGTGAACTTAAAGCCAAAAGGCACAATGTACATCATACACACACACACACACACGCGCGCGCGCGCGCGCACACACACACACACACACACACACCCCTAGAACCTGCTTCTTTTGGCTTTCTATGCTTTTAATCGGAACTGCAAAATTTGAACATTCGTAAAGTCCAAAAAACATTATTATTATTATTATTATTATTATTATTATTATTATTATTATTATTATTATTATTATTTATTTATTTGATTTTTATACCGCCCTTCTCCCGAAGGACTCAGGGCGGTGTACAGGCAAAAGTAAAAACAGACAATACAATATACAATTTAAAATGCAAGTTAAAAAACTTATTATAATTGGCCTAAAACTTTAAAATATATAAAAAACTGAAATCCCATTTAAAAATTAGTAGTAGAAAATTTAAAATCAATAAAATTTAAGCCAGCCCCGCGCGAATGAAAAGATATGTCTTCAGTTCGCGGCGAAAGGTCCGAAGGTCAGGTATTTGGCGTAAACCCGGGGGAAGCTCGTTCCAGAGTGTGGGAGCCCCCACACCTTCCCCTGGGGGCCGCCAGCCGACATTGCTTGGCGGACGGCACCCTGAGAAGTCCCTCTCTGTGAGAGCGTACGGGTCGGTGGGAGGCATGTGGTAACAGCAGGCGGTCCCGTAAGTACCCAGGCTCTAAGCCATGGAGCGCTTTAAAGGTCGTAACCAAAACCTTAAAGTGCACTCGAAAGGCCACAGGTAGCCAGTGCAGTCTGCGCAGGAGCGGTGTTACACGGGAGCTACGCGAAGCTCCCTCTATCACCCGCGCAGCTGCATTCTGGACTAACTGAAGCCTCCGAGTGCACCTCAAGGGGAGCCCCATGTAGAGAGCATTACAATAATCCAAGCGAGAGGTAACGAGCGCATGAGTGACTGTGCACAAGGCATCCCGATCAAGGAAGGGGCGCAACTGCTGAACCAGGCGAACCTGGTGGAAGGCCCTCCTGGAGACGGCCGTCAAATGATCTTCAAACAACAGCCGTTCATCCAGGAGGACACCTAAGTTGCGCATCCTATCCTTTGGGGCCAATAACTCGCCTCCAACAGTCAGCTGCGGCTGCAGCTGACTGAATCGGGATGCCGGCATCCACAGCCACTCTGTCTTGGAGGGATTAAGCTTGAGCCTGTTTCTCCCCATCCAGACCCGTACGGCTTCCAAACACCAGGACAGCACTTCAACAACTTCATTGGGGTGGCCCGGGGTGGAAAAGTACAGCTGGGTGTCATCAGCGTACAGCTGGTATCTCACCCCGAAGCCATTGATGATCTCACCCAACGGCTTCATATAGATGTTGAACAGAAGGGGCGAGAGGATCGACCCCTGCGGCACCCCACAAGTGAGGCACCTCGCGGTCGACCTCTGCCCCCCTGTCAACACCGTATGCGACCGGTCCGAGAGATAGGAGGAGAACCACCGATACACGGTGCCTCCCACTCCCAATCCCCCCCAACCGGCGCAGCAAGATACCATGGTCGATGGTATCTCGCTGAGAGGTCTAATAGGACCAGGGCAGAGGAATAACCCCTGTCCCTGGCCCTCCAGAGATCATCCACCAATGCGACCAAAGCTGTCTCCGTGCTGTATCCGGGTCAGAAGCCGGACTGGAACGGGTCCAGATAGACGGCTTCATCCAGGTATTGGGGTAGCTGTCACGCCACAGCACTCTCTACAACCTTCGCAACGAAGCGAAGGTTGGAGACTGGACGATAATTACCCAAAATAGCTGGGTCCAGGGAGGGCTTCTTGAGGAGGGGTCTCACCACCGCCTCTTTCAAGGCGGCAGGGAAAACCCCTTCCAACAAAGAGGCGTTGATAATCCTCTGGAGCCAGCCTCGTGTCACCTCCTGAGTGGCCAGTACCAGCCAGGAAGGACACGGGTCCAGTAAACATGTAGTGGCGTGAAGCCTCCCCAACAACCTGTCCACGTCCTCGGGAGCCACAGGGTCACCCCAAACAGACTCGACAAGACGTGCCTCCTCTCCCTCGCTTGGATCATCCCAATTTCGGTTCAGACCGTCCCGGAGCTGAGCGATTTTATCGTATAGATAACCACTAAACTCCTCGGCACGTCCCTGCAAAGGGTCATCCCGCACCTCCTGATGAAGGAGGGAGCGGGTCACCCGAAACAGGGCAGCCGGGCGGTTATCTGCCGACGCAATGAGGGTGGAGGCGTAGGAATGCCTCGCCTCCCTCATTGCCACTAGGTAGGTCCTAGAATAGGACCTAACTAGTGTCCGATCAGCTTCGGAACGACTGGACCTCCAGGTGCTCTCTAGGCGTCTTCTCCGGCGTTTCATCTCCCTCAGCCCCTCGGAGAACCAAGGGGCCAGACGAGATCTGCGCCGGGTCAGAGGCCGCAAAGGCACGACACGGTCCAAGGCCCCAGCTGCGGCCTGTTCCCAGGCCACGACTAGTTCCTCAGTCGTGCCGTGGGCCAGATCCTCAGGGAATGGCCCAAGCTCCGTCAGGAACCTCTCGGGGTCCATCAGGCGCCTGGGACGGAACCAACGTATAGGTTCCGTCTCCCTGCGATGGTGAGTGGCGGTTCGGAAGTCTAGGCGAAGGAGAAAATGATCGGACCATGACATCGGTTCTGTTACTAAATCATCTAATTCCAGATCATTTAACCACTGTCCAGAGATATAAATCAGATCCAGCGTGCCTCCCCCCATGTGCGTAGGGCCATCATTTACTCGAATCAGGTCCAAGGCCGTCATGGAAGCCTGGAACTCTCGAGCTGCTGTCGATAACAAGCCAGCTGATGGCAGGTTGAAATCCCCCATCAGTCTGGGGGTCTCAACCGCCACAGTGGCTAGTACCTCCAACAGCTCGGGCAGGGCTGTGGTCACGCAGCAAGGAGCCAGGTACGCGATCAACAAGCCCAACTGATTCCTATGGCCCCACCTCACATAGAGGGATTCACAGCCGGCAATCTGAGGAACAGTGGCCTCCCTCGGCTCTAGATCTTCCTTAATAACAACCGCCACCCCCCCACCCCTACCTTGGGCCCTCGGCTGATGAAATGCTCGGAAACCTAGAGGGCTTTATGGTTCCTAAAGATGATTCAAAGTGGGAGGGAGCAGAGGTACTATTCAGCAGGTTCTGACAGGTTCTGGAGAACCGATAGCGGAAATTTTGAGAAGTTCTGAGAACCAGCAAATACCATCTCTGGCTGGCCCGAGTGGGGTGGGAATGGAGATTTTACAATATCCTTCCCCCAAGAGTGGGGAGGGAATGGGGACCTTTCTCCTGGAGTGGGGTGGGAATGGAGATTTTGCAGTATCCTTCTCCTGCCACGCCCACCAAGCCACACCCATAGAACCAGTAGTAAAAAAAATTGAATTCCACCACTGAGAGGGAGGATTTCCGGCTACCCACCTGAGATGAGAGTGAAAGTGACTGAGTAGATCCCACTGTCCTTGTGTGCCTCTCCCACCTCAGAGTAGCTGATGTCAACTTGGAACTTGACAGGTTTTTGGAAGACGGAGGGGCCACCCGATGATTTATATTCGGCCCGAAAGCTTGTTTGGGATATAACGCTGTGACTCAGGCTGGGGATCTGTAGATTAAGTGAAGGCAAGCAACGTCAAGCTACAGACATCAAATGGAAAAGATCTTCCTTTTAGTGTCCTACGTACTCTAGCCTTCTCCACCCTTCTACCCTAAGTGTCAAAAAGGACCTCATCCTACCAACCAGCTCCATTTAATTTTTCAGAATCAACCCCAACCCTTTCCTTTTCCTTCATTTGAGCCCTTACTGAGAGGAAGGCGTGTACAATATCAGCCTTGATGGAACTCAGGGGTTTGTCTTTGATGACCACAAAAATTTGTTCTTCTTTGTCTAAGTTGATAAAATTTCCAAACCAGGATTTCTTGGCAAGCCTGCAAAGGAAGAAAAACAGAACAAGGAAAGCAAGGCAGTTTGGAAATAAATCTTGGAAGGAGGCTTTGCTTGTCTCTATTGAAGGTGGTTCAAGATATTTCTCCTACCATACATTGTACAGTTTATAAGGACACACATTCTTGTGATGTATTGTTGGTACTGTACGTTCATGAGAAAGAAGGAAAAAATCTAGATTTCCCATATTAATGCACATTAAGCACATTAATTCTGGGATAATATAAACACATTTGTAAGAACCATGAATGGGAGGGAAAAAAGGCTGAATTCTCCTTCCTCCTCTGGGTCTCTTCTAATACTCACTCTGGGGATGATTCTGGTGTAAGACTAGACATTTCTTCTGGCGTGGGAACTGCAAGGAGAAAAGGATTAAATGTTAAATGGAAAGAAGCTGTTTTCATTTCCTACCAATTGCAACTTTTCAAAGCAGTTCATTTGCCTCCAGTTGCCAAGCATAAAAACAGGAAATTGCTTTTATTTTTCCATTCTTGTTTGAGGAATGATCAACTGAATAACAGACTTAAAAGGGACCTTGGAGGTCTTCTAGCCCAACCCACTGCTTAGGCCTGAAACCCTATACTATTTCAGACAAATGGTAGTCCAATCTTTTCTTTAAAATCTCCAGTGTTGGAGCATTCACAACTTCTGGAGGCAAGTTGTTCCACTGATTAATTGTTCTAACTGCAAGGAAACTTCTCAATTCTAGATTGGTTCTCCCCTTCATTAGTTTCCAGGCATCCAGACATTCTAAACATAAAAAGGTCCCGGGTTCTTCTAAAATCATTTCCAGGTAGCCCTGGGAAGGCTCCCAGACTAATACAAAATTAAATATTGTTATATTATAACTCTCTGAAACCCATCCTGCTAGCCAGGACATCTGAGAACTTAGTTCAGCAACATCTGGAGGGCTACCAAAGTTTTTCATCTCTTCCTTAAATAGTACTTGAGCAGGATGGTACCTGAGCAAAATGAATTATCTATTTTGGCAAAAGATAGTAATAAGGTATTACTTCCTAACTTTAAAGACTGCATTCCTTCATTTAACACATGCTTTACCAGGGGTCTCCACCTTGGCAATTTTAAGACTTGTGGACTTCAGCTCCCAGAATTCCTCAGCCAGCTTTGCTGAGTTGAAGTCCACAGTTCTTAAAGTTGCCAAGGCTGGAGACCCCTGTTCTATACACATATTTTATGCAGTCCTCATTCAAACTCTATTTCTGTGCTCTTGACCACACTTTTGGTTTTCTTCTTGACTATCTACAGCAGTGCTTCTAAACCTTGGGCATTTTAAGATGTGTACACTTCAACTCCCAGAGTTCCCTAGCCAGCATGAAGTCCACAAATCTTAAAATGCCCAAGGTTGAGAAACACTGGTCTACAGTCGTGCTCAATTCTGATGTGGCTCTTCCTCCTTATCCTCCAGCACTTTCCCAGATAGAATGTGCTGTCTGGGCGTGTCTTCTCCAAGTTGTGGTCCTATAATTAAACATCCATTGCACACACATCATTTCAGGGAAAGTATAACACACTCACCTTGCAGTTTCCGACGATGGAAGCGTGGAGAACCAAGGAAGCTGTTCTTGATAGAGTTCAAGCGGGTTTTCCATGCCACGCCGGCCACACCAGGACTGCTCGGGGGCGTCCCGCACGGAGTGCCGCTGGGGCTCTCTTTAGGCGTGTGCACAGGAGTGCCGAGCGGAGTGGGGAGGGGGCTTCCCCGAGGGGAGGGGTGGGGAGTGACCTGCAGCACAGATTTGGGTGGGGGTTTAGTAGAGGGGAAAAAGCAATGGGGAGAGGAGGGTGGGTGAGGGGGTGGAGAGTTGGGAGGCAGAGGGAAGGGGGTGGAACATCGACTCTGGAGGGCCCCCTCCCTCGCTGGGCTGCCCTTGGCAGGAAGCGTCTGAGTCTTCACAGGGGCAGGGGGAGGTGATGGGAGAGAGAAGCTGAAGATGGGGCTCTGGGTGTGGGGAGAAATGGGAGGGGAGAAAGGTGAGGAGGGGAGAGCCGTGAGATGGGAGTGAGCAATGGCAGGTGACAATCTCATAGTCTACTCCCAAACAGGGTTTCACAACATGGCCCAGATTTTGAGTTTCCCCTACTGTGGCTTGGACATGTTACTCATTTTTAAGGAATTGACTTGCTTCAGGCTCTTAAGTGAATATCTTTGTTCACCTACCCCCTCTTATCTATATGTCTTCATCCATGCTGTGGCAAAGACAACATCCCTGAATCTACCCTGAAGCTATATATGGTTGTCCCCATGAAGTAGGTCCAGACATTGCCACTTAATCTTTTCTATATCACTTGTTCCCCAAACCGAGTTTGCCTTTCAACAAGACCAACTTCTTGCAATCTCTCCCAATTGGGCGTTTTTCCTACAGAATGCCTAATTTCAGCTCTAAACCTTTTCCCAGATAAATGTCAAAACTCAAACTGTTGTAAAGAGACACTACCAACCCTAGCAGTTTCTCCATTCCACCCTTTTCTGTATAGTTTTATTATGTGGCACGCAGAAATTTGCTGGTATCTCAACTGCCAGAGATATATTATGCTGGTAATAAAAATGTACCTTTCTAACATTTAAGCGCAAGATGGGTACTTGACATTTTATGCCATAATTATCTGCTTTTAGAAAGCTGTGTTTTCTACTGCAGAGATAATCATGGTTCATTGCTGAATTCCAGCTAGTAATAAAGCTAATACTTCAAGTGCTACAAGAGATAATATGAAAGCATGGTTGACCGTTGTACAGGTACAGTAGTGGCCAAAATTGTGGAAACCTTTTGGGAAAAGTGTATTTTTGAGGTCTGATGGCTAATAACACCACTTTTTTTTTGGAGTTTCAAGATAATCATATTCCACTGCTGGAATGGCCTGGGATTATCCCAGACCTTAACCCAATTGAAAATCTATGCAGCCAATTAAAGAAACTTGTTAGTCAGAAGCAACCCAGCAATAAAACACAGTTAATAGAAACAATCATTCAATTTTGGTTTCACATTATAACAGCTGCAGAACTAAAAGACGGTTCACTCCATGGAAAGACGTTGTAAGGCTGTAATTCATGCTGAAAGTTACCCAGCTAAGTATTAACTGATGTGATATTTTTTGTATATCTCATTGTTTCTACATGTTTCACTTTTCTTCTTTAAATACTGTAACAGCTATTCTAATAGCAAATCATTCATAAAAGTTATTGCGTTATGTTCTTGATTAAATTCTCTTTCCATTGATAGATAATTTTATGGTACTACTCCAAAAAAAGTGCTGTTATTAGCTAGTTTTAGAAAATACACTTTTCCCAAAAGGTCTCCACAATTTTGGCCACTACTGTAGTCCTCGATTTATAGCCATTTGTTTAGCCACTGTACAAAGTTCCAATGGCATTGAAAAAGGTGGCCTTCAACCAGTCCTTGCACTTACACACAGCATCCCCAAGGTCATGTGATAAAAATTGGCAACTGGCATGTGTTTACAATAGTTGCAGCATCCCAAGTTCTAGGATCATCATTTGTAACCTTCCCAGCTGGTTTCTAACAAGCAAAATCAGTGGGGCAACTGGATTCACTTAACAACTGCAATGATTCACTTAACAATAATGGAAAGTCATAAGATTGGATGCAACTCATGTAACAACCACCTTACTTAGCAACAAAAATTTTGGTCCCAGTTGTGGTTATAAGGCGAGGACTATCTGTATGCGTGGGTTTGGTTTCTAAATAACAGATACCTGTACATACATAGAAAGTCTTCTATATAAAAGAGAATATTTGTAGCTCAGGGTTGACATGAGGTGTCCTTGGTACTCTCCAGGCTTGCTTATTTTCTTGCAGACTTTTCATTACCCAAACTAGGTAACATCATTAGTGCTAGTAAGGAGTGCAGTTTGCTGACAGTTTATATTCTAATTATATAGAATATAAACTGAGAGCAAACCCCACTCCTTACTAGCACTGATGATGTTACCTAGTTTGGGTAATGAAACATCTGCAAGAAAACAAGCAAGCTCAGAGAGCACCAACAACCCCTTACATATAGAAGAAATCCACCATTCCAATGTTATCCTTATCCCAGTTAAAACAGCAGAAACGCTGCCATTTGTACACCAGTAACAACAAGGCTGATTTGGATCAGGATATATAATAAATTTGAGTGGGGGAAAAAATCAGGTGAAGATGAAGAGGATTCAGGATGTATAACAATCTCAGGAACAACTGCCAAGAAGAAAAGAGACCCCAGCTCTGTCTGGAAATTGTCTGGCTCAGAAGAGAAACAATCTGGAACACCTCTAATCTACAACAGCAAAGACATAGGCACACACAGAGTCAAACAGAGATTCAGAATCCAGTGCAGGGCATGGAGTGGGGGGAGAAAGAGGAAAGATTCTGGACTTTTTATAATGTGACTCCAGTGGAAGAGAAGAGCTACAGCATTAATTGACATTAAGCAAGAAGTATTTCTGGGAGAAGCAGATTGACTCATTTGGTATAAATCATCACTGATAAATAAATAATTTTCACTTATAACATTCTGCTTTTTGATTTCCTTGGTACATGGAATCTTGGACTATGACTAACAACCCTAATTTATGTTTTGGCAATGTTCATGACATTTACCAGTTTAAGTCCAGCAGTTTACAAATGGCTTGTCTGCTGATTCTGCTGACTCCGCTATCTGACTGCAACCTTTAGTTTAAAAGGACAATCTGCTTCCTGTAGTTTCTGCCAATGCTCCTGGCCTCATCCTTTAAACAGTGCTACCTGATAGGACCCAGGAAGCAGGGCCTTCAAGAACAGAGTCTTCCCAGAGAACCATAAATCCCCTACCTCAGTCTCATCTAAGCAAACCTTAAAAACCTCTGTTGCTTCCTCCAGACGAGGGGTTGACTGTGTGGTGGCCTTTTCTGGGAAAGTTTTGTACTCAGGTCACAACTTCTTGTTGCTGTTGTTTCCAGACATGTATTGTTTCTCGTGGCTTATAACACTCCAATATTCCTTTTATTATTGTACACCACCAGAGCTGTTATGGATGGCCTTAGAAATTTGACGAATAAATGAATAAATTATGGGCAGGAAAGAACTGTGATATGGAGGAAAAAGTGAATTCCCTTCTCCTTTATGTGGTAGTCTTCATCTGGATCTCCCAACACTGCAACTATTATTAACAAGCCAAAATCAAGCATTTGGGGGCCAGCTGGTTGTTCACAAAGTGTCTGCAGGCTATGGTTTAAAAAAGTCAAGATGGTACGATCAAAGCTCTACCTGCTTTTATGTGTAATACGCATTAAAACACAGGTGAAGTTCGATCACACAATTATATCATCCATTACCATTTTTTGATTACATCCTGCAGACATCCTTGGTTGCTTAGATTTGAGTCTACTTTCCCCAGCCTAATCCTTTCCAGGCACATGGAACTATAAACTTCCAAGATCCCATTCTGGTGTAGTTCAACATCAGAAAGACTGTTATAATCTGTTCTCTTGCCAGCCAGACTAATTATACTCTTATCCACTGGCAAATCAATAATGTACAGATTGCTTAAATGAATAACTAACTCCAAATCAGTGAGCAATGCTCTGTCCTTTAATCCTACCCCCTGCTTAAACATGTATCTCCGACTTTCCTCATCCAAGATCTACATATACCTCACCTTTCCTTCCCTATTCTGTACCTTCCCCCTTCCCCCAATACAAGCCAACAGGTGTGGCTTTTCCGTAGCATGGAAATGTAATCATGGAAATGGGGTGGGAAGTGAGTTGTTCCAGATGTATCTTCTGGCTATTGTTCATGCACTGTATAGTATACATCACGTCTGCCAGGAAAACTAATGCAATGTCCTCAGCACCTCTGCATTTGGAACTAAGTGCAGGATGGGATTTCAACAAGACTGCTGAATCTAGCGATCATTTTTTCCAACTTCCACTCCCTCCCAAAATCTAATATTTACTTTGTCCACCATCGTCTTTTTCATCTTCTGCCGCAAATGTTTGCTGTACCCATCCATCCTGTTAGTCAACATACCATTTTTTAATTTTTATTTGCCTAGCTGATATACTTACCCTGGGGCTACTGAGGGGACTAGAAGATAAGCCAGTGGAGGCACCACTTACAGATCGAGACCTGTGAGGGGCAAAGACACATGATGATTAGTGCTATCTTGGAAAGGAAGAAGGTGGTGAAACACAGAGAAGAGGATGGGCTACATGGGAAACATCATTCTAAAATAGCATTGCAAAATGCTTATAGCCCCGCCCCCTGCTCCAAGTCAAAGGTACCTTAAAGAAGTGAATTAGCCTAAGAAGCTTTGGATATTACCAGTAGAGAACAGCAAAGAATTGCAGAATATATATTGTATATTCTGAAATTCTTTGCTGTTCTCTACTAGTGATCTTTGCTGTACAGATAGTCCTTGATTTTCGACCAAAATTGAGCCCAACATTTATGTTGCTAAGTGAGACATTTGATAAGTGACCATTTTACAATCTTTCTTGCCATAGCTGTTAAGTGAATCACTGCAATTATCAAGTTAGTAACACAGTTGTTAAGTGAAACTGCCCCCCCATTGACATTGCTTGTCAGAAGGTCGCAAAAGGGAGTCATATGATGCAACCATCATAATATGAGTCGGTTGTACAAGGGTCTGAATTTTGATCACATGACCATGAGGATGCTGCAATGGTGAAAAATGGTCATAAGTCACTTTTTTCAATGCCTTTGTAAGTTTGAACGGTCACTAAATGAACTGCTGTAAGTCGAGGACTACCTGTATTTGCTGTACAATATATATACTTAACACACAACATTTCATTTTATATAGAGTAGGTCTATATTTTGAAACATTATGCAAAGACCTAGTTCTTTGAAGAAGCTGTTGATGCTAGGAAAAATGGAAAAAAAGAGAAAAAAAGAAGACAACCAGCAGGAATTGGCTCAGTAACAGTGGTGATGGGTGCCCAATTGGAAGATTTGAAGGCTGGGACAGATTGCCCTGGAGAAGATCAGTCTATCATCTTCATTTAATTACCCCATCATCCCTATATTCTCAGTGTGCCCAGAGAGAGAAATATCTGCTTCTACCTAGGTTCGAACTCACAAATTGTGCGGCAAGAGCTCCACATCTAGGCCACCACACCACTTTTTGGAGAAGATCAGTCTATGTGATTATTAAATATAAAAAGATGACTTGATGGACATTATCAGGCAATCAAAATCTGCACAGTAAGAGACTATCAAAATATGCCAGTGATTTAAACTAGACGAGGAATCAAAAAAGTATTGAAAGAAAGCAGTAACAAGCTGTAGATAGTCCTCAACTTGTATAGTTACACAGCACTGAAAAAAGGGACTTATGACCTTTTTTCACATTTACAACCATTACAGTATCCCCGTGGTTATGCCATCAAAATTCAGGTGCTTGGCAACTGACTCATATTTATGATGGTTGCAGTGCCCCTTTGCAACCTTCTGACAAGCAACGTCAATGAGGAAGCCAGATTCACTTAACAACCGTGTCACTAACTTAACAACTGCAGCGATTCACTTAACAGCTGTGGCAAAAAAGGTTGTAAAGTGGGACAATATTCACTTTCTTTTATGTACATTGAGAGCCTATGCAGCAAACACAAATTCCTTGTGTGTCCAATCAAACTTGGCCAATAAAAAATTCTATTCTATTCTATTCTATTCTATTCTATTCTATTCTATTCTATTCTATTCTATTCTATTCTATTCAATGTTATTCACAGAAATTAGGGGCTCATTTGTGGCCGTAAGTCAAGGATTACTTTCTATATCTCAATAGAAGAGATTTATATACAGCTCAGGGTTGAACTGTGGAATCTTAAGTGCTCTTTGAGGTTGATTGTTATTTGCAGATGTTTCATGCCTTGACTAAGCAACATCATCAAGCAAATAACCATGCTCAGAGAGCACCAAAGACTGCATACTTCCATAGTGTTGCCATGGAAGCAACATAAATAAAACCAGGAAGTAACCAGGTATGGAGCTTGATCATTTTTAAGAGATACACAGGTGCAACTAATGGCAGTATGTACCAGGTACTTCAAAGCTAAATAGAATCGAACCTGATTAGTACTTAGATGGAAGACACCAGAAAATCTTGAAGTCTGAAAAGCTGAAGAAGACACTGGTAGAAGGTTTCCATACTGTTGCCAAAAATGCTACATGGATATGTTCCTATAGTTAGCAAGAACTGACTTTAGGAAATCTTTACCTTAAAGGTGCATTATCATTCCTAGAACAGCCTTAGAGATTAGCCAACCCTTAAAATGTTTGCAAATTCCATTTTCAGTGGCCAGGAAGCACACTGGAAAGACAGCAGAATCTCCAAATCCAGCACTATAGCTCCTTCCCTATCTTTCACGCACGCACACATAGTTGGACACAAACTCACCTCTGACTATGTTGTGCCATCTCTATAGCCCGTCGGGCTGGGACTGGAGAACCACCATCTGTGACACTCAAGACTTCCATGGACTTCCGCTCAGGTCGGCGTTTGCCATGTCGGTTCAGCATAGGGGAGTCAACTCGCTTCCGAGGAGGGTCTGAAACACGTAAAGGAGAAGGATGCAATAAGGCCTTCCCTTTTGGGTAAACTTTGGAGGCTGAAGAATGTCTATATAAGAAACATTGCGGTCGTAAGTCAAGAACTACCTGTAGTTTGGCTGACTGTTTGCTAGTTCTGTTTGGTTCACACTCGCATGCTTCCCAAGGTGTGCCACAGAAGAGGGAGCTAGCTCCAAACGATCCACCCATTTATTCACCCACAGATGCACTACCATTGTTTTGAAAGAGCAAGGGAAGAAAATTTGGGAATGAAGATGAGATACTAGGACTCTGGAAAATTTCAATTTGGAGACTGAGTTCAAGCTAATTTTGTCTGTAGATCAAATCAGCTGCTGTGAACCAACCTAGGTTCTGTTGTACAGGCACCAGGCAAGCTTCTCATAATTGATTAAAAAATCCAAGTTAAATCTACCCATTTCAAACATCCTAACATTTGTAACATATTCACAAATGGTAACTGCCCAGGACACTGCTAAATGTTGTAAATACACACAGGTTGCCAAGTGTCTGAATTTTGACCACATAACTGTGGGGATGTTGCAACGATTTTAAGTTGAAGTACAGGTTGTCAGTCACTTTTTTCAGTGCTGTTGTAGCTCCAGACAGTCACTAAACAAATGGTTGTAAGTCAAAGGCTACCTGTATATGGGCAGAAAATGTCTACAAACAGTAGAGTTTTAAACCAAAGGTATGCTGGTGTCATATTTCTTGTTTCCTCCATATCAGTCAGGTGAAATATTGAGGGAAGAATAAAACTTGGAAATGCTTGTCAGTGTTTCTCAACCTTAGTCACTTGAAGACAGCTAGACCTTAAGTCCCAAAATTCTGGGAGTTGAAGTCCACCTAAGGTCCACCTATCTTCAAGTCCACCTGCCTTCAAGTAGCCAAGGATGAGAAACAGTGTCTTAAATCATAAGCACCACTGCTCTGTTTTTCTGGTCCTGATGAAGTGCTTAGAGAAAGTTTTCCCAAAATCTCACCAACATCATTGCGTGGAGGCAGGTCCTCATCCTCACAGCTGGGATATCTCTCTTTGCGGTCAAGCAGAAGGTAATAAATCATTTTCTCCTGATTTTCTCTGACATGGAGAAAGGAAAAATGACGTCTTACGCTTAGAATAAAAATGGGTTTATTGCCTGACTATAGAAAAGACACAGTCCATTTTTTCTCTCCAACTATTTGCACGTTTCCTAACTAGCCTCTTCTCCCATCTTTCCTGCCTTTTATCTACATAAGCATCACAAATGAAACAACAATTTTATTTCCTCCTTCATCAGACACCTTCTCTTATACCGCATCCACCCTAACTGTACCCTGCACGTTTTTGTGCAGCTCCATGGGAGCTAAAATGGTGAGATGATTATTCCAGCTTCTCTACAGAAGCACAGTTCCTTCAATATCCCAAATATGCTTTTTTTCAAAAGCCAGATGAACTTTTATTTATTTATTTTTTGAACTGAACTGAACTGAAGAAGCTTCTTGGATAAGAAGCGAAACATCTTCAAGGAAAAACAATGGCCAGTTGCCCTTTGAAAAAAACATCTTTGGGACTTCCGGTGGTTTCGTTTTCCCCGAGAAGGACGCCTGGAATGGCGTCCCGAACTGAGATTCTGTAAAAGCTGGTGAAACAGCGGGAGAACGACTGTTAGCCAGCTTCAAAGCTTTTCTCTGGGTGAAAGAGAATTAGCCAGAGCGGCTGGATAGCAGAAGATTGCCCCAGGGGCTCTGCTTTCTTATGCAGAGTCTCGGACGGCTGCCTGCATAACCCAGCCCCCTCCAGACTCGGCTCGATCCTGTTAATTAAGCAGGACAAGAGGAAAACGCCCACCTCTGCTCAATTGATTCCGTTTTGAATAACTTCAAGCAGACGGGGACAAATACAAGCGATCGATTACTGGGGAAGCAAGAAGAGAGCTGACTTCTACTCCTTTTTAAAAGGGGAAAACTTTTTCTTACTTGAACTTAGTGAAGGAAGAAATGGCGTCTGAAAGGAAGTGGATTGGAGGCTGCTTGTGAGAGAAAGCGAAGTTTGTCTTTGTGGATTTTAGCTGAATAGAAGCTTTCCAGAGGAGGCAAGGTGAAAGTTTTTATTTTACAACTTTAATTGGAGACTTTTTGAGACTTTGAGATTTACTAATTTTAATTAGAGACTTTACTTAAATTAAAATGGCTTCTAAGCCACCAAAAGCTCCCATGACGAGAAGGGGTCTGAAACTAATTTAGAAGATATATTAAAGGAACAGAACAGAGTTTCTGAAGAGCGATTTAAAGAAATTATGAATAATATTCATGGTGTGAAGGATCAACTTAGGGAAGTAATTAAAGAGACTAATAAAAAAATTAGAGAAGATTTATTGATGGTTTTCAAGGTTTGGCAAAAAATTTGGAAGTAATGGAGGATAAAGTGGAAGTAATTAGTCAAGCAAATCAGTATTTGGATAATAAAGTTGGAGAGCTTCAAAATAAAGTGGATAAAAATGAGGATCATGTGGTGGTATTGCAATATAGAGCGTTGGAGAAGGCTTTGAGAATTAGGGGTCTTCAAGACCGAAGGAAGAAGACCTCAAAAAGTTATATCAGAAGCCGTAGCTGAAATGTTAGGCATGGACCCTCGAGAAGTTGATTTTCAAATTGATAAGGCATACAGGGTTAATTCTTGGGTAGCGAGGCAGAAAAAGCTCCCAAGAGATATTGTAATTTATTTTTTAACTTCTACAATAAGAAATCAGATTTTGCAAGCTACATACCAAAAGAAATTGCAAATAGCAGAACAGGAGGTGTTGGTTTTGAAAGAGATCCCTGCTAAAATGTTAAAGGATAGAAGGATTTTAGGTTTTTACACAAGAGCTTAAGAAGCATCAGATTCAATATAGATGGGAGGTTCCAATTGGTTTAACAGTATTTTTCAAGGCAGGAGATATCGAATTGATACTGAACTGAAAGCAAAGATTTTCTTTTAATGTATTGAAAGTGGATGTAGAAACAGTGGATAAAAGTCTTCAAGAGAAACAGAGTGGGAAGCTGAAACTGCACCTGTGATATCAGTCCTCAAGAACAATCTCAGGAACAAAGAGTGACAAGGGGAGCTATTAGGCGTAAGGAGATGGAGGAACGACTTCAAAGACAAGAATGGGATTCTACTACTGAAGCTGTGGGAGGAGCCAAGCCGAAGAGTGAGGGTCTTCAGCTAATTGCTCAGAAGCTTCAAGAGGCCAGAGATGGCAAATAAATTTTTGACATGGAATGTTAATGGTTTAAATTCAGCACAGAAAAGAAGAAAAATATTCCATTATTTGAAACAATTTAAAAATGATGTGATATGTTTGCAAGAGACACATATAAAATTATCAGATCAGAAATATTTGATTAATTCGAAATTAGGTAAACATTTTGTTTCTTCTGCTCCGAATAAGAAAAATGGTATAGTTATATATTTGAAGAAAAATATATCAAGTAAATTAATTGAAACGGACATTCAAGGAAGATATATTGCTATTGAATTGATTTTAGAAGGAAAAAAGACACTTGTGATTGGTATATATGCACCTAATCAACAACAAGAAAAATTTTATAAATTGTTACATGAAAAATTGACTTTTTGGGACTATAAAACATTTATTATATTAGGGGATTGGAATGGTGTAATGGACATTAGAAAAGATAAAAGAACTCTTTCTAAGAAAATTCCTATGCATGCAAAATTGCCTAAATCTTTTTTTGATTTGATGGAAGATTTTGAGTTGAAAGATATATGGAGAAGGCAGAATTTTGATGATAGAGATTATACTTATTTTTCGGATAGGCATCAATCTTTTTCACGTATTGATTTTATATTAATTACCAATGACTTGCTTTCTAGGGTTAGGAAAACAAAGATATTTCCAAGGTGTTTAACTGATCATAGTCCGGTATGGATGGAGTTGCAATATGAAGGTGGAAGAAGATCATGGAGAATAAATGAAAATTTGTTTAGATATGAGGATAATGTAAATCAATGTAAAAAACAAATGAAAGAATTTTTTGATTATAATTTGGGAAAGGGAACTTCGATAGAAATGGTGTGGGACGCGAGCAAGGCCTTTATGAGAGGAAACTTGATATATATTAATAGTAGACAGAGGAGAAAACTACAAAAACAGCGTAGGGATTTAGAAGAGGAAATTCAGAGGAAACAACAATTATTGGTACATAATCCACATGATTTAAAAACTATTGAGGCGATAAAGATATTACAGAGTCAATTTAATATGTTAATGGCAGATCAGGTGGCAACCAATATACAATATGCTAAACATAATACTTTTTGTAATGCCAATAAATCAGGGAGGTGGTTGGCTTATATGTTAAGGAAAAGACAGAAAGCACGTACTATTGAAGGAATTGAATACAAGGGTAAAGTGCGATTTCAACAGGATAAAATTAAAAAAGCTTTCTTGGAATATTATACAAATTTATATGCCAGAGATACAATATTGAATATGGATATTGATAAATATTTGAAAGAATATAAGGTTAAAGGTTTAACTAATGAACAAAGGGAAGAGTTGAATCGGCCTATAACTTCTGAGGAAATTATTTGGGTAATAAAGCAATTAAAAATAGGAAATCCCGGGCACAGATGGACTTACAGCAATATATTATAAAAAGTTACAGGATGAGATAGTTGGTCCACTTATGGAGTTATTCAATCAGATATTGAGGGAGGAGGAGTACCACCATCATGGAGGACTACTTTTATTTCATTGATACCAAAAGAGGATCAGGATTGTACTAAGCCTGGGAATTATAGACCAATTTCACTCTTGAATAATGATTATAAGATTTTGCAAAAATAATGGCAAATAGGTTAATGGAAATTGTACAACAAAGGATCCACACTGACCAGTCTGGTTTTATAAAAGGGAGACAAATGAGGAATAACGTTAGGCAGATAGTGAATATATTGGAATACTTGGAAAAGAAAAATCAGATTCCGCAGCGTTTATATTTTTGGATGCAGAGAAAGCTTTTGATCGTTTGCATTGGGAATTTTATTTAAATTAACAGACAAAATGCAATTTGGAAATGGTTTTATACGAATACTTAGGGCAATTTATGGAGAGCAAACAGCTCAGATAATAATTAATGGTAGTTTGACAGATAGTTTTAAAATTGCGAAAGGAACAAGGCAGGGTGTCCTTTATCACCTTTATTGTTTATTTTATCTTTGGAACCTTTATTGGATAAGATAAGAGAGTTAAGGGAGATAGAGGTATTAGAATTAGAAGATATGAATATAAAGTCAGAGCATTTGCAGATGATTTGGTTGTTATGTTGACTCAGCCTATAAATTCGAGTGTATATTTGTTGGAAGTAATTAATCAATATGGAAGGGTCTCAGGGTTTAAAGTGAATCAAAATAAAACAAAAGTGTTAACCAAAAATATGATTAAGAACCAGAAAGAAAAACTAGAGGAAATAACAGGATTTGAAATTGTAAAAAAGGTTAAATATTTAGGAGTCTTTCTTACATCATCAAATGGAAATTGTATAAGAATAATTATGATGTGTTATGGAAAAAAATTCAGAAGGAAATGAATACTTGGAAAAAATTACAATTATCTTTGTTAGGGAGAATAGCAGCTATAAAAATGAATGTTTTGCCTAAATTCTTGTTCTTGTTTCAGATGATACCAATAATTAAGAAAGATAAAAATTTGGATGAATGGCAGATTGGAATTAATAAATTTATATGGGAAGGGAAAAAAGCGAGAGTCAAAATGAAAATAATGCAAGATACACGGGAAAGAGGAGGATTAAAAATGCCTAATTTAAAATTGTATTATGAAGCAGTTGTTCTTGGGTATTAAGTGATTGGTTTAATTTGACGGAGGAAAGGATTTTGAATATAGAAGGTTATGATTTATTATATGGTTGGCATGCATATTTATTGTATGATAAGAAAGTAGATAAAGCTTTTAAGAATCATGTGTTGAGAATTTCTCTTCTGCGTGTCTGGAAAAAATATTATTATAAGTTAAATTACAAAATTCCTATATGGGCATGTCCTAGGCACGCAGTAGAGAATATAAATATAGAACAGGAACAAGAAATGATTACTTATAAAGATCTTTTATACAATGAGAGGGAAATTTACAACTAAAATCTTTGGATACATTAAAAGAAGAAGGGAGGAATTATACTTGGTTTCAATATGGACAGTTAAAGGCTAGATGGAAAGAAGATCAGAAAATTGGTATCATTCAAAATGAAGAAAATTTGGTTAAACAAATTAGAAATCAAACTCAGGGGCATATAAAGAGATTGTATACTGTGTTGATAGAAATAGATTCTGAAAGAGATTTAATAAAGGATTGTATGATAAAATGGGCACAGAATATTCAAGAACCAATAATGTTGGAAACATGGGAAAAATTTGGGTTAGAAATGTTAAATTTACATAGCGCAGAATTTAAGGAAAATTTTTATAAGATGTTTTATAGATGGCATTTAGATCCTAAGAAATTATCATGTATGTATCCAGATATGCAAGCGAAATGTTGGAGATGTAATTGTGATGATGCTACATATTTTCATGTATGGTGGACTTGTAAGAAAATTAAGTCTTTCTGGATAAGAATCTGGTGGATTATGCAGAATGTTCTGAAGAAGAAGATAAAGTTCCTACCGCAATTTTTCCTTTTGGGAATAACAACGGACTGTACAGTGATTGAGACTAAGTTGATTTTGAACTTAATAACAGCAGCACGACTGTTGATTGGACAATATTGGAAGAAAAAAGAATTACCCACAATAGAAGAATGGATATTGAAAGTTTCCAATTTGGCTGAGATGGCTAAAATCTCAGCCTTCTTGAAAGACAGTACTCAAGAAAAATATTTAAATGAATGGAAGAACTGGATTGATTATATTCAAAATAGATATCAGATTAAGAAATTTCGGATCGCTTTTGAATGAAGGATGTTATTTTTGATTTTAATGGAAGAAGTCAGGTTATGTGAGAGAGAAAGACTATAATTGTGTTAGATTTTAAAAATTTAATGTATGAATGTTTTGTTTAAGGAACTATACCTTGTGTTTGCTCCGGGAAGTCCGGGGGGGGGAGGGGGGTTTAGGAGGGAGGGGGGGAGGGGGGAAAAATTTAATTGTTGTAAAACTATTTTAATAAAAAAAAGAAAAAAACATCTTTGGGACAATCATGACATGGATGATTGAGAAGACAGTTCTCCCAATAAGACCACAAATCATCTTTTTTAAATCTCATGAAAAGGACTTAGAACACTGCATCTCCTCAGCATAAGGAGCAAAGCTTAGGAAAGGTTCTTACTGCCGCATTCAACCACACACCCCAGTTCCTCACCCTTCATTTTGCAACTCTTGCTTTAGCTTGTTCTTATCACGGAAACATCCCAACGAGTGCATGCTATCCAACACATCAGGGTCCAGTTCACTGACTGACTGAATCCGTCGAATTGCTACCTTCCGAGGGATCGGTTGTTCTGGTTCTGGTTCATTCTTCCCTCCCCTGGAAGAAGACGTAGTGTGTAAATCAGATAAAAGTAAGACATCACCCTGTTAAAATCCTGAAAGGTGGGATAAAAAGAGTCAAGACCTCTGACAAAAGCCTTTCGAAATAGAAATAGAGCTGGAAGGGACCTTGGAGGTCTTCTAGTCCAACCCCCTGCTTAGGCAGGAAACCCTGCACCACTTCAGACAAATGGTTATCCAATCTCTTCTTTAAAACTTCCAGTGTTGGAGCATTTACAACCTCTGGAGGCAAGTTGTTCCACTGGTTAATCATTCTAACATTGTCAAAAATGACTCATTTTTCAGGGAAGTGAAGACAATTGGTAGATTTCTCAACGTCAAGTTCATAAAGATTTGGAAATAAGATATATCCTTGCCATTTATCCAGTCTTTCAACTATCCAGCCCACCAGAGCAGAAAGGCAGAGCATGTTATGGATCCCAACTATTAAGGACGTACATTTGGTAGGACCTAGGAAAAGGGCCTTCTCTGTGGTGGCTCCCTCCCTCTGGAACATTATTTCCCCAGAGATAGGATTGGCTCCCACCTTGTTTCGTTTCTGCAAGGCCTTGAAGACATAGTTCTGTCATTTAGAGGCAATCAAGTAGCTTGTTTGATTCTAATTTTGCCACAGAGTGGGGGTGGGGATAAATAGTGATTTTTTTAACTGTGGATTTTTAATGCTGTACGATGCCCAAATTCACCATGTGTGAATTGGGCAGCTATATAAATTAGTTTAATAAATAGATATATATATTGGTTCAGTTTGCTGATTTAGCCCCAATATTTGTTACTTGCTTTTCTGTAAAAATCTGCCTATAAAAGCAGCAGCCGGATAAGGCACCTTTAATTTATTTATTTAATTATTTACTTAAATTATATTTAAGTATTATATTTAGTTATTTACTTAAATTATATTAAATTAATTTATTTATTTAGTTATTTACTTAAATTATAATTATTTTAAGCATTAATTATATAACTCTTCTGAGTTTGAGGCTTAACTGGCCATGTAAGAGACTGGAATCGGAAGCCCATGTTCTTCCCAAGAAATATGTATTAATGGAAAAGTTGGGTTAAGTTCAGGGGTGAAATGCTACCGGTTTGCACCAGTTTGGGTGAACTGGTAGTAATAAAAGCTACCAGTTTGGGCAAACCGGTAGTAAAAAAATGCTACCGGTTCATCTGAATCACGTGGCACAGCTGATCGTCAGAAATACCGGTGCTTGGCACACACTGCGCATGTGGTCAAACTGCACATTTGGTGAGCACTGAGCATGTGCAGTGAACTGGTGGCAGACCTCGGAGGATTTCACCACTGGTTAAGTCTATGCAGCACAGCCAGGTTACCAAAGACCGTACTTATGGGAACCTTATCTGTACACCTGATACATTTTTCCCAAAGGTTAATAACTATATAGATCACAACAGTCTACATTTAGTCAATTTCTCATGAACACATAATATATTGAAAACGCATTTTTTAAAATTCTACAGTAATGTTTTAGAATCATTACGGCTCATATATAGTTAAATAAATATAATTACAGGTAGTCCTTGACCTACAAGGACAGAGGGCCCCAAAATTTTTGTTGCTAACAGGACAGTTGTTAAATGAGTCATGTCCCATTTTATGACCCTTTTTGCCAGGGTTCTTAAGTGAATCACTGAAGTTAAGTAAATCACAAGGTTGTTAAATGAATGCGGCTTCCCCCCATTGATTTTGCTTGTCAAAAAATCCCTAGGAAGGTTGTAAATGGCAATCCCAGAATCCCTGCAACCATTGCAAATACATGACAGTTGCCATGTGCCAGAATTTTGTTCCCGTGATTGTGGAGATTGTAAATGTGAGAACTGGTCATGTCACTATTTTTCAGTGCCATTGTATCTTTGAATTGTCACTAAACAAATGGTTGTAAGTCAAGGACTACATGTATTCACTTTTATGTTTATTAAAGCTTTTTGCTCTTTTAGATAGAAAACTAAATTGAAAGAACATTTTAAGGTGGAACCTCAAAAACCAAGGAGTTATCTTCTGGTAAACAATAGGTCCCGATATTCCTCTCTGTTGGTCATGCTGGCTGAGGTTGTTGATTTCTGAAGAGCCACAATGGGACTCACCTCTATCTAGACCAGGGGTCTCCAACCTTAGCAACTTTAAGACTTGTGGACTTCAACTCCCAGAGTTCACTGGCTGAGGAACTCTGGGAATTGAAGTCTACAAGTCTTAAAGTTGCCAGGATTGGAGACCCCTGGTGTAGACAACAATGACAGTGGTAGAGTGGGATGTTGGGATTTCTGCTCATATCTTGTCTCTCTAAGAAACCTTCCCTCACCTCTGGTAAGTGAAGGCAAAAATTACTGAGAGCTTGATCTTTCCTGAGATCTCGTCAAACAAGGGAAAAAGAGAATCAGCTGGAAATAAAAGGCAGTCTGGAAATACTCACAAGAACCATGGATGTTTCTGAATCTGTTCCAGCTAAAGCCACCACATGGAGAAAAATAAACTAGCATTAGGCTCCTTTTTACAAATATTAATTTTTTCAAAAAGTTACAAACCATGACTGCTCTATCCATCACTATCACTCATCATTAAAACATGTGTTAATAATAAGGTGCCCTTATCTTCAGACATTCAGTATATTAAAATAAACATAAAACATTAACTGACTCTCAAAAGGGAACAGTATTACCTACACTCAATTGTTTCAATCAAATCCTAATTAAATTTCAATCCAAACAGATCATATAAAAATTGACCATATCAGGGAAGAATTCTAACTCAAATCTTCTCAAATTCCTTGTGTATCTAGTCACACTTAGCCATTAAAGAACTATTCTGTTCTATTCTATTTATTCTGTTCAGTTCTATAGTATATTCTATTTCTGTTCTGTTCTATTCTATTTCCTACTGTTTCATAGACATTTGTGACAAGCGTATCCCATTCTTATATTCAAGAGTGGCCCATCCCGACCGGGGTGGGGAGTCGGGGGGAACAGGGACTCCTACTTGCAATCTGAAATGGTGCTACCCAGAGGCTCAGAGCCCTCTATCCTGCTCCACTTCACCGTCCAAGCCTGCTCCTCCCTCCATTTCTCCCAGTCTTGGGAACCACAGGATGACTCACACTGAGGCGTTTCTCTGGCTCCACCTCAATCATGCCCCGCAGGAGATTCTGACAGTCTGGCGGAATGAAATGGGGCATGTGAAAAATCCCACGTTTCACTTTTTCCAAAAGCTGCCGTAGGTTGTCATCATCAAAGGGTAGCGCCCCCTGCAGGAGAAAAGAGTGAAAGAAATTAAGACACTACAAAAACTCCTTCAGATTTCAGGTTTTGCAGGAATTACTTGGGTTAACATTACAGGTAGTCCTTGAGTTACCACCAGTGGTAGGATTCAAGTAATTTAACAACCGGTTCTCTGGCCTAATGATTTCTTCCAACAAACAGTTTGCAAAACTGCTCAGAAAGTTAACAACCGGTTCTCCCGAAGTGGTGCGAATCGGCTGAATCCCACCACTGGTTACAACTATTTGTTTGAAGTTACAACCATGGTCATGTAATCAGAATTCAGGCATTGGTAACAGTAACAGAGTTGGAAGGGACCTTGGAGGTCATCTAGTGCAACCCCCTGCTCACGCAGGAAACCTAGGGATTTCAACCGCCAAACTTTCTGATTGACAAGCTCAGTGTCTTAGCCACTGAGTGACCTTGTGAGTCATTCGGCAATCATCATATATTTACATTGTGGTGCAGATCTCAAAGTCATGGGATCACCATTTGTCACCTCCCCAGATGTCTTCTATAAGCAAAGCCAATGGGGGAAGCTGAATTTGAATCAGAATCAGAATAGAGCTAGAAGGGACCTTAGAGGTCTTCTAGTCCAGGTCTTCTAGCCCAGAAGACCTCCAAGGTCTCTTCCAAGCTTGATTCTGATTCTGATTCAAATTCAGCTTCCCCCATTGGCTTTGCTTATAGAAGACACCTGGGCCTGCTCAAGCAGGAGACCCTATACCATTTCAGACAAGTGACTGTCCAGTCCTTTCTTAAAAACCTCCAGTGATGAAGCATCCACAACTTCTGAAGGCGAGCCTGGTTTATTAGTGAATTGTTCTCACTGTTAGGAGGTTTCTCCTTAGTTCCAGGTTGCTTCTCTCCTTGATTAGTTTCCATCCATTGTTTCTTGTCCTGCCCTCTGGTGCTTTGGAACCAGATCCTCTTTATGGCAGCCTTTCAAATATTGAAATACCGCTATCAAGTCACTTCTAAAAGTCCTTCTTTTCTCCAGACTGGCCAAACCCAAATCCTGCAACCGTTCTTCATATATTTTGGTCTCTAGGACTTTAATCATCTTAGTTGCTCTTTTTTGCACTTTTTCCAAATACTCAACACTTTTTTTCTAATGCGATGACCAAAACTGGATGCAGTTAATGACCCCATGATGCATTTAACTGCAGTGATTTGTTTAACAACCATGGCCAAAAAGGTCATAAAATCAGGCACAGCTCACCTAGCAACTGCCTTGCTAAGCAATGGAGATTCTGATCCCAATTGTAGTCGTAAATCAAGGACTAGATGTAAATGTCAAAATACTGTTTAAACATATTGGTCCTTTTGCCCTCATCTCCTTTATTAATCTTTCTCTCTCCCTTTGATTTCTACCTCCCTCAGGTCAAACATTCTCAGGACAACAATCGGAATCACTGGGAATTGGCCAGTACAAGTAGTTCTTGATTTGCAACAGTTCATTTAGTGACATTCAAAGTTAGCACTGAAAAAAGTGAGTTATGACTGTTTTTCACACAACCTCTGTCGCATCCCCATGGTCACGTGATCAAATTTTGGATGCTTGACAACTGACTCATATTTATGACCGTTGCAGTCCCTGGGTCATGGGATCATCTTTTGCAACCTTCTGACTAGCAAAGTCAATGGGGAAGCCAGATTCACTTTACAACTGTGTTGCTTACCAACTGCAGTGATTCACTTAACAAATGTGGCAAGAAAGATCATAAAACAGCAAAATTTACTTAACAAATCCTTTCGCTTAGCAGCAGAAATTTTGGCTCAATTGTGGTAATAAATCAAGGACTACCTGTATATAAATTTAGTAAATAATAATAATAAAAAAAGTTATAACTACTGCAGATAGTCCTTGACTTACGACCACAATTGAGCCCCAGTTTTTTGTTGGTTAGTGTGGCATTTGTTAAGTTAATTTTGCCCCATTTTACACTCTTTCTTGCCACGATTGTTAGGTGAATCACTGCAGTTGTTTAAGTTGGTAATTCTTGGAGTTGACGTCCTTGTCATAAAAGGGCCATAGTTCACCTCCCCTAATTTAAATGGATCCCTTGGGCAGAAGGCAGTATAACTAAATGGGGGATTAAATGCTCTCTGCCAGGAGTGAGCAAACATTTGTGGGACAAACTTACCACCAGGAGGGCAAAGAGGATGACACCACAACTCCACATGTCTGCACGACGTCCATCGTACTTCTCCCCCTAAAGAGCAAGAAGCAGAAATTGGGGGCTTGATAACTAGTTTGGGGAGGGGAGGGAGAAGATTTCATGAATCAATGAAAAATAAGACATTTGAAGTGTGGGCGGGAGGTTTTTCCAAGCATTAAGAGCAACTGCAAAGTGGGATAACTATTACTGGTATATAATATGAAATAATTAAAAAAAACCCACTAAAATGATAGCTGTTCTTCACTGTGTCCTATTTGGGAAGAGAGATAAAGGAAAGAGACCTCCAGTCCAGATACCCAAGGGAAAGTTACTTTCTGATTAAGGAGAGTTTGCAAAATCTTATCACCATATATTAGGTTGACATTCCTTGGAAATCTATGTGGACCTGGGGATTTCTTTTCCTCTGATTTCCTGTTATTGGTTTTTCCAGTATTTTTTTAAAAAAAATTAGAATAGTGCCCTTGCCCAGCAGAATCTAAGTTTCAGCCTATATATAAACAGTCACAGAAACTCAAACAGAATTGAGATCCCCAGCAATGTTCTTGAGAATGCATAGAGTTTATTTCCTCTAACTTCAAAATATTCTTACTAGCTGGGAGAAGGAAATCAGTATAAATCTGGATCAGGTGTTTGATGAGACTAGAATTATATATATTCATGGTGCATGAAAGTGCGTGCATATATAATAACTAAAAGAATTTAATCACAGGTAGTCCTTGATTTATGACAGGTTAAATTTTTGATGGATTCAAAGTTCTGACAGCCTCCCACCACCACCCACCCGCCGCCCTGCAGACATGTGGTCACATTGTGGGCACTTGGCAATTGGCCTCCATTTACAGCCTTTGCAGTGTCTCACAGTCACATAACAGAAATTTACAATGGTTTTTGACAGAAAGTGGTATTTACTTCTGGTTTGAACAAAAAAGGCCCATTGTGGGCAATGTATTCATTTAACAACCACTGCAAAAAAAGGTTGCAAAATCAGGCACAACTACATGGTGACCTGCTTAATGACTGGTATGACTTATGACCATAATTCCAGGCTCAGTTATGGTCACAAGCCAAGGACTACCTGTATAACTTTAGAAAGATTTAGTTTCTACCTTCTGTATTTGGAGTGCAATTTCAACTCAAACCAATATATGTTATTTAAATTATTAAAAATATTTGTTTGAATGGTCTGAAATATTGTGTCATACTCTGAAACTTAGGTGTGTTGATCTTTACAATCTGATGTGACCCTCTGGATCTTTTTAACTTACAACTCCCAGTGGTCCTTAAGGTGAAGGATGAATGCTGAGAGTTGTAGTTCTAGATGGATGGCCGCAAGTATATAATATATAATTGTTCCAATTGAAGAGCCAATTGAAGCAGAATAAAGTATATTTTGAGGGGCTCCTTAACCTTATCTATTGGACGGGGTGGGGGAAATCAGATACCAACAAAGATAAGGGGAGGGCACTAGGCCTGAGTCCTTACCTTAATCACCTCTGGACATGCATAGTGAGGAGAACTGCAGCCCAGCATTGGGGGCAGAAAAGAAAGAGAAAGACACAGAGATAGGAAGAGTGAAACGCCAAAGAAAGCTAACCCAAGGGCCATGGGTTCAACAAGCATGTGAGGAGAAGCCTGTGAAATATACCACCCCTCCCAGTCTAAGATGGATTGTGGGAATCCTTGACTTTTACATGTTTGGTGGGTTTCGGGTTCCAGGACAAAACTTCCTTGGCGTTCTCGAGTCAATTCTGGAGTGGTCAATTACCCCACTAGATGGGAATTGCTCAAAATTGCAGCTGAACGCATGTGGTCTGGAGAAGACCATTCTAGGCCATTCCACGTCTAACACAAGTGGCTTCTTCAGCAACTTCCCCACATCTCTAGAAGTAATAGAATCTTTTCTTCCTTCCCACTAGAGAAAAATATGTCCCTTTCATTTGACAGCCATCAAATGAAATCCTTATCTCCTAGCCCAGAAATATGAAGACAAAGCTAAACTTGACATTTACACAATTAGGAATTGTGGGAATGACTTTTTAAAACTAATTTATAGTTGTAAGGAAGGAAAAATCTTGGTAGGGATTCTAGCGCTACGGAATCAACTTCCTTAACAGATGTCATTCGTTTTAAGAAAAAAGCACCATCGTTGCACAAAGGAGCCAAGGGTGGTGCAGTTGGCTACATCTGTTGGCTGAAACTCATCCCCTGTGAATGTTCTAAGACCATAAATTTGGGGTAGAATGGGAGGATGTTCCGCAAAGAGTTTCCACATCCAAGAATATATGATTTATATTTTCATTGATGGAAAACGTCTTCTGTCCTACATACGGCAGATCTTTGATGAATTCGCCTCTCTACTTGCAAGCAAAGCAGCAATTCACATTTCAAATATCAAGTAAGAGCAGATATTTCTGATTCACTTACATTTCAATGACAATAGTAATATGTGACAGCATTTCCATCTAAAGTCAAGGAACAGCTTACCAAGGTTCCCAGGCATATATTTCCTTCCCATTTAACTTTTTACATGTCCACTACATTGGACACGTTGGTATTCTTGCAATAATGTGTGAATCAACCCATGCAAGGAGCCATTCCTAAGAGGACCATAAGGGGCGTGCATAAGTGCACAAACGTGCCTACCGTTCCTGTCATATTGTTTTTCTTTTCTTCTTCATATATATATATGTGTGTGTGTGTGTGTGTGTGTGTGTGTGTGTGTGTGTGTGTGTGTGTGTGTAGGTCTTTGGTTATTCGGGTTTTCTCCCGCGTAAAATTGGAAGTGTCCAATTTTACGCGGGAGAAAACCCGAATAACCAAAGACCTACACACAAACACCCGCGAAAACCTCAGAAAACAAATATATATATATGCTTATATTTACTTCCCTCAGCATCACAGGCCAACATGACTCTGTTCTGAGGATGGCTTACCCACAACTTGTTTCCAGCAGGCTATCTCCGACCTGCAGGGAGGCCATGCCGAAATCTGCAATCCTAATGTTGTTCTTCTCATCCAGCAATAAATTCTCAGGTTTCAAGTCTCGGTGGCTGAAGTAGTCCAAACAAAACCCATGGAGAGTGATCAGTGGCAGAGCTCATGGGCATGCACATACACAAACATGTGTGAACTTGTACCACTAAATCCCTTGAAGTTATTACATGAATGGCTCTCAACCCAGTGGGAGGTATTAGATCAGTATTAAGTACTCCCCTCCCCCCCATACACACTTTAAGCAGTGCCGAAGTACAGATTAAGGGTTATTTTGTTTACTTAAGTGATATGCAAGTGCTGTACTGAATATTGTATGACTTGCGGCTCCACGATTATGAAATCTATTGCAACTCAAGGACCCCACCATTCTCAAGATCTTGCATTATTTGAACCCAGAGGAATAAGACATTGTTTGCATAATAATGCTGACAAGTAATGAACTCAGTTTATCCTAATGCATTATGTATTATAATTTATGTTAATGGCTTATTATGCCGTATGATCCAATAAAATTTGGTAAATTTAGGAAACCATGGGGAAGAAAACCATGAGTTTGGGTTAGGCTACCAGATTTAGCTTATATTACAATATTAAACAATATTAAATAGTAGAAAATCTGGTTGTCAGGAGTTTTGCAATTCAGATTTGGTAGCCTTACATTAGAATGCATATGAACACAGTCAAAGGCAAATGCCTGGTAACATATACTTGATACATCAGATATCTCACTAGATTCCCTTGCTAATTTTGTAGGGAGCATTAAAAGTCAACAGGTTTCTCTATGTAGTGTATAGAACAAGCAGTATTGTCTGATGTATTTGGATTAACAACTTCTGAAAGTATTAATCCCAAGAGTGCCAAGTTAGCTCCATTCAATGTCTCATCTGTTCTTCCTCCTCAATGAAACTGCAAACTAGAATTGTGATTTTATAAAATGTATTGGTTTGGAAAATATTTTTCTCAGATGTGCTGTATGCTAATATATTTTCCAACTATTCATTCATAAATTCAAAACAATGTATAACCCGTGGTTCAGAGATGTGCTTTTACAAAGCCACAAGAGTCAACATAAATTATTTTTTTAAAAGGGTTAAACTATACATATTCTAAGTTAAATAAAGCCAGGAATAGAGATGACTTCAAAGCTTACATAGAGGCCTACACAGGGGTGAAATTCAGCAGATTCTGACAGGTTCTGAAGAACTGGTAGCGGAAATTTTGAGTAGTTTGGAGAACCGGCAAATACCACCTCTGGCTGGCCCCAAAAGTGGGGAGGGAATGGGGATTTTGCAATATCCTTCCCCTGAAGTGGGGTGGGAATGGAGATTTTGCAGTATCCTTCCCCTGCCATGCCCAACAAGTCATGCCCACCAAGCCACACCACGCCCACCACACCACGCCCACAGAACTGGTAGTAAAAAAATTTGAATTTCACCACTGGGCTTACACCAAACAAGTGAGATCAAATTCAGCCAGGAGGGAATATAGAACTGCGGGGCCATCAGGAAGACTGCATTTCATGTTTTCCATGATTTGACTGATAGCTTATGAGCAACAAACAGCAAAAGAGGATGGGTGCCTCTGAACTTGAGAAATATTAGGGCACCCAGGAGCTTTCATCAATTCTCCCTCAAAAGTAAAGTAACCGTGTGGCAGAGAGGTGACAAATCTTGTAAGATAAATGATTCCTGAGCAGCAGGATGGGAGGGAGAAGCAGTTGTGGGGAAGGGGGAAGGGGAAATAGGGGGAATGTTGCAGATGTGCAGTCGTTCGTAAGGGCAAACAATTGTTGTGGTGCTGCAACATTCATAATTTTGGGACTTGCTTATAAACACTAGGAGGTGCTTATCTTGTAACTTCAAATGGGCGCTAAATGAACGCTCGTAACCCAGAGATTAGCTGTATATCTATAGTGATGCAACTAGTTGCTTTAGTTTGGCAAGACTTCTGCTTACGGGTGAGGAACAATAAAGGAAAATACTCAGAAGTAACTCAATGTGTTGTTCTCGGTTCTTGGGAGCCTGGCAAGAAGTGATAAATGGGATGTCAGATAAGTTATCGAAATGTTAATGAAATCTTTAGAACTTTGACTGGATGGAACTTAAACTACGGAAGTATGGAAACCACTGAATTTATTAGATATTACATTTTGCCAGAAAAAGCATCCACTCCCAATATTTACATATTATGCTGTGATCAAAAGATGAAGAAATCATCTGGTGACCTAAGGAAACATGTACTTTAATAAAGAGTAAATTGGCATTTCAATTATCAATAGAATCCAGGGATGGGAGAAGGAACAATAATTACTATAATAAGTATTGATTTTCTTTATCAATGATAATATAAAGTGGCCGGTAGCATAAAAACTAGAGACACAATAAAAAAAAATCAATAGAACACAAATAACAAAAGAGGGGGAACCACAAGACAATAGAGAAAAATAAACCAAAAAGAAAAATGTTTTTCTTTCTTTTCCTGCAGGAACAAAACGAGATATTGTAACAGCTCATAATAACACAATAGTCAGCTCACCATATAGAATAGCTGTGGCAGAAATCCAAAGCCGAGACAATTTGTCGGAAAAACTTCCTAGCTTCCTTGGGGGTCAGACGGCCTTTCTTCACCAAGTAATCGAAAAGTTCACCTCCTGAGACATGTTCCAAGACGAGGTACCTAACGCATTAGAAGTCCAGAGACAGCATGACCAAGAAGCAAGGACAAGAATTAAAAAGAAATTGAAAATCTATCAGACCACCATGGGAGCAAACTCAGATTCCATTCAAAATAAGGCAAAGCCATTTTCTTTGCAAAGAAAATGAAAAAGAGAAAGAGAGATGTAACATTTGATCTTGAGAGTTAAAAAGAAAAGGAGAAGGGGGGGGAGATGAAGAATTCAAAATATTTTATATTGCTTCGCCATGATTGAATCGCCAACTGCTACACAACCTCAAACAGAGAACAAGCAGAGCTCATTCAAGCCAGGACTACATTTTTCATAGGAAAAACTTCTGTTTAATAAATATTGTATACAGTTAGCTGTACATGGGTGGCTGGATGGCAGCTGAGTGTGTCTGGCCTTGGCTTCCTAAAATGTGTTTCTTGCATAGGCAGCCAAATACAGGTGGTTCTCGACTTATGGCCGTAATTGAGCCCACGATTTCAGTCCTAAGTCAAAATGGACATAAAGCAGGTCAACACATGGATGGACCTGATTTTAGAATCTCTTTTGCGGCAGTTGTTAAGCAAACACCACAGCCGTTAAACAAACCCATTGTTCATTATGAATTGTCTGTGAAGGTTTTCAGTCATCCAGATCACAGTTGTCTCAAAGGTTCTCTTTCAAAAAGCACCTGGACTGTTTTTTCCTTGAGGAAGAGGAATAAAAGGTTTTGTTTCTCATCTAAGAAATGTCATCAGTTATGATTGGGGTTGGGTGGGGGGCAGGATGGAATGGAATGAGAATGAGAAACGAAACATTTTGTTCTTCTTCCCCAAGGAAAAAACAGTCCAGTTGCTTTTTGAAAAAAACACGTTTGAGATCACTATGAAACCAGAAGTAAAATGCTGGTTTCCTGCAAAAATGTTGTAAAACTCAGTCGCGTGACCATGGGGTGCTGCAAACATTTCTAAATGCAGCCATTTTACTGTGGTAGAGGGGAGGAGAAGTGTGTGTGGATATCAGAACTTCAAAACAAGATCATACTTTCGTTTTTTGAATTCTCTGTTACTTTGAACGGTTATTAAGCGATTGGTCATAAGTCAAGGATTACCTGTACATGAGCACGACTCTCACACTTGGCATTTCGACATACAGTTTTGTACTGTTTTTGATAAGAATGAGCTTTCCATTGGGACAGTAGTCTGTTCCTCAGTTGGAACACTGTAATTTTAGGCAGGTTTAATTTGAAAGTTAATTTAAAATTCTGCAGTGTTGATGGGACTGAATTCCAAAGACTGACACATCCGTATATCAGTATCAGTACAAGGGAATTACTCCCATTAAAGCCAATTAAACTTCCAGCGGAGTAAATAAGTAGTGAGGATTATGATTAAGAGAGAATTTTCAAGGATTAAAGTTAGAAACATATCAAAGTTGAACCTGAAATGTGGCATTTTCAATGTCGTTTGGCTGAATTTTTATGAATAAAATAAATAAATGTTTATTTTAATAACAATATATAAAAAAAGACTAGCATAGCTTGGAAAACCACTGGCTGTGATAAACTACACCTCTTAGACTGGGCAAAGATAAGCTACGTAACTTAAAATGAAAGCTGGAAATCTAGTCAGAAGTTTTATAATACCTCTCCCCAATTTTAGCCCTAATACACACATACACACACACATATATATATATTCCCATGCACTCTCTTTATCCTATGGCTTTGTCTCTTTCTTTATATCTCCTCCCATTGATTCAGAAGAGGATGACAAAGAAAGCTTATATGTAGAGAATGCCACTGGTCTGGCACCGCCTGGTATGTTGGACAGCTATCCTGCAATTTCTCTCTCTCTCCCTCTCCCTCCCCCCCTCTCTCACACACACTGGCTCTGCCATTCTGGCAGCATTCACACCCAAGAGAAATACAAATATCTTCCACCTAGGAAACTGTCGCTTTGTGCCAGAATTTCAGAAGCAGATGGGAACACAACTCCTTTCTTTTTATTGGTCCTGAACCTTTCCAGAAACCAAGCTTTTGAATTTCAATTACTTTAGCAAAATTGGAGGAAATGGTTATTTCCTGTCTTCCACTATCTTCTCTCCCTCCCCATTCAAAGAATGCCACATATAAATTCAAGGATGAGGGTGGAGATAGCCTCAATCTGTTGGGAGTGAAGAGTGTAATTGGATTGGTAAATGCTTTGGGATGAATGAAGGGGGAAAAAAAGCCTTAAGAATCCACTTCAGAACAGCTCCATAAAACTACACGTCTTTGGCTATTGTTTATTACATTTTAACTTGTCTGCCTTGAAGGAGAAGTACCAAAACTGGCCCTATCTTTGGATAGATGAGGTCATTGCCTCAGACAACAGACGTTAAGCAGGTGGCCAGCTGTGATGGGAGCCTTCTGTCTGTTCTTCTTGAACGTCAAGCTGTTCCTTTTTGCTCATAGAGCCGTGGATGCTTCAACCGTTTTTCTGAGCCCACTAAACTATTCCGTTGCAAGCGTGGAAATGATACTATCCCATGGCAAATGTTGAAGTAACCCTCAATGGCCAATCTTACTCTTCTGTGTATGGCGTAAGAACATCAAACATCAAGAAGAAGGTATTGGGAAGGTAGAATAATAATACCTGAGTGGTATCTCATGTAAGTTTGTTGCAAGCAACATTGTGGTTAAGAACATGAGAACATTGAACTATAGTGATTGGGGAAGATGGGTATTTAATGATTTTACACATTGTGCTAATCCAGGGCTGTTTCACCACATTGATTAGTAGCCTTTAGCAATTACTTGTATTTTTTGGAGTATAAGATGCACCTTTCCCCCCCAAAAAAAGAGGGTGAAAAGCTGGGTGCGTCTTATACTCTGAATGTAGCCCTACCCAGCTTCTCAAAGGGAGGTTTCAGAGGCTGAAAGAAGCTTCAGAAAAGAAGCTCCCAAATAGAGCTTCAGAAAAGAAGCCTCCAAACAGAGCTTCAGAAAAAAACAACCCAGAGCTTCAGAAAAAAAGCCCCAAACAGAGCTTCAGAAAAGAAGCTCCCAAACAGAGCTTCAGAGGCTTTTTTTTTCTGAAGTTCTGTTTTGGAGGCTTTCAGAGGCAGAACCCCCCCCCCCCCCGCAAAAAAAAGCAAGAGCTCACAACCAAGGAACCTGTTACTAAAATTCACCTCTGGGAAAAGCTGATTGGGGGTATTCCAGGAGACTAATCCACCTGCCAATCAGCTTTTTTCTTATTTTCCTCCCCAAAAACTAAGGTGCGTCTTATACTCCGAAAAATACAGTATTTGCAATAATTTTAAACTCAAACTACAATCTTCACATTGTCCAATCTGTATGTTATTGTATTTATGTATTTATGTATCAATTCATATTTTTATAAGTCTAGAGTTGTAATCCCTATAGCTACATGTATGACTGGAAAGAAGGCCTCACATTTCTCCTGAATGTAGAATCCTCAGCAAGCAAATCTATGGAAAGAGATTATAATGTTCCAGGTTGGAATGTGGCAAATTTGTAGAAAGAACTACAGGTAGTCTTTGACTTTGATCACAATTGAACCTAAAATATTTTGTTGCTGAGTGGGATAGTTGTTAAATGAGTTGTGCCCTATTTTATGACCTCTCTTGCCATAGTTGCTAAGTGAATCACTGCAGTTGTTAAGTTAGTATCGTGGTTGTTAAGTGAACTCGGCTTCCCCATGGACTTTGCTTGTCAGAAGGTCACAAAAGGTGATCACATGACCACAGGACACTGCAACCTTCATAAATACGAGTCAGTGCTTAGTGTCTGATTTTGTTCGTGTGAGCATGGGGATACTGCAATGGTTATGAGCGTGAAAAACAGTCGTAAGTCACTTTTTTCAGTGCCATTGGAACTCCGAACGGTCGCTAAATGAACTGTTGTAAGTCAAAGACTACCTGTATTTCACTTTGGCAGGTATGTATCCAGGGCCCCATTTGCAAGTGGGAGGCCATCTGCCAATAAATACCTACAAGTATTTTTTGTTCTCGTAGACATCATGAAGTTTGAGTACGTGAGGGTGTTCAATCAGCTTCAGAATGGCAATTTCCCGTTCCACCTACAATGGAAGAAAAAAGAGAAAAAATATTTATGGATCTATGACAATTTGCCATGGCCAACTAGCCATGGACAGCTCACCGTGACCAACTAGCTACAGCCAACTAGCCACAGCCAGCTCACCATGACCAACTAATGGGACAACTTGCCATGACCAACTTGCCATGGGACAACTCGCTGAGGGACAAGTTTAACTAGTATCAAAGAAATGGTGGAATAGAATCATTAAAGAAGGGATGCAAAAATAGGGACAAATGAAATGTGAAGGACAAACATTAAAAAAAAATTAAAATTTATTTTAAGTAATTAAATTGAATTGTTAAATTGCCGTACCATGTCAAGTTGTCCTGCAATGAATTGAGTTGGCTGCTGTGAATTGTCCCATTCTGAGTATTTATATGTCACAGTGATATGGGTGGCATATAAATTTAATACATAAATCAATAAAATAAAATATTGATTCTGTTTGTGTCCTGGAGCAGATGGACACAAGGGTTTTTCCCACCAACTCATATCCATATCTCTTACTTCCTACTATATTATTTTACTATTTTCTTCATATACCAGTTCCCCACCCCCTTTCCCTGGTGTTTTGATAATTCTTTGAATCATGAGTGGCTGTGTTGTCCTGCCAGATGATGCATTCATCAAACCTGCGAAACCACAATATCTTGAAGGAATGGTTGCAGATAGCTATCATAGAAGATGTCCCCTAAAGTTTGTCATTGCATAAACACCCACCCACCGGTGAATTATGTTAACTCTTACCTAGCGCCAAATTCCCTTGATTATTAATAGATCATTGTATATAAATAGCATGTAATAAACTTTTAGTGTTTTGATCTCAACTCCTGTTCCTAGTTACTTGCGCCTTATAGGCTATATAGAAGTTTGATGAAAGAAATAGAAATAAAAATAAATGGGAGTAGGAGTAGGAGTAGGAATAGAGATAAGGATAGGGATAGGATAGAATAGAATAGAATTGAATTGAATAACATAGTTGGAAGGGACCTTGGAGGTCTTCTAATCCAACCCCCTGCTCAGGTAGGAAACCTTATACCATTTCAGACAAATGATTGTCTAATCTCTTCTTAAAAACTTCCAGTGTTGGAGCATTCACAACTTCTGGAGGCAGGTTGTTCCACTGATTAATTGTTCTAACTGTCAACAACTGAGAAATTTCTTCTCAGTTCTAGGTTGCTTCTCTTCTTGATTAGTTTCCGTCTATTGCTTCTTGTCTGCCTTCAGGTGCTTTGGAGAATAAGTGCTCTTATAATAATAATAATTATTATTATTATAAGCCCTCTTCTTTGTGACACCCCCTGAGATATTGGAACACAGTAGTCCTTCTTTTCATAGAGAAGAGAAGAGAAGAGAAGAGAAGAGAAGAGAAGAGAAGAGAAGAGAAGAGAAGAGAAGATTCCTTTTTGGCCAAGTGTGATTGGATACACAAGGAATTTGTCTCCGGTGCATAAGCTCTCAATAAACATATAAGCAACAAATTGAAAATTATAAGATACAATCATAAACCATAAGATACAACCAACAAAGCGATAGTCATTAAGATGCCAGTAAAAGTGGATAATAGGAAAGATGAGGAGGATAATAGTAATGCGGTCCTACTACATGGTTAGATATTCTTAGGCATATGACAGTGCTGTGGGGATTAGGTGTTTAGCAGAGTGATGGCCTGGGGTGGGGGTGGAGACTTTTTGTGTCTAATTGTTTTGGCATGCAATGCCTTACAGTGGCTTTCTGAGGGGAGAAGTTGAAACGGTTTATGTCCAGATGTGATAGATCAGGGGTGTCAAACTCAATTTTATTGAGGGCCGCATCAGGGTTATGTTTGATCTCGGGAGGTGGGGGCAGGATGGGCATGGCCAGGGTGGGCATGGCCAGCTCGACATCACTCGTGTTGAGGGCACCTGTGGTTCCCTGAGCACTCTGCCAGCAAAAACAGGCTCTCGAGCTCTGTTTTCGACTGCCATGGCCTCCTGCAACACTCTACCAGTGAAAACGGAGCTTGGGAGCACCACCTGCAGCCCTCCCGAGCTCCATTTTCACTGGCAGAGGATTGCAGGAGGCCCTGACAGTTGAAAATGGAGCTCAGGAGCCCATTTTCCCTGGCAAAAGCACTGCTTGCTGGTCCTTTGCTGTTTCCAGGACAGGCCAGCGGGCCAGATCTAAGTTCCCGTGGGCCAGATCTAGCCCCCGGGCCTTGAGTTTGACACTCCTGTAATAGATGAGAGATAGATAGATAGATAGATAGATAGATAGATAGATAGATAGATAGATAGATAGATAGATAGATAGATAAACACACTCACTGTTTTTATGATCTCTTTTTATTGTTGCATGCTATCTAGAGTCACCTTGGATAAGATGAGTAGCTATATAAATTTGATAAATAAATAAATTTGATGTTTGGAAAACTATTGCCCTTGGTCTGCTTTGCATAAATAAGGTTTCCCTTGCAATATCTGAATCCTTCAAGCTAGACCAATATTAACAACTCTCCACCTACTCTTCCTTCATTTTTAGTTTGATGATTTTTTACAGCTTTTTTGATGTTTTTAGTAATTATTACAATAATGGAAGTCTGATATTTCTTAATAAACTTTTTAGATTTATTGTATACCCCTCTCAGAGTGACTTTGTGGGATGGGTGGCCATATGAATTTGATAAATAAACAAACAGGAAAGAAAAGGAAGCAATTTATGCATGCAAATTGCCTATTCCCTCGAGGGGTCTTTTAATCAAGCAGGGATATTGTAGCATGCAGGATCAGGTAGTGGTCTTGATTGCATCATTTAGGATTAGAAATTCATCTGGAAGTCAATCTAAACATCACCGGGAGGGGGAAATTCTAGTGTAATCAAAAACAGACTACTAACATTTGAATAGTGTATGAATAGTGAATAGCTGTGACACAGGTAATCATGCATGTCTCATAAACAGTTATTATAACAAAGAAGCGGGGTGTTAGGTTATGTAGTCTTAGCGTTTTTAATCCTATTCAAATGTATGAGATATTAAGATTTATCCATGGGCTCCAGAATAGAGCATCATGCCACAAATGCACTGTTGGAAAAGAGAGAGGAAAGGGAGGAGGGGGGGAAGGGAAGGGAATTGTATCCAATTATTTCAAAATATGAGGACCACATAGAAATATTTTGTTTATTATTTTCAAGGATGCTAACCCTATACTCACCTATCATGTAGCCTGATATCGTCACCAGGTTATGCACTGTGCAAAACTTTTAATTAGATACTGTATGTTGCTTTGTTGCCTTACTATTTTTTCCCTTTCCCAATAACAAATTATTGTGCTAAACTACTTCTCTTTTGTACTGTACTTTTTTTTTAATTGTAAAAACTGGTTGAAGACTAAATTGCACAAAGAGAATATTTAGGGAACAATTAGCTATATTAATGAGTCACTAAAATCACCTGGAATTTTTTTATTTATTTTGGCTGTGGTTTGCTCTCCAAGTTTGTTTCCATTTAGTTTCATTATCAAACTAGGTAACATCAGCAGCAGGACTTTCTTGAGGAATGAGGAATAGGACAAAAAAATCCTGCTGATGATATTACCTAGTCTGGTAACGAAACGTTCAGAAACTAAATGGAAACAAGCTTGTATTGCAAACCACTGCCAAAATCTAAAACCCGAGCTACAAGTGTTTTCTTTTTATTTATTTATATTTCATATCTCTAAACCACCCATCTCTGAATTGAAAAAAGTGACTTATGACTAAGGTGAAGCTGGAAGGACATGCAAATGCTCTACAGGTGAAAATAAAGATTCATTTCTTTGAGTCTATCACTATGCTACAGAAATTGGGCATCTAGCCTTTGCTCGGGGCCTCCAGACAGATTTGGAGTTCTGTCATCCATTTGAGTTTTATCAGCTAGTCAGCTTGTCCTCAAAGTACTTGCCAGGACATTAACTGGCAAACACCCCAATTAAAAATAATACCAAATTACCATTTGCTTTATCTTATGACTAAAGCTATCTGGTATCTGGAGGGTCTTTTCAGTGTTTGTTTTTTTTCACATTAGCACAGACTTCAGAAAGAGGAAAACTGTACTACTATACAGAAAAATACTTCAGCTGAACCAGTCACATGAAATTATTCCACCATGCAAAACAAATCAAAGGCAGAGAAAAAGATTTGCTCTGGTGATACAGACTGAGATGGTCTGAACAAACAGGCCAAGATAAGGATGTTAGAGCCCCAATGGGAGTGTTACCTAACCTTGATTCTGTTCCGAGTTGTGCCATTCTCACACAGAGATCATATAGATTTTTAGAATATCTGCCTATGCTTTGCTAGGCAGCAAAATCCCATTGCTCCTTCTCCACTAACAACTTGCTGCCACAAGTATACACAGCAAAGCCTTGAGATTCCAAAAGGACATATGTGTCATGAGTTATTGCGCAAATGACGTTAGTGTGTGCTTGAGTCACAATGTAGGATGCAAACACCTAAAAGCCATGGCATCTGCATCATGCTTATATCATCATTTACTCCCAAATCCCACCAGTTACTTAGATCGCTTTCTATAGTCATCCCTCCATTGCTACGCCAAATTGATGGGATTACAATAATGAGGACAGGATGAATATAACTTCAATGACAGCTAGGGGTTGCTATGAAGTTGCTCTAAGTGCCTAGTGGAGAAGCCACCTAGTAACACCACTCTGTGCTGCCTTGACAACTTGGTGAGAGATTGCATTCATTTTGCAAATTTCCCAGTGGCTAGAAATTGACTGGCAACTTCCTTCAGGGCACTAATACAGACAATGAATCAATTAGATATCTCTGCTAAGGGTTCCACTTTTATCCGACTTCGACCTTCCCACGGGAAGGAAGGTGAGAGGCAGAGTTGAGATGAGATGAGTAGAAAGCATAGCATGAAATTTATTTCTCTGTGGATTGTGGATTCAGTGCCTGGCTCTTTTGGTCTTCTCCATCTCCTCCAATCTCCCTCACCCACCCCTCAGCCCCCCTGCTATAACCTCAAGAAATATGACTTGCTTACCTTCATCAGTACAGACTCAGAAAGCTTTTCACGGTTCACTATCTTAATAGCAACTTTCTGCCCTGTGATGCAGTGTACGCCCAGCTTCACCAGACCTATGGAAACAAGAAAGGTAGAAACTGGAGTTCTACCGTAATGCAATGTACCAAAGCTTTGCGAAATCAATTCATTCCATTCTCTGCAATGGCACTTCCTTCCATGTGCCTGTTTACTAGCACATGCTTGGTAGCCTTCAGGGATAAGGAACTGCAAGGCAGATAAAAAGATGCATGGGCAGAGAAAGGATAGAGCAGGAGAAGACTGTTGATGAACTGGAACAACTAATTACAGGTAGTCCTTGACTTACAACAGTTCATTTAGTGACCATTCACAATTGAATCTCTATGAGACTTTCCTTATATCTGAGTTCAAGCGCTCTCCATCCATCCTTGAGTTGGCAGCAAACTACACTGATGTAGTTGCCCACGCTCTTCCCAGCTCTGAAAAAAGTGACATGACCGTTCCTAATACTTATGACCATTGCAGCATACCTTTGGTCACGTGATCAGAATTCGGACGCTTGGCATCTGATTCATATTTATGATGTTTGCAGTGTCCTGGGGTCACTTGATCCCCTTTTGCGACCTTCTGACAAACAAAGTCAATGGGGAAGCGAGAGTCACTTAACAACCGCGTGACTGACTTAACAATTGCAGTGATTCACTTAATCACTTTGGCCAGAAAAGTTGGGAAATGAGGCAAAATTCATTCAATAACTACAGAAATTTTGGTCTCAATTGTGATTGTAGGTCAAGGACTATCTATAGTCTTCCGTTTTCTTTCTGTCAAGTTCGTATACATTGGATTGATTTCTATGACTGAAATAATCCTCAGATATCTACATTTACTGATTCTTACAACTTCCCCAAAAATCCCCTGAATGGTCTCAGAGCATGTGAGAAATTGAAAGAGTCACCATGCATAGCCACCTGGTGTTCTTGGGTCATTGCTCTGAAATTTGATAATTCTAACCAAATCCCGCATTTTACTTAAGGTCCCTTCAAAGTTTAGTGCTTGGCGGAGTGACTTGAGACAGAGAAATAATTTTGCTGTATGGAAGAGAAAGAAACAGAAGTAGAGTTAGCTGAGAAGTTAGAGGGATAATGCAGAAAATACAAGAATGGTGGAAGGATTTCTTCTCAAAATGTCTATTTAGACAAGTCCCAAGGGTGTTTTTTCAGGAGGCAACTGGACTTTCTTGTTTTTGCTTCTCATCCAAGAAGCTTCTGCTCTGTCTGGATGGTGGAGAATGGAAGGGTTTATATTCCTTGCAGTCAGCTGGTCATTTGCACTCTTTTAGAGAGTCATTTGGGCCACTTGGAGGTTTGTCTGTGTCTTCAGAGTAACTTGAGTAGTGCAAATGTAATAAACCTCCAAACAAAGATAAGCCTCCAAGTGACCTTAACTACTGACCTTAACTAGAATAGAATAACAGAGTTGGAAGGGACCTTGGAGGTCTTCTAGTCCAACCCCCTGCCCAGGCAGAAAATCCTACACCACTTCAGGCAAACGGTTATCCAACATCTTCTTAAAAACATCTTCTTAAAAGAATGCAAATGGCCAACTGTCTGCAAAGAATATAAATCCTTCCATTCCACACTATCCACTCAGAGCTGAAGAAGTTTCTTGGATGAGAAATAAAACATTTTCAACAAAAAAACAAGGAAGTCCAGTTGCCTCCTGAAAAAGCACCTTAGGGGTAACCATGATGTGGATGACTGAGAAACTCCATAGATATTTAGCCAAGGTTCATCATCTCTTTATTCCTATTATATTTGTGAATTGTGCATCTATGAAAGATGTTATAAATAGCAATAATACTATATTTACAAAGTAAATCTATGCATGTTCCATGGGAAAAAGTTGCTGTGTATATTTCCAAGTATGTGTATAAATACTTCAGTGCTATCTCATCCAAGGGGCATGTAGTATTGCTTGGGAAATTAGGAAGTCCTTCACAACACTATTAGCTTGCAAGGAAAATGCTTATACTCTGGAATTAATCCAGAGTGTAGGGACACTTAAAGATAGGACCCTTCCAATTCCCATTGAAATATAGTATGTTTTCATCATTAGCCTTTTTTCTCCGTATTCCCCACTTCTCTACAAGTTGCAGAATTAGAACTGGAACTTTATCTGTCTTGAGCAATCTCATGGTAAGGATAACCATTACATGTTTAAAAAAACCCTTCCTTCCCGTTTGTATCTAACCCTGGCACAAGATTGTCTTGGTAACAACTTCTATTCTGTCACCATTATGCTGACTTCATCTCATCCCCAGCTCAGACATAAGATATCTTAGTTGATACGATGCAAAATTGCTTCCCACTTATTCCAACATTCTTCCAAGATGAATATTACTAAATCTGTTAGGCCAGTGTTTTTTGCTGATTGGGGATTTCTGGGTGTTGAAGTCCACAACATTTTAAAGTTGCCAATTTTGAATGATATTGTGTTACGTTTTATAATCCTATAAAGGTAGTCCTTGGCTTGTGACCAAAATTGAGTCCAAAATTCCTATTGCTAAGTGAGGCAATTGTTAAGTGACTTTTGCCTCATTTTATGACCTTCCTTGGAACAGTTGTTCAGGGAATCACTGCAGTTGATAAATTAGTCAGACGGCCATTAAGTGAATCTGGCTTCCCCATTGACTTTGCTTGTCAGAAGTTCGCAAAGGCTGATCACATTATCCTGAGACACTGCATCCATCATAAATATGAATCAGTTGCCAAGTGTCTGGATTTTTATCAGGTGATCATGAGGATGCTGCAACGGTCATAAGTGTGAAAAATGTCAGTTTTTCAGAGCCACTGTAATTTTGAATGGTCACTAAATGAATTGTTGTAAGTCGAGGACTACCTGTATTCTGGAGAGAAGTCAGATAATTGCCAGTGGCTGGGAACAGAGGGGGCAGAGGGAACAACTACATCAGTATAGTTTGCTGCCAACTCAAGGATGAATGGAGAGCTTGAATTCAGAAATAAGGAAAGGCTCAGCGAGACTCAAAGTATTGAATCTGCAAGAATGCTGATTAAATCTATGGAAAGACATTTACAGAGAAACCTGTCTTTATGTTTATCAACTTGCTCTTAAGAGCTCTATAAAAGGAGAAAATGTATGTTGTTTACATGTTATGATAATGGCATAAAGCTGTTGCCCTTATATTTGGCAGCTTGGTGCTTTACATGTCTAGTAGAGATAAAAGAGGTGATTAAAAGTGAAAAACCTTGGCCATTTAAAAAAAAAGTTGCAACAGAATTATGAAGGTGGAAAAAAACAGGTTCTAAACTCCAGTTCAGCTATGTCTCTTTCATCTTTGACTGAACTCAGTTCCTATGGTTGAAATTTACTTATGCAAATATCACAGTATGAAGGAGAATAATGCAAGTTTTCTCTTTATGTATGGATTTCATCTCCCAGAGTTTTTAGGAATAGCCAAAGTCATAGAACTGGAGACCATACATCTGTAGAATAAGGAAAGTTGGTGAGGAATAAACACAAAAAACAAACATACTAAGTATTTCAACTTATTTCCATGACACCCTCTGTGACAATTACAGAAATACAGGTAATCCTCGACTTATGACCACAAATGAGTCTGAAATTTCTGTTGCTAAGTGGGACAGTTTTTGTGACTTTTGCCCCATTTTATGACTTTTCTTGCCACAGTTGTTCAGTGAATCACTGCAATTGTTCAGTTAGTAACACGGTTGTTAAGTGAATCTGGCTTCGCCCTTGGCTTTGATGGTCAAAAGGTGGCAAAAGGTGATCACATGACCCCAGGACATAGCAATCATAAATATGAATCAATTGCCAAGTATCTGAATTTTGATCACTTGATCTTGGGGATGCTGCAACAATCATAAGTGTGAAAGTGGTCATAAGTCACTTTTTCCAGTTCTGTTGTAACTTTGAGTGGTCACTAAATGAACTGTTATAAGTCAAGGACTACCTGTTATTACAAAGATTACCATACATATAATGGCACAAATGTTTAATTTAATCAACTTGATGTAATATTGACGATAAGCCACTATTATTCCCTTACCATAAAAAAAATGGTGAAGTAGAAAACTAGTGGAAAACCTTACCACTCCCTTATTTTATGTATGTATTTCTCTGCGTTTGACAAGAATCTTCAGTATAGGCAATTTTGACCTGACACGGATAGAGAAATTTCTATCTATATCTATACTGGCCTGATAGTTTTAATTGGGAATTTTAAATGGGTTTTAAGGAATCAGCCTAAATTTAAATATTTCATTTTAAATCATTTTAGTGTTTGTAAAATTGTTTTAATATGGCTGTAAACCGCCCTGAGTCCTTCAGGAGAAGGGCGGTATAGAAATATAAACAAACAAACAAATAAATAAATAATAAATATAGCATGATAGTAGCCTTAGATCCTTCAGACATTACCGTAAATGATGTTGCAGGACCAGAGTAGCAAAAAAACCCATGTGAATATCATGACCACATTGATCGAGAGCAGAAATTTAAAATCCCAATTCTACTCAAAAGCATGATCTCTACCTCTGAATTGTATTGCAAAAAAACTTCTTTTGATGATCAAGAGGATTTCTACCATTCTTATTTTTATTTAAAGCTGGCCACAGCATGATGGCAGTTAGAGATAAATGCCTCAACATTTACAAAAGAGAGATGAAATGCTGTCAGATTTCTTACGTTCTCAAAGGTTATGAATGGATCTTGAATCGATTTAAATTTCCTGCCTCTTGCTTCTCTTTTCAAAGATTGCAATGCTGTAAACACTTAAAGACTAAAAACATCAAACGGATTCTATGAAGTAAAGGCAGTTGTTTCCTGAAATTAGCATAGATCAGACCACAAATACTCACGCGTCGAAATATAATATCAAAATCATATTGTAAAATTGGATTGGATCCAACCCACACATCCTCAACTATCGTTCCTGTGCTTTAGTATTTAGATATCAACTCTGCAAAAAAATCCACCAACTATTAGTTTACAATATTTTGAGCAAATCCATAGTAGTTCTTTCTTTTTTTTTAATAAATGAGATATTCCATTTCTCTCCACCCTTTCTCTTAGGAAATCAAGATGGTATATATGATTCTGTTCTTCTCTTCTCATCATTTTTCCTCACAACAATCCTGTGAGGTAGATTAGGCTGAGAGAAATCACGGCTTCCAGAAAATAATCCAGTGGACTTCAAGGCTCAGTGGAGATTTTAAAGCCAAAATCGCTCCTATGGTTGTGGTTTTTTTAATTAAATGGATGACAATGAATTTGTAGAGCCTTCCACTTAAAGTATTTGACTTGTATATCTCAAACTTTAAACTAATAAAGAAGGGAAAGTCCTCTGCATCTAATCAAGCATGATGCTGTCCAGTGGTGAGCTGCTACCGGTTCGCCCCAGTTTGGGTGAACCGGTAGTGTGGGAAGCTCCACCCACTCACCTGGATGTCATCAAATACAATCTGCGGATGCAAGCGAACTGGTAACAAAGATAAGTGACACCCACCCCGATGCTGTCATCATAGAATCCTTCTTGGCCATATTCTCTTTTCCTACAGAAGAAAACATGGCATCTGAGGACAAAAAGTGATAATTCATGTCTCTGGTCTATGACATACAATAGCTGGCAGTTAGTAACAATTTGGCATTAGCTGCATGTTGTATAGCCAGTATACTAAGAGAGACAGGAATCAACAATTTGTATAGGCTGTGTTCCCAGTTATACAACATGAACACAGCTGGGAGGAAAAGCTTGTTGTTTCTTTTTATTTTGTATTGGTTTAACCATACCTAAAATATTGTGTGCAGCTCTGGGCACCACATTTTAGGAAGGACAGTGACAAACTGGAGGCAGCTATAAGAGGAAAAAAACATATGAGGAATAGTTGGAGACACTGGAAATGTTTCATTTTGATTATATAATTGTGGGAAGAAATGAGTGTTGCCTTCAAGTATCTGAAGGATTCTTACTGTAGAAGCCAGACAAAAATTCTGACAAAATTCTTAGAGATATCCCATAAGACAGGACAAGAAAGAAGACAGCTGAGTCTAAGCTATAAAGAAGAACATTTCAAGTGGACATCAGAAAAAATGTCTTGCTGGTAAAAAATTTTTTTTTAATTTGCATTTATATCCTGCCCTTCTCCGAAGACTCAGGGCAGCTTACAATGTGTTAAGCAATAGTCTTCATCCATTTGTATATTATATACAAAGTCAACTTTATTGCCCCCAACAATCTGGGTCCTCATTTTACCTACCTTATAAAGGATGGAAGGCTGAGTCAACCTTGGGCCTGGTGGGACTTGAACCTGCAATAATTGCAAGCAGCTGCTGTTAATAACAGACTGTCTTACCAGTCTGAGCCACCAGAGCCACAAGTTCTGTTCAAGAATGAATTAGATTGCCTTGGGAGGTGATGATACCCTTTGGTGGGGGCATTTGAAAGGCTGGGCAACCATCTGTTGATACAGATTCCTCCATATAGTAAGGGCTTGGACTGAATCAGTGTTCCCCAACCATGGAAAATTCTAGAAATGTTGACTTCAACTGTCAGAATTCTCAGCAATAACCATGCTGGCTAGGGAATTCTGGGTACTGAATGCCACTCCTCAGGAAGTTACTAAGACTGAGAAATATTGGACTATATTATCTCCAGCTCTTATTTTTTGATTCTACAATTGTGAGTCAATGAAAATGCTTAACTGAGCTACACTCTACCAAACTAGTTTCATTGCCTGAGCTGGAATAACACACAAGGAGCCACAGGACTAGCTGAATTATGCCATGTAATCCATCCCCTGGCTCAGTGTGGGGACCCAAATTAAAGGCTTGTTGATAGATGGATAGTAGCCTCTTCTTAAATACATCCAGGAAAGAGGATCCAAAAATACCTTTATCACTGATACTTCTATCAGACGCTACATTTAGTGTTAGGAACATTTTCCTAATGGTTTACTAGAATTTATTTTTCTGAAATTTAGAGCCATTGTTCGGTCCTGAATTCTGGAACAAGAGAAAACAGATCTTGATGTTGAACAATGTTGCCGTATTTTGTCTCAGTCATATTTTCACAGTTTTTCCTGAACTAGCTATCCTTATTTTTGCTACCGTGTTTAGCTACCATGTCCACTATAGAATCTATAGGTTCCAAAATACAGGCCAACAGAGTACTCTAGCAGAAGCAAAATCATGGCTTTGATTTTTGGGCTGTGAAGCCCAAAGGAAATTGGATTTCATTGGGTTCCCAACTTTGAAAGTAACTGAGCCCATCGAACACAATCATGTCCACATACATTTTTGCATTCTACAAATGCGAGAGAGAGAAATATTAGTTAAGCCAGACCAGACATTTCCTGTTTATTGGCCCTGCTCCTTTCTGGATCTCTGTTAGAGATCTTGTGGTTAAACTAGATGTTTGTGATACAGCCATTTGTAGTATGAACATATGCTTGCACCATTTACATAGGCTGCATTCACACAGCATGCTAAACTAAAATATGGTTGGCTGATTTATGGTTCAGTGTGAATATTGGCACTGTGGGAGTGCCTTGGGGTTAGGCTGGAGAGGGAGTATTTCTCACTTCTCTCTCTGTTGCTCCTTTTTGTGCAGAATCAGCCCATAGATCTAGTTTGTCGCTCAACACACTGGCATCTATAGTAAGTGCTCACATTGCATTTTTCGTGGGTCACCACAGATGTTCACTTCCAGGTTGTTTTGTGCATCAAGTCCTGATTTGCAAACTACGCATTCACTCCCTGGCATTACACAGCCTTGGATACATCCTCTACGAGTATATGTTGGCAGGGACCCAGATCCTTCTGGAATTGAGTCAGTGTAAATCCCTGTAGCAGAATTAGACATTCCAGCAGACTCTAGACATTTGAACTAAAATTTCCCTAATCCTTGATCCTTCATCTTGGTAGATGCAGCTGATGGGAGTTGGTCCAAAGCAAATGTAGGACACTTGCTTGTCCGCACCTGTCTTCTTTACAGATTCTCTCCTCCCAAATTGAAGAAGGAGGGAATGTTAGGGAGTAGAAGCAGGGAACACAAGGTCCTAAGAAAATCACTTAGTCTCTTCAAATCTTTTTGACAGATAAACAACTGAGATAACTCCAACTTGGCAAATTTACCGAAGGCAAGCTGATACTGTATACATTTTGTAGATCTTTTGGCTCCACTAGTGGACCCTATAGTCCACAATACTTAAATAGCACTAGGTTGGTTATTGCTTGGCAAAACTGAGTATTTTCACAGATCTGTATAAATAATTCCCAACCATGTTATTCCCCATATATGTCTAATTTTAATTTCCCTAATCCCTGGCCATTACTGATGTTGAAGCCTATCTAAAAGGGAAATTGAAAATACCTTGATTGTCCAACCAGGTTTCCTTTCTTGCCATTACATGTAGTGTCTTGAGATGATAGCATTTACACCTGCGCATTCCATTTTTAAATATGTTTTACTTCTGTTGAGATTGTCGAGTTTCTTTTTTTCCTTCAACAGTTAAAAAAGGTTTGCCAGCTACTCACAGGGCCATCAAACTTTTTTTCTTGCTAGACCGCTAACTGTGGTTTTGATATCACTACAGACAAAAATAAATTATCTGCTAAAGGCTGCAAGATAATTATGCCCCAATACATACTCACTTACTGGGAAAAGGACAAGTGGAAGTCTTAATTCAGAGGACCCTAACCTTTTGGGCACCAGGGACTGATTCTGTGGAGAGAGGAGGCGGACCAGAGGAGACATAGTTTCACGTGCTGCCTGCATCCTGTGGATGGGCCTTCACTTGTTTGTGCAGCCTGGTTTCTGGCATGCTACAGCCCGCTGCCAGTCGACAGACCAGGAGTTGGGGACCCCATCTTAATTTGAGCTGAAGATGTCATTTAATACCTAACAGAGCTTCATACACTGACTTCTGAAGCTCTGTAGATATATTCCTCTTCATGGCTTTGTTTACCAACATAATGACAAAAAAGACAATCTCATCTTAAAAATAAATTAATACAGCTTGCCAAAAGGCAACTAGAAAACATTCCATAAGTTGTACTGGTGGTAAAACTGAATCAGTTGAAGGACACAGAATTTTATAGTAAGCCCATAAAAACAACTTTTTTCAATATTAGCTAAATTATAGCCCTCCTTTGGCCTTGATATTCAAGTTCACATCACTGGGATATAAAGAAATGGGAAGGGTAGATTTCCACATTCACTGTTTTCTTTTCAGTCTCTTAATACATATCCCCACGGTGAGATAGGCGACAAATAAATTTAAATAAATAAATAAATGGTTAGACAGACAGACAATTGTCTAACGTAACTGGTATATGAGAAAGGAAGACACCCAATCATAAAGGACGTTTTCATTTGTGTTTCTGTGCTGAGCGGGGGATTGCACACAATATCCTAAATAGCCTCTTCCGGTTCTATGATTTTATTATTCTTAATGTATCACATCTATATATCATACCAGTGCTATCAAATTAGTCAGATTGGGTCTCAGACTGTGATGGTGCTGTCTAAAAAAAACCCCAGATAAATCACAGGAAGGCTAAAGGAAGGGCAACTGCACTTAATTTAGAGCAATGTTTCTCAACCTTAGCAACTTTAAGGTGTGTGAACATCAACTCCCAGAATTTTCCAGCTAGCAGAGCAAGTTTATTTATTTAATATGTATTTTAATTAAGAGAATATATATGGCACCCATTCATTCTCAGTGAATGGGTGCCATATACATTTTCTTACTAAAAGAAAAACCCAATATACAAACAGTAAAAACAATAATACCCCCCCCCATCCACCAATTTTGAGAAATATTGATCTAGAGGCAGAGTAATGGAATAACAGAATAACAGATTTGGAAGGGACCTTTGAGGTCTTCTAGTCCAACCCCCTGCTCAAGCAGGAAACACTATACCATTTCAGACAAATGGTTGTCTAATCTTTTCTTAAAAACTTCCAGTGTTGGAGTACCAACAATTTCTGGAGGCAAGCTGTTCCACTCATTAATTGTTCTAATTGTTAGGAAATCTCTCCTTGGTTCTAGGTTGGTTCTCTCCTTGATTAGTTTTCAATCATTGCTTCTTGTCCTGACTTCAGGGGCTTTGAAGAACAGGCTGACTCTCTTCTTTGTGGCAGCCCCTCAGATATTGGAATACTGTTGTCATATCACCCATAGTTCTTCTTTTCATTAAACAAGACAAACCCAATTCTCGCAACCATTCATCTTATGTTTTCGCCTCCAGTCCCCTAATCATCTCTGTTGCTCTTCTCTGCATTCTTTCTAGAGTCTCAACATCTTTTTATATTATGGCAACCAAAATTGGATGCAATATTCCAAGTGTGGTCTTACGTTTGCGCACCGTTGTCACATGAAATTCAGCAGCCATGCTTTGCAATTTGCCAAGATATTAGTGTCTGCCCTTCCCCCTCCCCATCCCATCCCTAGCCCATGGTTGGAAACATTGCAATATGGAAGGTGAAGGATGTGAGGAACCATTGCAGAACAGTCAGAAAAGAAAAACATATGGTTACACTAAAAGTAACTTATGAGTACTTAAAAAAAAGTTTGCTCCTCAGTGTGTACTGCAGGTGGACAGTGTTAGCCCAAAAATGGATGATCCCAAGACATTAAGCAGAATAAGATCCACTGGGAACTCCAAGCCTGTGAACCATAATAGGAAGAATTTTAAAAATCCTTGAATAAAGCAGTGTCAATCCACTTCCATGCCAAAAACAAAAACCCTATATGTAATTTGAGCTTAAATAAAGGGAGGGCTTAATTTTTAATGCTTGACAATGATCCTATTTCCTTTGTAGGCACTGGTCTTAGTGTCAAATATCAGGACAGAGGATAATTATTATTATTTGCTAAATATTCTTTATGTGCTATCTTCAAAGTTAAACACATTAAAACAGCCTCCCCTCCAACTGGCTTCCAAATAAATTTTGGATTACAATTCCTAGATCTCCCAGCCATTGGCATATGGGGTAGTTAGGGTGCTAACTTATCCATAAGGTTGGAAGATGAGGCTGGATTAAATATTTATCTTTTTATTAGGACATGCAGTCTTCAGTGGCCTAGCATATTTGCAGTTGACTTTGGACTGGGACAGCTAAAAATATTGAGAATAGAATAGAATAGAATTTTATTGGCCAAGTGTGATTGGACACACAAGGAATTTGTCTTGGTGCATATGCTCTCAGTGTACATAAAAGAAAAGATACGCTAATCAGACTTTGGACTGGGACAGCTAAAAATATTGTTAAATAAAATTAAACAAATATATGCAAATCACTTCTCATCACCTATGGTAAAGTGTTTCATGCAGCAATGATTTTTGCCAGAGTAGTATTTAGACAGAGGATGTGGTTGGATGAGTTTTTTGTGTATTTTTCTGCATTTGTAAAAAATGGTGGAATTTCCCTGCCTGAAGCGTGTTTTTTCAAAGTCTCATGATCTATGGTTTCATGTTCTGTGGTTGTTAGGCTGTAGCAGAGCCCCCAAAAATAATGAGGGCTACCTATATTATTAATGAAACCTGAAAAGAGAGGAAAGGGGTCAAGATCCCATTAAAGTAGTTTTCAATATTTAATCAATTTAAACAAGCTCATCTTTGTAACTCCTTTATCTTTCTTGCTAAGGATCCTTTTGCAAATTCTGATGCATGGTTCTGTATTGCTTTTTCTTTTATTGCTTGTTACAGGACTGTGTTAATTCAAAGAGGTATTAACTGTTTGATTCAAAGACCCTAGAAAAATCTATTTATCTTTCAATATATTATTAATAGATTAAAATATATCTGATTTTTTTTTACCTGTACTTGCGTAGGGACTGCTGCCGTCACCATCCCCAAACTACCAGGAGCAATCCTGGTTCCCTAAGAGCTGCAGTAGACCCCTGCTCTCCCAACAGTGCAGCATTAGCAGCAACCATGTTTGCATGCATCAAGCTCAGTCAACAAGCACTAAGGGAGTTCCAAAGGATTTCTCTAATTGCTATGATTTTATTGCTGCAGTTTTATTTATTTATATCCCACTTTGTTTTTACAAATAACTCAAGATGGCAAACATACCTAATACCCCTTCCTCCTCTAATGCTCTCAACATTGACACCCCTGCCAAATTTATTCGTGCGAGTGTTTGACAGGAGGAGGGGCAGTTCGGGAGATGGTATTGAAAGTGTCTTTAGGAATCTAGAGGTGGCAGGATGGCTCAGTGATTAAGACACTGGCTAGAAAGGGGGCAGCCCAGGTTTGAGACCCGAGTACCATGCAACAGGGTGAATTCCTGTCCTTGCCCTAGCGCCTGTCAACCTAGCAGTTCGAAAGCATGCAAATACAAGTAGATAAATAGGTACCACTTTGGTAACAGTGGTAACAATGTTCCATGACATCCTGCTAGTCACGACTGCGGAAACCTCTTCGGCCAGCACTGCCTCAAAACGGAATTTCCTTGAAATGGAAATGAGCAATAACTAGTGGAGTAAAAATCTGCAGGGACACCTTTACCTTTTTTTAACCTTAGAAATCTATTCATCGGTTATGCCAGGCATTCTTCTCTGAAACAGCACATGCTACATTGGGATTTGTCTGAAGCAATGGGTTCTTCTCCCTCATGGTTATATTCTTAAATCAGTTTGCCATGTGAAAAGATAAGTTTTCAGCATTGGAATTAATGAACTACAATGTTTCTGGGAACTTAAGTTTGGAAAATGCTTATCATGGAAATGTATGCTACTTCCAAAGCAATTTCATTGAAGATGGTAACACATTTAAAAAAAAAAATAGTTTACAGGTAGTCCTCAACTTACAACAGCTCATTTAGTGACTGTTCAAAGTTACAATGGCACTGAAAAAAGTGACTTATGACCATTTTTCACACTTAAAACTTTTGTAGCTCCCTGTTGTGTCTTGCCCGCCCTCAGAGCAGCCGGGGCCTTCTTACCTGCTCCCGCACACTGAGGAATGTATGCCTCCCGGTCCCAGTCCTGGCTCCATGCCCACACAAACTGCAGAAGGAGAATCTCCCTGCCCCAGCCCTGACTCCATGCCCAGGCAAACGGAGCAGCTAGACCCTCCCTCCTCCACAGCAGGTGAGCCTGAGGAGGTTTACTCCCAAGAACAGCTGATTGGTGTGACCTCGCATCAGAAGATTGGAGAGGCGGAGGCTACAGAGGAAGGGAGGCAGGCCTTAATGAGTGCTGAGTCATGGTGCCACACCCCATGGCCTATATAAAGGAGCTACTTTCTGGCAGTCTCTGAGTCAGGCAAAAAGTCAAACTTATCTTGCTGAAGTCACTTACTGGTCTCCTGCCTGCTCTGAGGACTTTGCTAGGACTTTGGACAGAGCTGCAGAGGCACGCCTGATTCGGATTTCCCGGACCCAGCCGTCAGCGGAGGAGTGGGACACGACACTCCCCCACGATCATGCAACTGACCATTGCAGTGTCCCAAGGTCTTGTGATCCCTTTTTGCGACTTTCTGACAAGCAAAGTCAATGGGGAAGTCAGATTCACTTAACAACAGGGTTACTAAATTATCAACTGCAGTAATTCACTTAACAGCTGAGGCAAGAAAGGTCATAAAATGGGACAAAACTTAAGAGATGTCTCATTTAACAACATAATTTTTGGGCTCAATTGTTGTAAGTCGAGGACTACCTGTGTATCTTATGGGAGAAGTGGGGAGAGGATCAGTGTCTTGTTGGAGAACATCTACAACATTAATTTGGCTCTACTAAATTATATGTACATTTGTATTTGTCAGGAAATTTTCTCAGAATTTCTCAAACCAAATCAAACCAAACCAAATGAAAATGAAAATGAAAATGAAAAGCAAATGCATATTTTAAATTTGCCCTTTCTTGTCTTACTGTGTAAGAAATAAAGGGGCTTCTATATGATACCTTAGCATTCATGCCTATGCATTTATATAGATAGGTTTTTTTCCAATGCTTGATAACATCAGTTAGTTTTACTTCCTGTTCTTGTTATTGTTTGGATTCTTGTTAACCATTATGGGTTGGCTTTGTCCAGAGGTTTCTAGGGAACCTGAGAAAGTTTACTGACATCTGATAAGAAAGTTTATCAAAAGATAAGAAGCCATAATATGCATTCTAATAAATGACTTTTATTTATAATAGTCAACTATATTGTGCTGTTCTCAATTCTCTTGGGGTGGAATATATAGTTTCCATCTGTTCTTTGTTTTCGAAACAGTGGGATATAGGGTTAGATACTGTAGTTTACTTTTGACCATGTGAGAATTAACTTTCACTGATTTTATCAAATGTCTTTCACTTCAAAGATGGAATTGATCCCTTGGAAAACAAAATATACCACCATTTTCTCGATTTGTCTTCTCAGCACAGAGTCCTTAGCACACTCTAAACCCAATTTAGGTATCTGTAGGCTTTCCATCACTCCATCTAGCCTATAATTTAGTAATATAGTGGCCCCCAAAATCAGCTACACATGAACTGAAGCACGAAGATGAAACATTTGTAGGGATTTTATACAACTTCTTTTTATACAACTTCCATTGGGCTAATAAAGATCCTATCCCTGTAGAAGCCCCTGGAGTTAAGCAGGCTTGGATTTAGTTAGTACTTGGACAGGAAATTACAGGGATTATCAGGAATATAAACTACATTTGGAAGTAAAAACAACCGTAACAAAAGAATCAGTGATAAACCTGTCCCATAACAAGGTAGTGTTCATGAAGTCACCAAAGTTTAACTTGAGGACATCTTTATAATTTTAGCTTGCCCCATTCTTGCAGCTGGGTGTATTGGAGTATCTCCCCGGGGTGATGGGAATTGAACTTCATTATATAATTGAGCTATGAGGGGTCCTGGGTGCTCTCAGAGCTTGGTTGTTTTCTAACTAGTTTGGGTAATGAAACGTCTGCAAGAAAACAATCAAGCTCAGAGAGCCACCAAGGATCCTTCATTTCAACCCTGAGCTACAAATATTCTCCTTTATCGCTAATGAGCTATGTTTGGCTGGAAATGTTCAAGCCCCCCTCCCACCCACCCACAAACCTATTGTCCACTATACTTTTCATAGTTTCCTTTGACAGTAACAGTATGTGAAATGTCATTGCCCAAATCCACACCATTCCAGCCTATAGAATTTACACTCTTGCATACGTGTAAAATAAGCACATCAGTGGTAGCATTCAGCTGGTTCTATCCAGTTTGGGCGAACCGGTAGTGGCTGCTACAGGAGGCTCTGCCCACCAGCTTGGACATCATCATGTCCGTTTTTGACACTCTGCACATGTGCAGAAGGTCCTGTGCATGCACAGGTGTCACACGTGTATGCACGCTCACATTTGTGAACTGGTAGCATAGGTAAGTCAATGCCACCCCTGAAGCACATCTGTTCTGCTTTGTGAGAGTTTGGTTGGAGTTTGAAGTTGAAACCTGAAGGATAACGTACACTCAATCGACTCAAAGTACCCAAATTCTGGCATCCTCTCCAAGAGGCGATCAGAGGGAAGAGTGAGAAAAAAGGATTGCAATTTGCCAGAAGGGGATAGAATGAAAAAAAAATGACTATTCCTAGCAGATAGAAACAGCAGTCCTCCATGACTTGATCTATTTCGTGACATAATATTGGTGAGATTACTTGCAAGGCTGGTTACACAGAAAACCAGCCTTTCAACTAGTATAAGAGGATTAGATTGGGAGCATGGAGGTTCAGTCTGAAATCCTCCATCCACCTAGTGAACTCAGCGGGCAATTGGGAACTACAGTGCTCACTTTTTCTTAGCACAATCTACTTTATACAGTTGTTGCTGTGAGGAAAAGAATAAAGGATGACCTTATAAATGCCACCTTGAAGGTCTTATCACTGAAAGGCAGGATGTAAATAAAAAATGGTGGAACAGGATTCATAGGACTTAGAAGTCAACTCCCCACTCAGGCTGAAGTTCACCGCTGACTCAAGCCAGGTATCATCCTAGTCTAAAATATATTGACAGTGTTGTGGGGAAGGTAAAAATAAAGAGGTAAAGGAGGACCATGTGTGCCACTTTCAGCTCCTATAGGAAATATGAGATATTACAAATAAATATTTCAATAGAACAAATCAGATCTTTTTATGGTGAGTCAAACAATATATTTCCCACAAACACTGATGGGGGAAAAGTTAAGACTAATTTTATTGAAAGGTTTTTGTTTATTTGATTTTATTCTTTGTTCGATATTATTTTATATAATGGTCATGAGTCCTCCTGGGATCTGGAGTGATCAGATAAATATTTTATGTGTGATCACATAAATATTTTAAATAAATAAATAATAAGAATTAAGAGACTAAAACTATTTAGTTGTATGTCCCAAACCTGCTTTTTAAAAGGCAACTGAACATTTAGTTTTTTCTTGAAAAGGTTTCGCTTCTCATCCAAGAAGCTTCTTCAGTTCTAATAGAACTGAAGAAGCTTCTTGGATGAAAAGTGAAATATGTCCAGTTGCCTTTTGAAAAGCACCTTTGGGGCAAACCATGACCTGGATGATTGAGAATCTCCATAGATACTTAGCTTACTAGGTACAGAATATATCTCAGAAAAAATCAGTGAGTTAATTTGGCCGTTTTCCCATATGATAGATTCCCATTTAAATATCTTTAAGTAACCTTATCAAATTTAAACAGAAGTTTGAGGGTGGTCTCCATGTTCTATTTTTAGGCAAAAAAAAATAAAAAATTGCTTAACATGAAGACTTAGATCTCATTTTTAGCTTTATTAGTGTCTCTCCAACCTAAACGTATAAATAAGAGGGACCTAAGTTCGTCATTATTATTTCTTTCCGAAGCACATCAACATACATACATACATAGCTTAAAATATCCATGGGAAATAACCATAGCTGGGAAGCAATTCAGAGCAAGAAAGAAGTTTTGCTTCTGGGTTGGAGTGAGGAACAAAGAATTTCAAAACCACATCTAGCAAATATCCCTAAGACCACCAGATTTTCCCGATACACATCCGCTTGTTTTGTTGCAGTATTCTCATTCATGCTTTAGTTCTGAACTGACAACATTTTGTATGTTGTCGGCATCCCCAAGTGTGTGTTGTCAGTCCACGCTTCTGGATGTGGCAATATATTGGCTTGTAAAATAATGTTTTAATTAAAGATCCTAGTTTACACAGAACAACATAAGCATGCTCAGGATAAGTTTAATTTAAGATTTGTTGCACTTGTGATAGATCAGCAAGTATGGGCCCAAACTTTATAATCCTTATCATTGCTAAGGAATGCTGACGGGTATGACAAAGGCTAGCAACCTGGACTATACCTTCTCTTAAGTACTAAAAAGTGTTAATAAAAAGTAACTAATAATGTGGGTGCCCACTGATTTCAATAGGACTGAGGTATGACTGACTTCCATAGAATCTCACCTACTGCGATTTCATAACTGATAGATTTCCTAAATCCAAAATCAGCAAGCTACCAGCTGCAGCCCAAACAACATGCAACAAACCTACTTAAGGGATTCTAATTGCAAAAAAAAAAAGAAAAGAAAAAAAAGTAAAAAAAGTGAGGTTTCTGATTACTATCGGAATATTTCCATAATTTTAGAACAACTTTTTCAGCACAGCCATGCTTACCACTCATATCATACACAGATTCTTTTGCAAAGTTTGCAAAACGGTTTTCTCCATATCTGAATGATTCTTCATTGCACAGGCAGACAGGCCATTCATCATGCACCCCAGGTCCAGCTGGACCATTTCAGCTTAGCTTGGCTAGGGAATGAAAAACAAAACTAAACAGGGTCACCACGGAGACACAGAATCTACCACTGTTTATTTGCATCTCTGCTGCCAATACTTCCTTGATGACCTTGGGCATGTCTCTTGTTTGTGAGCTTCACTTATTGCCTATCCATCTCCTTCCCTACCGAACATTCAACTCCTTAAGACAAGGAAGTAAATGGATGGGAATCCATGCCAATATCATCAGAATAAAACGAATCTAAGTTCTCTGTTCTCCGGATGAGGCATCCATTTGCCCGACTACATTCCCCAATTGCTTCCCAGTTTCTGGTATATTAGAAACAATTTGGTCTCTACCCCTGCCCCCCACCCACCCCCTGCTCCCCACCTCTAGGCCAAGAACAACATCCATCCATCTGCCCATTCATAGGGATGTTCTTGGATCATCTCTATATAAACTGTCTGCTGCTACAGTCAAAAAATGATTATTCAGCAAAACTGACCCTTCCTTATTCCCTGCTGCCTCTTCTGTTTCTTTTATCCACTTGCTCCAGATCTTTATTATAACAATTCGGCAGGGAGGGGGATAACAACTCCCAAACATGCATACACACACATATACGCTGGCAAATATGCAAATGTATCCTGGCCCTTTCTAAAGACAGGATGTCTTCTTTCTTTCTTTCTTTCTTTCTTTCTTTCTTTCTTTCTTTCTTTCTTTCTTTCTCTCTCTCTCTCTCTCTTTCTTTCGTTCTTTCGTTCTTTCGTTCTTTCTTTTTTGCCACTGCAGAAATACACTTCCTCTCCACCCCCCATTTTGAAGCCTCAAAGCTCATTCTACCCAAAGACACACAGAAATTAAAGGACCCGGGAGAGAGGCCTGTGGTCTGAGTTTTCCTGCATCATTGCAGAGAGATGGATAGATCCCCCCCCCCCACCTCCAGCCTTCCCTCCAGTGCCTGACCAAGAAAGAAGGCAAGAAGCTATAGAAGACAGATTTCCATAAAATCCATTCTCAGGCATTTATTTAAGCAGTCGCTCTCGTAACCAAGCCCATCGTATAAACCCGCACAGTCGAATCAGCATCCCTGCAGAGATTTTTTTTAAAAAAATCCCTGTTCCATTCATACAGAGTGCTGCAGCAGGAGAAGAGGAGGTGGAGGAGAGAAATGTATAGGCCTTCCCACAACAGTCTTTACCATCCTTAGTTTCAGCCCTCAGATCCAGAGTCCCCACAGGACAGAGTCAGAGAGCAAACAGATCAGGATGTCCAGGTCCCCATCCATTATTTTTCTAGCCTAGATCTTTGTGCTGGGCTCTCCCTCCCTGTTTTGGGGTTTTCTTCTTCTTCCCCAACCAAGCCTGGTCATTGCAGCAGTTTTTTTTTTTTTTTAAGCATCAGCTGCACCTCTGACACCTTCTCCTTCAGGCCCCAATTGCCTGGCAAAGCAGCCTGGAAAGCAGGCTTAAAAGTGACCCAACCATGAAATCCATAGCTTACCTTCCCCTCTCTGTTTAAGTGGTTGTCACACACACACACACACACACACACACACACACATACACACACCTTACAAAGACACAGAACATACATCTCTCTGCGACCATGTACACACTGTGTCTTCGAGGAATCTAACGACACTTCTAGCCAAGTAGTAATATAGTTGTGGCCTTTTAAAAACCTATGCATTTTTACTATTACAATGTTATTTCTTGCAGGTTACAAGCATGCCAAACACACTTGAACAGGGGAAACATTTGATCCTCTCCTCTAACTATACTCCAGCACAGATAAGATTAACATTATCTCTCTTCTGAGATCCCTCCCCCCACCAGCAACTCCAACATCTCTAATGATATCCCCCAAACCGCACCCCATGCCTACCTACCTACCAAAAAGCTGTTTGCCCTAAGCAGGGCACCCATTTACTTCCCTTCCCCCCCAAAAAAAACCTCCAGGAAAGTAGGATTGCAACCTTCTCTTAACACCTTCACCCCACAAACCCCAAATGACTTTCCAGAGGAGACCTACATTTCCCCACCCTCTCAATCCTACCTTTAGCCTGCCATAGGATCAACAGTTCCACTCACCTAGCACCTCAACATGTTTTATTCCTCCCAGCGGGCCAAATTAACCTGGATCGTTTGGTCAAAACACCCCAGATGTTCCTTCATTATCCTCTGCCTTTAGACACATCCGAGGCCAAAATGAAGGCAATTTTCTCAGCTGCTGAGCTACTCATACCATGCCCACCCCATGGAACTGGTGCTCTCTTTCCAGACCCCACTTCCAAATCTGCCAGAGACTCACCGGTCTGCCCTTTCCCCAGAGTCTTCTCCAGCCGATAGGGCCCCACATACTGAGCATGTTGCTGGCTCTGTTGCGACTGGTAAGGGTGGACCCCACCTGCTTCTTTGCCACCGGACATGGCTTTTGTCTGTTGCCCTTCTGAGCAACAATCAGAAACAGGGGGTGGTGGGATGAGAAGGGGTACAGCAAGGCGAGGCAAGGCCCCCCCAGTGCCCCCCTATAGGGACAATACCGAGGCCGGCATCCTGATGGGTTTAGCAGGAGGGGGATGCTCTCAGCATCAGGAAAGGGAGGGTAGAGAAGGAGGAAGAATGCTACAGCCCGGGTACCAGCATCATTCAGCTGGTCCAAACGATGCTGTGGATGAAGGATGTTCCTGGCGAGGTTCTTCTCCCAGGCTGGTCCTTCGCCTCCTCTCACTGCAATCTGAAGGGATCTCTCGAGCTCTCCCCTTACATCAGCATCCGGGCAACTGGGTGACAGACACAATCCAGGTTAACCCTTGGCGGAACAAAGGCAGCGCCTCCTCCCCAGGCAGGGGGGAAGGGGTGGGGATGAAGGGGCGGGGTTGGGATGGTGAAAGAGAGTGGGGAAAGGTTTCTGACGGGATAGGTGGGGCTGCGGGGTGGGAGGGCTTAGTGAAGGTTGGGAGCAGTGAATGAGCAGCATGGGAAGGAATCAGGGTACTCAGCTGCAGATTGCAAGATCCTGTTCTGGTAGGGAAATATTGTATGCATGTAAGCTTTTATATACGGGTGTGGGCACAAATGCCCACAAATATCTAATGAGTTTTTGCAAGGAAGAGATGGATGCTGATTTGTAAGGGGTGGCAGTAATTGTGTGTTTGTGTCCATGTGTTTGGTAGACAGAGGGATTGCCTTTTGCAAGAAATCAGGTGTGCTCACAGATGGAAGTGGGGAGGGAGAGAAAATGTGTGAGAGAGAAAGCTGCATGATCTCTTACTTTTTGTTTATGTCATGTAATCTCTTCTATATAAACAATCTGAGATCCCCTATGGTTTAGTGTTAGGATGCTGAGATAAGAATGAGAATGATTATCATAAGAATGATAAGAATAAGAATAAGATCCAGGTTCCAGTCTTCCGTTAGGCATAAAAGCTTGATCCAGTCACTTTGTCTGGAATAGGAAATAAAAACACTGTCTTTCTGCCAACCTGCATTGGATCAGGAGGATAGATTATAGTCCATGTCCTTCAATGAAAAGGCCTTCATAGAGGATCAAATATTTGATAATAAAATGAAAGCAAAACCTTTCCCTGGTGTGTCTGGCTTCAAAGTAGGTTGTAGTTGGTGTTTAGATCAATACTTTTATAAACTGCATGCTCAGCTACGGTAGGTGAACGATTGCAGTTAACTTTAGCTGACCATGAAAGGCTAAGCCATTAATGCTTGGAGGGGGCACCATGAGGAAATTTTAACTTCAGAACTAAAAAAAAACCAATCTGAAGGATTTAAGCAATGATATATTACAGTTCTGCATGGTTGCCAAAACAAAAAAGGAAAAAAACAAAAACATGGTTTAATGGTCTACCAGACATCAAACATGACTTGATGGAAACTTACAAGAAAAAAAGACATTTGAAGCCTAGAGCTCTCAGACAATTGTAGCAGAATATCTTGAGGAGGCCTTATTGCCCCAGAATGAGGTTCTATTCTTAGTCAGAAAAACGGGGGGAGGGGGGGGACAGTTTTGTAGTAATAACTCCCTTTGGTTTTACCTTGCAACCCAACTGAAAAACACTGCTACCTCACTGAGACTAATTATGCTTTTCTTTGCTTTTCCTTCTTGCTGTTTTGGTTTTGGGCAGAGATCAGAGATCACCCAGTTCTTTCTTATAATTGCAATGTTGGACAAGGAATGTAAACCACAGATCTTCATGGGTATACAGATACTTACGATCACAATTGAGCTCAGAATTTATGCTGCTAAGTGAGACCTTTGTTAAGTGAATTTTACCCCATTTTACGGCTTTTCTTGCCACATTTATTAAGTGAATCACTGCAGTTGTTAAATTAGTAACATGGTTGTTAAATAAGTCACAATACTGCAACCGTCATAAATATGAATCAGTTGCCAAGCATCTGAATGTAAATCACGTGATCATAGGGAAGCTGCAATGGTTGTAAGTGTGAAAAAGGGTCATAACTCACTTTTTTCAGTGCTGTTGTAACTTCAGTCAATAAATGAATTGTTGTAAGTCAAGGACTACCTATAGAACAAAACAGTCTTTCTCAGCCTGATGCCCTCTGTTTTTACTGAGTTGATAACTCTAACAATTCCCAGCCATGGGCAATGGATGAATTCATAATGGGCTAAAAGAAACAGACAAAACAGAATGCAATTGGAAGAGAGTAAAATGTAATTCCTGGGAAACTTAGCCAGTTTGGGGTTATCATCAATAGCCCCAACTTTTTTCACAGATGCAACAAATGGATTTTTAAGAAGCTTCCAAACAAAGCTTTTCATTAATGGAAGCAACAGGAGTAGAAAAAGAAGTGGGAATGAACAGGGAAAATAAATTGAAACAATCAAACAACAAGAAGTTCTTGATAAAAGTAACATTGCAAATACTGTGCAGACATGGGACAGAGAAGATTAAATGCATTCTAACAAGCACTTGATTTTCAGAAACGTGACTTTAAAATCAAAGGTGATATTAGGACGGATGGGCAGGGAAGGTAAATTAATAAATTGCTCTGAGTGTTAACAGAGGTATCATTTCTGCATATAATTTTGATGCATATTTCTGCATCAGTGTAAAAGAAACATTTGTAATTGCTCCACACATGCATATAACTTTGCATATTTTGCCTGAGGAGATCAATCCCAAAGATCCTGGGTAGTGCTGAGCTACCATATCTTCTCTTCATCTGTGATGGATGGCAAAAATTTTATTCAGGAAAAAAGTGAGGCTCTCGGAGATGCAGCACCAAAATGTAGATTGGTCGTGAAGCCTTTTCCATATTGCAAATTGTAGGTGAATCTTTTGGGCTTGGTGTGTCAAAAATTCACAAAATGCCTAACTTGACTCTTCCCCCCCTCCCCCCCCCTCTCTCTCACACACACACACACCAGAAATTTTCTATCTCCCCCACTTCTAGGTCACCCTGGATAGTGGCACTTGGGAATAGCACAGAAGCTGGGCCTGAAGTTGAAGCCTAGGCCTCGACTTCCGCCCTAGAGCCACCGCTACCACCTAAAAAGGCTGTCTTGTGCTATTCCACAAAGTATATACACAATTGCCCTCACAGTATGTTGTTCCCTAAACAGATCCTAGCCTGGCACTGAAGCCAATAAAGACCAAACACAAGGAATGGCATTTTCAGCTTCTTTTATTGCAGTACTCCAGCGAAAGGGTATTAGCAGCTAAAGGAGCCAAGACCCAAAACAATATACAAATATAAACTTTATACAGCTATAAGCAAGCTAACACCCTAAGAATAAGTCATTGGTTCCTTGACACGTTAATTTTGGTTGATTTCTTCTGCTTTACCCTCCTCCTTCATTAGCATGTTTATGCTAATAAGCTTTCTTATCAAAGCGTGATTTACTATTATAATGAGGTTACCAAAGGTTATATATCTACATACCTCTTAGCTAGCATCCTTCTAAGGTGTCCTTCTAACTTGTAAATTTCTTGTAACTTTCTTGTTGCTAGACAGTAGTGATGGGCTGTCTGCTAAAAGGAAACACAGAGAATATGTACGTGTAACACTTCAATTCTAGGTGGCTAGAGGACTGATTACAGTAACAAAAAGTTAGACATCTTGCAGACCTCAGCTATAAGTAAGGAATAGAGATGGTCTGGAGCAAGTACAATGTGTATTAGATAACTCATGGAACATTCATTAGCAAAGTTTAGGAATAGGGACAGCTAGAGACCAATAGGACAATTGTTATATCATTACTAAAATGTTTATTAGATGATTTGTTTTATATATCTCGCCTTTTGCTTTAGTGAAAATACATAAAATTTTCTTAATTCTATTATTCGGGGTTCTTTGGCATTTTCTAGCCAGGACCCTTTTTCTTGGAGGGCTTCAATAAAAAGAAACAAAACCTGCTCCTCGTGTCTGGTATTCTCCATTAGCTTCAGCAACAGGCTCAGCCCTGAAATGAGGACAACAGTATGTCCCATCATTCATTACTGGTCTTGTTACACTCACCACACCTGCAACTTTCCGCCTCAGCCATTCCTTTAACAATTTTCCTAATTCCATCTTGAGATCTTCAAGCCCAGCGCTCCCCAGGATCTGCCACATGTCACTTACCTTCAGATGGTGTCCTCTTTCTGACAGGCCGCTGCGGCCTACTTGAGATGAGTTGCACAAGGCCTTGGTTCTTCAAGCAGCTTCAGAGATTGCTCTTCCATAGCCTCTGCTGACTCCCCAAACCATGTGAGAGCACAGAATGTTCTTGCACAGGCTCTGCAGTGAGGACAACATGGACTTTATAGTATTGTTATATTTGCTAATAGAGTTATTTTGCATTTTAATTTGACTTATTTTTCTCTTTTTTAAATAATCAAATCATTTCAGGCTTGGATCAGTGGTGAAATCCAATTTTTTTTTACCGGTTCTGTGGGCATGGCTTGGTGGGTGTGGCAGGGGAAGGACACTTGCAAAATCTCCATTCCCATCCCACTCTACAGAGGAATTATTGAGTCTGTCATCTGCACCTCTATAACTGTCTGATTTGGTTCTGCAACCCAACAAGACAGACACAGACTTCAGAGGATAATTAGAACTGCAGAAAAAACAATTGCTACCAACCTGCCTTCCATTGAGGACCTGTATACTGCGCAAGTCAAAAAGAGGGCTGTGAAAATATTTACAGACCCCTCACGTCCTGGACATAAACTGTTTCATCTCCTATCCTCAGAACGATGCTACAGAGCATTGTACACCAGAACAACTAGACACAAGAACAGTTCCTTCCCGAACGCCATCACTCTACTAAACAAATAATTCCCTCAACACTGGCAAACTATTGACTAAATCTGCACTACTATTAATATTCTCATCGTTCCCATCACTCATTTCCTTCCATTTATGACTGTATGACTGTAACTTTTTTACTTGTATCCTTACGATTTTGATTGGTTATTTGTACCCTATCACTATCATTAAGTGTTGTACCTTAGAATTCTTGATGAACATATCTTTTCCTTTATGTACACTGAGAGCATATGCACCAAGACAAATTCCTTGTGTGTCCAGTCACACTTGGCCAATAAAAATTCTATTCTATTCTATTCTATTCTATTCTATTCTATTCTATTCTATTCTATTCTATTCTATTCTATTCTATTCTATTCTATTCTATTCTCTGGGGCCAGAGAACTACTCAAAATTTCCGCTATCGGTTCTCCAAACTGTTCAAAATTTCTGCTGCCGGTTCTCTGTCAGAACCTGCTGGATTTCACTCCTGGTTATTTATTTTATTTATTTATTTATTTTATTTTATTAAATTTTTATACCGCCCTTCTCCCGAAGGACTCAGGGTGGTGTACAGCCAGAATAAAATACAAAATATATACAATTAAAAGAATTTAAAATAAAACTATTACTAAACGGCTGATAATTAAAAAAGATTTAAAAATTTAAAATATTAATAAAACCCCAATTTAAAACAACTACCGTATATACTCGAATATAAGCCGATCCGAGTATAAGCCGAGGTCCCCAATTTTACCCCAAAAACTGGGGTAAACTGGGGACTCGAGTATAAGCCGAGGGTGGGAAATGAGGCACCTACCGGTTGGGGAAAGCCTCCCTCCCTCAGCTGAGAAGGCTGGCGGCTCCCCCGCCCCGCCCTCTCACTGCACCGGCAGGGCTTCCGTCCGGTAAAATGTGAAAAAAAGAAAAAAAAAAACTTGAGTATAAGCCGTATATACTCGAGTATAAGCCGAGGGGCTTAAAAAAGGTGGAATCCCCTCTCCCACCTCTTCAAACAGGGCAGGGGGATTCAAAACCCGTCGAAACAACAATGACCCAGCAAGGAGAATAGTATATGGGGCCAAAAAGGACGCCATTCTCAAAGCTCACCCCCCGCGGCCTTATTTCCATGCCGCGGTCTCATCCAAACTTCCAACACCGATGATAAGGGTGGGCGTAGATGTAAACTCAGCAGACCAGGCGCCGATAGACAAACGCGGGCGTGGGCCGTGTCTTTCCACCTGTCACCCCAACCGCCCGCACCATGGCCGCCACTGTCTGCAATCTCCCATCAGGCCCGGTCTTCGTGTCCGCCACCTCCGCGAAGGACACATACCTCAGCAGCCCAAAAGAACACTCCTGGGCTGCTGGGAAGATGAAAGCCGTCGGGTGCCGAAGACGCCAGGGTGTCAAAGACGTCCAAGTCAGGAAGATTGCAGGCCGAAAAGCAGCAGGTCGCCAGCAGGCCGCAGGCCGAAAAACAGCAGGCCGCCAGCAGGCCGCCCGCAGCAGGTCGCCAGCAGGCCGCCAGCAGGCCGCCAGCAGGCCGCCAGCAGGCCGCCAGCAGGCCGCCCGCAGCAGGTCGCCAGCAGGCCGCCAGCAGGCCGCCCGCAGCAGGTCGCCAGCAGGCCGCCCGCAGCAGGTCGCCAGCAGGCCGCCCGCAGCAGGTCGCCAGCAGGCCGCCAGCAGGCCGCCCGCAGCAGGTCGCCAGCAGGCCGCCCGCAGCAGGTCGCCAGCAGGCCGCCCGCAGCAGGTCGCCAGCAGGCCGCCCGCAGCAGGTCGCCAGCAGGCCGCCCGCAGCAGGTCGCCAGCAGGCCGCCCGCAGCAGGTCGCCAGCAGGCCGCCCGCAGCAGGTCGCCAGCAGGCCGCCCGCAGCAGGTCGCCAGCAGGCCGCCCGCAGCAGGTCGCCAGCAGGCCGCCCGCAGCAGGTCGCCAGCAGGCCGCCAGCAGGCCGCCCGCAGCAGGTCGCCAGCAGGCCGCCCGCAGCAGGTCGCCAGCAGGCCGCCCGCAGCAGGTCGCCAGCAGGCCGCCAGCAGGCCGCCCGCAGCAGGTCGCCAGCAGGCCGCCAGCAGGCCGCCAGCAGGCCGCCAGCAGGCCGCCCGCAGCAGGTCGCCAGCAGGCCGCCCGCAGCAGGTCGCCAGCAGGCCGCCCGCAGCAGGTCGCCAGCAGGCCGCCAGCAGGCCGCCCGCAGCAGGTCGCCAGCAGGCCGCCCGCAGCAGGTCGCCAGCAGGCCGCCCGCAGCAGGTCGCCAGCAGGCCGCCCGCAGCAGGTCGCCAGCAGGCCGCCCGCAGCAGGTCGCCAGCAGGCCGCCAGCAGGCCGCCCGCAGCAGGTCGCCAGCAGGCCGCCCGCAGCAGGTCGCCAGCAGGCCGCCCGCAGCAGGTCGCCAGCAGGCCGCCCGCAGCAGGTCGCCAGCAGGCCGCCAGCAGGCCGCCCGCAGCAGGTCGCCAGCAGGCCGCCAGCAGGCCGCCAGCAGGCCGCCCGCAGCAGGTCGCCAGCAGGCCGCCCGCAGCAGGTCGCCAGCAGGCCGCCCGCAGCAGGTCGCCAGCAGGCCGCCCGCAGCAGGTCGCCAGCAGGCCGCCAGCAGGCCGCCCGCAGCAGGTCGCCAGCAGGCCGCCAGCAGGCCGCCAGCAGGCCGCCCGCAGCAGGTCGCCAGCAGGCCGCCCGCAGCAGGTCGCCAGCAGGCCGCCAGCAGGCCGCCCGCAGCAGGTCGCCAGCAGGCCGCCCGCAGCAGGTCGCCAGCAGGCCGCCCGCAGCAGGTCGCCAGCAGGCCGCCCGCAGCAGGTCGCCAGCAGGCCGCCCGCAGCAGGTCGCCAGCAGGCCGCCCGCAGCAGGTCGCCAGCAGGCCGCCCGCAGCAGGTCGCCAGCAGGCCGCCAGCAGGCCGCCCGCAGCAGGTCGCCAGCAGGCCGCCAGCAGGCCGCCCGCAGCAGGTCGCCAGCAGGCCGCCCGCAGCAGGTCGCCAGCAGGCCGCCAGCAGGCCGCCCGCAGCAGGTCGCCAGCAGGCCGCCCGCAGCAGGTCGCCAGCAGGCCGCCCGCAGCAGGTCGCCAGCAGGCCGCCCGCAGCAGGTCGCCAGCAGGCCGCAGGCCGATGAACCAGTTGTCAAGCATCCGAATGTAAATCAGGAGACCATGAAACAGTCTTAAGTGTGAAAAACAATCAACTTTTTTCAGTGCTGTTGTAACTTCGAATGGTCACTAAATGAACTGATATAAGTTGAGGACTACCTGTAATTGGTAGCTCTGGTTCAGGGTTCTCCAACTTTGGCAATTTTATGACTTGTGGACTTCAACTCCCAGAATTCCTCAGCCAGATTGGCTGGCTAAGGAAATTTGGGAGTTGAAATCCACAAATCTTGCCAAGATTGGAGACCCTGCTCTAGTTTATCCACAGCCTTCTTCTGCTCCATTGTTTCTCTGACAGTTCTCAAGCATCCAAATGTAAATTACATGACCATAAAGATGCTGCAACCGTCATAAGTGTGAAAAATGTTCATAAGTAATTTTTTTCACTGCCATTTCAAACGGTCACTACATGAACTGTTGTAAGTCAAAGACTATCTGTATCTGGTTTGTCTCTCTCTTATGAACTCCAAACAACTTTATGACTTTTTTTCCTCATTAACGTTTTAAATGTAATGCCCTTGCTTTCATCAGACCTCATTTAAATAGACTTACATGTAACATGTTTTACTACATGTAACTGATTTCCTATGCAAAGGGGAAATTACTTTTGTCCTGTCCAATCAGCTTTTCTCTTGCATTTTCTATAATGTGTTAACTATAAAACAGAATGTAAGCTGAGAATCGAGAGGCTGTCTTTGAATGAGAGGAATCCTTTTTAATCAGAGCGCTTTGAACACATTGTAATGAAATGATCTTCCTGTCTCGGTCTGTTTCATTGGAAAATATCCATGCCAAGGCTTGAGGCTAGGAAACCACATTCAGCAGCCTTCAAATATCACATGAAAACAGGGTTGGGTATTGGTGAACACCGATATGTCACCCAAAATGTTGCACACACGTCATAGGTTCATCATTACGGGAATAGGTCTACGAGAATTGGAAAAAACATTGAGTGAAGCAAAGGAGAAATATAGAGAAGATTGAAGTTTAAATAACGATAGATGCATATCCAATATGTGTTATATATATATATATATATATGTACCTAACAATTATATACCGGTAGTCTCTTTCTCTCTTTGAAAATAAATTCAGTTTTATTTTGTATGATTTCCTGCTAACTTATCATAAATATACACAGAGACTGAAAGATAATAATAAAGATTGGATCCATCCTGCACTGTAACAAAATTACCTGGGTTTAATTAGACTTTTCCTAAATTCCCACTTCGATTGTGAGAGTAACATGGGATAACTATAATGTTCCTGAATGTCCAGCAAAAGGAGAATATTTTGTCTTCATATCTTCCATCTAGCAGGCATAAATTTAAAATCAAATGTTAACTCTTAGTGTTTTGCTTTTTTTTTTTTTAATTTTAGAACTATTTTCACAGTTGTAGTCATTCAAGCTTTCACGTTTAGTGTCCTTGTAAATTATCTACTTCTTTCTTTCTGTCGTCCATTGACAGATTTGGCAGCCTGGATTTAAAGGTAGGTAGTTCTTGACTTACAACCAGACTCTTGACAGAATTCAAAATTCTCTCTCTCTCTCTCCCTCTCTACCCCCACCCCCCACCCCTGGTCTCCCTCTCTACCCACTTATCTAATCTATCAACTATCTATCTACAGTGGTGGGATCCTACCGGTTTAACAACTGGTTTGCTGAGCGCGCGTTGTGTGCGCGTGCACACTTTGCAGAAAATTGAACTTTCATGTTGCTGAGAGCAAGGAAAATAGCTGAGGAGCAGCAATCCACTCTGCTGCCCCGATCAGCTGGGCTTCGGAAGCAGATATATAGGTGAGTATAACACAGGGCGGGCGGGCCCACTTCAAAGAAAGAGAGAACCGGTTTGCTCAGGGCTGAAAGTTGGAGAAAACTGTTTGCCCGAACCAGTGTAAACCAGTAGAATCCCATGTCTGTCTGTCTGTCTGTCTGTCTGTCTGTCTGCCTATCTATCTATCTATCTATCTATCTATCTATCTATCTATCTATCTATCTATCTATCTATCTATCTATCTATCTATCTATCTATCTGACATAATAGGAAAGACAACAGCAATTTTTATCTGCCAAAGAATGTAGCTTCATGGTATGTTAAGTTTATAGTTTTAGGTATCTTGAAATTGCCCTTTCATGGAGCCTCCATTTTTTCCCTTCCATCCACCCCCGTGATTTTCAATTTCCTCTTGTTACCAATATTCTAGGGCCTACTGAATTATTAGTGGACCTCTGCTAACCCGGGGCTTATTCGAGCTTGTTAATACCAAACTATCTTCCTGCATTCTGGATGGTACCATTCTGTGAAAGGTTACGCACCACAAATTAGATGCTAGAGGTAGTGATTTTATATATGTACTTTGCCTTTTTACAGTTAGCCATAACTTAATAAAATAAAACACTAAGATAACATAAATAAAATGTTAAAGGTAAAAATCAAGAACATTTATTAAAGAAAGCCCCTAGAATAATGCGTAATAAAATAAATATATCTGAAGCTTTTTTTTCTTTTAAAAATCTGGTAGCCAAAACTGTTACAGTGAAAAGGGCAAGGCAAAATAAAATAAAATAAATAAAATAAAATAAAAAGAGGATGAAATTAAGAAATAAAAATGCTTCTCAAAGGAGAAACTTTTTAGGGGGTGGGGAGTCAGGAACTCCCCCTTGCATCCTGTGTTACATATGAGCATTAAGACGCATACTTCTGCAACTATGAATAAAGTAATAGAGAAAGGAAAGATCTGGGAAATAGGAAAAACAGCAGCTGACATTTGGTGAAAAGATACAATGAACTTTCAAGATGACTGCAAGGCAGAAATACCCCTGATTTTCTTTTTCATTTTTCTTTCATCTTTGCTTAATTGTTTGATTCAATTCAACCTAAAAATCTAGGCCACTATTTTTACTAAAGTTGCTGGAAGGAAGAACCTCTCTTTTCTTCTTAATGTACAAACATATGTAAACCCAAACACACATGTAATGCAGAACCTGAGAGTAAGAACAAGTTCCAGAAATTTAGAATTTGAGTACTTGGCATAGACACAAAGCTAGATGTATGTAGTAGCAAGAAACCTATATTGGATTAGGCCAGGGAGCCAAGAAACCTATATTAGATAGTTAGTTTGGTCTAGTGGTTAAAACACCAGCTAGAAACCAGGAGGCTGTGAATGCTAGCCCTGCCTTAAACTTGAAAAACCAGGTGGGTGACTTTAGACCAGTCACTCTCTCAGCCCAACCCACAGGATTGTTGTGGGGAAGGAAACAGGAGGAGGAAGGAGTATTAGGTATGTTTTCCACCTGGTTATAAAAATAATAAAGACAGGATAACAAAAACTAAGAAATAAAATACAGTACAAATCCACCATTTCCAGGATGAGTTATTCACTAATCCAGCTAAAAAACATTTCCCAAATTTGATCCTTTATAAGTATATATTGGACTATCATTGCCAGTATGGTACACATGAATGGATAGACAATTTCTGAACAGTCATGGGACAACTGGATCAGATGTTAGAAAATGTAAGGCATTAGTCTAATAAAATTCAATATTTATGTCTGAATGGAGAATGGAAGAGGATGGAGAAGGATTGCATCTTGAAGTATTTGCAGCAGTTCTCCAGTAACAACAGAAAGAAATAGCCCGATATATTGGGATTTCCCCAGAAGTTGGAGTTTGGTTTCAAATTTAATCACATTTGGAAGAGACCAAAGGAAATCAAGAAGAGATCAGCTTATTTCTGTATTTGAAATGATGTAGATTGATAATGCGCTTGTTTAATCTTACATCTGCAACCTTTGGAATAATGATCTTGAATTTACCTGTTTTTTGTAAATCAACGGAAGGGTTGTTTAAAAAAACTAGACATTTAAATTAATGTTAAATTATTTTATTAAATGACTTAAGATGGTCCTCCAGGAGACTCTGAGCAGCTTATAAAATACGAATTCCAGAAAGATGAATTTCATTTTAATTTAAAATCAAGTTACTACAACTGAAAATATAGTGGATACCCCAAAAAACATACAGTTATGATTGATTATGTTGTCTTACTATTCAGAATTCATTTCGTGAGTTATGTTAATTAACTAATGGTCTCAGTTATCATATTTGGTACCAACCTTGTGAGGTGAGTTGGGCTGAGAGAATGAGTGACTGGCCCAAAATTACTTAGTTGGCTTTCATGCCCGAGGTGGGACCAGAAGTCACAGTCTTCTGGTTTTTAGACTGGTGCCTTAACCACCTGACCAGTGGTTCTCAACCTTTTCTTCAATCAATAAGAATAGAGTTAGAAGGGACCTTGGAGGTCTTCTAGTTCAACCCCCTGCTCTAGCAGGAGACCTATACCATTTCAGACAAGTGGCTTCTTAAAAACCTCCAGTGATGAAGCATCCACAACTTTTGAAGGCAAGTTGTTCCACTGATTAACTGTCCTCACCGTTAGGATGTTTCTCCTTAATTCCAGGTTGCTTCTCTCCTTGATTAGTTTCCATCCATTATTTCTAGTCTTATTCTCAGGTGCTTTGGAAATAAGTTGACGCCCTCTTCTATTAGTTTCCCAGCTTCTCTACAATCTCTGTGTTCTTAAGGCTCTCCCCAAGATCTTCACCCTATGTGAGTGTTTTGGGGACACAGCTGCTATTACCAGTCTTCCCCATGCAGGCAGGACCATGTTCAGGTAATCCTTGATTTACAACCACATTTGTGACCAGAATTTCCATTGCTAAGCAAAGTGGTGGTGAAGTGAATTTCCATTGCTAAGCTAAGCAAAGTGGTGGTGAAGTGAATGTGCCCAATTCTACAACTCTTTCTGCATGATTAAGTGAGTCACTGCAGTTGTTAAGTGAATCACACAGTTCTAAAATGAATCTGGCTTCCCCTACTGAGTAAGCTTGTTGGAAGCTAACTGGGAAGGTTACATACACAATCACATAACCCGGGGATGCTGCAACTGTTGCATGTGCTAGTTGCCAAGCACCCAGATTCTGATCACATGATGGTAAGGATTCTGCAACCATCATAAGTGTGAAGACTGGTTGTAACTCACATTTGTCACGTCTTCGAAAAGTCACTACACAAATGGTTATGAAACAAGGACTATCTGTACTAAGCTAGCTAGATTATATGTTGTGCTTTCTAAACAGGCTCCAACATTATGGGAAATAAAAAAATTGCAAGATGCTTTTGTCTTAATCTGTTGCAATACTCATCTTGTAAGGGATAGTCATGAAAATCTACATAGCTTCTGCCTTGAGGATCCAATAAGGCATCAGATCTGTCTCTGTGTGTGAGAGACTGCCAAGGTATAGGACCCCAGCCTATGATCCAGGTTGGCAAATAATAATCAGACTTTATGAGCAATGGAAATAGGCAACTTAACTTGAAAATAGGAGGAGGAACCAGTATTGTGCACATTCACTATCTTGAGTTATTTATAAAACGAATAAAAGGGGGATAAATATATAATAAATTTAAATATTTAAATATTGTGTTTGATGTGGAAGTTACCTTCTAGTTCAGGGGTCTCCAACCTTGGCAACTTTAAGACTTGTGGACTTCAACTCCCAGAATTCCTCAGCTTTGCTGGCTGAGGAATTCTGGGAGTTGAAGTCCACAAGTCTTAAAGTTGCCAAGGTTGGAGACCCCTTTTCTAGTTCTTCTTTCAGAAACTGTTACAGCACTGTCCACATTATCCTTCACTCAAACCGAATACATTACATTTGATTTCCAAGATGTGATGGACTCCAAATCCCACCCTCATACTAGACATGTGAATCTGTCACAGTTCCTCCCTCCGGCCTGAGGATGATGGGAATTGGCTGTCAGTTTTACTGCCATCTAAATTCATGCTCATCTGGATGTATACAGCCTGGGTCTGCTTCCCAAATCTGAGACCCCATGCTCCAATATCCAGTACATGGACCTTGGTAAGACTATGATTGGAATACTGCATCCAGTTTTGGTCACTGCAATATAAAAAGATGTTGAAACTCATGAAAGATGATTAGGGGACTGGAGGCTAATACATATGAAGAATGGTTATAAGAACTGAAGATATCTAGTCTAGTGAAAAGAAGGACTAGGGTCGACATGATAATAATGTTGCAATATTTGCCGGGCTGCCACAAAGGAAAGGAATCAACCTATTTTCCAAGGCACCAGAAGACAGGACAAGAAGCAATAGTTGGAAACTAACTAAGGAGAAAAGCTACCTAGAACTAAGGAGATAATTCCTTGACAGTGAGAACACTAAACCAGAGAATCGGCTTCCTTCAGAAGTTCTGGTGTTCCAACACTGGAGGGTTTTAAGAAGAAATTAGACAACTATTTGTCTGAAATGGTATAGGGTCTCCTGCTTAAGCAGGGAGTTGGACTAGAAGACCTTCAAGATCCCATCCAGCTCTGTTACAGGTAGTTCTCAACCTATGACCACAATTGAGCCCAAAATTTATGTTGCTAAGTAAGAAATTTATTAATTGAGCTTTGCCCCATTTTACGGCTTTTCTTACCACCTTTGATAAGTGAATAACTGCGGTTGTTAAACTAGGATTTTTCCATTGAGTTTGCTTGTCAGAAGGTTGCAAAAGGGAATCACATGAGCCCAGGACACTGCAGCTGTTGTGAGTCAGTTGTCAAGCATCCGAGTGTAAACCGTGTGACCATGGGAATGCTGCAACAGCCATAAGTGTGAAAAATGATCACAAGTCACTTTTTTCAGTGCTGTTGTAACTTTGGTCACTAAGCGAACTGTTGGAAGTTGTGGACTACCTGTATTCCGCAACTTCCAACAGGACACATAAGGCTGTAATATTACCGGCACGCTACACATCCTCTTCACAACCTATTTTCCTTGTTACCTTCTGGGAGGGGGCTTCATGGTATTTGAAGCAGAACATCCAGTTTCAGTCACAGTTTTGTTCCATATAGCATGTCTCGTGAACATTCAAGCTTCCTCTTTCAGCCCTGAATTCAAAATGGACAGTGATTAATATATACGTGTACACATATGTATGGGTGTAGAGATAGATAGATAGATAGATAGATAGATATGTAGGTAGGTAGTAGGCAGGCAGGCAAATAGTCCTACAGCCATACATACATATACATATACATATAAAGGTAAAGGTTCCCCTCGCACATATGTGCAAGTCATTACCGACTCTAGGAGGCAGTGCTCATCTCCGTTTCAAAGCCGAAGAGCCAGCGCTGTCCGAAGACGTCTCCGTGGTCATGTGGCCGCCATTACTCAACGCCAAAGGCGCACGGAACGCTGTTACCTTCCCACCAAAGGTTGTCCCTATTTTTTCTACTTGCATTTTTTACATGCTTTCGAAATGCTAGATTGGCAGAAGCTGGGACAAGTAACGGGAGGTCACCCTGTTACGCAGCACTAGGGATTCGAACCACTGAACTGCCGACCTTTTGATCAACGAGCTCAGCGTCCTACCCAAGCCACCGCGTCCATACATATACATATACATATACATATACATATACATATACATATACATATACATATACATATACATATACACACACACACACATATAAACTTAATATACTCCATTTTGAATAGAGCTGAAAGAGGAAGCTTGGGAGTTTAAAAGGTTGATGCTATATGGAACAAAACTAACTGAATCTAGATATTTTGCTTCAGATACCACGAAGCCCACTCCTCTGTGTGGGTGGGTGTTTGTGATATGTGTATGGATAGGTATATACTGTATACTTTCTTTTGACAGCAGGCAACAGAATTTCATTTTTAATGTGTGCCACCGTGCCTACAATAAAAAATGACAATAAAGGTTATCTCAGCTTATCAAGAAACTTAATGGGGGTTCGTTCAAAAATAAGCAAAAAAACTTGGGACCCCTTGGGACTTGAGAGACCCCCCCCCCACCTCCTTAGCCCTTAGGATCGCAGGATTTCCTCGTTGGCGGCAGTCCGCGGAGATCATAAGTCACGACTCTCCGCCGACGCGAGAACGTCGCCGCTTGCGAAAGCGGAACCGGCGTCTGATGTAATTCCCGAAAGCCGCCACCAGGGGCTCCCGAGTCTCCTCCCCCCCATCCCGCCTAGTCTCCGCCCTTTCCTTCGCACGTGGTTGCCGATGGCCGCTCGCAGAAGCTAGGCTGGGGAGACACGCGTGTCCTTTGCGGGGCGAGCCACAGGCAGGACCGGCGGGAAAGAGGCAGATCGTCGTGGGAAACAGACATCGCCGAGAGGTACCTGGGCAAGGGGAGGGCGGGGACAGGAAAGAGAGGAAGGGCCACCCCCAGAAAAGGGGGAGGTTTGAAGGAAGGAAAAAAAGAGAATAAAGGGAAAAGAGAGACTCTCCCCACCCACCCCAGGAGAAAAGGGGTTCATCATGGGGTGTAGGAAAGAGGGCAGGGAAATTGGGGTCTCTCCGAGCTCAAGCCGTCAGTTACTTGGAAACCTGTAGCTGGTTGTAACCAGTACTTGGTTGGCCTTTAGGGAAATGCCAGTCCCGTTTCTCAGAAAGGCAAATAGCCCTTCCTCTGCAAACTCCCTTTGGCTTCTCCGGAAAAATCCTATAGTCTTCAATTACTTAGTTTATTTATTTATTTATTTATTTTTCACATTTATATACCGCCCTATCTCCCTAGGGACTCAGGGCGGTTCACAGGCAATTAAAAATACATATAAATACAAACTAAAATGACAAGTAAAAAACTTATTCCATAGCCGAATTGTTAAAAAACAGTATAAATAATAAAAACCCATTTAAAACCAGTGAATTTAAAATCTAATCCAGTCCCGCGCAGATGATTTAGTGGAAAAGTGGATTTAGTGGAAAACCTCCCCACCCCCTCACCCCATTCTATGCCATATCGGCTCCCTGGTTGTAAATGGGTGTCGGGCCTCCCAACGTTCAGAGTGATGATTACCTATTTATAAACATTATACAACAGTCCTGCGCTGTAGGTCAGTAATAATATACATCTCCTGGGGAAACGACGTTGCCAGGGAGAGAAAGGCCTAAGGCCCATCTAATCATTTCATGACAAGTTGGCTCAGAGCTAGGGACTTTCCGATTCGTAACTTTAGACTCCTAGAGCTTCAGGAGAGACACCTGGGAGAAAGATTGCTGGAGATTTTTGGAAAACCGGAGCAAGAATTGAGGGGTCCTTGGTGCTCTCTGAGTTGCTTGTTTTCTTGCAGACATTTCATTATCAAACTAGGTAACATCATCAGTGCTAGTAAGGAGTGCAGTTTGCTGTCAGTTTGTATTCTATAGAATTGTATTATGTAGAATTAGAATACAAACTGACAGCAAACTGCATTCCTTACTGGCACTGATGATGTTACCTAGTTTGGTAATGAAACATCTGCAAGAAAACAAGTAAGCTCAGAAAGCACTAAGGCCCCTCAGGTCAACCCTGAGCTACAAATATTCTCCTTTATTAGGAGCAAGAACTGCATTAGATGGATTATTCTTTTTGTTCATTTTTTCATTAAAAATAGTGTGCCCTCCTGTGTACATAATTATTTCACTTCCTTATTTCAGCCTTGAAACAACAGTCTTGTAAGGTAGATTAAGCTGAGAGCAAGGGAGATGTCCAAAGTAGAGGTAGTCCTCAACTTACAACAATTCATTTAGTAATCATGTGAAGTTACAACAGCAAAAAGGTGACATGACCGTTTTTCAAGCTTACAATTGTTTCAGCATCTCCATGGTCACGTGATTTACATTCAGATGCTTGGCAACTGACTCATATTTATGACAGTTGCGTGTCCCGGGGTCATTTGATCACCTTTTGCAACCATTTGAAAGGCAGAGTCAATGGAGAAGCCAGATTCACTTCACAGTGATGTTATTAACTGCAGTGATTAGCAACTGTGGCAAGGAAGGTTTGAGGTGGGGCAAAATTCATTTAACAAACATCTCACTTAGCAACAGAAATTTTGGGCTCAGGTGTGGTTGTAAGTCGAGGACTGCCTGTAATTTTGAGATAATGTGTTTGACCTTGAGGGGCTGTGGCCAGGGTGGGCGTGACCAGCTCAATGTTACTTGTCGAGGCTCCGTTTTCGCTTGCAGAGGCACCGTGGGCCGGTTCTTTGCTGTTTCTAGGGCAGCCCTGTGGGCCAAATTTAAGTACCCTGTGGGCCGAATCCAGCCCGCAGGCCTTGAGTTTGACACCCCTGTGCTACAGCAATTACATAAAATAATGGCTTTGGGGTTCATTGGGATGATTCTACAATAATTCATTGTTGAATTATTGGTTCAGAGTTTACAATTATCAATTTGGATCCACGCATGACTTAGGAACCAAAGTAGCATAATTTGTCTGCTGGTCTACATTTGGAAACAGTTAAAATTTCTATTATAAAATGCTTGACTGGGGATAGGAACTAGTTCGCACTTGACCTGATTAACCTTTGGATTACATCAGGAGAACCAGTCTGGTTAAGGCACCAGGCTAGAAACCAAGAAATAGTGAGTTCTAGTCCTGCCTTAGGCACAAAAGCTTTGGGTGACTTTGGGTCAGTAACTCTCAGCTCAACGTTCTTCACAATGTTGTTGTAGAGAAAATAGGAACAAGGAGGAGGATTAGACATGTTAGCCACCTTGCATTATTTATAAAAGAAAGGCAGGATTTAAAAAATAAATAAATTGGTAGAATAAATGAGCTGAGTTCTTCACTGGTGTTGTTTACATATATAGGGTGGAACTTGTGAGAAGCAGGTTTTCCAGAACAGGATTTCTCATCTATATTCTATTCTTACTCTTCCTATTCTCATATCTTCCAAAGTGTTATTTTTGTTTATGAACAGCATCCTTTTCTCATCCCTTTTCCAATGAAAGATATCCTAAAAATCTTTAGCTAAGTCTTTACAGCTGACATCTAGTGGGTAAAAGCTAGTTACGATTCTCTAAGCAATAGAACATTAGAAGATAGTCTTTTAGGGTATCTTGGTAGTTTGAGATATGTAACTTCTGACTCAATAATCCAGCCAAAAAATAAGAGTTGCTGCCTATTCATACTAAGTGATGGCTTCCTTTCCCTGAATGTGTTCAGGCAAAAGAATCTCTTTGGGATTATTTAATTTGGATTCCTGCATTGAGCAGGAAATTGGTCTACTATGATCACTTTTGTGTTAATAGTCAATTAATGATTCCATTGATTAATGACTTGATGCTTAGTGGCCATGAAGTAAACACCAGGAGGTGTACCATGTAATTGTTGACAAGGTTGTCTTCAGGGGGAAGGTCAAAAAAGTCAAGATGGTGTGTAACACACCACACATAAAAAAAGACAGGGCTTTGATTTTATGGTTATGGTTGTGGCTTTTTTGACTCCCTAATACAAGAGTTACTAATGTTGGCAGCTTTAAGGTGCATGGACTTCAACTTCCAGAATTCCCCAGCCAGCCATGCTGGCTGGGGAAATCTGAGGGTTGAAGTCCACATGTCATTTCTCTCATTTTAAAGTTGCCAAGTTTGTAAATCTCTGCCCTAGCAGACAGCTTGAATTGTTGTGTGTGGGAAGTAGGAATGGAATTAAGTCTTCTGACTCTAAAGAGAACTTAAGGCTGGCAAGCTGACACTTTGGTGAAGAACACTTGTATTGCAATACTTGGGTGAAGGTTTCGCTTATAAAGAGAGCAGTGGTATTTCTGAAAAGTAAGGACTGCAGCAAAGATATGGCTGATCCTGTGGTTAGACTCCCAGTGTTTTTTTTTCTCTTCCACTTACTCTTCTTTCTGTTTGTTTCTTTACAGTTCCTTTACAGTTTTGGTGATTTGCCTCCACGTTGGTGACTTGCGTCCACATTCCCCAACCATGGCTGAAGGGGGTACAGATGGGAACCAGCCACCGCGCGAGCATCCCCGCAATTTGCAGGGACTGCTGCAGATGGCGGTCATGGCGGGCAACACCGAACCTGGTCAGACGGCACCTATGTCTGATGAGGTGTGCAACTGGGCTCATCAGGAGAGGGAATCGAGTCCAACGTTTAGACATAAGGGATTCCTGATTATCCAGGCAGGAAGTAGAATATGAAGCAGAGGCCCTAGATTTTCTAGTAGGAAGTTGGAGAAGGATAATGGACTCACTCACGGATTTAAGTCCATCCTTAGACAGGGAAGCTTGCTGGATGGCTTCGGGTAGCTAGCAGAATCTACCTCATGGGTTTGTTTGGGTTTTTTTGGGGGAAAAAAGATGAGAGAATGTATAGTTCCTGGAGGAAAGAGTACCTTTAAATCTAGATAGTTTTTCCCATCCTTAGCCGTTTTAAGATATATGGACTTGAACTCCCAGAATAACCCCTCTGGGAGTTGAAGTCCACACATCTTAAAATGACTAGGATTGGGAAACAAGTGACTACGATTGGGAAACACTGATCTAGATGATGATGGTAATGTTAATTATCAGCCTGTATTATGTGCAAGAAGAAAGAAAAAATTAAAAGTATGCATTTCTAACAAACCTTGCCTATGCATTAATGGCAGAATGACTTTTAATAGAATTCATTGTGGGGAAGGTGAAAGCTAAACATTTAAACACTTCAGATGCCCTCAGCAAGGAAATGAAATGATATCATCCTAAATGAAATACTGAGCCGTCCTAGGAATTAGGAAAACCTGGATTTAATCTATCCCTAGACATGATAATATTGGATCTGTCTGTTTGTCTGTCTGTCTCCCTCTGTCTGTCTCTCTCTCTCTCTCTCTCTCTCTCTCAAATCAATTTAGATAATAGGATTATTGTTGATTTTTTTCCCCCTGGTTCTTTTTTAGTTGTACTAGTTTTTGTGTGGGTTTTTTTTTTTGTAATTTACTGATTAGTTACTCACTGATGATTGTGTTGTTATATTGCCTTTGGGACAACTGTGCCACCATCTTCATACTGCATGTTGCTGTGAGAGAAAAAATAAGCTCTAATATGGCATTTAAAGCATCCTAAGCACAAAAAGAGAAGATTGTTTACCAATTTTCATTCCTCTCCTCTTCTTCACTCCATCTAATGGCCAATTTTTCAGAGGAGACAGTGGTTGCAGGAAGCCATGGTTGAGGCATTTCGTGGGCAAATGGATGAAGTGGAGCAAATGAAGGAATGTCTGCGTATTTTGGAAGAGTTAAGCCCAGGAGCAGAACGTGGGGAAAGTTCAGAGGAAACGCATTCAGATCTTGACCGAAGGGAAAATGCCCTCGATGTACTGGCAGAGTTGTGTGAAAATTTGGATAATGCTGCAGGTACAAAAACAATCTCATATCTGTGTCAGTGGTGCAATTCAGCCAGTTCTGTCCAGATTCAATCGATAGCGGAAGCTGCGGGAGGTTCCGCCCACCTGCCCTGATGTCATTTTTTACCCTTTGCGCATGCGTGAAACGCTCTGCGCGTGCGTGTAGGTAGTACGTGTGCTCACATTTGCAAACTGGTAGTGAAGGTAAGTGAATACTACCCCCGATCTCTGTGTGTGAAAAAATTGTTAATTGAGCATAAGAGGTCCATGCTGCAGTATTATTTTCCCGATTCCAACTCATATTTCAGGCAAAGGAGACATATATCTTTCTAAAAGGAAGTTCACTTATAGCACAGGGTTTCCCAACCTCGGCAACTTTAAGACATGTGGACTTCAACTTGGAGAATTTCCTCAGTCAGCACTTCCAGCTGAAGAATTCCAGGAGCTGAAGTCCACACATTTTCTTAAAAGTTTGGGAAACATTGACTTAAATCAGTGATTGCAGCCAAGCCAAACTATTGCAAGATAAGGAATTAAAAACCAGCTGAGCTGAATAAAATTCTTGTCCTCCCCTACCCACCATATGGTCATTTGTCCAAGAAAAAGAAAATTTTCATCAGTACCTTCCAAAGAAAATGTAACAGAAGGATTCAATCAAAAGAGAGCAACTTTTTGAAAGCCAGCTCGTACACTGATTTTTATGACTACAAGGATTATGATCATGCTTTTAATGCAAATTGAGACGACCTATTTGGGAAAGAAATTTTTAAAGGGATGGATTTTTCATGGTTTTACATGTATAAAATCAAATCAAAGGCCTGTTTTTGTTTTATTTCTGAGAAATTGCACTTTGCAATTGGGCAATTTGAGGCAATATAATCTGGGTAGACTTCAAAGGACTTTGGGATGGGAAGTACACATGGGTGCAGATCATTGACTGACAGGTATAATCCTTAATATGCAACATACGTTAATGAAATCACCGGAGAATCACAAAAGTAAAACCACAGATTCCCACAATTTTCACATAGGCATATTTACTGTGGAATTCTGGGAGTTGGAGTCCACATATCTGGAGGTCATTCAAGTTGAGAAAGCAGTTGTATCCTTACTCCTTGAGCCACAACAGAGTGATTAAGGCCAGGAGAAGTTAGCTGGTATTCTGCCAGTATCATTGTAGACATTCCTTGAGTAATAACTGTAATCAGGCCCAGAATTACTGTTATAAATCATGTTTGTCTTTAAGCGACTGACCTGATTTTACAACTTTTTTTGTGTGTCAGTGGTTAAGTGAATCACTATGGCTTTTCAGCAAATCTGAGGTTATTAAACAAACCCATTGTCTGCAATGGCTTTTTTTTTTTTGCTAGAAACTGGAAGAAAACAGCAATTTCAGGCAAAAAAAATGCAAATTGTGGACACATAAATTTCAGATACGGCAAATGGCCATAAATGCAGTCTTTTTGCTGAACACCAAAATATGATCACATGACCATGGGTGTGTGTGTGTCAGAACTTTGTATTCAAGTCATAAATGTATTTTGGTGCACCGTCATAAGTTTGAACTATTGCTAAGTGAATACAAGGTACAAGGACTACCTGTACCGCTTTCAATCATCTTCCAGATTTCTGCAAACTGGAGGGCATGCGGCTGTTGGCCCACCGATACTTGGAACATGAAGAGCAGGAACTGCGATGGCGAGCTGCCCATCTGGTTGGCACCTGTGCCCAGAATGTACCCAAGGTTCAAGAGCAGGCCCTGGCACTGGGCTGCATGAGGAAGCTGCTGCGGCTGCTGGATCATGACCCCAGCGAGGCTGTTCGGATCAAGGCGCTCTTTGCCATTTCTTGTGAGTGGGAAACAATGGCTGCTTAGTGAACGGAGAGCCAAGCTGAAAGCGTTATAGGAGATTTATCCCAGCATTGCTGTTAGCTGTGCAATAGGGGAAGAAAGAAATCTAGTGTTTTTATTTATATAGACAACAGTAAAAGAGAAATGGGTGGTTAAGAAATACGAAGTATGTATGTATGTTATGCCTGCATGCATGTATGTATAAATACCAAGCAAGCAAGCAGTGGAACCATTTATGATAGGGAAAAAGGAGGAGGAAGATTATAGTGCTTGCATAGCACCACTTTCCTGATCAGTTAGGAAACCATTCAGTTTTTTCAACTTTTTAAAATATGATTAGGATTATTATTTATTTGTTTGTTTATTTGTTTATTATTTATATTTTTATACCGCCCTTTTCCGAAGACTCAGGGTGGTGTACAGCCAGAATAAAACAGAACACAACAGTTAAAAACAATATTCAATAAAAATCTTATTCGATTTGGCTAAAAGTATAAGATAAAAATTATAAAAGACCCTATAAAACCCTATAAAACCCCATTAAAATTCCCATTAGGCCAGCCCTGCTCAATGAAATAAGAAAGTCTTGAGCTCGCGCTTAAAGGTCCGGAAGTCAGGGAGTATGCGTAGCCCCACAGGTACTTCATTCCACAGGGCAGGTGCCCCCACCGAGAAGGCTCTTCCCCTGGGAGCCGCCAGCCGGCATTGTTTGGCTGACAGCACCCTAAGGAGGCCTTCCCTGTGAGAGCGCACAGGTCGATGGGAGGCTGTTGGTGGCAGTAAGCGGTCCCGTAAATATCCCGGTCCCAAGCCTTGGAGCGCTTTAAAGGTGATAACCAACACCTTGAACTGCACCCGGAAGACCACCGGCAACCAGTGCAGCCTGCGTAGGAGAGGTATTATATGGGAGCTACGAGATGCTCCCTCTATCCCCCGCGCAGCTGCATTCTGTACCAGTTGGAGCCTCGGGTGCTCTTCAAGGGGAGTCCCAGAGAGCATTGCAGTAATCCAGGAGGGAGGTAACGAGGGTATGAGTGACCGTGCATAAAGAATCCCGGTCCAGGAAGGGACGCAACTGGCGAATCAGGCGTACCTGATAGAAAGCTCCCCTGGCGACGGCCGTCAAATGTTCTTCTAAAGACAGCCGCACATCCAGAAGAACGCCTAAGTTGGGAACCAACTCCCTGGGGGCCAACGACTCGCCCCCCACAGTCAGCGATGGAACCAGCTGACTGTGCCGGGACGCCGGTATCCACAGCCACTCTGTCGTGGATGGGTTGAGTCGAAGCCTGTTCGTCCCCATTCAAACCCGGACGGCCTCCAAGCACCGGGACATCACATTGATGGCTTCGTTGAGGTGGTTCGGGGTAGAAATGTACAGTTGAGTATCATCAGCGTACAGTTGACAACTCACCCCAAAACCACGGATGATCTCCCCCAGCGGCTTCATATAGATGGAAGCGAGAGGATCGACCCCTGTGGCACCCCACAAGTGAGGTGCCGTGTGGCCGACCTCTGCCCTCCTGCCAACACCTTCTGTGAGCGGTCAGAGAGGTAGGAGGAGAACCACCAAAAGACGGTGCCCCCCCACTCCCAAACCCCCCAACCGCCGCAGCAGGATACCATGGTCGATGGTATCGAAAGCCGCTGACAGGTCTAATAGAACCAGGACAGGACAGAACCAGACCCGCGCCCTCCACAGATCATCTACCAAAGCCGTCTCCGTGCTGTAACCAGGCCGGAAGCTGGACTGGCACGGGTCTAGATAGACAGTTTCCTCCAGGTACTGGGGAAGCTGCCATGCGACCACACTCTCAACAACCTTCGCAATAAAATGAAGGTTGGAGACCGGACGATAATTAGCTAATGCTGCTGGGTCCAGGGAGGGCTTCTTAAGGAGGGGCCTCACCACCACCTCTTTCAAGGCAGGTGGGAAGACACCCTCCACCAAAGAAGCCCTAATAATTCCCAGGAGCCAGCCTCGTGTAACCTCCTGCGTGGCCAGTACCAGCCAGGAGGGACACGGGTCCAATAAACATGTGTTTATTATCATATTATAATCATATTATTATCATATTAACATATTATAACTTGGGATGTTAATGAGTCTGGCATCATCCTCCACATGAGTGTAGCAAACTTTATGACATTTTGCATCCTGTGAGTTCTAACCATCATAATAACAAAGGGGCTGTGGAGTTACAGTTCAAAACATCATCTGGAGGTAAAGGGTTTTCTTACTTTAAACTTCATTTTCTGTTCTTTTCTTCTTCTTTCCATGAAACTGTCAAAAGCAGCTAGCAGCATTCTAAAACCAGGCAGCAAAAATCAAAGCACCACATTCACTCCGTGAGAATATTGTTGTTGATTTCAGATTGCCACTTGTGCTCATGCCTGAACAGAAGCACAGGGTGCTGTGATACTAAGATACCTTGGCCTATTGGAGTTTTCTTGAAACAAACCAATATTAAATGCCTGTGGCAAACTTGTAATGTACAGCTCAGGAACCCAAATTTGTCATTTGAAAATCATGTTTTTGACAGTGGAATTTATATTAGACATTGAGGGTTAAAACCCTGCAATATTAAAGTTAAAACTGATTGCAGGAAAGTATGGCCTGACGGTGATAGGTAAGCAGGAGTGAATACTAGGGTTTCGGATAATTGTATAGCATCATGGCTGTTCTGGCGTTTAATGAATGTTGTAAGACAGGGTCTCCAACCTTGGCAACTCCCAGAATTCTGGGAGTTGAAGTCCTCCAGGCTTAAAGTTGCCAAGGTTGGAGACCCCTATTGTAAGATATAGTTATTGAGCCTGATTCGTGGGAAATAGCATTCTTGTTCTTGGCTATACTATCAGGATGAGATAAATGGATGGGGTGTGAATCTTGAACTGGGTTGAGAACTGCATAAAGTCATCCACATCTTAGTCCATTGTTCAGTCAACTGGTTGTTCAATCAGCATTTCCTCATTCTCGCCCTTTTTTCTTCATATTTCCTTCTGCTACCAGGCTTAGTAAGAGCCCAAGAAGCTGGCCTACAGCAATTCTTACGCCTTGATGGCTTCTCTGTACTCATGAGGGCCATGCAGAGTAATGTACAGAAACTGAAGGTGAAATCAGCCTTCCTCCTCCAGAATCTTCTCGTAAACCACCCAGAACACAAAGGTCAGAGTCCTCTTCTAAGGGTATATGGGTGAAAAAGAGCAGGGAGGGAGTTGCTGTCCTTCGTGGGGTTTTGCTATGTGTCTGGTTGACCCTCACATCCTGGACATAAATTGTTTCAATTTCTACCCTTAAAACGAAGCTATAGGGCACTGTACACAAGGACAGTTTTTTCCCGAATGCCATCACTCTGCTTAACAATTAATTCTCACAGCGCTGTCAAATAATTTACTAAGATTGTATTACTATTCTTCTTCTCTTCCTTACTAGTATTTATCTCTTTCCACTTATTACTATAACCATGTAACTTTATCCTTCAATCTATATTGTTTTTGTTTGTTTCCTAATGAACACTGAGAGCATATAAACCAAAGACAAATTCCTAGTGTATCCAATCACACTTGGCCAATACAGAATTCTATTTTAGGAATCATGTCAGTCTAACCAGTCTTTAAATATTTAATTCTTTATTGCCTCTTTCGTGATCTCTTTAACCTACCTGTCTGAAATCCGGCTTTGCTGGTCTGTGGTTTTTTTTATGGTCATGATTGTTGAAAGCTGCTTGTTCTGATAGGCCCATAGTTTCTGATCAGGATTGCTCCCACCAATAAAACCAGCCATCCCCAGAGAATCAGATCTTCACTCTTAATGGGAATAAAGTCTGTTGTATTTCCTTTGGATCTTGTAACCTACGTTTCTTCCTGGAACAGACAGGCTCCTTGGAGGTTATTGGCAGTCCTCATTTAGTGACTGCCTCATTTAACAACCATTCACAGTTATGACAGTGATGAAAAAGTTACGATCAATCCTCACATTTACAACCTTTGCAGTCTGTAAAGCAAAGAAAAGCTGAAGATCATAAACGCAGTCAGGGTTTCATTTAGCAATCACTTCATTCAGTGGTCATAGTTATGATTGCTAAATGAGGACTGCCTGTATTTCTATCATATACAGAAATTACCGTATTTTTCAGAGTATAAGACGCACCTTAGTTTTGGAGGAGGAAAATAAGGGGGGGGAAATTCTGCCTCTGCCTACCAGCATTCATTTGGGTAGCGTCCTTAGCAAACAGCCTGGTCAGCTGTAGCATATTAGCCTGATTCAGCACGAGCAGCTGATTGGTGGGTGGATTGCTTCCCAGAATATCCCCATTCAGGTGTTCCCAGAGGTGAATTTTAGCAACAGGTTTGCTGGTTGTGAACGCTCACGCGCCTTGTTGGGCAGGGCACTCCAATGAGTACAGCAGGGAAAGCGTGGAACCGGTTTGACAAGGCAGCAGCTGTTCTGGAGTTGCCATTTTGGCCTCTGTGCCTAGCTTTTCACCCTCCAAAAGCTCCGTTTGAAAGGCTGCCTTTGCAAATGGAGCTTTTGGAGGCTGTTTGAGAGGCTCTCTGTTTGAGAGACTGTGTTTGCAGCCTCCAAAAGCTCCATTTGAGAAGACACGTGGAGACTGAAGGGTGGGGGCCGGCAGGTGGGCAGGGCTACATTCGGTGTATAAGACACACCCAAATTTTCACTCTCTTTTAGGGGGGAAGTGTGTCTCTGAAAAATATGGTACCTTGTGAAGACCTAGAGCCCTGGTAGCAGTTGTTGGATGCATTAGGACAGGGGTGTCAAACTCAATTTCATTGAGGGCCGCATCAGGATTGTGTTCGACCTCACTCATGTCGGGGGGATACCTGTGGTGGCCAAGTGCTAAGGCAGCACTTCCCTCAGACCCCCCACTCACTCTCATTATAATCTTCTTTCCTTCCTTCCTTCCTTCTCCTTTATTCTTCCTTCCCCTCTTTCCTTATTTTTCTTTTAAAAAAATTTTTTTTTTTATTTTTACTGTATGAAGAAAGCAACTCTTTCAATGTGTATATAAACAGTGTGTTGTCTGGTTAGTTAGTTTGAGCAATAGTCATAATAATAATGATAATGTTCATTAGTAGTGATCATATAATAACAGTATTTTCTCAACATAATATTAATACTTAATTGTTAATACTAAATCAAGTTAATAATAAACATACAATAAACCCTCATGGTAAACTTAATCCTTCTCTTATAATTTTAAGTGTTCTAACTTCTGTTTCTGTTATTTAACCAGTGATAAAACGAATTCCATGTTTCAGAATATTCCGTATCTTCCTTCTCTTTAATTTCAAGTGTTAATCTATCCATTTCTGCACATTCTAGTATTTTTTTAAATTACCTTCTCATCTGCAGGGACCTCCACATCTTTCCACAGCTTGTATGTTATGCAAATACAATTCTAGCCATTGTAGTATTAGATACATAGTCCCTTTATTATATTTTTCTGGTATGATCTCCAACAGAAATATTTCTGGTTTTAGATCTATATGTTCCTTTCCTTATTTTTTCTTCCTGCAGCCATCTGCCAGCGAAAAAGGGACCTGGGAGGGCTACGTGTGGCCCTCCCGAGCTCCGTTTTCGCTGGCAGAGGCACCGCGGGCCTGTCCTTTGCTGTTTTCAGGTTGGCCCCATGGGCCAGATCTAAGCACCCCGCTGGCCGGATCTGGCCCGCGGGCCTTGAGTTTGACACCCCTGCGTTAGGAAGTCCTCCTGCTGTTCCAAACTAATGTGAGTCACCATTTTCAATATTCCTTCACATTTTATTTTTTTGCTCCAGCATCGGCAAGAACAGTATACATAGAATCAGATATTCCTTTGTGTCCTCACTGCAATTAGTAGAGTAGGATAGGCTCAGCGATAGAAGGAGACTGATTCACGTCAGAGTTGGTGAATTTCATGACGGAATAGTTTTGAACTTTTGTCTCATCAGAGTTTTAATAATTGCACTTTGCTTGTATGTTGCTGATGCCTGAGCTTCATACCTGAGAATAAAGTTACATTTTGACTTGGTTCACTAAACCATGACTTATTTAATCCCTTCTTTCATAGTAATTAGTTAGGATCATACACACGAAAACTCAGTAGCCATTGGATGGCACCAGCCAACCAACACGGAGGCTGCTGATAGGCTTCCATTGCAAAGGGCCCCACAGCCCTGCCCCTTGCCCTACGAATGACTGCAAATTAGACCTGGTGATCAGCCGCCTACTTGTCCAGTGTTGGCTTGTGAGCCATATAAAAAGAGGTACAAATAGACCTCGACAACCACAGTTGAGCCCAAAATTTCCATTGCCAAGGAAAGCAGTTGTTAAGTCAGTTGCACCCCATTTTACAAGCTTTTTTTGCCACAGTTTTTAAGCAAATTACTGCAGTTGTTGATTGAATCATATGGCCATTAACCAAATCTGGCTTGCACCACTTACTTTGCTTGTCTGAAGCCTGCTGGGATCACATGACCCAGGATAGTGATGATCATATGACTTGGGATAGTGATGATCATATGACCCAGGATAGTGCAACTGCCATTCATACCTCCCAGTTGTCAAGTGCCTGAATTCTGATCATGTCACCATGATCAACAGTTGTATGAAAGATGGCCATGTCACTTTTTTCAGGGTTGTTGTAATTTTGAGCAGTCACTAAACAAATTATTGTATGTTAAGGATTACCTATATCGGGCCAGATTTGGCCTCTTGTCCATAGCGGGGTTTGCTGACCCCTGCTATAAAGGAGCCTTTACTTTCATTTCAGGAGTTAACACCTTCTGCATTTTTCTCCCTGCAGAGACTCTCTGTTCCATGGGCATGGTTCAGCAACTGGTGGCTCTGGTCCGGACTGAACACAGTACCTTCCATGAGCACGTCCTGGGAGCCCTGTGCAGGTATCAACAGGAGTGAAGTTTCGAGAATTAGAAGTGGGATTTGGATGTGGGGAAAATGTCCCTTGAAGAACAGGTGAAGGACTATCTGTGTAAAAGACGTAGCTCAAAGAAGAGAAAGACCCTTCCCCCCCCCAAAAAAAAGCCAGGATAACATTATAAGAGCTGCAGAATACTCTCCTCTCTTCACCAGTTATTATGGTGATCACTGTCAGGAGGAACCACTGAGATTTGCCAAACTCTGGATATTGCTCTAATCATTATTTTCAATCTTGGGAACTTTAAGATGAAGGGACTTCAATTCAGATTGCTGGCTGGGGAATTCTGGAAACTGAGGTCTACACTTCTTAAAGTTGCCAGGTTTGATAATAAATAATGAAACTTAAGTGTATGGACTGCTGAGAACTAAATTATTTTTATTGTTTGAAAAAATATTAGTATTTGAGTGGTAATATATATTTTTGCATTGTAAGCCACTCAGTCATTAACAGACTGGGAGGCTATAGATATTGAATGGATAAATTCATTTGTTCATGCATTCATTTATATTCCGCTTTTGTTATTTTTACAAATAACTCAAGGCAACTAATATATCCAATATACATAACATAACATAACATAACATAACATAACATAACATAACATAACATAACATAACATAACATAACATAACATAACGTCAGAGTTGGAAGGGACCTTGGAGGCCTTCTAGTCCAACCCCCTGCCCAGGCAGGAAACCCTACACCATCTCAGTCAGATAGTTATCCAACATTTTCTTAAAAATTTCCAGTGTTGGAGCATTCACAACTTCTGAAGGCAAGTCGTTCCACTTATTAATTGTTCTAACTGTCAGGAAATTTCTCCTTAGTTCTAAGTTGCTTCTTTCTTTGATCAGTTTCCACCCATTGCTTCTTGTTCTACCCTCAGGTGCTTTGGTGAACAGCCCGACTCCCTCTTCTTTGTGGCGGCCCCTGAGATATTGGAACACAGCTATCATGTCTCCCCTAGTCCTTCTTTTTGTTAAACTAGACATACCCAGTTCCTGCAACCGTTCTTCATATGTTTTATCCTCCAGTCCCCTAATCATCTTTGTTGCTCTTCTCTGCACTCTTTCTAGAGTCTCAACATCCTTTTTACATCGTGGCGACCAAAACTGGATGCAATATTCCAAGTGTGGCCTTACCAAGGCATTATAAAGTGGCACTAACACTTCACGTGATCTTGATTCTATCCCTCTGTTTATGCAGCCCAGAACTGTGTTGGCTTTTTTAACAGCTGCTGCACACTGCTGGCTCATATCTAAATGGTTATCCACTAGGACTCCAAGATCCCTCTCACAGGTACTACTATTGAGCAAGGTACCACATATACGGTACTGGTGCATTTTGTTTTTTTGGCCTAAATGTAGAACCTTACTTTTTTCACTGTTGAATTTCATTTTGTTAGATAGCGCCCAATGTTCAAGTCTGTCAAGATCTTTCTGTAACTTGAGCCTATCTTCTGGAGTGTTGGCTATTCCTGCCAGTTTGGTGTCATCTGCAAATTTGATGAGTTCCCCATCTATCCCCTCGTCCAAGTCATTGATGAAGATGTTGAAGAGTACTGGGCCTAAGACAGAGCCTTGGGGTACTCTACTGCATACTTCCCTCCATGTGGATGTAGTTCCATTGAGAACTACACGTTGAGTGCGGTTGGTCAGCCAGTTACGAATCCATCTGGTGGTGGTGCTGTCTAACCCACATTTTTCTACTTTATCTAGTAGTAGGTTATGGTCTACTTTATCAAATGCTTTACTGAAGTCCAAGTAAATTATATCGACAGCATTCCTCTGGTCTACTAATTTTGTCATTTTGTCAAAGAATGCGATAAGATTAGTCTGGCATGATCTGTTTTTGACAAACCCATGTTGGCTTTTGGTTATTACTTTGTTTGCTTCTAGGTGTTCGGTGATTCGTTGCTTGATTATCTTTTCCAGAATCTTCCCCGGTATTGAGGTCAGACTGATAGGTCTGTAGTTTCCTGGATCTGTTTTTTCCTTTTTGAAGATGGGAACTACATCAGCTCTTTTCCAGTCCTCTGGCAGCTCCCCTGTGCTCCAGGATCTTTGAAAGATATAGTTCAGTGGTTCTGAGATCACGTCTGCCAGTTCCTTCAGAACCTTGGGGTGTAATCCATCCGGTCCTGGTGATTTGAACTCGTCTAGGGTAGACAGGTGTTCACTTACCATTTTCTTCCCTATTTTAACTTGTCTTTCTAATCTGTTTTTTGTAGTGCTGTTTTTGATAGGTTGGATTGTTTTTTCCTTTTGTGTAAAGACAGATGCAAAAAATGAGTTAAGTAGATCTGCTTTCTCCCTGTTGCTTGTCATCTTCTTGCCACTTTCTCCCAGCAATGGGCCAATTGTTTCCTTGACTTTTTTCTTGTTTTTAACATGTTGGAAGAAGCTTTTTTTGTTATTTGTTACTTTTTTTTGTTTTGTTTACATTTATACCCCGCCCTTCTCCGAAGACTCAGGGCGGCTTACAGTGTATAAGGCAATAGTCTCATTCTATTTGTATATTTTTACAAAGTCAACTTATTGCCCCCCCAACAATCTGGGTCCTCATTTTACCTACCTTATAAAGGATGGAAGGCTGAGTCAACCTTGGGCCGGGCTCGAACCTGCAGTAATTGCAGGCTACTGTGTTCTTAATAACAGGCTTTACCAGCGTGAGCTAAACCGGCCCTTTTGTCGCTAGCCTTTGTTCATTGTGAGCCTTAGCTTTCCTCACTTCATCTTTACAGGCTCGGGCTATTTGCTGATAGTTATTTGCCCCTCTTTCTACTTTTTATATTTGTCCTTTTTGTCTTTCAATTTGTCAGATAGTTCTTTATGCATCTGTGCTGGTTTCTTTTGAGATCTATTATTTTTCTTCTTCATTGGTATTGTGTTAGACTGCGCTTTTATAATCTCACTTTTCAAAATTTCCCAGGCTTCTTGAGTCATTTTCCCCCTGAGGATTCTCATCCATTGAATCCTTCTCAAGCTCTCTCTAAGTTTATTGAAATTAGCTCTCTTAAAGTCCAAGACTCTAGTTTGACTTTGTTCTACTACTTGTATTTGCTTAATGTCGAATTCCAATATTGTGTGGTCAATTGCCCCCAAGGTTCCTGTAGCTTCAACACCTTCTATCATTTCATCTCTGTTAGTGAGAATTAAGTCCAGTATGGCTGATCCCCTTGTCGCCTTCTCTATTTTTTGGGAAACAAAGTTGTCTGCTAGGTTTGTTAGGAACCTGTTGGATCTTCCACTTGGTGCAGAGTTTGTTTCCCAGTTGATGTCAGGGTAGTTAAAATCCCCCATTACTACTGTGATGTGCTTCCTACATACCTTAGTTAGCTGACTAGCAAAAAGTTCATCTACTTCCTCTGTTTGGTTGGGTGGCCTATAGTATAGACCTATGGCAATATCGTTTTTCACCCCTTTTATATTGACCCAAATACATTCAAGATGATTTTCATCATTGTTGTGCTCTATTTCTATAGAGATGTAGTTATTTCTTATATATAGTGCAACTTCACCTCCTCTTTTATTTGGTCTATTTCTTTTAAATAATTTATATCCCTCTAGCTGTATGTTCCATTTGTCAGTTTCATCCCACCAAGTTTCCATAATGGCAACAATATCATATCTACCCTCATTTACTTGGATTTCTAATTCACCTGTTTATTCCTCATACTCTGTGCATTGGTGTATAGACATTTGAGTCCATTTGGATTGATCTTGTGTTTACTGTCTACATAACCTGTGTTGACTGCCCCTACTTTCTTGCCACCTGTTGGTTTAGTGCACATGGTACGGCACTCACTGTTAAATGCTTGGTTTTGCTTGATAGCAGGGCTGATAGTCTTACCCATACAGACATCTATGTTACATGCACTGATAACCCTTTTAGTTTTCGATTGCTGGGGACAGAAATTTTCTATATCAGTTAATTCTCTGTCCCCACTGTTCAGTTTAAATGTTTATCCAGAAAATCTGTGAATGTATTGCTGAGTAACTCAGTCCCTTTCTTTGATGGATGCAATCCATCTCTTTTGTACAATTTTTCATTGGACCACTTGCAGACATCATGACTAATAAAACCAAAGCCTTCCCTTTTACACCACTCCTTTAGCCACACTTTACCCATACTTTAGCCATACTCCTTTAGCCACCACTCCTTTAGCCATACTTTCTTCCTCCCATTTTCCCCACAACAACAACCCTGTGAGGTGGGTTGTGTTGAGAGAGAGTGACTGACTCAAAGTCACCCAGCTGGCTCTCAAGGCTAATGGGGACTTGAATTCACGGTGTCTTGCTTTCTAACCTAGTGCCTTCTCCATTAGACCCAATTGGCTCTTTATTTAAATTTATTATAGCTGCACACACTAGTGGACACTGGATGGCTTACCAATGCAGTACATACATACATGCAGTTAAAACATGCAATTTACATGCAATTATAAAATTGCTTATAATTGCTTTGCGAAGGGAAATTGCTACGATTGCTAATGGCTGCCAGAAACAATGAATAGAAGCAGTTCTTTCTCCATTCTTTGAGGCTATGATTGTGTTTGTTAATTTATTATATGGATATTAGGCTTTCCCCCAAGTTTAGCTCACAGGGATCTTTCATTTTGTTAAAATTATTTTACAAAGGATCTGCTAAATGCAACAGATAATAATAATATGAATATGTAGCTGTGTCCTTAATGGTTTTTTGGGGCTCCAAATTTCATTTTAAATAAAACTTAAGATTTAGCTGGCCTAGCCCTATTAGCTTACAAGCCTTCTGAGCTACCCCGAGATTTGACTGGCTCCAATCCTGTTAAACTTTTAAGAAGACTTTGAAAAAGTGGCTATTCCCTCATCCATCTGGGCCAGGATGTTAGAGAAGCTGATCCTGGAAAGTTGAATACATGTTGATGAGCCCTGATTGTTTTTTATTTCAAGTTTTGTTTTTATTATTGTACACTGCCCAGACTCAATTTTTCCCAAGTTGGCTGGTCATATGAAGTCGTAAGTAAGTAAGTAAATGAATAAATGGCTAAATAAAACCAAAAACATTTGGTTATCTCCCAGCTAACAAAAAGTATGGCTTCTTATCCATGTCTGTACTATATATGATCAATATGACTTGCATATGATCAATATACATCATGATACAATATGTTGTATTCCTCTCTCTGCTTTTCTTCTGTTTCTTTTCCCCTTTGTTATCTTTTATTAAATAAATAAAGGACACCCCAAATTTTTTTCCTATACTATCTTTTCTTTTTTTAAAGAAATTGTTAACTTTCCACTTGCCCACCTCTAAACTTTGTTTATTTCTTTCCCTCTTGTTTGACTGGTATGCCGCCTTGAACTTTCCAGTCTGGTAACAGATTTCCCCCAAGGTGTGCGAGAGTGTCAAGAGCGAGAATTAGCACTGGAGGAACTGCTAAAGGAACGCTGTCAGTTGCTTAGGAATCAAGAAGAATTCCAGGTAGGCCTGGATCAGTAGATTACTTCTACTGTCCCCTCCACTTTTTCAGTTACCTGATACTGTTCTTATGCTCAAGAAAGACTTGTCCCCATTACTTTTTAGTATCTTGAGAAATATTTTTATAAGAGTGGCAAAGTGGGATAAGGTGATTGGGCCAGAAAGATGGTTTTTCAAGAAAAGGGGAGGAGGTGACCTGGAGACATCTGTGAAAAAGAAAGAAGAAAACATAAACATCTATACCAGATTGAAAATTATGAAGGCAACAAGTTCCAGGGGAAGTATAATGAAAATGGAACTGACAACTGCAGCAAATAAAGTGAAATTGGGGGTATATATATTTAACAATGTATTTATATTTTAAATATATAGGGCCGGTTTAGCTCTGCCTGGTAAGGCCTGTTATTAAGAACACAAAGCCTGCAATTACTGCAGGTTCGAGCCCGGCCCAAGGTTGACTCAGCCTTCCATCCTTTATAAGGTAGGTAAAATGAGGACCCAGATTGTTGGGGGGGCAATAAGTTGACTTTGTAAATATATACAAATAGAATGAGACTATTGCCCTATACATTGTAAGCCGCCCTGAGTCTTCGGAGAAGGGCGGGGTATAAATGTAAACAAAAAAAAACAAAAAACAAAAAAAAAATAGAAGACCAAAGAATAGGAACCTCAGAACCACTTTGGATAAGGATAGGACACAAACAGAACAGAATAGAATAACAGAGTTGGAAAGGATCTTGGAGGTCTTCTAGTTCAACTCCCTACTCACGCAGGAAACCCTATACCATTTTAGACAAATGGCTGTCCAATCTCTTCTTAACAACTTCCAATGTTGGAGCACCCTTTTTGGAGGCAAGCTGCTCCATTGATTAATTGTTCTAACTGTCAAGAAGTTTCTCCTTAGTTACAGGTTGCTTCGCTCCTTGATTACTTTCCATCCATTGCTTCTTGTCCTGTCCTCAGGTGCTTTGGAGAATAGACATGTGATTGCCCACATGTCCTCTGGATGACTGCCTCCTGTGAGGGAGCTGCAGGACAGTGGTTTTCTGTGGGTTTGAATGTTGAGAGACACAGGGATCAGCCATCTTGCTCACAACTGTCACAGTGCCTTTTAAAGAACACCAAGTTTGCAAGTCTCACTTTTTAACCACTTTTAGAAATTGGTTATTAACCATTGTAAAGCTATTAGAGACCTTTGAAACAACAGGTTTGAGAAGTTATAAACATAAAGACTTAAAAGATTTTGAAATGAACAGTAAAAGACTAAGAATTTGATCTAAGAAAGTTATAAATGAATTAAGGATTCAGATAAATTTGGAATATTGCTAAGATTTTGGAATTGACTGTAAAAATAGTTTCTTGTGGGAAACAGACTTATTTCGGCTATTCTGGCTATTGTAAGTCATAACAAAGGTAAGTTACTTTAGGGTTTTAGAAGCTGGACATCAGTTTAAAGGGGGATTAGAAATTCTGGGCAGAAGGAAAAAATACAAGCCTGTTATTGATGTCAGTTAATAATGGGGTCTACAAATGACAAAAAACATAACATTGGAAACATTAAAGGAGATCTTTAAAGAATGAAGCCAGAAGTTAGTAGCTATAATATCTACAATGTCAGTAATGATGTTCGATTCTGTAGATAGATTATGTCTAGAAGATGTCAATGAGGAAATGACAGATTTATAGCAAATGTTCTCTGACAAGACAGAGAAAGTATCAGCAGTGGAACTACAAATGCAAGCCAAGAGAACAATCTGGAAAAAGGCCTCATTTGGTATATACAAAAGAAAGTCCTTGATGTTTGAAAACTTAAAAGAAAAATATAAATAGAGAATGACCTGGGAAATATTTTCTTACTAGATCTACAGAAGAAGCTTGTTAAATCCTTAAAAGAAATGTTGTGCAATGGGATAAAGAAAAATTGAAGAGCAATTAAATCCTATAACAATACTTGATTGAATTAGAGATTAAGATCATTAGAAGTAAAAGGAAGAAATATAAAGTTGGCTTATTTGATCAAGAGCCGGTTTGGTCTTGTTGCAAGGATGTTCAACCCTTTGGCTTGCTTCAGTCACATTGAGTAAAGAGGAATTGTCTTGGGACAAATATAAAATGCATAATGAAGTGAATGTATGTAAATCACATAATAATGTTAAAAATTACGATCTTGTGGGGATGCATTATTAGCTCTCCAGGGCCACATGCAGCTCATGGGTCACAGGTTGGACACACCTGGCCTAGTGGTTAAGGCACCAGGCTAGAAAGCAAGAGTCCATGAGTTCAGTTCCCTCCCTAGCTATTTAGCTGGGCCAGTCACTCACTCTCAGCTCAAAATAATCGCACAGGGTTCTTGTGGAGAAAATAGGAGGAGAAAGGTGTATTGGATATGTTTGCTGTCTTGAGTTATTTGTAAAAATAATAAAGGTGGGATATAAATACATAAAGGTAAAGGTTCCCCTCGTACATATGTGCTAGTCGTTGCCAACTCTAGGAGGCGGTGCTCATCTCCGTTTCAAAGCCAAAGAGCCAACGCTGTCCCAAGACGTCTCTGTGGTCATGTGGCCGGCATGACTCAACACCAAAGGCGCACGGAACGCTGTTACCTTCCCACCAAAAGTGGTCCCTATTTTTTCTACTTGCATTTTTACATGCTTTCGAAACTGCTAGGTTGGCAGAAGCTGGGACAAGTAACGGGAGCTCACCTCGTTACACGGCAGCACTAGGGATTCAAACCACTGAGCTGCCGACCTTTTGATCGACAAGCTCAATTCCTTAGTGCTGCCGTGTAACGGGGTGAGCTCCCGTTACTTGTCCCAGCTTCTGCCAACCTAGCAGTTTCGAAAGCATGTAAAAATGCAAGTAGAAAAAATAGGGACCACCTTTGGCGTTGAGTCATGCCGGCCACATGACCACGGAGATGTCTTCGGACAGCGCTGGCTCTTTGGCTTTGAAACGGAGATGAGCACCGCTCCCTAGAGTCGGCAACGACTAGCACGTATGTGCGAGGGGAACCTTTACCTTTACCTTTATAAATACATAAAAACATAAAAGTAAGACTTTTTTGCCATTCTGGCAATTCCTTCTGGACATTTTGCTGATCCCAGGACTGAAAAACCTATTATATGGATTTATTTATAGATATGAGAGGGGATATGGGATGAAGAGATAATCTGTTTGTTCACTCTTAAAAGGAGTGAAAAGTTACTAAACTTGTTGATATTTGTTGTGATAAAGGTTGGATGTCACTATTTTATGTTTTTTTTCTTTCCTGTACTTTTTCTTCTTTTTTTCTCCGTTCTCTTTCTCTTAGTTTGTATTGTTTTTTCTATTATAATCAAAATTCTTATTAAAATTATATTAAAAAAGAAAAAGGTGAAACCACAGAGCTCTGCCTTATTGGCAAGGGCTGACCAAAGTTTCTGGATGCAGTTCAGAATGCTGGTTTTAACTTTTAAAGCCTGCAACCTAGATTATTCCTGAAGTTCCTTCTCCTATCTGAATTGACCCATCCTGTTCAATCAAGCAGGGGGAGGCTACATAATAGGCTCTGAGAATAACCTGGAAGAACTGGAGGAAGAGCCATCGCCGAGGCGATGGTCAGATAAGAGGAATCTGAGCCCCTTCGAGTTCCTGCTTTCAACTCGAGAAAACGGGGCCTCTAGAGAGTTCTACCTATCCCTCCTCTGCTCTTTCCTTTCCCCTTTACCGGGGAAAGTACTTTCAGTCGGTGAACAGCTGATATTCGCTGTTTTTGCTGGCTTTTTACAGAATCCCAGCGCGGGCGCCCTTAGGGCGTCCTTCGGAGAGAGCGGATCCAGACTTTCCTTTCCTTATTTCTCTTTAGGATAAGGACAGAGAGAAGGGAGACACATTCACAGTTGCAAGATTCTACAAGTAGTCCTTGGTTAATGGTCGTTCATTCAGCAACCATTTGAAATTATGAACAAATGGTAGTTATACCTGATACCTCAGAAGTTATGACCATTGAGCGCCTCTATGGTCATGTGAGCAAAAGTTAGGCACTTGCCTATATTTAACAACCACAGGGGCACTTCAGTTCCCTCCTACCCACCTATTCTCCCCACCCACCCATTTCTCCCCTATTGGCCAGTCTGCATCTGCCAGCTCTTTCAGCCTTGCTGCCCCAGCTGCCCTTGCTATCTTCCTCCCACTGCTGATAATAGCAATAACACTTAGACTTATATACCTACCGCTCCTTATACACTGCTTTACAGCTCTCTCTAAGTAGTTTACAGAGTCAGTATATTGCCTCCAACAATATGGGTCTTCAATTTACCGACCTCAGAAGGATGGAAGGCTTGAGCAGGTCAGGATTGAACTCCTGGAGTGAACAGTGAGTTAAGATTCTCACCACTGTGCAACCACAGCTCCTGGCCTAACCCTTCACAAGGTAACTGCTGGCTGTGCCAGGCCTTATTCCCAAGGCTATATGAGGCCTTGTCCAAACTGTGTGGGGCCTTCTCACAAGACTTAGAAGCAGGGCAAGCAGAAATGATGGGCAGGGCAGCTGAAAGAGCAGAGATGGGTTCAGTTTAAGAGGAGGAAATCCCTTAGCTTACTGAGACTCAGGGCTGTCAGGCACCAAGCTAGGAATGTGTTGGACTAGGTGAGTCCTCGCCTAATGGCTGGGTGGCATTTGGTTAACAACCGCAACCAGGAGTGCTTGAGTTGCTGTTGCTAAATGATGCACTCATGTGACACTGAACTTTCTAACCATCTTGCTTAGTGATGGAAATTTCCAATCCCAATTATATTAGTTAACTGAAGACTACCTATATAACCAAAGTAATTTTAGTTTATACCTTTGGGGTTGAAGTCAGGTCTGCCTTGGACTGATAATCTGTTGGTTAGTCCTCACTTCCATGATGTCAATAAATCGTACATCATCATCATCATCATCATCATCATTATGCTGGAAGGGACCTTGAAGGTCTTCTAGTCCAACTCCCTCCTCAAGCAAGAAACCCTATATCATTTTAAACATGTTCATTTAAAAAGCTGTTCAGTCTCTTCTTAAAAACCTCCAGTGACGAAGCATCCACACCTGAAGGCAAGCATGGTTTATTGTTATCACTATTAGGAAGTTTCTTTTTTTTTTTTAATTGAAAAAGTTTTAACAAACAAAAACATTTCCCCCCCTTCCCCCCAAAACCCCTCCCTCCTTCACACACACACCGGCTTCTCGGGTCAATCACAAGGTATTGTTATACATAAACCAAACATAGAATAAAATTTTCCCTTCTAATCCAATTAACCTCATCCAAGACTTTTCATTTCCTACCCCCCCCATTATATAAAATAATACATCCTAATTATTCAAAGGCAATCTGATATCTCTTAATCTGATATCTGTTTTGTAAATAATCCATTTTTTCCATTCAATTAAATATCTTTCCTGCGTATTATCTTTCAAAAAGGCTGAGATTTTAGCCAAGTTAGTAATATCCATACTTTCAATATCCATTCTTCTATTGTAGATAACTCTTTTTTCTTCCAATATTGTCCAATCAACAGCCTTGCTGCTGTTATTAAGTTCAAAATCAATTTAATCTCAGCCACTGTACAATCCGTTATAATTCCCAAAAGGAAAAATTGCGGCAGGAACTTTATCTTCTTCAGGACATTTTGAATAATCCACCAAATTCTTATCCAAAAGGCCTTGATTTTCTTGCAAGTCCACCAAATATGAAAATATGTAGCATCATCACAGTCACATCTCCAACATTTCGCTTGGATATCAGGATACATACATGATAATTTTTTGGGATCTAAGTGCCATCTATAAAACATCTTATAAAATTTTTCCCTTAGATTCTGTGCTTGTGTAAACTTAACATTTCTAACCCAGATTTTCTCCCATGTTACCAACATTATTGCTTTCTGAATATTCTGTGCCCATTTTATCATACAGTCCTTTACCAAATCCTTTTCCGAATCTATTTCAAGCAACACATTGTACAATCTCTTTATATGCTCCTGGGTCTGATTTCTAATTTGCTTTATTAAATTTTCCTCCCTTTGCATTATACCAATTTTTTGATCTTCTTTCCATCTAGCACTTAGTTGCCCATATTGAAACCAAGTATAATTCCTCCTTTCTTCATTTAATACCTGTAATGATTTTAGTTGCAAGCTACCTCCTTCAGCATACAAAAGTTCTTTATAAGTAATCATTTCCTGTTTCTGTTCTATATTTATATTCTCTATTGCATGTCTGGGGCTCGCCCATATAGGAATCTTATAGTCTAGTTTATAGGAATATTTTTTCCAGACCCGCAAAAGAGCATTTCTCAACATATGACTCTTAAAAGCCCTATCCACTTTTTTTCATAAAATAAATACGCATGCCATCCATATAATAAGTCATAACCTTCTATATTCAAAATTCTTTTCTCGGTTAAATTAAACCAGTCACTTATTACTGAAAGGGCTACTGCTTCATAATATAGTTTAAAATTAGGCATTTTTAGACCGCCTCTTTCCCGTAAGTCCTGAATTATTTTCATTTTAACCCTTGCCTTTTTACCTTGCCATATAAATTTATTAATCCCAATCGGCCAATCCTCCAAATTTTTATCTTTCTTAATTATTGGTATCATCTGGAACAGAAACAAAAATCTAGGTAACACATTCATTTTGATAGCCGCTATCCTCCCCAATAGCGATAGCTGCAGTTTTTTCCAGACACTCATGTCATTCTGAACTTTTTGCCATAGCAAGTCATAATTATTCTTATAAAGTTTCTTGTTCGATGAGCTAATATAAACCCCGAAGTATTTAACCTTTTTTACCACCTCAAATCCTGTTATTTCTTCTAGTTTTTGTTTCTGTTGTTTAGACATATTTTTGATTATCACTTTTGTTTTATTCTGATTTATTTTAAATCCTGATACCTTTCCATATTTATCAATCATTTCCAACAAAGATCTACTTGAATTTATAGGATTTGTTAAAGTAACCACTAAGTCGTCTGCAAAAGCTCTAACTTTGTACTCATCTTGTCTAATTTTAATTCCCTCTATTTTCGTTAACTCTCGTATTTTATCCAATAATGGTTCCAGAGTCAAAACAAACAATAGTGGTGATAAAGGACATCCCTGTCGCGTTCCTTTTGCAATCTTAATAACTTCTGTCAGACTACCATTTATTATAATCTGAGCTGTTTGCTCTCCATAAATCGCTTTAATTATTCTAACAAAGCAATCTCCAAATTGCATTTTCTCTATTAATTTAAATAAAAAATCCCAATGCAATCGATCAAAGGCCTTCTCCGCATCCAAAAAAATAAGTGCTGCTGAAGTATTCTTCTTTTCCAAATATTCCAATATATTAATAATCTGTCTAACATTATTCCTCATCTGCCTCCCTTTTATAAAACCAGATTGATCAGTATGAATTCTTTGTTGTAAAACTAACATTAATCTATTTGCTATTATTTTAACAAAAATCTTATAATCATTATTTAAAAGTGAGATCGCCTATGATTCCCGGGTTTAGAGCAATCTTGCTCCTCTTTTGATATCAGTGAAATAAAAGATGTTTTCCACAATGGGGGTATTCCCCCTCCTAATTGTATTTGATTAAATAATTATTTAAGTGGGCCTAGTATTTCATCCTGTAATTTTTTATAATAACTTGCTGTAAGTCCATCTGTACCGGGGTTTTTCCCCATTTTTAATTGTTTAATTGCCTCCACTATTTCTCCAGTAGCTATCGGCCAATTCAACTCCTCCCTTTGTTCTAATGTTAGAGTATTAACCTTATAATCTTTCAAATAATCATAAATGTCCCTATTCGGTATTTTATCTTTTGCATATAAAGTAGTGTAAAATTCTGAGAAGGCCTTTTTAATTTTATCCTGTTGATATACCTCTTTACCTTTATATTCTATTTTTTCTATGACACGTGCTTTCTGTTTTTTCCTTAAGTTATATGCCATCCACCTCCCAGGTTTATTTGCATTACAAAAGGTATTATGTTTAGCATATTGTATATTCCTTGCCACCTGGTCTGCCATTAGCATATTAAATTGACTCTGTAATATCCTTATAGCCTCTTTAAGTTTTTGGTCTTGTGGGTTTTGAATTAATAATTGTTGTTTCTTTTGAATTTCTTCTTCCAAGTACCTACGCTGCCTTTGTTTATTATTCCTCTGCCTATTGTCCAAATATATCAATATTCCTCTAATAAAAGCTTTACTCGCCTCCCACACAGTTCCTATCGGTATCCCCTTGTGCATATTAAAATCAAAAAATTCCTTCATCTGTTTCTTACATTGATTTACATTATCCTCATATCTAAACAAATTTTCTTTTTTCTTTTTTTTTTTATTGAAAGAGTTTAAAAAAAAACAAAGACATTTCCTCCCCTTTTTCCCCCCCTCCCTCCCAAAAAAACCCCTTCCCCCCTTCCTTCCCCCCCCCCCCCCCGCGGCTTCCCGGATCAATCACAAGGTATTGTTATACATAAACCAAACATAGAATAAAATTTTCCCTTCCAATCCAATTAACCACATCCAAAGCTTTTCATCTCCCCATTACATAAAATAACTTTCTCCCCATTACATAAAATAACTTTCTAATTATTCAAAGGCAATCTGATATTTCTTAATCTGATATCTATTTTGTAGATAATCAATCCATTTTTTCCATTCAATTAAATATCTTTCCTGCTTATTGTCTTTTAAAAAAGCTGAGATTTTAGCCATCTCAGCCAAATTAATGACTTTCAGTATCCATTCTTCTATTGTAGGTACCTCTTCTTTCTTCCAGTATTGTCCAATCAACAGTCTTGCTGCTGTTATTAAATTCAGAATCGGTTTAGTCTCAATCCCTGTACAATCCGTTATAATTCCCAAAAGAAAAGATATCTAAACAAATTTTCATTTAGCCTCCATGTTCTACCGCCTTTTTTCCCTTGTAATAATTCCATCCATACTGGGCTATGGTCAGTTAAACACCTCGGAAATATCTTCATTTTCTTCACCCTAGAAAGCAAGTCATTTAAATTAAGATAAAGTCAATACGTGAAAAAGATTGATGCCTATCGGGAAAAAAAGTAAAATCTCTCTCATCTGGATGCCATAACCTCCATATATCTCTAAACTCAAAGGCTTCCATCATTTCAGAAAAGGGTTTTGGTAATTTTGCATGTATAGGTATCTTCTTAGAAGAGGTTCTCTTATCATTTCTTGTATCAATTACTCCATTCCAGTCTCCTAATAAAATAAACAAACTGTAATCCCAGAGAGTCAACCTCTCGTGTAACATTTTATAAAACTTTTTTTGTTGCTGATTAGGTGCATAAATACCTATCAGTAAAATCTTTTTTGCATCTATCACCAGTTCAATAGCAATAAATCTTCCTTGAATATCTGCCTCAATTAACTTAGCTGGTATCCTTCCTGATATATAAAACGATACCATTTTGCTTCTTATCCAAAGCTGATGCAACAAAGTGTTTACCTAATTTTGAGTTTATTAAGTATTTTTGGTCTGATAATTTGATATGTGTCTCTTGCAGGCAAATCACATCATTTTTAAATTGTTTCAAGTAGTGAAATATTTTCCTTCTTTTCTGAGCTGAATTCAAGCCATTAACATTCCATGACAAAATTATATTTGCCATTACGGGCCTCCTGAAGCTTTGAAGCAGACAACAGAAGATCCTCCTCCGGTATCTTCCGTCTAGCTCCTCCCATAGCTTCCATTCTGGGGTTCTGACTTTTACTTTGAAGCTGTTGCTCTTCTTTATGGTTAAGAGCTCCTCGTCACCCTTTGCTCTTGTGGCTCCTCTGGTGCTGGCAGCAATGAAGCCTCTTGGGTCACCACGCCTTCTTGGATCTCTTGAAGTTTTTCTATCACTCCTATTTCAACTTTCAAGACTGTAGAAAGAAAATCATTTGCCTTTAAGACAGTGTCAATTCTGTATCTCCTTCCTTGATAAAATACTGTCAGACCAACTGGCACCTCCCATCTAAATTGACTCTTAGGAAGTTTCTTAATTCTAGGTTGCTTCTCTTCCATCCATTGCATCTTGTCTTGTCTTCTGGTGCTTTGGAAAATAAGTTGACTTCCTACTCTTTGTGGTGGCTCCTCAAGTATGGAATACTGCTATCATGTCACCCCTAGTCCTTCTCTAGAATAGCCATACCCAATTTTTGTCTCCAAGCTTTTAATCATCTTAGTTGCTCTTCTTTCCATTTTTTGATAATGATTTTTTCACTAAAAACCCACTAACTCACTTCCAGTATGGTAACGCATAACTAATAATCAACTGAGCAGAAAATGATTGTCGATTTTCTGCTGTTAGCCCCACAGACTAGTTTTTGTCTTTTTGCAAGAATATGACTTTTATGGACTTATGTATCACAGACTATATTAAATGGGCACATTTTCTAATGCAAACAGATAGTATATATACAGGTAATCCTTGACTTAGACCATAGGCCATTGAATAATAGGGTTGCAAGAAACCTTGGAGCCATAGACTGAACAGGGTAGCCGAAGGTCCAAATGTGGCCCAAGGGCTGTAAAATGTTCACGTCTGGTCAAGATCCTTTTATATCTTGAGTGTATTTTCTAAAAGTATTGTCTATTTCCACCAAGTTGGTGTCATCTGGAAATTTGATGAGTTCCCCTTCTAACCATTCATCTAAACTATTTATAAAGATTTTTAAGAGGACTGGACCTAAGACAGAACCTGAACGTACCCTACTGTATGCTTCCCTCCATTTTGATAGAATAGAATAGAATAGAATAGAATAGAATAGAATTGAATTGAATTGAATTGAATTGAATTGAATTTTTTATTGGCCAAGTGTGATTGGACACACAAGGAATTTGTCTTGGTGCATATGCTCTCAGTTACATAAAAGAAAAGATACGTTCATCAAGGTACAACATTTACAACACAATTGATGGTCAGTATATCAATATAAATCATAAGGATTGCCAGCAACAAAGTTACAGTCATACAGTCATAAGTGGAAAGAGATTGGTGATGGGAACTATGAGAAGATTAATAGTAGTGCAGATTGATGTAGTTCCATTGAGCGTTTCACATTGAGTGTGATTGGTCTGCCATTATAAAGTCATCTGGTGGTATCCCAAAGGCGCTTTCTGGTGGTGGCATTATCTATCCTACATTGTTCTATCTTACCAAGGAATAAGACATGGTCTACTTTGTCAAATGCCTTACTGAAGTCTAAGTAAAATATGTCTATGTTGTTTGATAGATTTGTCAGGAACCGGTTTGATCGTCCACTTGGTGGTGAGTTGGTCTCCCAGTTGATGTCAGGGTAGTTAAAGTCCTCCATTATGACTGTGGTGTGCTTCCTCCACACCTCAGCTAACTGATTATCAAAAAGGTCATCTATTTCTTCCGCTTGTTTGGGTGGTGAGTAGTATACACCAGTGGTGGGTTTTTAGTGGTTCACCCTGGTTAATGCGAACCCGTAGTGGCGGCGGTGGGTGGCTCCGCCTGGATGTCACCTCGGATGCTCTGCACATGGCGCAGAAGGTTCTGCACATGCACAGAAGCGCCGCATGCACACTCAGTTTCAAACTGGTAGCGAAGGTAAGTGGAACCCACTACTGGTATACGCCTATAGCAATGTCATTCCTTTTTTCTTTTACATTAGCCCAAATGTATTCAAGAAGGTTTTCATTCTTGTTTTTGCTTGTTTTTTTCCCTTTCTGTAGAGGTATAGTTATTACTTACATATAATGCAATTCCACCTCTTTCATTAGGTCGGGGTTTTTTGAACCATTTACTGTAAATCCTTCTAGCAGTTTCCTTCCAGTGGGTTTCATTCCACCAAGTTACGGTAACGGCAACAGTATTGTACCTGCCGTCGTATACTAGGACAGGGGTCCCCAACCTATGGGCCGCAGTCCATTAATGGGCCATCAGCTGTTTGCAATCAGGCTGTGGAAACAGTGGGTGAGTCTGCACATGTGCATCCCAACTTGCGTGGGCAGTAGCCAAAAGCACACACACATGCTCCATTTGCAGGAGCGGTGGGCGCGCATCCACACTGCTTATGCAAATGGAGATGCATGCATGCATTTACTGGCTGCTGTTATGGAATTATCCCCTCTTTCCCTAACCCCAACCCCCCCTCCCCCGGTCGGTCCACAAAGCTGGAAAGGTTGGGGAAATCTGTATTAGAACTTCACATTTGCCCTGATTGTTCCTCATGCTTTGAGTGTTAATATATACAGCTGAATCCTTTTTGACTCACTCTATATTTACTTCCTACATCTCCTATTTTATATCCGAGTTCTCCTTACTTCTCATCACTTGATTGATTGTCTTGATGTTTATGCTTGTCTTGAAGTTCATGCTTGGGATTAGATCCTAAAGACTTACAACCATTTATTTTACAACCGTTCAAATTTACAGTGGTACTGAAAAAAAGTGTTTTATGATCAGTTCTCACACTTACGACAGTCGCAGCCTCCCCAGCGTCACATGATAAATATTTGGGTGCTTGGCAACTGGCATGTATTTACTATGGCTGCAGAGTCCTGGAGTCATATGATTACCATGTGCAGCCTTCCCAGCTGGCTTCCACCAATGGGGAAAGCTGAGTTTATTTAACAACCATGTGATTTGTTTAACAACTGCATTGATTCACTTAACAACCCCATGGTAAAAATGGTTGCAAAATCAGGCATGATGCATTTAGCCACTTCCTTGCTTAACCAGGACATTCTGGTCATAATTCATGAACTACCCAAATATAGGGTCCCATTGTTCAGCACTCAAAAGGACATATGAAAGATGGTGGCTTTCTATGCAATACAAGCTGCATTTGCTCTTTATATACCATGTTTTTTGGAGTATAAGACACTCCGGATTATAAGACACACCTACCTTTTTTGGTGAGGAAAACAAGAAAAAGAAATCTGCCTCTGCCTCCCAGCAATTTTGCCTCGTTGCAGCAAACAGCAAATAGCCTGCTTTACTTTCATTTTCATTTTCAGCATAGCTTGATTAGCACAAGAAAAAAAAAATCTGCTCCCAGCAATTTACCTCCTTGCAGCAAGCAGCAGAGGCCCATGAAGCAATAGGCAATGGCAATCCCTGCAGCCTGAAACAGTTGAGAGTCCGGAGGCTGATCAACCAACAATCAACTTGTGCTAATTAGGCTGTGCTGAAGCTGAAATGGCCTGTTTCTTCTTGCTGCCTGCTGCAAGGAGGTAAATTGCTGGGAGGCAGAGGCCAAAAGGTGGGAACCAGTGGGTGGGTGGGGCTACATTCAGTGTATAAGACGCACCCAAATTTTCACACCTTTTATGGGGGAAAAAGGTGTGTCTTATACTCCAAAAAATATGGTAACTGAGACAGGTGGCCTGGTACTCTGTAGATGTTTGGGACTTCAGTTATCATCAATACTGTCCAATATGGCCACTGGCAAAGAATTGTGGGAGTTGTAATCCAGAACAACCAGAGGGCACCAGTTTGTCAATCATGGTTCTAGCTTTGTCATTTCTGCTTTAGCATGAATTGAAGATTGGGGAGGGGGAGGAAGGGAGCAATGTTATTTTTGTGAAAGTCGTTCTCTCGCATTTTCCCGGAACAGACAACTTTTCCACCCCTTGCTGTTAGCAGTCGACAGTTTTCAACGAACATAGCAATTAGGTTGCACCAGGCTTGATAATTAAACAATTGGCATAATGTAGTAAGTAGAGGGGATGAGAAAAGCAACTTCACAGTTCTGTCTTTTAACTACCACCCTTCCCTTTCTCATGCCAGGCTCCATAATGTTGCCAGATAGAAACATGATGGTCCCTTTTTTATGTGCAAGTAGCTATGGGGCCATGTTTGCAACAGACTCAGGAAGTTAGTTTTGTTTTTCTGTGGCCTGTCCTTAGTACAAGAGAGCCTGCTGGGCAAATATGGGTCCAAATAAGGCTTACACTTTCGAGTTACTACGATCAGCTACTGCTTATTTCTAGTACAGGTGGAATATTCATGGCACATTCAGCTATTTCTTTCTTATAAAGACAAAAAAGGAGAACGGTTTGATACAGTGGTTAAAGCATCAGAGTAGAAACTCAGAAATTGCGAGATCTAGTCCTGTTTCAGGCACAAAGGCAGCTGGGAAATTTGGGGCCAGTCATTATCTGTCAGTCGCGGGAAGAAGAAGGCAGGAAAAACCACTTCAAACACCTTGCCAAGAAAACTAGTCCAGACAGTTGCTAGAAGTCAAAGCTGGCTTGAAGGCATTTAAAAAAAAACATACAAACTTCTTCACTTAGAAAACTGCTACATTGGGATTCAGCTGAGGCCTGATTCTCTCTACTCATTGTTGTTGGGTCATCTCTCTTCCCCCCATCCAAACCTTCAAAGCTCAAAGGCATTCTTTTTAAAAAAAATCCCGGCCTCTTTGAGGCATGTTCTATGCATCTCAGTTACCAGTTCCTCATATTTCCTCAGCTCTGGGAAGTTGTGTTTGTTTTGTAGCTTGTCTAATTCCTTTCTTCTAAATAAAGCCTATTTGATTTGTTCTTTTCAGTTACCCAGGGAAAACAGTTCCCCAGTATATTTGTTTGTTTGCTTAGCTGATGATTGTCCCTAGATGATGCGTGTGCATATAAATACAAATTTAATAAAATGGTGTGATTGAAATACGTTCTATTTTCTTTCTTAATTTACCCCTGCTTTCAGTTCTCTCCCTTTCTTTTGTTGTATCCCTTATGTCAAATTTTGAATCGTTAGCTGTTTGGATTCTACAGATAATTATATGTTAGTTTGTACAGCTAATAAACCCTAATTTATTTAGAGAATTTATATGGCTGCCCACTTACTTTCATAAATATGAAACCAGTTGCTAAGCATCCGAATTTTGATCACGTAAGCATGGGGATGCTGTAACGGTCGCAAGTGTGAAAAATGGCCACAAGTCACTTTTTTCAGTGCCTTTATAACTTTGAACAGTCACTAAATGAACTATTGTAAGTCAAGGACTATATTATATAGACAATATGGCATTGATAAAGCCACTCCACATTCCTACCATGTTTCCCTGAAAATAAGAATCTGTCTTATATTTTTTTTGAATCCTGAAATAAGGGCTTGGCCTTATTTTTGGGGGGGTTTTTTCTTATTTTGGGGCACAATTTGTGGGTGGCAGGTGGGGGGGGCTTGGCCCCAATTGAGGCTCCCTGAGGTGGAGCCCGCAGCCGGGTGCTTTAGAGGGTCTTGGGGGGGAAAGCCCCTTTATGTAACCCAGCCTGTCTTTCAGGTGGGCAGGAAGCCCCCTCCTTCCATGCAGCCGGCTGGTTGAGAATCGGGCAGTTCTGGGAACCGCTCCCTGTCTGGACACGGAACTCCAGCAGGAAGGCGTCTCCTTTGGGCTACTGAGTGCCAGCCTGCATGCCTACTTGGTGCTGCAGGTGCCAGGCTACAATCCTGGGTCTGGTGGGTGCTGCAGCTCTCAGGCTAGCTGTGTGTAAGGTACCATAGTTCCAGTGGGAGGTAGTGGAGGCTGCTGGGTAGCAACCGGGGCTTGGCAGTGGGCTGCGCTGGGCGGAAGGCGAGGTGGTTGCAGAGCCACTGCAGGCAACCGGGGCAGCCCCATGCTTGCTTGACTTGCAGAGCTGGCACGAGAGCTGCAGTGGCCACCAGGGCCAGGGCCCAAAAAGCACCTGGCTCGGCATACCTGTAGCCCAGCCCCTGCAACACCAAATAGGTGTACAGGCCGGTGCTCAGCAGCCCAAACATTTGACAATGTCTATCGGTGCCTATTGGGCGCCCAAACACTTTTTACCTGCTTCGTCTTCCTCTGGGTGAAATGTGTGCGGCAGTTCAAGAGATCAAATGTGGGTGTGTGAGCGACAGACAGAAAGAGAGAGAGAGAGATAAACCGGGCTTCAGATGGAGCATTTTGGGGATGTGTGTCTGTGCTGCGATCCCAAAGAAAGGACAGGCTGCAGGAAACCCCCCCTTTTTTTTTTCTTTCCTGCCAGGAAAAGGGGGAGGAGACTGGCAGTTGGGGAGGTGCTCTGGAGATCTGGAGTTGCATAGCCCTCACTGATCAGTGGGCAGCATTTAAGGGCTGAACCTCCAGGAGGTGGCAGAGAAGGGAAGGGCTGCCTCCTGTGCTGGCCACTCCCACCCCTTCACTAGGGTTTATTTTGGGGGGAGGGAGTATATTTATGTCCGCCCCAAAAATCAGGCTTGGCCTTATTTTCGGGACATGTCGCATTTTTGGGAAACACAGTAGGGATCAAGGTTTTATGATTCCTCACTAATCTGTTTCTGTTTCATTTCATTTTATTCAGTTTGGTTTTTGGTTTTAATTTTCTCATAATCCTTTCTTTTACATCACTACCGATGTAATCTTGCTGGCAGGGAGTATATTGTTTATATTCATTTCATACAGGTCACACTCTGAGCTTTCTTGATTAAAGAGCTTGGCTAAAACACTTCAGATATAACACGTTTAATTCCTGTCTTACCTTCAGCATTTTAAAACAGCAGCCATAGCTTTATACTTAAACGCACAATTTCCTTTTTGTGCTTACAACTGCTAGAAGCTAGTTTGAAATGAAATGTTTTTTAAGCTACAAGATACTAAAAATTGGGCTTTAATGGATGTTGGGAGGAAAAAATAAAGACAGCCGGTACAGATGATGTAGATTTGATGCTACATTTGTCCTTACAGTTTGTCCTCATTTAGTGACCACAATTGGGACTGGCAACTTGGTTAAGTGAAATGGTTGTTAAGTGGAACCACGACTGTGTTCACACATACTCCAGCTTTCCTTTGCTCTGTGGACCTGAAAAATGTGAGGTTTGGTCATAAAGATTCTTTTTCATAACTGTAAATGGTTGCTAAATGAGGACTGTCTCTAATGGAATGTGGGAATGGTCCTGGGAAGCAGATAAGTGACAATATAACCTGAAGGTGGATAATGGGCAGGGAAAAAGAAGGGACCCTCCCTAGTTTCTTGGGCTGTGAAGGAGATGGTGGGAGACTTATATTCTCAATGGAGGAGATTTGCAAGATTCTGTGACTCTAGCTTTACAGTGAAGTAGATTTAGTTTATCTGGTCTTATTTCCTATCTGGCCTACCTGTGTGGCTGACACTACTAGCACCATGCTTATTAGTCATGATTCAAAGGATTATTTCCCCATTTTTAGAGTCTAAAGATGACTCGTAGAGCACCTCTTTCTGCTCACAGCTTGACAAAGAAGCTAAGAGAGGGCGGATGAGGATGACTGGAATGTCTGGGAAGCTGGGAGGGAAAAAGGGAATTTACGTGAGCCATTTGCAGCTTGAGAAAATCTTGCAACCCCAAGGTCAGAAACTAAAGAAATTTGAAAGGTGCAGACTGCTTCCCAAAGTAAGATGCTTAACTTGGATTGGTGGACAGTGGACACAGGGTGGCCCCGGGGGAAGGAAAATAGGGCTTTACTATGATGTGCTTTGCACCAAAACCTCAGAACTGGCTTTACTTCTCTGCCTGTATGGATCTGTCAGTAAAGTTTTATTCTGGGTAACAAAAATGTTCCAGGAGTTTCTTCTGCTGTGCATGCCAACAGAACGGCTGACAGAAGGTTTTGGCAAGGGTGGATAAGGACAGTTGCCTGCTCCCCTGCAGAGATTTTGGTCTCCTTTCCTACAGTCCCAAGACATTGGCCACACCAGTGGGAACTGATGGACATTAGAGCTTTGCAGGGGACTGGATTATCAGTTGCCTAAGACTCTTGCAAGTCATTAATTAAATTCATGTGGACTGCAGCCTAATTGTAAAAGCTTTTTCAGATAATTATTTTAGATGCCTGGAACAAGTTCCCTGTCCCTTTCCTGCAGTCTCTTCTGTGAAGGAAGAGAAAATGGGTGACTCGATCCAGGTTTTGCTCACGTTATACTAACTGCTGAGTTCTCTCTTTGGCATGGAATAGGCCTCCCACTCCCAATTAATCCTGCCGGAATAGAGCTCTTGGAATAAAAAAAATTTTTTTTCCACTCACAATTAAGGAAAACTAATACAGGTAGTCAGCTTACAACAGTTCGTTTAGTGACAGGTTCGAAGTTACAACGGCATTGAAAATAGTGACTTATCACTGTTTTTTCCACTTAATGACCGTTGCAACATCCCCATGGTCACATGATTTACATTCGGATGCTGGACAACTGACTATATGATAGCTGCAGTGTCCCAGAGTCAAATAATCCTGTTGTGTCTCACTCGCTTTCCCTGCAGCCGGGCCCCTCTTATCTCCTTCCGAACACTGAGGAATGTCCTGGCATGCCTCCAGGCCCCAGGCCTGGCACCATGCCCAGACAGGCCGAACAAGATGAAGGGCCTGAAGTGCCTCCAGCCCCCAGCCCTGGCTCCATGCCCAGGCAAACGGAGCAACTAGACCCCTCCCCCTCCCCCACAGCATGTGAGCCTGAGGAATGTCAATTACCAACAGCTGGAGCCTGGAGAGATCCTCGCTTCAGGAGAATTGATAGGTGGCATCAGCAGAAGGAAGGGAGGGGCAGGCCTGGATAAGTGCTGAGTCATGGAGCCACACCCCATGGCCTATATAAAGGATCTGCTTTCTGGCATTCTCTGAGTCAGGCAAAGTCTACCTTGAATTGCTGAAGTCACTTCCTGGTCTCCTGCCTGCCTTGAGAACTTTGCTAGGACTTTGGCAGAGCTGCAGAGGCACACCTGATACGGACTTCCCCGACCCGGCCGTCAGCGGAGGAGTGGGACATGACAAATCCTCTTTTGCAACCTTCTGACAAGCAAAACCAATGGGGAAGGCAGATTCACTTAGCAGCCCTGTTACTGTTGTGGCTCTAGCCCCCCCCCCCCCCGCCAGGCCTGGCTACCTGCCAGAAAGTGACTCAGAGAGTGAGGAGGAAGGGCCTTCAGGGCTCCCCCTGCAGGGCCGGCCTCTCTGGCTCAGCTCCAGGAGCCAGAGGCAGACCAGGTGGAGGAGTTGACGAAGCCTCTGTCTCCTGTATCTCCCCCGCCCAGGCAATGCTTCCAGACCCAGCTGTGGACAATCAGTCCTGGTTAGATCCCCAGTTTTGTAGACAAGAGAGGCGGGAACAACAGAAGAAGGGGTGGAGCAGGCCTAGAAAGTGCTGAGTCATGGATTCACACCCCACAGGGTATAAAAGCAGGAGGGTCTGCTCTACTTCGTGACGGACAAAACAAACTGACTGGAGAAAACTTGAGCTGAACTATTTGACTGAGCATTTGGCTTGGATTGCTGTTTGTTCCTGACTTCCTGGTTCCTCCGGTAACGAGCTTCTGACACGCCGCATCAAGGAAGATAAAGAAAACCTTGGTAGACGCTCGCTGGTTTGCTGCCAGAGCTGATAGCTGCCGTGGACTAAATTGCCAGCTAATTGAGTCAGTTCACGTGCCTCCCGGACTGAGGTGGGGGAACAGAACAGTTACTGATTTAACAACTGCAGTGATTCACTTAACAAATGTGGCAAGAAAAGTTGTAAAATGGGGCAAAACTCACTTAACAAATTTCTTACTTAGCAACCTTAATTTTGGGCTCAATTGTGGTCATAAGTTGAGGACTACCTCTATATGTTGGAGGCAAATTTTCATTCTTGTTTAACATGGGAGCTTTCAAAATAAAAGTATCTTACCTTTCTTTCCCTCTTCCCCCAAAATGGGAGTCTGAAATGTCCCATCAGAGAACTGAGTCAGGATATGCCTACAAGTAGTCCTTGATTTAATATTGCAATTGAGCAATCATAAAAAATTATGAGTCACTCCAGTCATTAAGCAGGTCATCATATCACTGCGCCCAGTTTGACAACTTTTTTTTTTCCTGCTGTGGTCATAAATGCCGTAGTTGTTGTTGTTGTTTTGGAAAAAGTTTTTTATTTTTTATAAACATAATAGTAAAAAAAAATCATTCTTTTTTTTTTTTTTTTGCAAAATTTTTTTATTTTTCCATAATAATTCCCACAATTTGACCAGTGTACAATACAATCACTTATCCAACAATCAGTCCTATACTCAAATTATACTCAGTCAGGGCTGCTCGACTGCCACTCCCCCCTTTAATCCTTTCTTCCCTTCTCATCCTTCTTAAACTTCCCCCACCACCTTCTCCTCGCTTTCCTACTTCCCCTCCTCTTTCCCACTTCTCACTACCATCCTTTCTAACCCTCTATCTTCTCCTTCTTCTCCTCCTCCTATCCTTTCTTCTCCCTCCCTTCTTTCCTCCCTACCCACCTACCTACCTACTTTCTTCCTTCTTTACTCCTCTTTCCTTACCCTTTCCCTTCGGGAGTGTTTGCCGAGCAGTCCCGACATTACACCATTCCAACTTGTTTAATTCTACCATTATTCCTGTACAATGGCAACCAATCAATTTATAGTCTTCCCCTTCCCCGCCTCCTTCCCAGAACAGAATACAGGGTATTGTAACTAACAAACATAATCTAAAATATAACATAAAACATATTCCATTTCACACCATCACACTATCAATTCCCTTCTTTCTTAAACTAATACATAATAATTCCTAACTTCACTCAAAAACTAATTGATATTTTTTAATCTGATACTTATTTTGAATATAATCAATCCACTTCCTCCATTCCAATATACCGTATATACTCGAATATAAGCCGATCCGAGTATAAGCCGAGGTCCCCAATTTTACCCCAAAAAACTGGGGTAAACTGGGGACTCGAGTATAAGCCGAGGGTGGGAAATGAGGCACCTACCGGTCGGCGAAACCCTCCCTCCCTCGGCCGAGAAGGCTGGCTCCCGCCCGCCCTCTCACTGCACCGGCAGGGCTTCCCAGCTAAAGCAAAAGCCCGCCAAGTTCGCTACCGCCGGTATAATGTGAAAAAGAAATTAAAACTCGAGTATAAGCCGTATATACTCGAGTATAAGCCGAGGGGACGTTTTTCAGCACAAAAAACGTGCTGAAAAACTCGGCTTATACTCGAGTATATACGTATATTTTCTTGTGTACAGTCTTTCAAGTAGGCAGAAATTTTGCCATTTCTGCTAAATTTGATACTTTACTAATCCATTCTCCAATTGTAGGTAAGTCTTCTTTCTTCCAATATTGTGCAATCAATAATCTTGCAGCAGTTATTAAATTCAGAATCAGTTTTGTCTCTATAACAGTGCAATCTGAGATTATTCCTAATAAAAGAACTGTGGAACAAACTTGATCTTCTTTTTCAAAATGTTCTGCATAATCCACCATATTTTTAATCCAAAAGGCTTTAACTTTTTTGCAAGTCCACCATATATGATAATAGGTAGCATCCTCACAATCACATCTCCAACATTTTGCTTTCACATTTGGATACATACATGACAGTTTTTTAGGATCTAAATGCCATCTATAAAACATTTTATAAAAATTTTCTCTTAAATTTTGTGCTTGCGTGAATTTAACATTCCTCACCCAAATTTTTCCCCATGTTTCTAACATTATAGGTTGTTGAAAATTTTGTGCCCATTTTACCATACAATCTTTAACCAACTCCATTTCTGAATCAATTTCAACCAATACATTATATAATCTCTTTATATGCTGTTGACCTTGATCTTTTATTTGTTTTACCAGATTATCATCACTTTGCCTTATACCAATTTTCTGATCTATTTTCCATCTAGATTGCAATTGTCCATACTGGAACCATGTATAATTTCTTCCTTCATCCTCAATTTCTCCCTAGATTTTAACTGTAATTCCCCTTTTTCCATAGTCAAAAGCTCTTTGTAAGTGATAACTTCCATTTTTTGTAATATATTTATATTCTCTATCATATGTCTGGGGATGGTCCATATTGGTATCTTTCCATCTAACTTATATTGATATTTTTTCCAAATCCTCAACAACGCACTTCTGACCATATTATTCTTAAATGTCTTATCAATTTTCTTGTCATATATTACATATGCGTGCCATCCATATAACAAACCATAACCTTCTATATTCAAAATCCTTTCCTCTGTTAAATTAATCCAATCAGAAATTAAAGTTAAAACAACTGCATCATAGTACAATTTCAAATTAGGCATTTTTAAACCCCCTCTTTCCCTAACGTCTTGCATTATTTTTAACTTTATCCTCGGTTTTTTACCCTTCCATACAAATTTATTAATCCCTTTTTGCCATTCTTGTAAATTTGCATCTTTCTTCAAAATTGGAATCATTTGAAACAAAAATAAAAATCTAGGCAAAACATTCATTTTTATAGCTGCCACTCTTCCCAACAATGATAATTGTAACTTCTTCCATTTCTCCATTTCTTTAATTACTTTCCCCACAATACCTCATAATTGTTTTTATATAATTTTACATTCGATGCTGTAATGTATACTCCTAAGTATTTAACCTTTTAACTACTTCATATCCAGTTATTCTTTCTAATTCTTCCTCTGATGTGTATTCATATTTTTAATTATCATTTTGTCTTCTGTTGATTCACTTTAAACCCAGATACCTTACTATACTGATCAATTGTCTCCATCAAATATACAGCTGAATGTATTGGTTGAGATAAAGAAACAACCAAATCATCTGCAAACGCTCTTAATTTATAATCTTGATTTTTAATTCTAATTCCTTTTATTCGATCTAAACCACGTATCTTACTCAATAATATTTCCAAAGTTAGAATGAATAATAATGGTGACAAGGGACATCCTTGTCTAGTCCCTTTCTCAATCTTGAAAGATTCTGTTAATCCACCATTTACTATTATTTGAGCTGTTTGCTTTTGATATATAGCCTTAATTGCTTGAATAAAATAATCCCCAAATTGCATTTTTTCTATTACTTTAAACAAAAACTGCCAATCCAATCTATCAAAAGCTTTTTCGGCATCCAAAAAGAGGAATGCTGCTGAAACCTGGCTGTTTCCTTCCAAATATTCAAGTAAATTTACAATTTGTCTCATATTATATCTCATCTGTCTCCCCTTAATAAATCCTGATTGGTCATTATGAATTAATTGATTCATCAGTGGCATCAATCTATTCGCTAGTATCTTAGCAAATATCTTATAATCAGTATTTAAAAGCGATATTGGCCTATAATTCTCTGGTTTAACACCATCTCGATCTTCTTTAGGTATTAATGAAATAAAAGCTGTCCTCCATGAAGGAGGAGCTTCTCCTCCCCTTTGTATTCTGTTAAATAACTCCTTAAGTGGTACAATCATCTCATTTTGTAAATTTTTATAATAAGTAGTTGTCAAGCCATCTGTACCTGGTGCTTTATTCGCTTTAAGCTGCTTAATTGCAAACACTATTTCCTCTGAAGAAATTAATTGATTCAACTCTTCCCTTTGATCTACTGTAATTTCTAAAATACCGTGGTCCTGTAAATATCTATCTATATCTTTATCACTAATCACATCTCTAGAATATAACTTAGTATAATATTCTAAAAAAGCTTTTTTAATCAAATTTTGCTGATATACTTCCTTACCTCTATATTCTATTTTATCAATTATACGTCGTTTCTGTTTCTTTCTTAATAAATATGCTAACCACCTTCCAGGTTTATTTAATATTGCAATTGAGCAATCATAAAAAATTATGAGTCACTCCAGTCATTAAGCAGGTCATCATATCACTGCGCCCAGTTTGACAACTTTTTTTTTTCCTGCTGTGGTCATAAATGCTGTAGTTGTTGTTGTTGTTTTGGAAAAAGTTTTTTATTTTTTATAAACATAATAGTAAAAAAAAATCATTCTGAACAGATTGTCAGTCAGGTAAATCCTTAAACATATTTCAAATTTCATCCCCCATTGTATTTTATACAATATATTTTCTTCTCATTCATTCAAATTAATAGTTATTGCACATATTTAGTAAAAATTGTATTCCATCCCGTTAGAGTTTAAATGAAGTCTAGTCCCCATGTTTAAGTTCCCCAAAACAATTGCATTCTTCCTATGCCTCTAGAAATCACTATTTAATACAGTTGCAAATCAAAGGTAGCAATATTCTTTAAAATTTCAAATCATAGAAACTAACTTTCTTATCCAAAGTCTTGTTATTCCATAGTTATCACTTGTATTCTTGTTTAGATGACAAAAGTTCTCTGCTTAGAACTTCAATTTAAAGGCAGGCATTCAAAATCCTTTCTTAAAGCTGTCATGCAATCATAACAGCATATCAATCTTCATGGGAATAGTCCTAAAACAAAAGCTATTCGATTCTTTCTTTTCTTCCTCTGCCTCTATATGTCACTCTTTAGTACAGTTGCAGACCACAAATAACTAAGTAGCTATTTTAGGTAGCAATTAAGTTTCTTCTTGTTTCTTAAGTATGTTAAATCACAAAAATCAATTTTCTAATCCAGAATCTTTTCTTAAGTGCCTCTTAAAATCAAACTAAAATTATTTTAAAATCTCAAAAAACAATTTCTTACTTTCATTTTTCTTCTATCTTTAAATATCTTTTAAATTACAGTCGCAATTAACAGTGTCCATTTTAATTTCTGAAAAGATAAACCACGCCTTCCCTTTGTCTCTGCTTATTTTCCTTTTTCCAAGTCTTATCTCATTTTAATAGTTTCTTTAACTTTCTTCTAGTCACAAATTTCAGAGGATAGAGGGATTTGAGGTATTCCATTAAAGTCTAAAATAGAATTCCCTTTGACTTCTTTTTCTTATTTCTTTTATATCTTGAAAAGTCCATCAAAACTTCCAGGGGTCTCAAAACATACTTAATTAAGGGATGTTTATTTTCCTTTCTTGTTTAATTAGGGCTCTAGACTTCCATTCCAAGCCCTCTGCTTCAAAGTTTAGGGTATCCTTGATTTATTTCCTTCCGTTTTCAATTTCCATTAAATTTAGCCGCTAGTTCCAAATTTTTTCAATGCTTGTGCATTTTTTTAAAAAGCATTTATTCCTCCATGAGCTGATGACAACTCACCCGACTTCGACATTCTGTTTTTGAGAATGCTTCTTCCTCCTGCCCAATTCTTGTGGCTGTCTCCGACTTTGTAGCAGCTGATGTTGGCTGCCATTCCTCCCCGATAGGTCGGGGGGGGGGAGACCGGGGCTGCAGGGAGTTTGCTGCCTCCCTGATCGCTCTGAAGGCTCCCCCATTTTTTGCTGCCACTATGAGGCAGCTATGGTCCGCAATGGACCCCTATTTTGGGGGGGATTTCAGCGCTTACCTCGGAGCTATCGGGGTAAGCGACCGTTTCGTTGCGATGCTGGCTACGCTTCCCTCTACTCTGAATGCCGTAGTTGTTAAGTGAATCCATTGCAAAGGGCATCTTTTGACAGAAACTGGAAGTTCCCAGTAAAAAAAATGAAAATCAAGATCACGTAATTGTGCGGTGCTGCAAATGGCCGTAAATGTGGGCTAGTTGCCGAGGGCCCAAAATGTGATCATGTGACTGCAAGGGGGACCTGGACCTCAGAACTTCCCAGGTCATAAGAAGCCCTGGGAAGGTCTATCATAACTTTGAATGATCATTAGGCAACCAATTGTAAGTCGAGGATTGCCTGTATTAGCTATAGTGGTCTAACAGTAGATATTACAGGAATTAACACAAAAGTCATTTGTGGGACAGAATGGAAAAAACAACAACAGTATTGAGACGGAAGTTTTGCCAGCAAGGCAAATATTCCTGATTGTTGCCTGTATTGAAAGTTCTCATTATTTTATTTTATTTTACTGATCGTTGTATAAAGTTGCAGTAATCCAAGAATTTATTGATCACCTATTTCTTTTTTCTTCTTTTCTTCCTCTGCCTCTATATGTCACTCTTTAGTACAGTTGCAGACCACAAATAACTAAGTAGCTATTTTAGGTAGCAATTAAGTTTCTTCTTGTTTCTTAAGTATGTTAAATCACAAAAATCAATTTTCTAATCCAGAATCTTTTCTTAAGTGCCTCTTAAAATCAAACTAAAATTATTTTAAAATCTCAAAAAAAATTTCTTACTTTCATTTTTCTTCTATCTTTAAATATCTTTTAAATTACAGTCGCAATTAACAGTGTCCATTTTAATTTCTGAAAAGATAAACCACGCCTTCCCTTTGTCTCTGCTTATTTTCCTTTTTCCAAGTCTTATCTCATTTTAATAGTTTCTTTAACTTTCTTCTAGTCACAAATTTCAGAGGATAGAGGGATTTGAGGTATTCCATTAAAGTCTAAAATAGAATTCCCTTTGACTTCTTTTTCTTATTTCTTTTATATCTTGAAAAGTCCATCAAAACTTCCAGGGGTCTCAAAACATACTTAATTAAGGGATGTTTATTTTCCTTTCTTGTTTAATTAGGGCTCTAGACTTCCATTCCAAGCCCTCTGCTTCAAAGTTTAGGGTATCCTTGATTTATTTCCTTCCGTTTTCAATTTCCATTAAATTTAGCCGCTAGTTCCAAATTTTTTCAATGCTTGTGCATTTTTTTAAAAAGCATTTATTCCTCCATGAGCTGATGACAACTCACCCGACTTCGACATTCTGTTTTTGAGAATGCTTCTTCCTCCTGCCCAATTCTTGTGGCTGTCTCCGACTTTGTAGCAGCTGATGTTGGCTGCCATTCCTCCCCGATAGGTCGGGGGGGGGGAGACCGGGGCTGCAGGGAGTTTGCTGCCTCCCTGGTCGCTCTGAAGGCTCCCCCATTTTTTGCTGCCACTATGAGGCAGCTATGGTCCGCAAAGGGCCCCTATTTTGGGATTTCAGCGCCACTCGAGCTATCGGGGAAAGCGACCGTTTCGTTGCGATGCTGGCTACGCTTCCCTCTACTCTGAATGCCGTAGTTGTTAAGTGAATCCATTGCAAAGGGCATCTTTTGACAGAAACTGGAAGTTCCCAGTAAAAAAAATGAAAATCAAGATCACGTAATTGTGCGGTGCTGCAAATGGCCGTAAATGTGGGCCAGTTGCCGAGGGCCCAAAATGTGATCATGTGACTGCAAGGGGGACCTGGACATCAGAACTTCCCAGGTCATAAGAAGCCCTGGGAAGGTCTATCATAACTTTGAATGATCATTAGGCAACCAATTGTAAGTCGAGGATTGCCTGTATTAGCTATAGTGGTCTAACAGTAGATATTACAGGAATTAACACAAAAGTCATTTGTGGGACAGAATGGAAAAAACAACAACAGTATTGAGACGGAAGTTTTGCCAGCAAGGCAAATATTCCTGATTGTTGCCTGTATTGAAAGTTCTCATTATTTTAGACTTTTACTGATCGTTGTATAAAGTTGCAGTAATCCAAGAATTTATTGATCACCTATTTCTTTTTTCTTCTTTTCTTCCTTCTTCTTAAATTTGAAAAAAAATAAAGGAGGAGCTGGATTTCTGTGAGACCCTGCTGCGTCTTTGCTTCCACAGTCAACCTGATGAAAACAACATGGACCGGTAGCTTGGTTGTTTGACATGGTTGAAGTTCACGCTCATATTTGGATCTGTGCTGGTTGGTGGCCCCTGATGGAAACACCCACGTCTATCCTACATCTGCTGAACCAGCGGTAAGCTGGAGTAACAGAAGATCTTTTGGAAACAGAGCTATGCTGCTGTTAAGCTGAGTGATCAGCAGGAAGACTTTCATAAGCTATTGCTGCATAACTTCCTTTTCATCATTTTCCAAAATGCATTTGTCTACCCTTGTAGTTTACTGGTAAGCTTTGCCAGTCACAGTGTAGCCTACCTATTTTAAAAACCTTAGTTTTTAAAGGATTCTTTCAATCTCCAACTTTAAGGGGGAAATGAACTACTTCCTATTACGCTTTGCTTGTTTTCATAGTTGCAGTGCTTAGGAGGGTGGGGCAAGGTTGAATACTTTTTAATGGCTTGGCCATTAAAGGCTTGGAAGAAAAATCAGTTGGCAGGGTTTTTTTTTCTCTTTAGGATATTATTCCCAAGCATAATATCCTTCCAGATGTTTGAACTTTCATCCCCATCATCCCTAAACTATCAAAAACAGAGTTTATGATGCTTTATCTCAGTTCATGCAGGTAATCATTGAAGTCCACAGGTATGGAGAATAAAGTTGGGGGAAAACTTTTCTAGCTATCACTGAAAGACAGAAATGTTACTGCACTGCTCTTGATCACCAAAATGCTTTCAACACCTTTCAGATGGCATCTGTGTGGTTGTGGGGTGGAGTGGAGCGAAGAAAAAATTTAAACATATCTGAAATCATCTGGAAATCACCCCACCCCCTCCGGATTCACAAGATTGCTACATTTTTGTGCAGAACATTAGGAAATCTGGCTAGAGTCATATTTTAATCTATTTTACTTCAAAATTCTCCTTAAAACAATGGCTCTCTTTTGGGGATGATGGGAAGGAGGGAACCCCCCCAAATTTCTTTTCCAAATATATAATCCAGCACTGTATATTTGTTCAGCAAAATGAGCTTTTTGTGCCTATGTAAGAATGCAGGATCTGTATGATAATTATCTTTAAAACTGTATGATAATTATCTTTAAAAAGTGTTTCAAATATGGGAAAACTGGAAAAAATATGTCGGATTGGGCATCTTGTCAGACTGTTGCTTCAGTAGAGGTGAAGAGTGGATTACCATACATAGAGGTAGAATGAAATTCCATTTTCTTTGCAAGTCTTAGAGTCCTGCCTTTTTTTTTTTCCCAACCTTTGCAAATGGCTTTCCTGGTTAGAAATGGTGATTGTAGAACTTTGGATTTTTTTCCCCCATTGACTCATCTGATGTACTGAATTCAAGCAGCTTGTATCTTCTATCACTGTGCATTGCTAATGCTGTATTCTCAACTTAATTTTTTTAACAAGTTTCTTTCGGGTGATAAGTCTGGCATGTTTTTTGTTTTTCCCATTAGCAGAAGCTTGTAAAACATTGAAACACATCTCTTTCACCTTTCAACATAAATAAACTAGAGGAAGATGCTAGATCCTGCAAGGGAATGAGCTGCAAAGTGGAAGCCCCTTAGTCCTAATTGGCCTCCTTTGTATCAGCTAATACCTACCTCAGTGCTATCCTAGAGGCAGGACTGGTGGATTATACAGGTAGTCCTCTATTTACAACCATAATTGAGACCAAAATTTCAATTGCTAAGCAAGACAGTTGTTAAGTGAGTTGTGCCCCATTTTATGACATTTTCTGCCACAATTGTTAAACGAATCACCAGTTTTAAATGAATCGTGTGGCTGTTAAGCAAATCTGGTTTCCCCATTGATTTTGCTTGTCAGAAAGTTTGAAAAGGTGGTCACATGACCCCGGGACATTGCAAACATCATAAATACATGCCAGTTGCCAAGCACCCAAATTTTCATCATTTGACCATGGGGATGCTGCAATGGTCATAAGTGTGAAAACCAGTCATAACTCATTTTTTCAGTGCCATTGTAACTTTGAACAGTCACTAAATGAATGGTCATAAGTCGAGGATTTCCTGTATTGGGAAATGAAGCAATGAGATTTGCTCCCACCCTCCTATATATCAGGCAGGAGCAGGAGAGGGAATTGTCCTCTCAAAAGTCATCACCCACAAACTTGACACTAACCAGATTTAGGAATGTGTAAAACTGAAAAGCAGAGATAGAACAGCCAAGGCACATCAAGTAAACAAGCCTTTGGCAAGATGGCCTGTTTCTTATTTTCCAAAATGCTGGGGAATGCTCTTGTAGTAACACACTTCTTTCTTAGATGTTGTGGGTAGAGTTTTGGGTTCAGGGTCCTGAATAAAAACCTTTCACTACATGTATCTTCTTAACTACTGTGATGATGTTAGTAGGTATTTCATATTGCGTTACAATCAGCTAAATAAAATTTAAACATAAAAAGAAAACTATACATTTCACCTAATACCTATGGTTAAAACATGTTTAGCAATTGAAAGTGTTACCTCAGGCCTTTAACCAAATCCGTGCTGAAGGGGCAGCCTGAACTTTGGCATAAGCTTGAAACCAAGCTGCTTTGGCTATACAGTATATAGAATAGGATAGGATAGGATAGGATAGAATAGAATAGAATAGAATAGAATAGAATAGAATAGAATAGAATAGAATAGAATAGAATAGAATAGAATAGAATTTTTTATTGGCCAAGTGTGATTGGACACACAAGGAATTTGTCTTGGTGCATATGCTCTCAGTGTACATAAAAGAAAAGATACCTTCATCAAGGTACAATGACATAGTATATGACATAGTATAGCATTGGTTTATGCTCCAAATCTGAATGCATTTAACCTTGAAATAGTTATAAGGGTGAAAATGCTGCACTTCAAAGTAACATAACATCAGAATTGGAAGGGACCTTGGAGGCCTTCTAGTCCAACCCCCTGCCCAGGCAGGAAACCCTACACCATCTCAGTCAGATGGTTATCCAACATTTTCTTAAAAATTTCCAGTGTTGGAGCATTCACAACTTCTGAAGGCAAGTCGTTCCACTTATTAATTGTTCTGTCAGGAAATTTCTCCTTAGTTCTAAGTTGCTTCTTTCTTTGATCAGTTTCCACCCATTGCTTCTTGTTCTACCCTCAGGTGCTGTTATATATATTCTTTGGCAGTCTTTTTCAACTTTCCCCAGCCACTGTGGATTCTTGGAGTTTCATGTTAAAGTTCCCAAGATGAGGAACACCGCTCTATGGGAGTTACTTCTATAAATTTGTGTATAAAAATACAGATGTCTGTACACTTAACTGCATTGTCAAGAAAGAACTGCTCTGCCATTATAACATACAGATAGTCCTTGATTTACCATCTCAATTGGGACCAGAAATTCCATTGCTAAGTAAGGCAGCTATTAAGTGAGTTATTTTACAACCTATAGTTATTAAGTGAATCACTGCAGGCATTAAGTGAATCCGGCTTCTCCCACATTGACTTTTCTTCTTGGAAGCTAGCTGGAAGTCACGATGACGATCACATGACCCTGGGATGCTGCAACCGGCATCAATACATGCCGTTGCAAAGCTCTCAAATTTTGATCATGTGACCATATTGTCAGTGTGAGGACCAATCATAACTCAACTTTTTTTCAGAGCTGCTGTAAATTCAAGTATTCGTTAAATGGTTGTAAATCAAGGACTACCTGTGCATGTTTTAAGAAAGGAGAATTCCAGTAAGATACCTTCTGTTTACTGAACTTCCTTTCTTTCTTTTTCTAGTTAGTTTGTACTTAATGGAACACTTTGAGCTCAAAATATGACAATGGTTTAACAACAGCAGTTTCAATGGATCTTAAGTTCAAAGTAAAGTTGCCAACATGTTTTTGTATGTAGGTCTCAGCCATGATGTAGCTTAAAGCAAGTTATTTTGGTTCTTAAATTCATGGCTTAATACAAAATAATAACTTGCTGTAGAATTTGCAGGTCTTTAAATCAGTAACGATTTTTTCCTTATTCAAACCATCCACCCTGACAAAAGTACCATTTAGGGGGAGGGTTCCTGTGCTTAATCCATCAACTGCCAGCTGCAATAGTTGCAGCACTATAGGCAGACATCATCCAGTTATGGTTGGTGCTCTATTATCTCAGGTGACCCACAAAACACTGACCTACTTCTCTTTGACAATGAGATCCTTCAGATTCCTGAAATCACAGCATCCCAAATGCAGTTTCATGCTTGGATCAACAACTACAGAATTGCTTACATTCATGACAAAGCTGTTAGTCTGGTGTAATCCCTGGTTAAGAAACATCCCCTGCTGTGTCTTCAACCCCGGAGGAAAACTTTGCAATATATGATCATTTCAGTTTTTTTTAATGCACCAGGAACCTAGTTCAAATCAGTACTCATGAAAATCAGATTACCGGGATAGATCTGGACTGCATAAGAAAAATATTAGTGCGTGGCTAGCAAGAGTATTAAATTTTGCGGGCAAAAAAGAAATAAGGACACATGATGCCATCAGTATGTTTGTGGACTAGAAAGCTCCACAAAATCGCGTGTATAAAATGCGATACGGACATGAGAATGGGAACGGGGCAAAAGACCATGAAATGGCAGCGATACAGCAGCTCGTGAGAGTGATCGTTGAAACCGCGATTACAGAACACGTACAGAGTACGATGCGATGTACGCAATTTTAGTAAAAAATACAAGTTGGAAACATGAAGAAAGAGACCTTCATCCTGCAACGGATGTCTAAAACGATAAAATGTAAAGTATTTCAATGACTCGCCAATAAAAGTTGCTTAAGAGAAATAGCAATAAGAATAAAGCTAGTGAACGCAGATGTGCCAATTTGGGAGTCAAATTTAAACCAGATCGGGGAGGAGGAGGAAATCTTCGGGAAAAAACGCGCAGAAGCAAATAGACTCCCCACGTCTCGCTCCCGAGCATGCGCACGGTAAGCAGGCTTCAGACCACGCCTGCGCTGCTCGCGTTTTTCCTTCCCTCCCTTTGAAGCCATACGGGAAGAGCCGGGGAAGCGAGTGCGAGCTTGCGCGGTGGAGGTGGGGAGGGGGAGGGCAAGTGAGGAATCAGTGAGAAGGAAAGGAAGAGCGCACGGAAGAGCAGGTAGAACAGCAGGAGCAGCAAAGAAGGCCCAAAGCGGAAGGAAAGGCGACCCCGGGTGTTCAGGGGCGGGGTTTAGCCGGGAGGAGGAAATGGCAAGTGGGCCGCTGGTGGCGCGCGCGGTGGCTTCTGGGATCGTGGCGGTGAAGGCAAAGGGGAAAAAAAAAAAAAGAGCGGCGAGTGAGCGAGCTTCTTTCCCCATTTCCTCCGCCAGCGAAGAAAAAGGGCAGGCAGGAGGGGGCTCGTGCCCGGTGAGCGCGGTGGACCTTGAGGGTGAGGAGAGGAGAAGGGAAGGGGGAGAAGGACTGTGCCTAGGAGGGGGAGAGAGAGAGAGAGAGAGAGAGAGAGAAAAGTGGGAGCCCTGTGGGAAAGGAAGCTGCCGCCATTTTAGAGAACCCTGTGGGAGACCCTCCCCCTCTTCTTGCCCCCCCCCACCTCAGTATCTCTCTCCCCCTCCCCGCACACGCTCCGTTTGTGCGCTTGTCTTCCCGTCTGAGGAGTCCTTGCTGGGCCCTCTTCCCTTCGCTCCCTCAGGTAACAATCCGGCTTTCCTTTCGCAAGCACCGCCACCCCGGTCCCCCTTTCCATGCCTTCCCCCCGCCAGAATTAGCGACGCTTCATCCGGATCCTTCACGCCGTGGAATGGGGGGAGGGCTCGTCAGCTTTTCGGTCCCCGGCATTGTAGCAGCCTTTTGTGATCTCTTAAAATTAAGTAGTTGGAAAGGTAGGGAGACCCCCACCCACCCAACCCGACCGCTCCCTACTCCCACCTCCTCAAGTCCATTTCCTCCGAAAGTTTTGGAGACCTAAGTCTTGAAAACTATAAACTTGAGTATAGCTCCCCCCCCGCACGAATAAAGGTATCCTGTTGACAGAATTGAAATGGACTTGAGTGGAGTGGTAGGGTTTACAAAACAGTGATTAAAAAAAAATTAGGAAAGTGATGCCTAAATGGTGTGCGTGTATCTATACTTAAATAAATGAAGCTTGCAACGAAAAGGAGCAGGTGTCAGAAAATTTTGAGCTCTCAGTTTTTGTGTCTTTCCTGAGAATGGCAATTTCTGAGTGGGTGGGATGATGGGTCTGATATGTATTAAATAGCTGCAATGTTTTGGGTTTCATTAGCTGAGAAAAAGTGCTTCCTTGAATTCAGCGCCCAGCATGCACGGTTCACATTCATATGCATTTTTCTTCCAAATTCTTTCACCTTAATTCCTAATTAAAATGTACACTGGGGACACATTGTAGATGTTACCTGTGTTGTATAAAATAACTGATGCCTTGTATACTCAGAATCACATACACAGCTTACAATTGTCACATGCCAGTGCAGAAGGAAACATCCTATATAATGTGCTTTAACCACCTTTTGTACACAATAGAAAGGTTAAAGTATATTAATGGATAAATTGAACTCTGATCAAACTGCATACACGATATTTGCTTGGTGATTCTGAATAATAGCAATCATTAATTGTGATATGTGGCTAGTAATATTCTATACTGTCTTTGGTAAGTTGGATAAATAGCAATTCTTCATCTTATTTGTGGATAGAAACTGTCTTCTGTCTCTTTGTTGGATCTTTTCAATTAATATTAAAGATAATAAAAGTTTAAACATTTGTCCAAGTCTAGACAGCTTCAATAGGTATTCCAGTTGAAATCTTTAAAGAAAATTTTCATACTTTAAGTGTAATCAGACAGTATATTATTGTTTTAATGTTTTTCCCTTTTTGAATGATCTCTGATTCAGTGTAACGGTAGGTGAACTTGTTTTACTGTTTGGAAGTTGAAAGATTAGATCAATTTTTGTCATTGTCTCCAAAAATTTAGTTTTACATTATGAAAATCAAGAAAGAATTCATAAATTTGGTGTTTCACTTGGCAAATATCAAATCTTTTGATTTGTTAAGACTTATGCACTGTACATGAAAGTAAAATGTAGACTTCTTTTAAAAGTTATTGGCAAATGCCTATTTTTTGGTTAACTTTTAAGGAGGAATTCAGAAAAAAGCTGTTACTCTTATTAGTACGTACGTAATTCATAGGGCATGTCACATTTACTATAGACCTGATATTTTCTTAGTTGCATTTTATTCTGGCAATAAAATGATAAAACTAGAAAGTGATGATTCATGAAAGTAGGGCTGTGGAAATGTATATTGACAAATATATTGACAAGGCCAAATTACAAATGATTTATAAACATGACATAATTTCATGATATCAGGTACCATGTTGAGACAAACTGCTACAGCTAACTAAATGGTTATACAGTGCTTATATTTTATGGTCCTAAATTAAACATTTGATTTTCTAATTTTCTAATGCAAAGTGTTTGCTCTAAACTGAGAAGTGAACCCAAAAAAGGGGAAAAACTGATTTTTACCACAAGAACATTAATCTTCAGAGTAACTTGAAAGCAAATTGAGTTCGTGCTTAGCTTGTTTGTAGAATTCACTAAAGATCCCTAGGTGCCTTATATTTTGTTCTTTTTTTGTAATTTAAAACTGAGAATGAGAGAATTAGTTATGTGCAATATGTTTTACAGTACTTTGGCTGCTGTCCATTGGGGACATTAAAATATAGACAAATTGATCTGTGATGCTCCTCCTTTCCATTGATTTGTCTGCTATTAACCAAAAGAAAGGGATCACTGCAGTCTGTGTGATGTGTCTTGTTTAAACTTTAAGAAAGTGTAAATATTTCTTATCTGAAAGAGGGCCAAACAAAAGTAAGCCATAGAGATTATTATTATTTATAGTTTGTCCTATTTTAAAGATTCAAGCTGCTTTGGCAATCATAGTTAAATCTAGGAGGTATACAGCTGCAGATTGTTCTGACAGTTTTGGCAAGAAGAGGCATAAATTTAACCCCACTGCTACAATCGGCACACAAGGAAGCAATTGAAATGGAAGACGTGACATTTCAACAAATCTTTTCTTCTAATACTTTTTGACCAGACAGCAAGGTATTTCAATTCCTTACATGTTTTCTATAGAAGCATTGGTCTGAAGGAGTCATGCATTTGTTATACTTGGTTGAGCAGAGAGAATATTTTTACCCACACAGACTAGATATGAGGAATTCTGCTATAGTAAATAACGTCAAAGGAAGAGTTTTACTGCTCTTAATTAAATTTATATGTAGCTCCGGTGAAAGGGGATCCTCATTCATATTGCAAAATTCAAATGACTTTTCCATGACATATGGCAGAAATTTATGACATCTATTTTCTTAAATGGAAGATTGAAAAGCTTTTCTCCCAGAGAAAATAGGATTAGCAAACTTGGTAAGAGAGCCTTAGTTTGACTGCATAGCATGGATTGCTCCAAGCTGAAATTACCACTTATCTTTGCCTTGCATTACTATGGGGGCTCAGATTCCTGGCTCTCTGTCTCTCTTTTTGGCCTTTGAAATTTAGAAAGTCTACAGTATAAATATAGCCTAAGCTTTGCTTTCTTGGAAAAGGAATGCATTGCAGAATGTAGGTTACTAGCCATAAAGTACAGATCTGTAGCAGCTAAGGAAAGCAGAGTTTGAGAGATTAGCAGATTGATTTTGCTATTCAAAAACTTAAGTACTGTACTTTCCAGGTTAACAAGTGGCCTTGGGAGTGGGGGAATACCCTCTGTTCCAAATATAAAAAGTGAATATTCAGGGCTAGACTGATGAGTAAGAGTTCTTAGTGTGTTACCACTAGGAGTAATGAAATTGATAAATGCAGATGAGAAATAGTTTTATGAAATTACTCATATAACTGAAGAATCAGTAAAGTCTGCATTTCTTTAAATTGTAGTTTGTTAAAAGGTAACAATTGATGTATGCAGTAACTTGGTGAACTCAAAAGGCTTGCCAATAAATACTAGCCTGGTTGCTACTAGTGACTAATAGGAATGCACAAGTGTTAGCTAACCTGTAGAGATAAAGAAAGCCTGGCAATATTTTTTTCCCTGGCAGAAGGAGGGAATGTGTGCTTCATAAGCTAATGCTTCCAACAAAGTGTGTTTAAGCTATGGTAACCAACATTACCTTTTGCCTTTCCTCTGAAATTTGGCTCTACATTTTTCCACTTTGGCCACAGAGAGCCAAACAATATCCAGACTTCCTGCTAATTTAAAAATGCAAATGGCAGCAGCTGCGATGGTACAACAGCTCATATATCTCCATTCCTTTCTGTGGAGTTGGGATGCAGTCTGCTTGCTCATCATTTCACAATGGCAAGTTGGTGTTTTTTTTTAAAGTCTAGGAGTAAAGTTTCCCAACAAACATTTTGGAAAATGTTTTGCAATTTGGAAGAAAACAAGTTTCCTCTTGCAGGGTTGCCAGGGTCCCCAAAGTACTTAACATAAATATATGTTGTAGACAAGTATAAATGTTTGTGGATTACGTATTTTGATCTCATTTCTAAAGCTCTTGAATTTTCCCTTGGAAAGGATCTACAACTATTACATTTTCTATGCCTCATGCCATCATTTATTGTACTAAATATGAGACCCTCTAGGTATTGCCAACACCTTTATTTGACAGTTTGTTTGAGAGGGTAAGATTCTTCCTCTCATGTTAAATGCTTTTTTTTTTTAATATTCTGAAGTATAAGCTTCCTGTTAGAAAATTTGGCAAGTTTGTTGCTCTTTTTGAGGGGAAAATTGTGATCAGGGCACTAGTACATCCTGGGCTATAATTCTCTGAGCATACTTATAAATAGTTTGAGTAAGAACATGACATGATGTGTGCCCACTTCATAGCTGGATTAAAACAGATGGAGTATGCTGGGGGCAGCATACTGGGTAAAAATAGAGCAGAAGTATGTTAATATCTGACAAAGAGTTGAATAGCAGCATTTGCACTAGGACAGTGGAACTGTGTATAACTGTCTTAGATCTTTGATGTAGGTGTTCAGTTCAACCTTTCAAACACACACAACTCATTTTAGCAGTCTTCTCATTGGCTCTTCAATTCTTTTTTCTGAGAAATCGTTAGTTGTGGCTGGGCAAGAGTTCCTGTTGAAAGGTTATATCTCTCTCGCTTTGTAACTGCTCTCTGGTATTGATGTACTGTATACATTGCTTGGTATAACCTTTTAGCATCCTGTGGTCAATGGTCTTCATGATTTCTTTTTATGTTCCCACTACTTTTGTGTGGGTGTGGAATGTCTTGAGTGGAGAAGATAAAAAATCTTGAAACCAAAATATACAATTTTGTAATAGTGTAGGTGAGGAAGGGGGTATTAAATATAGCAATGAGGTGGTTAAGTTGCTGGCCTAGAAACCAGATGACAATCAGTTCTAGGGCTCCCTTGGGCTTGAAGCCAAGCTGGGTGACTTTAGGTCAGTCATATTCTCAGCTCAACTCCACATCACCGTGTTGTTGTGGGAAAAATAGGAGTATTAGGTCCATTCACCACATTGAATTGTCTGACTAACTAACTAACTAAATAATACTTATATCAGTATAAAATAAGATAATACTAATGATAATTGTGATGATATGAATGAATGAGGATGTTTCCTGGAAATAAGTATTCTTGCTGACAATTTGAGATGTTGGTCTTAGTAGGCTCTGTAAAATTTTAGCAATAAATCCTGCCCAAATTCATTTAGTTAATCTAAGGCATCCCTGCTTTTAAGCAAATGCCTTGAAGCCTTTCTAAATAAACCGAATTAAAAAGCATTGCATTAAAAAATGACAGATCAGAGAAAGATAAAACAACAAACTATTTAATTAGACAGCACCATAGTCAATCAAGGGAAAGGAAATATTAAAAATGGATGGGCTTCACTTGATGTCCATAAGCTATCATAAGAGCCAGGGGAAAATAGTTTCATAATTTGGATGCTACTAGTGAGAAGGATTTTGTTCGAATGCTGTAGATACTTGTTAATCCTATTTAAGACTAAATACTGTCTTTTCCATTTGTCTGCCTCTTGTTTCCCCAGAATTTTGGCCAATATTGACCATTATCTTTATATCACCAGATTTAGTCGACAACCTCATGGTGATAAAAACCCCTCTTCTATTTATTTTTTTTAATTCATGGAGAAAATCCCGCTGCTGCTGCTGAAATACGGGCAGGTCAGCTCTGGGCAGAGTCAAGCATTGATACATTTTACTGCACATAAGAAAACAAAGTTTTCTCTGTGCAGTTCCCAAGGGAATCATCTGGAAAGCAAGGAAGGACCTTCAGCATCTGGAAGCACCATATAATTAAAGCAGAGGCAACAGGTTTGCCACTCTTCTAATAAGAGTGTCTGGATCATGACAGGGAGTCATAAAAGCCATAATTTGTCCACTTGTATGTGATCTCAGTTCTTTTTCAATTGTCAGTATTCTGCCTGTTCTACTTTAGAATTCTGCACACATCCTAATTTTTGACAGAACTGTTTAGAGATTTACGTATGACCAGTCATATAGTTCTTTAACTCTTGTGTTGCATGACTGCTGCCTGCTCCAGAGTGTTGTAAATTTGAAACCAGTACAAATTGCTTTCACTTTTACCTCATCTGAACTTTGGTGCCTGTTTTTATGACCATGCTGACAGGCCTTTGGGCCTGCTACTTACAAAGAGCTCATTAAGAGATTGTGACTAAGTGGCCAAGTTCCATTGAAACTGTGCAAGTGACCCTGGCTGATCCTGCTAATAGAGAGGGAAGGGGATGGATTATTATTTGAACATCACTGTATAGTTATGGGTGAATATTAGCGAAACTACTCTGAAATTTTTAATGGCGTCCATATGAGCCATATGTACGAGGTGTGTAAATCTGTTTTTGGGTAAAATAAAAATCAATTAAAATATGAATAATTCTATTTTTGTCTATTTTAAAGCATGTGTATAGCAGGAATAGGCAACTAGATGCCATCCAGATGTTTCAAACTGCCCACATATAACCCAGCTGCTGAACTGCAGGATGTTTAAAGAGATTCTCAGTCATCCAGATCATGGTTTTCTAAAAGGTGCTTATTTCAAAAGGCAACTGGACTTTCTTTGTTTTTCCTCTGGAGAACTGAAGAAGCTTCTTGGATGAGAAGCAAAACATCTTCAAGGAAAAACAAAGCCCAGTTGCCTTTTGAAAAAGCACCTTTTGGACTGCTGGTCAGGATGGTTGTGGTTTATAAGAATATTAAAGTATCTGGAGGTATCAGATTGCTTATTTTAGTCTTAAGTGTAGTTATGTACACACACACACATATATATGTTTCTTAAAACCACGATACCCATCATGCAATTTTGTGAGATATGATTTGTTTCTATATCTTGTAAAGTAAGTTTTAAAAATAGAATTCATTAATTGATTTTCAGAAATCCTGACTGTATTTAGTTTAAAAAAGCAATATCTGGCTACTGTAGCTGGAAGTCTTTTGAAAAATTCAGCAAAGCTTTTAAACTTTTAGTTTGGCTTTCTACCATGCCACACCTTAGACACTACTGCTTTGTTTTCTTTTTCAGAATGAAGCATGCATACAGAGAATGACGTACAAAACTTAAGCTTGTACAAAACTTAAGCTTGTACAAAAGCTCTCTTACTTGCATTGTGTATTTTACCATTTTTTATTGAGTTAGTTTTGTTGACTGATATTTAGAGGCTGTAGGATAGTATTTAAACTCTGTCTTGTGCAGAACAGAAAAATATAAAACACTTTTTAGTGCTGAGGTATAATATAAGCTTGAGTCTAAATCTCAGCACATGATATACTAGTACATTTTAAGCCGAATACTATGTCAGTTTGATTAATTGATTTTGAAGATCAGATAATTACGTGCTACTGAGATTAGAATTCTAATCAAACTGGGACAGTTTTTATTGGCAACATTATAGTGTTTGGTCAAATGTCTTACTTGCTTGCATTTATTTGTTGCATTGCTGGGTATATCACAAAACTGATCAGTTTAATATTAAATTAATTTATATCAGTAGCATGTAGATCTTCTCTCAAAATCTTGAGAGTTCAACACATTATAGGAGGCAAACCACTTACATATAGATGCAAGGATTGAACCCAGTGAAGATTAAGGATTTGTGCTGTTCTCCAGAAACAGAGATGTTACTAAAATTCTAAATTCTGGAGTTGTCTCTTGCCTTTTTTCCTGTAAGCATATGCAGAAGAATGACAGAAGCTCTCCATAATTCTTAAACTGCAGTTTTTTTTAATTTTTATCAGGTTAAAAAAATTTTACTTAATTTTTTTAACTTCTTTGAAAAGAATAAATAAAAATAAATAGTGCTTACAGTAAAAAGTTGAACTGAAGAAAATATAAAATATAGACTTTTACATTAAAACATAATTAATTATTTGTCTTATCTGTAGCAAACATAGTGCCCTAACAGTTTAAAATTCTTTATTGTTCTAGTTCTCTTCATGCCAGCTCTGCCAATTTCTTAGTTTTCCTGATCTCTCAAATATATTGAAAAATCCTTAGTTTAACCCAGTGTTTCTCAAACTTGATAGTTATTGGATATACTGACTTCAATTCCCAGAATCCTCAGCAATAGCTATATTGACTGGAGAATTCTAGGATTTGAAGTCTATATATTTGGAAAATACCAAGGTTGAGGAACAATAGTCCCACCTCTCAATTTACTGCAATCCTTTTTTATTTATTTATTTATTTATTTTTAAAACAAATAAACATAAAAGCATCTTCCATCCAAATACAATGTGGTGGTGAGTTAGTTACAATTTTTTTGTGCAATTTCAACATATACATATCATTAATTTATCTGATCCTACATTTTATCATCCGATATTTATCCAAATGTTTTAATCAATTGATCTTTGGATTAGCTATAATATTTTATTCTCTCATTTGATATAAATTATTCTAGATCAATATTTTATCTTATTACACCATTTATTCCATCGTCTTAAATCATTTATAATGATTCAGTAATTCTTCCCTTGTAAGAAACTCCAATCTTTTTAAATATATTTTCCCTTCTAACCATTGGTAAAATCCCTATCTTGTAATATTGCTTATCTTCCTGTTCTCTAATTTCAAATGTCAGTTTACTCATTTCTACACATTCCATTATTTTCTTAATAATTTCATTTTGCAATGGTAATTTCTCATTTTTCCAGTTCTTAGCAAATAGAATCCTAGCTGCTATTACTACATTCACAATCAAGTATCTCAATTCTCTATTATAAGTTTCAGATATAATCCCCAATAAAAAAAAATTTTTGGTTTAAAGTCTATATGCTTTTTTATCATTTTTTCCAACCATGTGTGGATTTCAGTCCAGTATCTTTTAGCTTCTGCACATGTCCACCACATATGGTAATAAGAACCAGGTATCTGATGACATTTCCAGCATTTTTCTGATTTGTTCTTGAACATTCTGGCTATTCTTGTCGGGGGTAAGTGCCACCTGTAAAACATCTTATACAAATTCTCTTTATACACAGTAGACATTGTCATCTTATAGTTTTGCATCCACAATTTTTGCCATGTCTCTAAATCGATCCCATGTCCAAAGTTTTTCCCCCAAGCAACGGTAGTCTCTCTAACTTGTTCTAGTTTAACCTCTAATAAGTGTCCATATAGTTTTCTAATTAAATTATCATCCGTACCTGTTAAAATTTTATCTAGATTAGTTAAATTGTTGTAAAAACTTTCAGTTTTGGAGTCTTTATCATATCTGGAGTGTATTTGCAAATATGAAAATCAATTCATTTTTATACCTTGTGTTTCTAGTTCTTGCATCGGTTTTAGTTCACCCTTTTCATTCAACAATTAATTATAACTAACAATTTGTTCCTTTCTAAATATTATTGAGTATGAGAATGCCTCAATAGTTGATACCCAGACTGGAATTTTTAAATAATAGTTTTTCTTAATCCTTTCCCAATTTAATAATAAAGCCGCTCTTACAAAGTGTCTTCTGAAATACCCCTGTGTTTTAGCTTCCCCATACCATAAAAAGGGAGAGAGGGAAAGAAAAAAGGTCTCATTTATTAATTCACCAGTATTTATTTGCAGCTCTCTTATCAGAGTCGCTGTAATCTTCTCAAAGAATGCCCCCACTTTCAGACTCTTCTGACCCATAGTACCCGGCAGAACACCTGTATAAACAATGTTGCAAAGTCTCTTTGATTCTCTCACCCACTATCTAACTGAAACAAAATATAGAGTCCTTGAAGGCTACAAGATAACAATTTTCTTAAGTCAGGAAAAAGAAGAGTAAGAAATAGAAATTTACTGCATTCCTGTGACTGACTGATGCAGTGAAACTTTTTAATGATGTCAGTACTTCTATACTATGTTGTTGCTTCAGATAAATTCTAGCTGTTATATTAAAATCTCGCAAAATAATAATTTGAGCCTTCCTGGTTCTTAAGATTTTTATAAGTTGTCTTGCCTCTCTTTATATGAAGTGAGATTGGTGGCTGTATCAGAGGAGTAATGATAAAACATTATTTCCTGTTTGCTTAATGACCAGACTAGCTAGTTTCTGTGGTTTTAATGAGTTTTAAATTTATACTGGCACTCTTGACTTTTTGCTTTGAAAGGGTATTTGACATTTGATGATCTTGTGGTTATAAACATGAATTGTAACTTGTAAGCCACCAAAGAACTGCTGGGGTATAAAATATTTTAGATAACTACTGTTTTCTTTCATTTGTATTAATAAAAAGCTGAACACATTTTCAAATGATTAGGTTACTAACTTTTTAATTGTTATCAGTCAGAACATCAAGATAATAAGTCTGTAAGACGGACAGGAATAGTTATTCAAACTTGTTTTAAATTTTGGCTTTTCATATTTTCTAACTTAGACAATTTCTAGCATTTGTAAACATGAGTTCATACTTTATTTAAACAATTCCTCCCTAAATTAGTGCCCTTGTAGATTCCTGAAACGCCCCAAATTGGCTTAGAATAATTCAGAGTGGATTTGTCATATTTTCTTTTAATTGTAAAGTATATGCAGAGCTTTGTTTTTGTGCTTCTGTCTAGTACCTCCATGGATTGAGGTTATCTTTGTGAGATTTATTTTGAAACTTATCATTCATAAAAATAGTAAAAAAATCCCTTCTAGATGAGCTGAAGACCTGATAATATAGTTCCCCCCCACAATAATTACAGAATGATTTGTCATTGTCTTCTTTAGCATATGTTTTGACATTTCATTCCATTTCCTGGTGGACTTCCATTTAAGTACTATTCAGATTCAGCCTCCCCAAGTTAACTAAGAGCCACGTATCTGCTGTGACACATTCTCCAGTTTCTTATTTATTAAATTTCTTGTCTCACTGTCAAGCAACTCTTAGCAACTCTACTCAAAACTACTGGGCAAAATCATCTGACACCATGGGATGAGATGTTATCAATATGCTGATGATACACAGATTTACATCTCCATCCCGGTGATCCAAGCAATGCTAGCTGTCCTTTCTCAGTGCCTGGTGGCCATAGGTATCTGGATGGGGCTCAACAGGCTTCAGCTGAATCATGAAGCTGTGGATAAAAATCTGAGACTGAATCTGGACAGGTATGTCTAGTTTAGTGAAAAGAAGACTAGGAGTGACATATTAATATTTCAATATCCCAGGGATTGTCACAAAGAAGAGGGAGTCAAGCTATTCTCCAAAGCACCTGAAGGCAGGACAAGAAGCAATGGATGGAAACTAATCAAGGAGAGAAACAACCTTAGAACTAAGGAGAAATTTCCTGACAGTTAGAACAATTAATCAATGGAATAACTTGCCTCCAGAAGTTGTGACTGCTCTGGAAGCAGTGGAAGTTTTTAAGAAGAGATTGGCCAACCATTTGTCTGAAATGGTAGAGTGTTTCCTGCCTGAATAGGGAATTGGACTAGAAGACCTCCAATAACTTATTCTTTTCTTTTCTGTTCTGTATCTAATGGCCTATATAAAAGCTGTTACATAATTTAAGAATATGGTCGTTCAGACTGAATTTAAAATAATTCTAACTGTTTCTCCTTCTACAGAATATTTTCTAACTACTGCTGTTCCGTTGTTTTAGCATTTTAGTCTTAGGATTTAGCTTGGCCATAAGAATTAACGGTTATGTCAAGAGATTGCAATCCAGTAAAATACAGTATACCTGGAAGGATGGTGAAGTAGTTTCAGTAGTAGAAGGTTTTCTGCTTCACTGTTCTTGCATTCCTAATCTTTGTTTGGGGTAGTCCTTGCTATCACTATGGAGTAGGAAGAATCAAATACCATCTTCCATCTGATGGTTTTCATACCACTGCTAGTGTATTTGAAACAGCCAAGATTAAGATGAGCGAGCCCCAACCACCAGCAGCCTATACTTCTGATTGCTGGAGTTTAAATGAGTCATAATAACCTTCATGCCTTGTTAAACAATGAGTGTTAATTGGATTACAGATTGCTTGACCTTATTGGAAAGATGGAACTATAAACACAATTTGCTTATTATTACTTTAATTATTTTGTTTCACTTTCATTAGCACATACAGAAAAATTAGATAATATATGATGCCAACTTCCTCAAAGGATATTAGAATTATAGGAAATTATGTGATAGTATTGGCAGTGCTGGGGATAACTTTGAAAGCACAGCAACTTAATAGTCCATTTATATTAGAACTAATAATGTTAAACTCCACAGCTTTCTAGCAATCCAGTAGGTTGAATAGAAGTGGGTTGTTAACCTTATAACAAAAGGTTCTGCACCATTGTGGTGCTTTTCCTGTTCTAAATATCTTTTAAGGATTTGAATGCATAAAATCTACTTTAATCTTTTGCTCTTCCAACTCTGCAGTTGCTTCTAATCTCCTCCCTGGTGTCAGAAGAGATTTTATTTGCAAATCACTGGGGATTTTTCAAAACCATTTTGCAAATCACCAGGGATTTCTGAAAACCATTAAATCAATTTTTGCACAAAGATTTATTTTTAAACATTTGCTTTCATTTTCAAGTAAGCCTGTGATGAAGTGGGAATTAAGAGAGCAAATCTCTTATTTGTTAAGTTACATGTGAGGATTGCACATAAGCAGCTTTGGCCTTAAATTAATGGAGCTTCTTTCCAGTTCCTCTGAGCAAGTATCATAAAATTTGACCTTTCAGAATTACTACATTTTCAGGACTGGAATGTTCCCTTTGATATAAGAGTTTGGGCTATTGATTTCAGAACTTCTTGTGTTTCTGTTTTAAAAAATCATTTGTTTAGCTCCTTAGGATTCCTGGTAGGTGTATATATTTTCTCTGCCATTTAAACTAAGAAATATAAAAAATTGGAGAAAACCTAGGTTTTTAACTAGCATGAGCCTGGTGCCTAGAATTGAGTCTGGCATCAAGCTAGCAGCTTCAAAAAATCCCCCCCCCCTTCCATAAGCCTTTCCTCTCGTGATCAAGATGGCACATCTCTTGCAAACCAGTCCAGCTTTTCCATAGAGGTTTTGATAAATAACATGGATGGAACTGTGACAACCAGGACTTGTTTTGTTTTTGGATGGGTTATTTATTTATTTAGAGAATTTATATGGCCACCCATTCACCTTCAGTGACTTAGGCGGCTTACAAAAAATAAAATACCGAATATAAACCGAGTAAAAGCAATTACACACACAGACACACCCCACCACCAACAACAACAACAAAAGCAGTTGAAGAAGCCACTTGTTGAGCTCCAACCTACCCTGGGTTCTTGTTGACAAAACCAGGTCTTCATAAAAGTGTTTTAATGTGCTTTATAGTTTATGGGTTTTGACTGTAAACCGCTGAATCTATATGAAGATAGCAGTGTAAATAACTATATGTTTAAGAAAATCAAAAAGCTATGCCTTAAGTGATCCCAAATTGGGAGCAGAATTTTGATCACTAAGCAATGGTCATTAAGCGAATTACTACATGATGAGATCCAGTTTTAAAAGCATTTTCACTGCGCTCATTAAGCAAATCACTGTGTTTGTTAAGCTAATCATATAGTTGTTAAACAAATCATGCAGTTGTTAAGCAAATCCAGCTTCCCAACTGACTTTGCTTGTCAGAAGTTAACTGGGAAGGACACAAACTGCAATTCCATTACTCCAAGATGCCACAACTTTAGTAAAAGCAAGCTGGTTGCCAAGTGGCCAGATTGCGACCATCTGACCATGGAGATAGTGCGATGGTTGTATCTTCGAAGATAGTTTTTTCCAAGGTTGTCATATCGATCGAAAGGTTGGCAGTTCGAATCGCTAGTGCTGCATAATGGGGTGAGCTCCCGTTACTTGTCCCAGCTTCAGCCAACCTAGCAGTTTGAAAGCACGTAAAAAATGCAAGTAGTAAAATAGGGACCCCCTTTGGTGGGAAGGTAACAGCGTTCCGTGCGCCTTTGGCTTTGAGTCATGCCGGAAACATATTCGGACAGCTTTGGCTCTTTGGCTTTGAAACGGAGATGAGCACCGCCCCCTAGAGTTGGGAACAACTAGCATGTATGTGCGAGGGGAACCTTTACCTTTTACATAAGTTTGAACCATTGTTAAATGTATGCTTATAAATTAAGGACTACCTGTATGTAAGATAGATACATTGCCTTGCAAAACTTTTTGCTGTCATCTGTAAAACTTCCATTATTGTCTAGATACTTTTTTTTAATTTGTATGTCAGCCATTTGCTTAACTTGTATGTTTCTTTTAAGGTAAAGCAATTTTTTTTAAAAAAGCAAATAGAAAAACTTTCTGTGAGTGTGAAAATTCCTAAGCTTAGGCGCTGTAAAATAAAGCACACCGTCTCAACCGATCCTGTCTTTACTTTTTCCTCCCTCCTTTCTCATTTCCTGCCCTTCTATGTTGGTAGTTTCTGAAAACTGCTCTGCTGTATTGCACAAGTCTTGTATAGAGGTTGCCTGGATACCAGATGAAAACTTCTGGCCTTTACAGTTGTGGTGGCAACAGGGTTGAAAAGAGAAGCGGGGCGTCACCAAGTTACTGTTTGTTTTTCTCTAGGTTTTTTTCCCTCACTTCCCCACCTCAGCAGTACAGAGAACCTTTTGCCATTTTGAATTACAGTTGTAGCTAGGGAACCTTGCAAGCATAAATGTGATCTATCTCACTCACCAAAGTTTACCCAATACAGGGAGGGGGGGTGGAGGAGAGAGGGAGAGAGAGAGAGAGAGAGAGAGAAGACCTATGCCTTATAGGCAAATTCAATTGTACTGCTTTTCGGCCACATTTATTCTCAGCTTCTTGATTAAGCTTGCAGTTTATGTGAGTTAGGACCTGATTTTGTCATAAGCATGGTTTGAAAAGTAGAGAGGAAAGTTGCCCAATCTGCTGCTCTTTAACTACTCTGTCATGATGGATTGCAGTAATTCTACAGATACAGTGACATGCCAAAAACGGCTAAGTCCTGAGGCAAATAATCCTTTCAACAATAGCTAGGTTCTGAGTCGATTGATCAGTTCCTGGCAACTTCAAGAATGAACTGGTTTCCTAGTGTGATTTGGAATAGTAGCTCTCAAAAATCACTGCTGAATGATTTATATACCCCTGCTTGTGGCTTTAAACATGTGAGAACAACTATGCTTATTTCAAGGCCCATGTGAGATTGCTACATCAGTCTATATATCTTCACATATGGACCATGCAGATACTCCACCTACCTTTAATATTAGAACCGCTGTAGATTCTCTTGTGGAAAGATACCAAATAAACAGTATCCTTAAAGCAGAATCAAGCTACTTCAACTGCAAGAAGTACATTGTTACATAAATTGCAGTGTATTTTGTGTACTAAATTCTAATTGGGAGCTGATTATTTAACATAACATAATAACATAACATAACAACAGAGTTGGAAGGGACCTTGGAGGCCTTCTAGTCCAACCCCCTGCCCAGGCAGGAAACCCTACACCATCTCAGTCAGATGGTTATCCAACATTTTCTTAAAAATTTCCAGTGTTGGAGCATTCACAACTTCTGCAGGCAAGTCGTTCCACTTATTAATTGTTCTAACTGTCAGGAAATTTCTCCTTAGTTCTAAGTTGCTTCTTTCTTTGATCAGTTTCCACCCATTGCTTCTTGTTCTACCCTCAGGTGCTTTGGAGAACAGCCCGACTCCCTCTTCTTTGTGGCAACCCCTGAGATATTGGAACACAGCTATCATGTCTCCCTAGTCCTTCTTTTTATTAAACTAGACATACCCAGTTCCTGCAACCGTTCTTCATATGTTTTAGCCTCCAGTCCCCTAACCATCTTTGTTGCTCTTCTCTGCACTCTTTCTAGAGTCTCAACATCTTTTTTACATCGTGGCGACCAAAACTGGATGCAATATTCCAAGTGTGGCCTTACCAAGGCATTATAAAGTGGTACTAACACTTCACGTGATCTTGATTCTATCCCTCTGTTTATGCAGCCCAGAACTGTGTTGGCTTTTTAACAGCTGCTGCACTGCTGGCTCATATCTAAATGGTTATCCACTAGGACTCCAAGATCCCTCTCACAGGTACTACTATTGAGCAAGGTACCACATATACGGTACCGGTGCATTTTGTTTTTGGCCTAAATGTAGAACCTTACTTTTTTCACTGTTGAATTTCATTTTGTTAGATAGCGCCCAATGTTCAAGTCTGTCAAGATCTTTCTGTAACTTGAGTCTATCTTCTGGAGTGTTGGCTATTCCTGCCAGCTTGGTGTCATCTGCAAATTTGATGAGTTCCCCATCTATCCCCTCGTCCAAGTCATTGATGAAGATGTTGAAGAGTACTGGGCCTAAAACAGAGCCTTGGGGTACTCCACTGCATACTTCCCTCCATGTGGATGTAGTTCCGTTGAGGACTACACGTTGAGTGCGGTTGGTCAGCCAGTTACGAATCCATCTGGTGGTGGTGCTGTCTAACCCACATTTTTCTACTTTTTCTAGTAGTAGGTTATGGTCTACTTTATCAAATGCTTTACTGAAGTCCAAGTAAATTGCATCGACAGCATTCCTCTGGTCTACTAATTTTGTCATTTTGTCAAAGAATGCGATAAGATTAGTCTGGCATGATCTGTTTTTGACAAACCCATGTTGGCTTTTGGTTATTACTTTGTTTGCTTCTAGGTGTTCGGTGATTCGTTGCTTGATTATCTTTTCCAGAATCTTCCCCGGTATTGAGGTCAGACTGATAGGTCTGTAGTTTCCTGGATCTGTTTTTTTCCCTTTTTTGAAGATGGGAACTACATCAGCTCTTTTCCAGTCCTCTGGCAGCTCCCCTGTGCTCCAGGATCTTTGAAAGATATAGTTCAGTGGTTCTGAGATCACGTCTGCCAGTTCCTTCAGAACCTTGGGGTGTAATCCATCCGGTCCTGGTGATTTGAACTCGTCTAGGGTAGACAGGTGTTCACTTACCATTTTCTTCCCTATTTTAACTTGTGTTTCTAATCTGTTTTTTGTAGTGCTGTTTTTGATAGGTTGGATTGTTTTTTCCTTTTGTGTAAAGACAGATGCAAAAAATGAGTTAAGTAGATCTGCTTTCTCCCTGTTGCTTGTCATCTTCTTGCCACTTTCTCCCAGCAATGGGCCAATTGTTTCCTTGACTTTTTTCTTGTTTTTAACATGTTGGAAGAAGCTTTTTTTGTTATTTGTTACTTTTGTCGCTAGCCTTTGTTCATTGTGAGCCTTAGCTTTCCTCACTTCATCTTTACAGGCTCGGGCTATTTGCTGATAGTTATTTGCCCCTCTTTCTACTTTTTATATTTGTCCTTTTTGTCTTTCAATTTGTCAGATAGTTCTTTATGCATCCGTGCTGGTTTCTTTTGAGATCTATTATTTTTCTTCTTCATTGGTATTGTGTTAGACTGCGCTTTTATAATCTCACTTTTCAAAATTTCCCAAGCTTCTTGAGTCATTTTCCCCCTGAGGATTCTCATCCATTGAATCCTTCTCAAGCTCTCTCTAAGTTTATTGAAATTAGCTCTCTTAAAGTCCAAGACTCTAGTTTGACTTTGTTCTACTACTTGTATTTGCTTAATGTCGAATTCCAATATTGTGGTCAATTGCCCCAAGGTTCCTGTAGCTTCAACACCTTCTATCATTTCATCTCTGTTAGTGAGAATTAAGTCCAATATGGCTGATCCCCTTGTCGCCTTCTCTATTTTTTGGGAAACAAAGTTGTCTGCTAGGTTTGTTAGGAACCTGTTGGATCTTCCACTTGGTGCAGAGTTTGTTTCCCAGTTGATGTCAGGGTAGTTAAAATCCCCCATTACTACTGTGATGTGCTTCCTACATACCTTAGTTAGCTGACTAGCAAAAAGTTCATCTACTTCCTCTGTTTGGTTGGGTGGCCTATAGTATAGACCTATGGCAATATCGTTTTTCACCCCTTTTATATTGACCCAAATACATTCAAGATGATTTTCATCATTGTTGTGCTCTATTTCTGTAGAGATGTAGTTATTTCTTATATATAGTGCAACTCCACCTCCTCTTTTATTTGGTCTATTTCTTTTAAATAATTTATATCCCTCTAGCTGTATGTTCCATTTGTCAGTTTCATCCCACCAAGTTTCCGTAATGGCAACAATATCATATCTGCCCTCATTTACTTGAATTTCTAATTCACCCTGTTTATTCCTCATACTCTGTGCATTGGTGTATAGACATTTGAGTCCATTTGGATTGACCTTGTGTTTACTGCCCCTACTTTATGTAGTACTTGTGTCTACATAACCTGTGTTGACTGCCCCTACTTTCTTGCCACCTGTTGGTTTAGTGCACATGGTATGGCACTCACTGTTAAATGCTTGGTTTTGCTTGATAGCAGGGCTGATAGTCTTACCCATACAGACATCTATGTTACATGCACTGATAACCCTTTTAGTTTTCGATTGCTGGGGACAGAAATTTTCTGTATCAGTTAATTCTCTGTCCCCACTGTTCAGTTTAAATGTTTATCCAGAAAATCTGTGAATGTATTGCTAAGTAACTCAGTCCCTTTCTTTGATGGATGCAATCCATCTCTTTTGTACAATTTTTCATTGGACCAGTTGCTGATATCATGACTAATAAAACCAAAGCCTTCCCTTTTACACCACTCCTTTAGCCACACATTAAACTCCACTACACGCTGGCCTTTACCTTTTTGTTTCTTATGTACTGGTAAAACCTCTGAAAAGTTAAGCCTACAACCTATGCTATTAAGTTCATACCCCAAGCTCTGGAAATCATTCTGCACAGAAAGCACCTCCTTTTGGGACAGATCATTTGTGCCAAGATGTATAATAGCATCAACATCAGAATCCTTACTGGCATTCTTGACTTAGAACACATGATTTAGAACATATTGGAATTTTTGCTCCTGGAATCAATGCATTCCCAATAATCTCCTTAGGATAGTTATTTTGTTGAGGTTAAGAGGATTATGTTAAGATACATTTTGGGGTATTGAACTAAGTTGAACAACTCAATTATGGAATAATTGGTGCAAATAACCATATAATTAATGTGTACAAGTAGCCTCCCCAGAATAATTAATCTCAATAAAGTAATTTCACATTGATTGGAAACTTGTATGCAAATTTTTGATAACAGCTTTCCAGGCCAGTTCTATCTAACTTTACTAACATCCTTGTTAAAATTTTATATTACAACTCTCTAAAAGCTTGCCATTCCTTACATACATCCTATTGATCCTTCTCCACCTACAGTAGCTTGTTTTGGTCTGCTGGAATGTTTTCATCAAATGATAGGGTTGTCTGCCTTCTTGTGTAACTGGTGAGATTCCTTTTGCCATTTGAGATTGGTATTTTTATTTCATGTGTGGATTATATTAGTATTTAACCAAACATGGGTTTGATGCTACTTTGTTAGGGTCTACTAAGTTTGTGAAACTCATAATTCCTAAAATTCTTATTATGTACCTTTACACCATCACTGCATAGTTCTGGATATGCTAACCATTTGTTTCATATCTTAATTTTTCCTAAATAATCCTAAATTCCTCCCCAACCCCCAACCCCCGCATAGCAAGCTCATAATCCCCCAATATTACTTAGTATTTTCAGCTGTGGCCTTTTGTTCTTCCACTTAGTCTGGGTCCATAATATAGATTTTAAATAGAAGAAACTTTGCGCTTGGCCTTTTGTACAAATACTCTGTTGCTGAAATAGCTATTGTACAATTTTATGTGGAAAGACTTGTTTAGCATGGATGAAAATGTACATGGATGAAAATGTACTTAATTATAATTGAATAATTATAACGTGTATACACGTCTATCTACTCTTCTCATTTTAGTGCTGGGCTTTTGTTCTTTTCTCACTTTCTTTAGGAAGCCATGTTTTGGAAGTTTGATCTCCACACAACTTCTCATATTGACACACTTTTGGAGCGTGGGAATGTGACCCTTTTTGAACTTTTGGATGAGGAAGATGTATTGCAGGAATGCAAGGTGGTCAACCGAAAGCTTGTAGACTTCCTGGTACAGCCAGAACATATGGAAGCTCTAGTCACCTGTGTGACTGAGGAGCCCCCTGGAGATGTGGATGAAAGAGTGCGCTACAAGTAAGTAGATCTTCAAACCTCAAGAAGACGCGATCTTCAAAATGTCCAGAACCAGGGAGATTTATGTGTTGGACTCATCTTTCCCAATTCTATTGTGGAGAGTCATATTTTTTATCCTCTCCATGCAAAAACTTAGCTAATGGGCACGAAGAGGGGGGAGGTAGCATGTTTAAATGGAGTAAGAGCTGTCTGTAAAAATGGGGCTATTCTAAGCACCAGCTGTTCTGGTTTTCATTTCCACATCATGATCATGCAGGAAGGTATAAAAGGAGCATAAATGAGTGGGGACAGGGATATTCCTATCTTCCTGTCCATAGCAGTTTTGATCTCAATGATACTGCACTAGACTCCTCCCTGTCCATCTGTAACATGCAACAGTGGTCAGGGAAGTGGTAGCTGGAAAAACAGAATAAATTTCTACTGAACTAATTGAATTACCTGCAATCGTGTGCTACTAGCATATGGAGATAGGTCACTTGGCTGCAGGGGCAGATTATTCATTCAGCTGTGAACAAAGCCAGTGTGGAAAATAACAGGTTAGTAATAAAACCTTCTACTTAACCATGTTCTGTGTGTAAATTGAGGGAATGCTATGTGCAGTAGTTAACCAACTAAACCAATGGTGTTAGATATACTTTTGAATGTACAGAATGAGGGCAATGTAGCAGCAATCTGGAATACATAATTTGAAGTTAAATTAAATTGGTCTGAGTGGGGGGGAAAAAAGATCCCAGGTGCCATAGAAAGAGTGCCTACTGAATCACCAACTCAGTAATTCTTGTAGAAGTTCAGTATACAGAATAACTAGGTAATTCTAGAAATGATAGACGGTTGCCTGGGTTGTGTAAGATCTCCATCAGCCTTTCCACCCATGGTTGTTCTAACCGTGCCTTGAATGAGTAAGCACTAAAATAGCACAGCAGCAGAAAATAAACATAGATCCTTAATTTTACAGCAAAATTTGTATGAATCCTGTGTTTATTATATACTCTGGCTTTTCATGACAGAGTCTTTCAGAATCAGGTGGCATACAAGTTTAATATATTATGGTTGGGTCCACAGTTAGCCAGATGTTTAGATTGGATTTGGCATTTTTATCCATCTAGTAATTATTACATAGACAAAAATGTAAAGCCACAGTTGCAGTTCTTTAGTTGGTGTTAGCTTTCACATGCATTAAGTTTTTCCCAAGATCCTAAGATGTTGTAATGCATTGGCATAGTATATGGGCAGATCCAGGCAGCTTTTTGTAATTGACAGGTGGAATTTTTTCAACACTCAGATTTTTAAAGATTTCCAAGATTTCTTGGTATGGCATCCATTATTATTATTATTATTTTTGGATTTTTTTTTATTTTTTAAAACAAATCACATACACTATATTTTTTGAACAAAATATCAGCCAGATACATAATCAGATCCAATTCAGTTTCCCCCCACCTCTTATATATTTTATCAATATATTTCCCTCCCCCCCTTTTTAATTTCACTATTTGCGTTTCTCTAAAAAAATAATAATAATTCTAGTCTAACCCTCCGTCCTGAATTTAAATCTTTAATCAAATCTATTCCCCCTTTTTACCCCCTTTTTATCTCTTCCATCTGTATTAGAATCCTATATTCCCATTTACTAATTTCTTTCTTTTCAATCTTTATAGCATCAACATTCGTAATCTCATTACATTTCAATAAACAGCTTTAAAGTTATTATTCTTAATCTTGTAAAAAATAATAATTAAACAAACTAGTATTCATTATTTCAAAAAATCTCTTATTTATTAACTCTCATCTCTTTATTGTTTCAATCTTTTTTTTAATTGAAAAAGTTTTTACCAAAAAAAAAAGCTTTTTCCCCCCCTTTCCCCCTTAACCCCCTTACCCTCCTTACCCCCTCCCTTCAAACCCTCCCCCCCGCATCTTCCCGGAACAAACACAAGGTATAGTTAAAAATAAAACAAACATATGCTAACAATTTTCCCTCCTAACTCAGTTATACTCCTGCATTTCTCGTCAAATCCTAACCTCCCCCAATGCAATCAGAAATAATACATCCTAATCATTCAAAGGCAGTCTGATATCTCTTCATCTGATATCTGTTTTGAATATAGTCAATCCATTTTTTCCATTCATTTAAGTATCTTTCTTGCGTATTGTCTTTCAAAAAGGCTGAGATTTTTGCCATCTCAGCCAAATTGGCAACTTTCGATATCCATTCTTCTATTGTAGGTAATTCTTTTTTCTTCCAATACTGTCCTATCAGTACTTTTGCCGCTGTTATTAGATTTAAAATCAATTTAGTCTCAATTACTGTACAATCCATGATAATTCCCAGTAAAAAAAATTGAGGTAGGAACTTTATCTTCTTTTTCAAAGCATTTTGTATAATCCACCAAATTCTTATCCAAAAAGTCTTAATATTCTTACAAGTCCACCAAATATGAAAATATGTAGCATCATCACAATTACATCTCCAACATTTTGCTTGCATATCTGGATACATACACGATAATTTCTTAGGATCTAAATGCCATTTATAAAACATTTTATAAAAATTTTCCCTTAAATTCTGAGCCTGCGTAAATTTAACATTTCTAGCCCAAATTTTTTTCCAAGTTTCCAATAATATTGACTCCTGAAAATTTTGTGCCCACTTTATCATACAGTCCTTTACCAAATCCCTTTCAGAATCTATTTCAAGTAACACATTATACAATCTCTTTATATGCTCCTGAGACTGATTTCTAATTTGCTTTACCAAATTTTCCTCATTCTGCACTATACCAATTTTCTGATCTTCCTTCCATCTAACACATAGTTGCCCATATTGAAACCAAGTATTATTTTTCCCTTCTTCTTTTAATATGTGCAGAGATTTTAATTGCAAATTACCTCTTTCAGTATACAAAAGATCTTTATATGTAATCATTTCCTGATTCTGTTCTATATTTATATTCTCTATTGTATGCCTGGGACTCGCCCACATAGGAACCTTATAATTTAGTTTATAAGAGTATTTTTTCCAAACACGAAAGAGAGCAGTTCTTAACACATGATTTTTAAAAGCCTTATCAACCTTTTTGTCATAAATTAAATATGCATGCCATCCATATAGCAAGTCATAACCTCCTATATTCAGGATTCTTTTCCCCGTTAGATTAAACCAATCACTTATTGCAGAGAGAGCAGCTGCTTCATAATATAATTTAAAATTGGGCATTTTTAAACCTCCCCTTTCCCGGGAATCTTGAATTATTTTCATTTTAACCCTCGCTTTTTTACCTTCCCATATAAATTTATTAATTCCAGTCTGCCATTCCTCCAAATTTTTATCTTTCTTAATTATTGGTATCATCTGAAAGAGGAATAGAAATCTAGGTAAAACGTTCATTTTGATAGCAGCTATTCTCCCCAGCAACGATAATTGCAATTTTTTCCAAACAATCAACTCCTTCTGAACTTTTTGCCGTAACACCTCATAATTATTCTTGTACAATTTCACATTTGATGATGTAATATAAACCCCTAAATATTTAACGTTTTTTACAATTTCAAATCCTGTTATTTCCTCTAATTTTTCTTTCTGTTGTCATATTTTTTATTATCACTTTTGTTTTATGCTGATTTACCTTAAACCCCGAAACCTTTCCATATCAATCAATTATTTCCAACAGAGAAACACTTGAATTTATAGGATTTGTTAAAGTAATCATCAAATCATCTGCAAAAGCTCTGAGTTTATATTCATATTGTCTAACTTTAATTCCCTCTGTCTCCTTTGATTCTCGTATTTTATCCAGTAATGGCTCTTTATTGTTTCAATCTTAATCTATATTAATTCCCTTTTTATTTTCTTTAAAATTCCTTGCTTTCTTTGCTTGTCCTATATTTCTATCAATTCTGCCAATTTCCATAGCATCAATATAAGTCATTTCTTTGCTTATCAATAAAAAATTTAAGGTTATTATTCTTAATCTTGTAAAAAAAGTAAAAAGAAACAAATATTTCTCTTGTTTCAAAAAGTCTCATGCTTATATATTTTCATCTCTTTAAAGTTTGGATCTTAATCTATTTCAATTCCATTTTTGTTTTCCTTTAAAATTCCATGCTTTCTTTGCTTATCTTATATTTCTATTAGTTCTCCTTTTTGCCTCTTCCCCCCTTCTTTATTTCTCTCTATTAACTTCTGTGTAATCCTTTAAGTTTATATTTTAACATCATAAGTACTTTATTCGCTGTCAGTTCTAAATAACTCTTAAGTTTTCTGAGTCTTATTTCCCATGCAATCTTGTAGTTATTTCTTGTATTCCCTGCTTAAAACTCTTATGCGTGTTTCTCTTAATTTCAGTTGTTTTGTACATCAGTCTTTGAAGTTGTAGCTCTTATTCTTGTCAAGGTCAAACAGCTTGTTGACAGAAACCTCCCTTAAAATTCTTACTGGTCTTATCACAGCCATAAAAGGTTTTCAACAATGACCAAAGACCTTGTTGTTCCTCTTCTGCCTGTAGGTGTCACTTTACAGTTTACAGTTCCAATCCACAATTAGCAAAAGTATCCATTTTGTTTCCTTTGCTTAGAGCTGCGCCTTATTTTGTTTCATCTTATTTTTTGTTTTTTCCAATTAGTCCCATTTAAGATCCATAGATTTAAATTTAAAATTTATTTAATTCCAGTCCATAGAGGAAAAAGGAGATCAAGATATTCCACCAAAGTCAAATTTTAAGTCCTCGGAGTTTTTTTTCCTTTTTTCCTTTTTTTAGTCTTTAATCAATTATTAAAAGCTTCCGAATTATCCAAATTCCAGCTTTAATTAAGGGTTCCATTTTTTCCTTTTTATTTGAGGGATCTGAGCTTCAATTTCAAAAGTCAAATTTCTGTCTGGTCTTTGGGTACTGCTTCTGTTTCTTTTATTCTACTGTGTTAACAGTTCTTGTCAATTTAGCCACTGTTCCAGGGTTTTAAAAACTGGTTGCAGGTATCAGTTTTAAAGTGCCTCTCCATGAGTTGGTGTTCATTCACCCGGCTTCAATATTTTGTCCAAATCACCACTTCAACTCTCCAGCACAATCTTATGTGGCCGTCCCGACTTTGGCAGCTTGTAATGGTTGCAGTCCTCATCGCTGGGTCGAAGGCTAAAAAGGCTGGTGCTGCACGGAAGTTGCAACTTCCCTGTTCGCTCCGGTGTTTCCTCCAGTGGTTCCTTCTTTCTTCACTGTCCCTGCAAGGCAGCTATGGCCCTTTGCGGACCCCCATAATGATGGGGATATTGGCGCTCCCCCAGAACTCCTGTTGTTCGTGACCGTCTCATTGCGATGCTGGCCACGCCTCCTTGGCATCCATTATTATTATGATTGGTTGCACAGCCAGATGTTTAGACTGGATCTGATATTTCTGTTCGCCTATTGAGTTCTTCCCAAGGACCTTAGATAGACAGGCGTTGTGGTTTAATATGAAAGTCATAGGATGTAGGCAGTTCCAAGGAACACTGCCTTTTGCAATCGACTGATGGTGATTTGTCAATGCTGATGGTGTTCAAGTGCTGTTCCAGTCATTCTGGGATTCCACTCAAGGCAATTATTACAATCTATTACTGTGGGTACTACTTTTGCTTTCTTTTGCCACAGTCTTTCCATTTCTATTTTGTATTTCGTTATTTTCTCTAATTCTTTCTCTTCTTTTCTGCTTTCTCTAGATACTGCTTTGTCCACTATTCAGGTTTTTTTGTCTTATTTATCAACAATTATTATGTTTGGGATGTTATGTGGCAGGCACTTATCTGTTTGAATTCTAAAACCCAAGAGCAGTTTAGTTTCTTCATTTTCTACTACTTTGTCTATTTTATGATCCCCACCAATTCTTTCTTGCAGACAAATGGTATTTCTTTCAAATATTCCAGTGCACCATTGTTGCTACTTGTCCCAAATTGTTGTTTTTGCTCAGACTGTATGATCTTGCAGCAGCTAATCAGGTGGTTGGTCCACTGTTTCTTCAGCTTCTTTGTAGAGGTGGCATTTGCTTCCTGTTGCAGTCTTCTCAAATCTGACTTTGGTAACTCTCAATGTACGACCACAATTGAGCCCAAAATTTCTGTTGCTAAGTGAAACATTTGTTAAATGAATTTTGTTCCTATTTACAACTTTTTTTGCCACAGTTAAGTGAATCGCTGCAGTTGTTAAATTAGTAACATGATTGTTAAGTGAATCTGGCTTCCCCATTGACTTTGCTTGTCAGAAGGTCATAAAAGGGGATCACATGACCCTCAGGATACTGCAGTGGTCATAAACATGAATCAGTAGCCAAGTATCTGAATTGTGATCATATGTCCATGTGAATGCTGCAACAATTTATGTGCATGAAAAATGATAATAATTTCATTTTTTTGCTGTTGTAAACCTCACACAGTCATTAAATGAACTGTGGTAGGTCAAGGACTACCTGTACATTTATTTATTTATTTTTATTTATTTATTATTTTAATTTCTATACCGCCCTTCTCCCAAAGGACTCAGGGTGGTTTACAGCCAGATAAAACAACAGATACAAAAATTAAAAACAAATTTAAAAGACTAATTCAAATTTGGCTAAGAACTATAAAAATCCAATAAAAACCCCCATTAAAAACTATTAGGCCAGTCCTGCGCGATGGAACAAAAATGTCTTCAGCTCGCGTCGGAAGGTCCGGAGGTCAGGGAGTTGGCGTATCCCTGGAGGTAGCTCGTTCCAGAGGACTGGAGCCCCACAGTGAAGGCCCTCCCCCTGGGGGTTGCCAGCCGACATTGTCTGGCCAACGGCACCCTGAGGAGACCCTCCCTATGGGAGCGCACTGGTCAATGAGAGGCCACCGGTAGCAGCAGGTGGTCCTGTAAATAACCGGGTCCTATGCCATGGAGCGCTTTAAAGGTGGTAACCAACACCTTGAATTGCACCCGGAAGACCACCAGAAGCCAGTGCAGCCTGCGCAGGAGAGGTGTGATATGGGAGCCTCGAGTTGCTCCCTCTATCACCCGCGTGGCCGCATTCTGAACCAGTTGGAGCCTCCGGGTGCTCTTCAAGGGGAGCCCCATGTAGAGAGCGTTGCAGTAGTCCAGGCGGGAAGTGATGAGGGCATGAATGACTGTGCATAGGGAATCCCGATCTAAGAAGGGACGCAACTGGCGTATCAGGCGAACCTGATAAAAAGCTCCTCTGGCAACGGCCGTCATATGCTCTTCTAACGACAGCTGTGCATCCAGAAGGATGCCTAGATTGCGGACCCTCTCTGTGGGGGCCAATGACTCACCCCCTACAGTCAGAGAGGCCGGCATCCACAGCCACTCGGTCTTGGAAGGGTTGAGTTGGAGCCTGTTTTTCCCCATCCAGACCCGCACGGCCTCCAGACACCGGGACATCACTTCAACGGCTTCGTTGGGGTGGTTAGGGGTGGAAATGTACAGCTGTGTATCATCAGTGTACAGGTGACACCGCACCCCAAAACCATTTCTTAAAGCTTGGTCTTGTGCAGCCAGAATTAGGCCCTTTGTCTCTTTAACTTTCCTGCTTTTAGCCATTGCTAAGCTGGTTGTTATTTGCTTTGCCTACTGTTTTTTTTTTAATGTACTGGCCATGTGATACTTTGCCTTGCCATGTCTCATTTCTACAGGTTGTGCTCGACTTACAACAGTTCATTTAGTGACCATGTAAAGTTACAATGGCACTGAAAAATGTGACTTATGACTGTTTTTCACACTTATAACCATCTTCCAGCATCCCTATGGTCACGTGATCAAAATTTGAATGCTTGGCAACTGACTCACATTTATGACAGATGCGGTGTCCTGAAGTCATGTAATCCGCTTTTGTGACCTGACAAGCAAAATCAATGGGAAACAAGGTTCACTTAACAACTGTATTACTAACTTAACAACTGCAGTGATTCACTTACAACTGTGGCAAGAAAGTTTGCAAAATGGGGCAAAATTCACTTAACAAATTTCTCACTTAGAAACATAAGTTTTGGGCTCCATTGTGGCCATCAGTTGAGGACTTCCTGTATATTTATTTGGTATTTTTTTATTGTTGTTGTTGTTGATCACACAGTCAGCCAGATGGTCAGGTTGGATTTGGCATTTTTATCTATTTTTCAAGTCCATCCCAAGGACTTGGGAGAGACAGATGTGGATTTTTGATGGTGTTAAATATATCGTTGCAGGACATAAGCTTTTCTGAGTAAAGCTGCCTTTTGTAAATGACTGATGTGATTTTGTCAATGTCAATAATGTTACAGTGGTGCTCCAGTTATTTTGAAATTGCACTCAAAGTGCCTATTACTATTGCTTTCTTTTGCAACAGTCACTTTATTTCTATTTGCAGGTTCTATTTTGCTGTCTTCAGGTACTACCATTTTCCTTATCCAGACTTTTTTATCTTTCTTATCAATAGTTGTTAAGTCTGGGATGTTATATGGTGGGCGCCTATCAGTTTGAATTCTAAGTCCCAGAACAATTTAGTTTATTTTATCATTTTTCTCATCTATGCAGCAATGTGAAATCATAGGTACCAGTTCTTTAGTTGGTGTTGGCGTTCATATGTATCAAGTTCTTCTGAAGAACCTAGGATGTTATAATCTATCAGTATTAATGCATGTGCAAATCCAAACAGCACAGCTTTTGTAATTAACAGATGGAAATTTTGTCAATGTGCAGATGACTGGCACATGATCATTATTACAGATGATAATTGTATGATTTTATTAATTTATTATCACACATGGTTATTATTCAAGGTTTCAAAGTGGTTTCTTACTATAATTTTATATTAACCATCATTGGAATTAAAAGAACAGTGGTGACACTTGTATTGGGTAATTGATTAATATATAGTGCTCTGGAAATATCCCACTGCCACTCTTTAACACATTTGCAATGACCTGGACAAATTAAGGAAATACCAAGATAGTATGGAGTCTACCTCAGAGAAGAACGTAAATTAGAAACACAGAACATCAGTTTCTGAATAGATTATGTTAATATTTTACTGTGCAGATCATTTGTCTTCATCTTCGTCAACTTCAATCAGTAGTCAAACTTAGGAGAGATATTTGTGCACCAGGGGTTTGGTCTATATCTGCTTTTAAAAACCTTCCTTTTTTTAGATATCCAAGTGTTTCTTGTGAGATCTTGACATCCGATGTCACACAGATAAATGATGCACTCGGTGAGGATGAATCTCTCCTGCGACGTCTCTATGGCTTCCTTCAGACTGGTGGAATCCTCAACCCTCTGTTGGCCAGCTTCTTCAGCAAGGTTATGGGGATTCTTATCAACCGTAAGACTGATCAGGTAATGTCTTAAAGGCCTTCTGGACCACTAAATAAATACAGCTTAATCATAATTGATAACTCCCTTTCTTCATCACTAATCATATGATTTTTCTCAAGGGACTTTCTAGTTTGTTCATTCATACACACAAAAGGCAAAGACTCCATTGAAGTAATATCTTCATGGGTGTGTTCACCTAGCTTTCTTGACACAGTATGGAAGCAGTTTATTTTTGCCTTCTTCCAGGATACACTTTTAACTTCTTGGGCTGGATGAGTTTTTCTTGTGTTCTCCTACCAAATACTAACCATGTTACAATGGATTAGCTTTTCAAGATCAACTAGGGACAGCTACCTAGCCAAGCTGGTATAGCAATAGCAATAGCAATAGCAATAGCACTTAGACTTATATACCACTTCACAATGCTTTACAGCCCTCTCTAAGCAGTTTACAGAGTCAGCATATTAGCCCCAACAATCTGGGTGCTCATTTTACGCACCTCAGAAGGATGGAAGGCTGAGTCAACCTTGAGCCTAGTGAGATTTGAACTGCCAAATTGTAAGCAGTCAGCAGGAGTAGTCTGCACTACTGCACTCTAACCACTGCACCATCGTGGCTCACGGTGTCACAGAGAGCTTTGAAAATAACTTGTAGAAGACCTACAGTATAGCTTGTCATGAATTTATTGAGCCAATTATTTAGTGGATCTTCAGTAGTGGAAATATAGCTCCTATATGAAAAGATAACATCTTAAAACATTAATTAACATATAAAAATAATATATGTTTTAGTAATAAATATTTTTATTAATAATTACTGGATTATTATCAAATGACCAAGTTTCTTAAAGCATATGATTGGCTAACTTGTAAAATAAGGTAATGTTTCAAAATGGAGATTCTTTGTAATCTTGCTGCTATGATATTTGTTATATCCTGCCCATCCCTTAAGGAAGTATATCAGGTTTATCTTTATAACATTTCTTTATGCTAAGTTAAACAGCAATGACTCATTTGAACTTCATGGCTGAGTAGGAATTTGAACCTGGGGATACCTAATCACAGTTATATGGTCTAAACATTATACTGCTCAAGGATTGCAAAAATGTGGACTTCATGATTAGGCTGATATACAGTATGGCTCGTTCCTGTGCAGGATTCTTAACAAATCAGCTAAAGACTCGACTGTATGTAATGCATATTTTCTTTCCCTGATGGGGGAATTGACTATTCCGTTCCCATATTGAAGATAGAAATTTGTAGGACCATTTCTTTCCAGAGTGGCTTTTTCCCCCTTTTTCTCAATCCTAATTTGTTTGGTTTTTTACAGATAGTTGCCTTCTTGCGTAAGAAGGATGACTTTGTCAACCTGCTGCTACATCACATTGGTACCTCAGCCATCATGGACCTCCTGCTGCGACTCCTAACTTGTGTGGAGCAGTCACAGCTCAGGCAAGATGTATTCAATGTGAGGATCCAGCTGTAGGCATTCTTGACTACTTCTCTTTGCTTCCTTGGAAGAACAAACATATATTGCCTTTGTTATTTTTGTCTAGAAATGTGATAACCAGTTATGAAATTGTGGTATTTCCTTTTTCTGTCGAGGTAAATAATTAAGTAAAAGATCTGGTGTGTTAGTCAGTCCAAACCATATTATAACTCTGTTATGCCCTATTTTTCTTTCTTACGAGCAATAGCCATTTAAAAGACTTAAATGGATTAAAAGGATTAATATAGGTATCACAGTGTTCTGTTGCATCTTTGCCAAGAAAGAACCATTTCCTGCCCATCAAGGATTAGGGATAAAAGCTTTAAAGTCAGTGAATATTTTTTAACCTATTTATCTAGAATAACCACCACTTGAATCTTCTGATAGTTTGATAATTATTTTTTACTTGTATATTCCATTTCTTTTGACCCTTTTCACTGCTCAAATTTTATTATGAGTTTTTTTTATTGTTACACCAGTAAACATAGCTCAGTGATAGACTTTTGGGGAAAGGGTAAAGTATCATTGGAATTGCATTTGTCCCTGAATACATTTCAATGTATAAGTGGGGTAGAACTGAGACATCTTTCTTTAATCTTACCATTCTTTTCTTTTCATCACCCAAAGTGGCTTAATGAGGAGAAAATTGTGCAGAGGCTCATTGGGATGATTCACCCTTCAAAAGATGACAATGTAAGTAGCAATTACAACCATAGAAATACATGTTTGTATATAAATTGTGTGCAGTGTTTATTGTGTCACTGAATTGTTTTCTACTGGCTGATAATAGATGAAAACTGAAACAAGCAGTTGCTTCATTGTAGTTCTGGTATATTGAGGAGCTGTTTCAGATCTTTATGAAGCTTCTTTTTTCTTGCTCCCTCTTCCCAGCAACATTCCAATGCTTCACAGTCTTTGTGTGACATTATCCGGCTGAGCCGTGAACAGATGATCCAAATCCAGGATAGTCCTGAGCCGGACCAGTTACTGGCCACGCTTGAGAAGTGAGTGCTAAGCACCGGCAGCAGGGAACAAAAGAGGCACCATTGCCCTTAGGTTAGAAATAAGTGTCACTCTAACGCTGCAATGAATTTGAAAGAAGAAATGCCTGTTTATCAAAATTCACCTCATTTTTAATATGACTGCTATCTCTATACTACTAAACCTCTTGTTGTGACCTTTAATTGAGTGAAATTAAAGTGACAACAGCTTTTGAACCAGGATATCTCAAATGGGCTAATGTAAAGAGTATGTCCAAAATCCTGGACCCCTGACACTCAAGGGAATGTAATTTGGGAAAGTTTTGGCTGTTTCAGTACTGCTGTGCTGCTACTGAGGTCATATGATCTCCATTTTTAACATTTTGGTGTCAGTTTCCCAGCCAATCTCACAATCCCTTCCCCCACCCAGCAGCAGTCACTTACCTACCTAATGGGAGGGGAAGGGAAGATTTCCTGTGCTCCCTGGAAACTTGAAACTCCTGGAGGAGCCAGCAGGAAGTCAGAACTTGCTTCTGCTCCCACTTCTGTTTTTCCCATCCTTGGTAATTCTGTTTCTCTGTTTAGGTAAGGAAATATTTCTGAAATGATTACCCAACAGGACACAGGATGTCCAGTTTCAATTATAAGCGAAAGAGGAAACAAGGCTATCCCGGGACTGAGTAATCAGCTTTATCTTTCATTGGGTTGCCAGGACTGCAATCACAAAAGTGAACAGAGTTTACCTAACTAAATTTGATTTAATATAGTCCATTAAATATAGTTAATATGATTACTTCCCCTGCATTTAATATCTTCTCCCGTCTGTCACATTAACACTTCTCGCTTATTAGCAACTGCAGAAGGATTCTGGGAATTATATACCAGACTTTAAAAAAAACCATATGTTATATATTCAGGCTTTGAACTAACTCATAAAGTACAATACTATTGTATTTGTCAAATGAAAACTGAGTGGTGATGTTTTACTCAGCCAGTAACTTTCCTTAAGGAAAAGCTCCCAGCTTTGTTTTTTGACTCTGCATGCTATGTCTCTCTCTTGTTGTAAAAATGCCTCTATTGGTATTGAAATATAACATATCTTGGTCTTAGGCCCCAACTTTTTGGGTACCAAGGACTGGTTCTGTGAAGAGAGGTTTTTCCACAGACTGCAGGAGGCATGGTTTTTTGCTCTGCCTGCATCTGCAGATGGGGCTTTACTTGGTTCTGGCATGCTATGGATCCATGTTAGTCCATGGACCAGGAGTAGGGGACCCTTGCTTAGACTGACGTATCCCTGCAGTTGGATTCCATGTTTGGCTGTTAATATTATTCAAGATCTCTCCTTAAGGTTCTTGGTTTCTTTAACATAATTTAAAAACACTCCTCACTTTCTGAGATAATAAGGCAAGCTATATAGAATAATATCAAATGTTAACAAAAGGCAGAAATAGTCAAAATCACCTGAAATAATCAGATGTAACAAATTTAAAGATTACTGTAGGTTTAAAAATAGTTAATGCTAGGGAAATGGATTTTGTAATTGTTTCGGGGGCAAAAAGAAGAGGATGGTGTTAGTTCAATCTTCATCATGAAGGTGTTTGCATAATTACGACATAGCAATTTTGTCACATAATACACTGAGAAGTTACTTGAAGAAACTTCACCCAGCCCATTAAAGCTTGAAATTAAACTTTCACAGTCATTCTGCAGTTATGGAGGGCTTGTAAAGCTGAATGACCCCTCCCCCCAAAAATTATTTGCTTCATATTTCTTAGTGAAAAAGTAGTGTTCTGAAATTACCACCACCACCACCCCCCAGCTGGACTGCACAGCCTTTTTCGAGTTGAAGGTCATGTGTGGCTTTTTACTGACCACAATCCAAAGAGGGAATAAGACCAGGCTGTAGAAATGGGCCAGGCCAAGACAAAAGCTAGATTTAAAGTAGCTAATTTTCACAAATTACGTTGAGTTAATTAGATTCATTCACCTATATTTAAAAATGTCAGATTGGTGGCAAGACACAACAGAGCTTTAATTATAGGGCAGGAATGCAAGCTTCTGGTTTCTTAGCCTTTTGAGTATACTGGGAGGGGGAGCACAGGGGAGGAGAGATGAACATCAGTTACTAGGAATATCATTTGACAGGATCATTGGGCCCTTTTTCCATTAGTGGTTTCTTTTGCTCAGAATTATGCTCAAGTATAAAGCATCTGCACAGAATATTGTTTCAGAATCTTGGAGCTCAGAAGGGTTTAGGATCCTCACCTTAAGAGAGAAAGTTGATGTTGCTACATAGTTCAGAGTCAAGACTAAGGATTACCACATGGCTAGTAGTAAAATATTCTCTCTCTTGAGCTTCCTTTATTTTGTTCAATTCCTAAGTAAAAAAAAAATTATCACATTTTTGTTGCTTTTTTATTCTCCCTCTTTTTATGTGGTATACCTAAATCATTGTGGCATATGCAAAGATGAAAAATAGAATAGCCAAGTCTAAGATCATGGGAGAGTTTAGTCAAAACAATTTCCATTCCCATGCATGCAGACAGGAGACAATTGAGCAGCTGCTAAGCAATATGCTGGATGGAGAACAGAGCGAATCTGTCATAGTCAATGGGATCCAGGTCTTGCTGACACTGCTGGAACCACGAAGACCCAGGTGTGTAGTAAATGAGTGCTGTGAAAACAAAACATTTGTTACATTTAGAGGAGTAATATAGAGCCAAAACTCTTAGCAGAATTATATGAAATATTCCTCAACAAATTTATATAGTTGGTAGCAATGTTATATCCTAATGGTGATGTTTTTCATTTTAAAAATTATTAATATCTGGTGATTCCTATCAACAGAAATCCTCAGACAATACTTTGTGAAAGCTATAGTAACTGGAATAGGGATCTGCAAACAACCATGATTTTAGAAACTGTTGCTGATCTTTTTGTTTCTCTGCTGCGCAGTTTCTTGTTCATAACTCCCACCACATAAGTTAGGGCTTTGGCTGTTCCAGTGTTTTTCCTTCAAAGTGATTCTTGAACAGGAGTGCAGAATAGTTCCCTTGATACATTTGATTTGCATCAAAGAGTTTACATTTCCTTAGCAAGAAAGGTGGACAGTCAGGGTGTATCACTGTAATGTGTGCATCCTTTGATCTTCCTTGCAGGAGCGAGTTGGGTGGCATAGGGGGCTTTTATTGCAATATGGAGGGGCAGATGGAGATCACTGCTCCCAACTGTGAAGTGGCTTCCAGCCAGGCCAGTTTGGGCACTCTGCATGCCATCAAACAGCGTCTCAGGGAGCTTCACCGGCTGCTCCTCGATCCACCAAAGGTTAGTAGGAGTCATGCACACAGATATGTACAGGCAAGGTTAGAGTACAATTGAAACAGCAGGGAAGGAAGTAGCAGTGCCAATGGCATTTTAAGTGTCCCAGAATGTTGGCTATAGAAGGATTCCCCTGTCTCCCTCATGGAACTACAATGTGTTGTCATAGAAAAGGTCTACACAGTCCAAGGGTTGGGGAGTTTAGCTTTATCAAGACATTTGAGAATAGCTGCTTAGGAATTAGTAATGAGTAGGTTAGGCGCTTGCTGAACTTACCATATGAAAGAATGTATGGCCAAGCAATGAAAAATGCTGGAAATGAATTTTGTATCTTTTTAAAAAATAATTCTATGTATATTCTTAGGGAAGAATTATTAGTTTGGAAATAGGAAGAAATGTTGGAAGATACCATAGCAGTGGAGCTGGAATTCTTTAAAGGTGGTGGAGCAATGTTTAAAATTGTGCAAGGCCTTCTATTTTACCTCTTAAATGCCTCTGCCTATTTCTCCAAGAGAAAAATTTTGGCCTCACCCTCTCAAGCTTTGGAATATTTTTTTTTTAAATGTACTTTTCCTCTAACAGAAAGAAGCCCTGCAGACTACCTGGGGGGTCTTGGACCCTCCTTTGGGAAACACTCGTCTGCATGTGGTGAAGCTGCTGGCCAGCTCATTGGGTACAAACAACACAGCACTGCGGGATGAGATCATTGAACTTGGGGCCCTTGACACTATGTTGGTAAGTATCAATACTGCCTCTTGTTTGCTGGGATTTCTGTCTGATTGGTGGGTGAACCATTTGGCTGCCTGTTAAAAGCTGCAGCGCAGTAAAATCTATAAGTAGTTTGCTGCACTTTTCCTTTGTGAGCAGGAGGCAAAAGGCAAGGCTGTGTAACATTTTGTAGCTCAAGGGCCATGCTTGGCTTGTGAGAGACATTTGTGGGACACATATAGAAAAGTGACCCAGCTCAGAATCAATCCCAGTACTGACCATTCATTCAACAACTCTTCAAAATTACTGTTCTGACCTATTTATTTATTTATTTTATTTATTTAATCAAATTTTTATACCGCCCTTCTCCCGAAGGACTCAGGGTGGTTTACAGCCAGATAAAAACAGAACAACAAAATAAATACAGAATAAAATAATATTTAAAATACTTATTCAATTTGGCCAAGATTAAAATATCTTTAAAACAATAAAACCCACTACTTTATGTACACTGAGAGCATATGCACCAAGACAAATTCCTTGTGTGTCCAATCACACTTGGCCAATAAAAATTCTATTCTATTCTATTCTATTCTATTCTATTCTATTCTATTCTATTCTAAAATTAAAACCAGATAAAATCTAAAATCCTATGCCAGTCCTGCGCGGATGAATAAATATGTCTTCAGCTCGCGGCGAAAGGTTCAAAGGTCCGGAAGTTGGCGAAGTCCTGGGGGAAGTTCATTCCAGAGGGTGGGAGCCCCCACAGAGAAGGCCCTTCCCCTGGGGGCCGCCAGTCGACATTGTTTGGTGGACGGCACCCTGAGGAGTCCCTCTCTGTGAGAGCGCACAGGTCAGTGAGAGGCAATCGGTAGCAGTAGCCGGTCCCGTAAGTAACCCGGTCCTAAGCCATGGAGTGCTTTAAAGGTAGTAAACAGCACCTTGAAGTGCACCCGAAAGACCACAGGTAGCCAGTGCAGCCTGCGCAGGAGTGGTGTCACCCATGCAACTGCATTCTGTACCAACTGGAGCCTCCGGGTGCTCTTCAAGGGGAGCCCCATGTAGAGAGCATTGCAGTAATCCAAGCGAGAGGTAACAAGAGCATGAGTGACCGTGCATAGGGCATCCCGGTCAAGGAAGGGGCGCAACTGGCGAATCAGGCGGACCTGATAAAAAGCTCTCCTGTCGTCAGGTGATCTTCAAAAGACAACCACCCATCCAGGAGAACGCCCAAGTTGTGCACCCTTTCCATCGGGGCCAGTGACTCGCTCCCAACAGTCAGCCACAGCTGCAGCTGACTGTACCGGGGTGCCGGCATCCACAGCCACTCCGTCTTGGAGGGATTGAGCTTGAGCCTGTTTCTCCCCATCCAGACCCGTACGGCTTCCAGACACCGGGACAGTACCTCGATAGCTTTGTTGGGGTGGCCTGGGGTGAAAAAATACAGCTGCGTATCATCAGCGTACAGTTGGTACCTCACCCCAAAACCACTGATGATCTCCCCCAACGGCTTCATATAGATGTTGAACAGGAGAGGCGAGAGAATCGACCCCTGCGGCACCCCACAAGTGAGGTCGATCTCTGCCCCCCTGCCAACACCGTCTGCGACCGGTCAGAGAGATAGGAGGAGAACCACCGATAAACGGTGCCTCCCACTCCCAAACTCCCCAGGCTTCCTTAGAAATTAAACAGCACAAACTTAGTCCTGTCTTTAATTCATATGGCTGTAAATTACTTTCATTTACAGTCAGCAAGGCTTGATAAACAGTCTTTCAGAGGAAGGTTATCAACACCCACCTATCTCACGTGGAATGCTGCCAAAGAGCTAATTTCCAGACACAAGGCAGGGCCAAACAGAGTCACAAACAGAATTTTCAAATCTTGAATCGGCCAGATGAACTAATTGCTTCCTACAAGAGCTCACATCCTGTTCGCTTCTCTTTTAGGTCTTATGGGAGGGGCCAATCATCTCCAAGCCTTACTCCCAAGTCAACCCTATTTCCTTAATTGTTCCTGTCTCCTGGCACCTCTGCACATGCACACACTGGGAATAGGCTCACACTGTTCTTCTGCCTCGCTGATGTCAGCCTCCGGAGACTCCAGAGGCAGTAAAGAAGTACCAGATGGCCTTGGCCCCTGCTCTGCTTCCAACTCAGAGCCATTGTCCGAGCCTTCCCAAGATTCCAGGACTGGCCCAAGTTCCTCCCCAACTTCCTCATTGTCCGAATCTGCTGCCAGCTCTGCTGGCCTCTGGTGGGCCACAACAGTTACAACAGCAATGAAAAATGAGACAGCTGATCCTCAAAGTTGCAACTATTGCAGCATGTCATAATCATGTGATCATGATTTAAGGGGCTTGGCAACTGGCACACGTTTTGGATGGTTACAGCATCCCACAGTCATGTGGTCTCCATTTGTGACTCATAGCCGGTTTCTAACAAGAAAAGTCAATGGGGAAGCTAACCCGAAGTAGCAAGTTTGAGGTAAAATGATGTCACACTTAATGACCCATGGTGATTCTCTTAATGACCACAGCTGGAACTGACATAAATCAGTGCGGTCATGTGACATTACACTTAATGAACACACTGCTTAGCAATGGAATTGCCAATCCCAATTGCAGTCAGTAACTGAGGGCTACCTGTAATATCTCCTCATATATATTGACATATCAAAATTATTAATGTAATTCAATTTATATGGTTACCAAACAAATCTGGACAGCCATAACATTAAAAATTTAAAAAATAATAATAAAAATATTCAGAAAAGAAAAAGAAATGACAGAAGATATATACCGTGTTTCCCTGAAAATAGGACATGTCCTGAAAATAAGGCCAAGCCTGATTTTTGGGGTGGGCATAAATATAGCCCTAGTGATGGAATGAGCATGGCCAGCACTTTTGGGAAAGAAGGCAAAGGGGAAGCGATCACTTGCAGTCTCTCGCCTCTCCACTGGGCGACTCCCGGCAGCCCCAGATGCCCAGAGCCCACCCCTGTCCGGCTCCCTTTTCCACAGCACCCAGCTCTTTATCGAGGCGGTGGCAAGTGGGGTGGGGGAGAAGCGAGATGCATGGAGCGAGACAGGGCTCGCTCCTCTTGCCGTCTCTTCTCCCCCTCTCGCCGGGCATGGCAGGGCTTCCTGCCCCTGCCCAAATTGGGATGCAATTTGGGGGTGGCAGGTGGGAAGGGGTGGGGTTGGGGAGACAGGAGACACGCGTCTTACCTCCCTTGCAGCTCTATTGTGTGTCTCGCCATTGTCTGCAGGCAAACGTCTTGTAGGGTAGACCAAACTTCTTACGAGTTTAAGAAGTTTGATTGAACTTGCGAGGTTTTTTTACTCTACAACGAGTTTGCCTGCAGAACATGGTGAGACACGTGACAGAGCTACAAGGCAGATAAGACAGCTCTATGCCCCCCAATGGTACTATAACAGCAGCCTGGCTGCTGCCCTTCCCCGCTGTTTCTTTGTTGATGGGGCAGGAGGTAGGGCATCCATATTGCGTACCCATTTTACAAGATGATTTAAAACTGCATCACGGCTAAATAAAAATACAAACCACTGAACACATGACACCTATTGCCAGTGATCCATGCTATACCATGTCTGAGGGAATAACTGATGCTATGATAATTGGGGGCATTGGTTGAAAAGCATAAATAAAGACCTGCTATTCTGTCCTTTTGCCTCTCACCATCAGGATCTCTACTTCAAGTACACCTACAACAACTTCTTGCACGCCCAAATAGAGGCCTGCCTTAGCAACATTTTCAGCCCCCTTGTTGGAGATGAAACAATAGAGAACCACTCGGAGCCCCACCCAGAGAGTCCAGTCATCCAACATGTAAGTTATGTGGGTTGTCTATGGTTTCAATTTATCATCGATGAGGGAAGCAGTACCGTGCTTTGGTCCTGAATTCTGATGTTTGGAAATTGAAACAAGATAAATTAAAGGTTAGGATTATTTCATGGACACTGAAAGGAACCATATATGGTAAGTATAAAGGGGTGAAACAACTTTGAAATAATAACAAGAGGAGGGGGCGGTTGTGGTGTCCTTGGTGCTGTCTGAGCTGGGTTGTTTTCTTGCAGACGTTTCATTACCCAACTAGGTGATTTCATCAGTGATGCAAACCTCACTCCCTTCTAGCACTGATGATGTTACCTAGTTGGGTAATGAAACATCTGCAAGAAAACAACCAAGTTCAGACAGCACCAAGGATACCACAGTTCAGATCTGAGCTACAAATATTCTCTTCTACTGGAGAAGTGAATGTCTGTCTTATTAAGCTGGAAGAAGTATCTAAGGAAGTGGTTAACAACTGTTCTCAAGAGTCTTCCTTTTTGTCTTTGGGCAGAAACCACCACCACCACTCTCAGCTTTTGCGTTCAACTGATGAGCACGAGAAACTTTTTAAAATAGCCGTATAAAACCCTTCTAGTGTGAGCAATGGTGTCCCTGTAATTAGCAGGTATTGTATCAATTGTCTCGTATTTTCTCCTCGTAGTTGCTGCAGAAATGTCGCTTAATCCAAAGAATTTTATCTGCCTGGGAGGAGAATGAGCAGTCTCAGTAAGTAGTTACGGTGAAAGTATAAGCGTTCTGGTTAGATATTTCTCCTCTCTCCCTCCTCTTCCTTCAGAAAGAGTCCCAAGGACTTCTTTCATATCTTGATCCTTCTTTACTCCTTCCCTCATGCTTCAGGCCCCTGTTGCTTAGTCTCTTCTACCCATGGTTTTCATAGAGGTATTTACTGGCTTCTTTTCTTTCTTCACAAAACAGTTTCATTTGTTATTCTCCAGATAGAACTGAACTGTATATTCCAGCATCTTTCAAATTGGCCCTGTTGGCTGGAGTTGCTGGGCATTGAAGTATTATCTCAAAGTCCTTTTCTCTTCCCTGCATGCAGACCAATCGGAAAAGCTTCAACTCATGAGCTCCATAGAAGCACTAAAGTCTCCTTTCCTCTTGTCATTTGCTTATTTCTTTTTTCAACCTATGCAAGTCATACCCACAGCAACCACCCGCCTCCATTCCCTCTGTCTTCTCCTACAGATTGGATGGGAGAAGACGCAAGGGCTACATGGGGCACCTCACCCGGATTGCCAATGCCTTAGCTCAAGGTTCTGAGAAGTGGCCTCACTCAAATCTCATCAAGCAGCTCTTAAAAGGTAATGCAAGGGGCAGCTTCAGGGAGTGAAGATTATGTTTCTTGTTCAGGATTAGCTAAAGTACCTTTTTTAGCTGCTGAAATTAGCTGCTTTTGGAAACTTTAGAGGAGTTCAGTTCCTGACTTTTAGGAGGGGAAAAATATGGGTTCCTGTTAAAGTTTTGAGGTGTGTCTGGATGGAAATAAGATCTATTGCTAAGAGAGGATGTCTTCAGATGATGTGGAGACAGTAATAGGGCAAAATATGGTTAATATTCTGTTGTTTTACATCTTGAAAGGATAGATTAAATTACTGAATGCATATAATTTTGCAAATGTTCTGTGTGTTTATATATGTGTAATTTTGAAGTTGGGAAAATTGCTTATAGTCTTGTTGGGGACTGAGAAAGAGGTTTTGACAAAAAAATTTAGAAGGGAGAAATGTATCAATTAACCCAAATGAATTTCCTCAACTTTATAGGAAGGACTACAACTCCAGAATCCCCCAATAGTGGGTTTGATTAATAGTTATTTTTCATACTTCCATTTGCTATGAACTTGAAAATTGCTGCACAATTGTTTACTGACTGTAGCTAGAGTTAGTACCTAAATACAGATCTATACTTCTTGTTATTCAAAAAAATCCCATCTTACACTATGTAACCAAAATACCTGTTAACCACAGGTGACTGGCTTCACACTAAGATAGCTTTTTGTTTTTGTCTTAATATTCTGCATGAACTAAGGCACAAAGATTTTGTCAATAAATCAAGGTTAAAATATGTCATGATTTTATGAAAGGACCTCCCTGGCTGTGTTCCTTAAACAAGGAAAAGGTTGCCTCATTGAAAAAGAATACTAATTTCTTTGAGGCTGTCTGGCTCCTAGTTAATATGGGATGCTATTTCTTCTGACATCTCAGTGCTATTGCATCCTATGGACTAGCTCAGGAGTCTCCAACCAGACTGTGGCCCACTACTGAGCCATGAGCCTTTGGGAATCGGGCCACGGAAGTGGCAGGTGAGCACACGTGCACATCCTCAATTGTGCGAGCAGCATGCGTGAGTGGATGTGCACTCCATTTTGTATGAGCAGCAGGCACACATGCTCGTCGCTCACACAAATGGAAATGAGTATGTGTTGCTTGCTGGCCATACATGTAGAACTATCCCCTCTTCTGCCCTCCCCCCCTACCCCTCCCACCTCTCAGTCCACAAAGGTTAGGGAGCTCTGGACTAGCACATTCTTCAATCTATTTATTTGCCTTCTCCTTCCATTCCCCAGCTTTAGGTTACTTACATTTTCTGATTTTCAGAGATGCCTGAAGAAGACCAAGAACAATGGGAAAAATTTGTCTCGGGACCTTTATCAGAAACCAATAAGAAGAACACTGTGGATCTAGTCAGTTTTTCCTTGTTTTATGCTTATTATTGTGTTCTAGACTTGGTTCTATATAAAATCCCTGGCAGAGTTATGAAAATCATTCCACCAGAGGTAGAGATCTAATCTTCTCTTCATGGAGGGAAGCATTTCCTAGTAATTTCACATTCCGCATGCTTTATGTCTAAACTTTAATTCTGTCACAAATTTTAGAGGTGGATTTCTCCAAATGGCTCAGCTTGGCTAGTGATCTTTGGGAATTTACAACTGAACTCCATATTCGTATTTCTAAGAATGCATTATAATTCCTATGTAGCCAGAGAATCAGTAATTTAAGTCAGCTGCAGCTATCACAGCTCCAGCCCTGGGTTCCTGGCATCTTTGTCATACTGTCCCATTCAAAATAGCCCATGGTGATTGAGAAGCTAGAACCCAGAGTCAAAGACACAGCTGACCAGGGGTCGGGACCATTGTTTAGAAAAGAGGAGCTTGTTCAGCTAATCTGAGGATCTGGGTCTCTGCTGAGAATTCAATATGTAGAGAATTAGAGCATATCTTGAAAACTGGGCAAATAATTTTTGCTTTATATTCACTAGTCTTTCAGAAAGAACCCTGTAACTAATTACTCTTTTCTTCTTCAGGTTAACATGCACAATCTCCACTCATCTAGCGATGATGATGAGAATGATCTCAAGGAGTTCAGCTTCCCTCAGGAGGCTGTTCTACAACAGGCAAGTGGCCTTGTCCATTCCTATCAGGAGGCATTTGTATTCCATATCCCTGATCACCTGTCTGCCATGTGCTTGTTTATTTAAGAACCAAGGGCAATATTTTTAGCTCTGTGGCTAGGTGCCTAAAAATGTATTGCTTGCTCCAAAAATCCTTGTAGTTATTTCCCAGTCCACTCTCTTTCTTTTCCTGTGCAGACATATGCTGTAATTAAGTAAATAATCAACACATCAATAACATCTTATCTTTAACCTGAGAGATCAAGATTCTAGATCTAGATTCTATATTTTGGTATGTTCCTTTCTGGCTGGTGTCCATGCAGAATCCTTAGTTCCTCTGACAAATAGCCTCTCCTCTTTCAGAGGAATGTTCCATCTGTGTTATGAAAGTAGAATGCTTACGTAAGCAGCAGCGCCCACCTTGGAGACAGCAATATGTGTTCCAGCAGAAAGTTTCTGGAAAAAGATATTTATCCTGCTTCCCACATTTCTCAGCATAATCATCACCCCTCTTTGGATACAAATCTTAGTATTCTGTTCTAGTAATTGTATACCATCAGATTCTGGGCATGTAGAAAATCATAATAACAAGCCATACAATAAAATATTATAAAACCAACTCTCAAATAAAATAGCACACACACCCCCACTATAAAACTATACAAAAGAAGAAAAGCCAGCAGTAGCCCAATCATTATGTTTCATTTTTATTATCGTTCTAACCTTTAAATCTTGTGCTCAAGATCAAATTGTTGCTACTTGGAATGAGTCCAAGCCAGATGTTATCTGTTAGGATCTATTGGAAAGTACATAGATCTATTCAGACAAAAGAATTTCCATACATTCTTAAACACATCAGACCTAATAATCATCTGTTTTGACTTGCAACTGGCTATATAATTTTAATTAATAAATACAATTCTCACACCACAGTTCCCTTTTGAGCTATTTATCATTCATGTTTATTTCCTATTATTACTTTTTTTTATAGGCTTTCGTAGGTTACCAAATGCAACAGATGACTTCATTCATTGACCACTTTGGTTTTCATGACGAAGAATTTGGCGAGCAGGAAGAGAATGTCAAGTTAGTGATATGCTCACATTCTCCCTTGCCTTTCTCCATGCCTTGTTTCTAGGCTTCTTTTAACATGCTCTTCAGTGGCTGAGAATTGCCTTGCCTCCTGTGAGGACAATAGCATGGCACAGCTGATTTTTTTCTACTCTGGAAAGGAAGCATGCTTTTAAACAGGATCCAGAAGCAAGACTAAGGGTTTCTAAAGCTCCACATATTAAAGTATGTTCCTTTGATCTGTGTATGCAGAGGGACATCTACCTGGTCTTAATCTCTGCTGATTATAGCTTCCTATAATTCAGTTGTAAATTCACTTATGAGAATTAGATTATTTACATTTCAGGATGTACATGATGTTCAGGAATACATTTCAGGAGCATTTGATTTGCATGTGCTTGCGCCTGGCCGTTTGTCATAGAATTACAAAGATGCATAGTCTTGCATCTTGCTTCCATTGGAGATATTAGATCAGCAATCCTCATCTGGACCATCCTGACATTTTGAGCTGTAACTGGATCCCCAGCCTTTTTGGACTTATGAATGCCGGTTTAAGAAAATGGTGGACACACTACAAGAATGCAGTTGCTGGAGAGGAGTTATCCCGTTGTCAAAATAGTGACAGGAGAGCATAATTATTTACAAAATACGGATCTAAGTCATAGAATCAATTTGTGACCAAGACACATAGTGAATGCTCACAACTGGCAGTTTGCTTTGTAATATTTTTTTAAATTAAATGAATTTTTTAAAATTCCATTTAAAAGTCTGACAGAGCAAAGAGCTTATTGTATGCCAAAGAAGATGCCTTTCTTGGAACCTGTGTCTCAACTGGCATGCTGCAAACCATAGGGCCTATAACTTCATTTTAGTTAAGGATTTTTTAAAAAGGCAAAGGAATTCCTGCGGATTTTACTGCAGTAATTTTTACTCTGCTAGTCGCTATAGGGGGTGATGCTCATTTCCATTTCAATGACATTGAGCCAGCGCTGTCCAAAAACATTTCCTCAGTCATGTGGCCAGCATGATGTCACAGAATGCTGTTATTTTCACTTGGAAGTGGTACCAATTTATCTGCTCACATTTGCATGCTTTAGAACTGCTAGGCTGGCAGGAGCTGAGGCGAGGACAGGAGCTCATCCTGTTACATGGTGTTTGGGTCTTGAACCTGGACTGCTGACTTTTCAACCAGAAGCCCAGCACCCTAACCACTGAGCCACCATGCTGCCCTGACAATGATAGCAGTCCGATAAAAGCCTTATCTGGGGAAAGCTACCCTCAATGGGTCTACCTCATTGAGACCCATAATTAGTATTTGCTTGGCTTCTTTTGAGAATGTGAGAGGATTTAGATTGTATGAGTGGTGATGCTTCTATTTTTGCCTTTGCACAGACAGGATTCCATTTCATGAAATCTTTGTGTTTCTTGACCTCTCTGAAAGGGAGAATATGTTTTATTTATGTCTTATAAGAACATAACAGGACCTTTATTTGAACAGACCAAGGATTTTCCTAGTCCAGCATCCTATGGGCAAATAATTGCTTTGAGAAAGTCCACAAGCGGGCAGAGACATTTCCTTTAAAGTTTTGCAAGCCAGGATGATTTGATTCTTGGAAATTGGGTTTTATTGAATTAAAGCCCCCATCCCAGAGGCTCTGGATCCTAGCTTGCTTTGCTCAGCTTGCCAAATGACAAGAGCCTTGCCTGGAAAAGAGGAGGGGTGCCTTGATTTCTCAAGTCTTATTAGCAACTAAATATTTGATGTTCTTAGCCAAGGCTGTCCAGTCATTCCTATTTTGCAGTCTGTTTGTTAAGGCAGTTCCAGCAGGATGTTTGATCTGGGTGGCCTAATTATTGAAAGGGGGAGCTGGAGACATTATTGGCAGGCATCTCAGTCTGTCCCCAGGCAGCTTCCCCCCCACCTTTCTCCAAGCCTCCTGACCTCATGTGTCTGCCTTTCTTTCTTTCTCTCCTTTTTCATTCTCTTTTTCTGCCTATGTGGCCTGCAGCGCTCACTTCCAACGGTTGAAAAGGTAAATGCCTAATGCGCTGCGCTTCTTTTTTAAATACAAAGATGAGGCCAACAACACACACAGACACACAAACATACACACACACAAACACACACACACATACATGTACATATATATCTATATCTGGAAAAGATAGTTAAGCAACGAATCAGTGAACAAAGTAATAACCAAAACAAGCAAACAAAGTAATAACCAAAAGCCAACATGGGTTTGTTGAAAACAAATCATGCCTGACTAATCTTATTGCATTCTTTGACAAAATGACAACATTAGTGGACCAGAGGAATGCTGTCGATATAATTTACTTGGACTTCAGTAAGGCATTTGATAAAGTACATTATAACCTACTACTAAATAAAATAGAAAAATGTGGGTTAGACAGCATCACCACCAGATGGATTCGTAACTGGCTGACCAACTGCACACAACGTGTAGTCCTCAATGGAACTGCATCTACATGGAGGGAAGTATGCAGTGGGATACCTCAAGGCTCTGTTTTAGGCCCAGTGCTCTTCAACATCTTCATCAATGATTTGGATGAGAGGATCGATGGGGAACTCATCAAATTTGCAGATGACACCAAGATAGCAGGAATAGCTAACACTCCGGAAGATAGGCTTAAGATACAGAATGATCTTGACAGACTTCAGCATTGGGCACTATCTAACAAAATGAAAATCAATGGTGAAACAGTAAGGTTCTACATTTAGGCAAGAAAAACAAAATGCACAGGTAAAATATATGTGGTACCTCGCTCAATAGTAGTAATTATGAGAGGGATCTTGGAGTCCTAGAGGACAACCTTTTAAATATGAGCCAAAAAAGCCAACTCAGTTATAGGTTGCATAAACAGGGATAGAATCAAGATCACATGAAGTGTTAATACCACTTTATAATGCCTTGGTAAGGCCACATTTGGAATACTGCATCCAGTTTTGGTCACCATGATGTAAAAAAGATGTGGAGACTCTAGAAAGAGTGCAAAGAAGAGCAACAAAGATGATTAGGGAACTGGAGGCTAAAACATGAAGAACGGTTGCAAGAACTGGGTATGTCTAGTTTAATGAAAAGAAGGACAAGGGGAGACATGATAGCAGTGTTCTCAGGGGCTGCCACAAAAAAGAGGGAGTCAAGTTATTCTCCAAAGTACCTGAGGGTAGAACAAGAAGCAATGGGTGGAAACTAATCAAAGAGAGAAGTAACCTAGAACTAAAGAGAAATTTCCTAACAATTAGAACAATTAATCAGTGGAACGGCTTGCCTCCAGAGGCTGTGAGTGCTCCAACACTGGAAGTTTTAAAGAAGATATTGGATAGCCATTTGTCTGAGGTGGTGTAGGGTTTCTGCCGTTTGTTTCTTGAGAAATAAAATTAAATGAAACTGATCAACACTATAGCAGTAATTGGTATGTGACTTGGAAAGTTGGTTCAAATGCTTGTTGGACAAGACGGAACATGGTTTGGGCTCTGTAGCCACTTTCTTTGGGCTTGGGTATAAATCTGTTCTGTGGCATCTGTTGAACAGCTTCCCTTTCAATGACAGGTGGCCGCACTAAGCTAACCTTGGCTTCTCTCAATAAGCTAAGCAGGGTCAGATCTGATTAAATGAGAGTCCACGAGGAAATTCCAGAATTTAGACTAGGTTGCGAAGTAAAAAAGAGCTTCCAGAAGAACGTAGTGGTCAATCATATCCATTCCTCAACTCAAAGGAGACTTCATCTTTACTTTATTAAAATGTTTCTTAATATAAGCAATAGCCTTCATAAATCAGTGCACAATTCTAAAATAAAGTTAATGCAATAAACTCTTTTTATTGTATATACATCAAAAAATAAAGAATAAAAATTGAGCTAGTGCAAGACAGAGTTTGAAATCCATTGTGTAGCATTGAAAATTCCATATAGAAAATGAAAAACTAAAAACACACCTGTAAATCTGTGGCCCGTAAGGAAAAGGGGCTGCCAGTTTAAATTTGTTGCAGGAAGACAGATAATATGTTAACAAGAAAGAGTTTTCTGAAAAAGATGTGATAGTGAAGTATATGAGAACTAAGAATCATGCCTAGTCCGTTGAATGCTGATATTAGGAGTAGTGTTACATTTATTAAATAGCAGAAAGAATCCACATAGCAGAAATGTAGCTAAGATGAAATCACAAACCAAACTGAAAACTATCCTTTCTCTATTAGCTTTATTGTTTTAGTGACCTTGGACAGGATACTTTCGTTTCCTTTGCATTACAGAGATAACCTCTGATTTATGCAGAATAGTTTCAACTTTCTAAATTGGAATTTTACTAAAGAGTTTAGGAAAAAGAAGGGGGATAAATTCCCATTTGAGCACAGCAAATGAACCCTTCTTCACTTTTTTCCCCCAAGCTAGGCTTGTACTGTTCCCCTTTTACAATGCAATCCTGATTTCTGATCTTCACCATAGTTTTCACTTTTTGTTTGTTTGTTTGTTTCAGTGCTCCCTTTGACAAAACGGCCAACATCACCTTCTCACTGAATGCAGATGATGACAGTGTAAGTGTCATTCCTTGACCTACTTCACAGGATTGTTTGTTGAGGGGAAAAACAGGAGGAATGAGTATCAAACATGCTTGCCACTTTGTCTTTAAATTTAAAAAGGCAGGATAAAAACATACAGATTGTCCTCCCCTAATGACCCTAATTTGGATTAGGATTTCCATTGCTAAACAAAGCAGATGTTAGATGAAATATCACGGGACTTCGCTACTCAGCAACAACAGTCCCAATTGCAGTCATTAGGCAAAGACTTCATAGTCTGTGGAGATTCTCAGTCACTGAGGTCATGGTTGTACCAAAGGTGCTTTTTCGACAATTGGACTTTCTTGTCCACACCCATTTGCACTACTCAGGTGGCCATGAGGACACAGATAAACCTCCAAGTGGCCTCAACAACTCTCTAAAAGATTGTAAATGGCCAGCTCTCTGCAAGGAATATAAATCCGTCCATTCCCCACCATCTAGTCAGAGCTGAAGAAGCTTCTTGGATGAAATGTCTTCAAAGAAAAAACAAAGTCCAGCTGTCTCCTGAAAAAGCACTTTTGGGACAACCATAACCTCACAGTTCTCCTGCCCTGCACAAATTTTCTGAGTCTGTTCCATTGTCTCCTCCCCAGCTGGTTCTGGGTAGCTCCCTTTGGCAGGTGAGACTATGCTACTCAGCTGCATTGTTATTGAACTCCCCTCTTCTGCCTGTCTCCCCCTTATCTCTGTCCTTTTGGCCGCCTTGCAGTCCACCAGGTGTCCTACGCTTGCCATCCCCAGCTGACCTGTGCTGTCTTGCTCCTCCCAGTGCTGGTCCAGGATCCGTTCACTGTGTGAAGGCATGATCTCTCAGGACACATCTAGTCCTGACGCAGTGGAGTCTCATCTGCTGAAGAAGGTTGCTCACTGGGCCCAGCTGAGGAAAAGATAGCAGGATTAAGGAGGCAGGGTGGCAGCACAGGCAGCGGATCCATAGGTGGTGGTGGCGGTGGCTATCTGCATTGTGCAGGCCCTCACTAGCAGCGGGAGGAAGAAGATGGCAAACATCAGTTGAGGGTGGCAGAAATAGGCAGCAATGATTCAGTGATTTGGGGGGAGGGGAGTTGCAATGGCTGTAACTTTAAGGACCGGTCATAACTGCCATTTGTTCAGCACCATCGTAACTTCAAATAGTCATTTAATAGATGGTCATTAAAGTGAGGACAACCTGTAACAGCAACAAAGACAACAACTGTATCTATTATCCTTTCTAAATTTGGCCACTGCTCTGATCTGTCTCTGCTCTCCACTTCCCTGCAGCCCAACGCCAACCTTTTTGACATCTGCTACAAGGAGCGAATTCAGCAATTTGATGATGACGAAGAGGCTGATGGGTCTGATGGGGAGGACATCTGGCAGGAGAAGGAGAGGACTATCACTTCGGGTACCTCACCCTCTATGACAGTCAGGTAGGGGAGAATCCATTGTAGTAGTTTCCATCAGCACACTTTGGTTCAAGGGTTCCCCCCCTTTCTTTTTTTCTTTTCTTAAATACATGTCTTCTGGTAAATAATTCATGCTTTTATTTTCAAAGACTCACCACTATGCTTGGTTTATTGTGGTTAAATCATCTTCCTTATTTTTATCTTAAGCTAGCACATGCTTCTCCTGTTTTTATCTTGCATGAAGTTCATATGCCTTGATGGTTTCTGCCCTGTTGTTCCATTGCCTTTGCATGCACACATCTCATTTTATGAATATGTTTTGCCTCTTTAGGCCAATCCTTTCCTCCTCAGCCTTTAGGTTGAGTGAAGAATTATGCAAAATAAAATCAAACAGGGATGTGAACTAGATAAAAATAGTGTGTGCTAAAATAATGAATTTTAGACTTCCTGGGAAGATGTTTTTTCTTGCTGGGGGTGTGGGAGGCACATGCAGGCAGCCTGCTTCCCAGGATCCTTGGAAGGTTTTCCACAAGAGGTTTCCATTTTACAGGGACGTTCTTTCCATTCTGTCTCTCTGTTTCCCTTATTAGTCAAGCAGAGGGAAAACCTCCTTTATCATGTTTACCAGTAAACTGCAGGTCATATTTAGACCAGGCCTGAAAAGTGCTTCTTGGGTCCTGTCACACATTCTTGCATGCTAGGGCCTTGTCAGCTGCCCTCTTCTACAAAATGGGAATGAGCAAATAAAACTAGACCGGATGACATGAATAGTGTTTAGCATAGCTTAAAGTGCTTAATAATACATAAGACTATTCTTAGTAGCCATGAAATTGAAGCTGAAGATGATTCAGTGTGCAGTATCAGCTTCTCTGTTCAAGGTCCAGACTTTTAGCTCTTATTACTCTCAACTGCATATCTTTCGTCCCTTGAAAATTCTCCCCATTCAAAAAACAAAAATAGACATTCAGTTTTGGAAGCCCTTTTCCCCCTTCTCAAGTATGTCTAATCTGATAAATATAGCACTTGTTGCTTCCTATTTTCAAATGGAATTTGTATCACTGAAAGGAGATGATTTAATTTTTAAACTCTTGTTTGAGCTTTTTCCTACATCTGGTAATATTTCCTCCCTTGCCACTATTGTCACATGCAATAATCTTTTGGGGCCACTCTGGTCTCACAGCCACAATTGTGTGATGCTTGGCTCCAGAATTTCCTAATATAGCTGTTTTCTAGAATTTTGTTGGTTAATCCTTTAGACCTTCTGTAATAATCTGAAGCAGTTATATCTTTGTATTAGATTATTCTTTCTTCCCTATTAGCTATAGAAGAGACATGCAATCTGCTGCTACTGTGGTGGGTGGATAGGAGGGTTTATTTTTAATGTTTTGTTTTTTTGAAATTTTTTTATTTTTTATAAACATAATAAAAAAAATCATTGTGAACAGATTTTTAGTCAGGTACATCCTTGAGCATATTTCAAATTTCACCCCATATTGTGGTCTAATACAATATATTCCCTTCTTCTTAAATTTAATTATTATTTGCACATATCTGATTAAAAAAATCAATTCCATCCCATTCTGAAAAATATTTAAATGAAGTCTAGTCCCCATATTTAATTCCCCAAAAACATCATTAATAAATCTTCTATTAGCTTCTTAAATTTCACAAATCTAAACCTTATATCTATATTACTTAATCAGAGGTCAGACCATCTAACAACTCTTTCTTAAAACTGCCCAGCGATCACATAGACAATTTCTTTCTTACTTAGGAATAGTCCTGAACTCACAAAGACTATTCCCTCTTATTTTCTTCCTCTGCCTCTAAATAACATATATTCAAAAAAAATTTCTATCCGATCAATTTTCAATACAAAACAGAAAATTTGACATTTAAGAAGGGTAATTACTGCTTATTTCCCCCAGTTATTCCTCCATTGTATTTAACTGTTTCCTTAGAAGTTTTTATCACCATTTTTATTTACCTTACTTATTCTTAAAAGCAAAAGAAAAGTAACTTTTTGCTCTAGATAGTAACACTCATTTCCCTCTTATCCCAATTTATTCTACAATCTTTCCCTCCGTTCCCCAAAACATCATTAATAATTATTCTATAATTGTCACTTGTATTTTACAAAATGTTAACATTCTCTACTTAAATCCTTGACATAAATCTGAGAGCAGCCGTTAAATCCTTTCTAAAAAATGTTGTGTGATCACATCAACAAAACCATCTTCGTGGGAATAGTCCGCTATTCCATTCTTGCATTCTTCCTCTGCCTCTGGAAGTCATTCTTTAATACAGTTACAAATCACAAATTATAAGTTGAACATTTAAAATCACAAATTAAGTTTCTTCTTGTTTCAAATGTTTTCTTTTGTTCCATTTTTATCACTCATATTCTTGCTTAAATAACAAAATTTCCTCTTAATTCTATAATCCAAAGGCAGCCATCCAAGATCCTTTTTTAGAACTGTTGAGTAATCACAACAACACCCATCCTCATGGGAATAGTCATGACAAAGCTATTCAACTCTTATAGTCTTCCTCTGCCTCTAGATGTCACTCTTTGATACAATTGCAATTTACAAGTAACAAGTAACCGTTTTGGTAAGAGCTTAAATTTCCTCTTATTCTTAGATGTTTTTAGATCGTGAAGGTCAATTTGCCAACATTTTTTCATTAACGATATCATAAAATCACATTATAGGTATTTTAAACTCGGAGAAACAATTTCTTTCTTTCATTTTTCTTCTATCTTAAGTATTTTCTTTTAAATTGCAGTCTCAGTTGACACAGTGTCCATTTTATTTCTATAAAAATAAACCACGCCTTCCCTTTGTCTCAGCTTGTTTGTCTTTATCCAGAGTCTTGTCCCCTTTTGATAGTTTCTTTAAGTTCCCAAAATTAGAGGATAGAGGGATTTGAAATGTTCCATTAAAATCAATGCAGTATTCTCTTTAACTCTTTTCTCTTAATTCTTTTATTTCCTAAATAGTCCATTAAAACTTCTAGGGATCTCAAAAAAAAAAGACGTTTAATTAAAAAATATTTATTTTATTTTCTTGTTTAGTTAGGGCTCTTGACTTCCATTCCAAGCCCCTTCAAAACATATTCAATTTCCAGAATGTGTATTCTTTTAATTAGTTCCTTCCACTTTCACTTTCCCATGTAATTTAGCCACCAGTCAAAAAAAATTTTTTTTTCCTCAAGGCTTGTGCCGAATTTAAAGTAGAGTTTCTTCGTGAGTTAGTAGTGACTCACCCGACTTCAACAATCTGATTCTTTGGTGCTTCATCCTCCAGTCCGATCTTGTGACCGCAGCGGCTTTATTGCAGCTGATGGCGGCTGCATTCCTCCCTGCTGGGTCAGGGGAAAGAGATCCGGAGCTGCAATCTCCCCGTTTGCTCCAGCGGCTCCCCCATTCTTTGCTACCCCTTCGAGGCAGCTATGGTCTGATCCTGGAAGTGGACGGACTCTCATATCGGAGGGGATTTTGGCGCATACCCCAGAGATACTGGGGTCTGCGACCGTGTCGCCCGCGATGCTGGCCACTCCTTCCGGTTTATTTTTAATGTTGTACACTGCCAGAGTCACCTGTGTGTGAGTTTGGGCAGCCATACAAATTTGTTTAATAAATAAATATTTATTTTCATTTTCAGAATCAGTTTGGGCTCCAAGGATCATAAGAGTAGAGGAGTAGAGTAGAGTAGAGTAGAGTAAAATAGAATAGAGTAGAATCAGAATTGGAAAGGACCTTGGAGGTCTTCTAGTCCCACCCCCTGCTCAGGCAGAAAAACCTATACTATTTCAGACAACCAGTTGTCCAATCTCCTCTTAAAAACTTCCATTGTTGGAGCATTCACAATTTTTGAGGCAAGTTGTTCCACTGATTAATTGTTCTAACTGTCAGGAAATTTCTCCTTAGTTCTAGGTTGCTTCTCTCCTTGATTAGTTTCCATCCATTGCTTCTTGTCCTGCCTTCAGGTGCTTTGGAGAATAGCTTGATTTTCTCTTTTTTGTGGTAGCCCCTAAGATATTGGAAAACTGCTATCTTTTTCTAGACTCAACATCTTTTTTATATCGTCGCAACCAAAAGTTGATGCAGTATTCCAAGTGTGGCCTTACCAAGGCATTATAAAGTGGTATTAACACTTCAGATGCTCTAGGTTCTATCCGTCTGTTATAGTGCAGCCTATAACTGCATTGGCTTTTTTGGCAGCTGCTGCACACTGCTAGGTCATATTTAAGTGATTGTCCACTAGGACTCCAAACTCCCTCTCACAGTTACTACTATTGAGCAAAGTACCACCTATATTATACCTGTCCATTGTTTTTTCTTGCCTAAATGGAGAACCTTACTTTTTTCACCAATTTCATTTCGTTAGATAGCATCCAATGTTCAAGTTTGTCAAGATCCTTCTGTATCTTAAGCCTATCTTCTGGAGTAAGATAGGCTTAAGATACAGATTGAGATTCGTAATGTAATGATGCTACCATTATAGAGTTCTGCACTTCTAATTGCTTAAAACCACTTTTAGTGATCTTTAGAGGAGGAAATTGGTACCTTATACTCAGTTAAGAGGACCAGTAGTTTGCTTCTATGGCTATATAGAATTAAGCCACAATTTGTTGAGCAAGCCTTAGCAGATTGGCTCACATATATTAATCCAACACCAAACTAAACACATTATATTGTGATGTGCAGCTGCAGAAAAGGGAGTCCACTGAAGTAGAGCTGGTTATAGGCAAGTGTGGAATTTATTTATTCGGCATATGGCATATCATACATGGACTGGCAATATATATTAACATTTCATCTAGATTAGTAGAACACAATAGAATATAAATGTTAAGAAGATCTGTGTTCAAATACCAATGTCTAGGCCATCTAACCATTAAACCATTTATATGAAAAAAAAAATCAGATACTGGACTGGTATATGCCCTCAGCTTATCGCAAGTGTGGAATAACTTTCATTTTATCTGATTTTCTCTCCCTTTTACAGAAGACTTGGTAGCACAGATAGTGAAGATAGTGAAGACTCAGAAGGTGAAGGGGGTGAGGAAGAGGATCCTGGTGGGGGAGATGGAGAGGCCATCCCTGTCAGTAATGGCTGTGGTGAACAAACAGAAGCGGAAAGGACATTAGGAGGTCAGAACTCAGAGATTGGGTTGTTGGGGCTGGTTGATAAGCGTTGAAACAGGCAAGCTGCTATCTGCTTGTTTGGGCATCCTTTAATAATGGGAAATAAATTCCTCTAGGAGGTAAGGTAAGATTATTCCTGATGTAGCTGCCACCAGCAATCCTTTTTTTGATTTGAAACGGTTGTGCTTATTTTGGCAATGAGACCTAATGGAATAGAGGGAAACATCTAAGCAGGAACAGTCCATGGTGTAATATGTTGGAACAAGAATGAAATAGCATTTACCCCTTTAAAAATAAGTTCTGAAATAAGCATTACACTACATTGAATAAAGTAACATGCTTGTCATTAATAAAGAATGTTTCAACTTGGACAAGACTTGCCTTATAGGAAAGATGAGTGGCATAAAAATTGAATAAAAAAATCTAGGATTTGAAATATTTTTGTAGAAAATATCCAGATTTGATTTTTTAAAAATAGTTGTTCACTTTTGCTGAGAGTTACAATTTTACATTATTTTCAAGGGGTATTATCCTAGCCAAACTAACTTCTTGGCTTTTACAATTTCATTCTTTTGTCAATAGCTCTGACTTTCTTCGGCTGAAGATGCTGTTATTTAAGCCATAAGACATATACTTGGCAGTGGCAGAGAGCTTCATTCTCACATGTTCTTCCATGCACATCTGCTGATTTGCAGTCTTCTAGTTGAATCCTTAGAAATGTAGCCCTCTCTATTTTAATCTTCTCCTTCATCAGGAAGGTAGCTTAATTCTGGTTTATAATTCTTGGGAGCAAAAGTTCCAAGTTTACCCAGTTATAAATACCTGCTTCTTATGCAATACTCATGAGTATATTACAAATGAAAAAAGGAGGGATAACTGGATCTAATACCACTGGTATTAGAGGAGAAATGACATTATGGCGCAATAAAAGAAAAATTATAACATTCCTTCAAAAACTACCAAAGTGAGACTTTCTCCATAGTACCTATTGTCAAATCACCCCATTTACGAACCACCCAAGATATTGTTGAACTTAAGCTCCCAGCTTCCTCATCTTTGGTCATTTTTCCCAGGGTTGCTGAGAATTGACATTTAGCAACAATAGGAGTACCACATTTTTCCACCTTTATTTCATGGCTAGGAAATAATTTTCTTGAAAATAAAAGTCTTTTGGCATAAAAATAATTGGTTCTTTAGTTGAGAAAAGGTGATCTGGATTAAGTCTGATCATCTTCTTCTCAATCTCTGGACATTGTTGGTATAATTGAAGAACGAATAATAATGTAAGGAAATGCTGAATAAAAATTGCCTCTTTTCCCTCATTGCATCGAGATTTGATTTATACCAAGATCTTGCCAAATAGCCTAGTTTGTTAGGTCATTTGCATATAATTGTGTGTCTTGAAACTCTTCTTTTGAAATATGCCTTCTGTTTTTGGCATCTTGAGAGTCAAGAAACCATAAAAGCACAGAAATTCATGGTTACAGGTTCAAGACAAAACTTGGATTTTAGAACAGACTTGGTTTGGTCTTTCATCCTAACCGGTATCCATATACTTTGACTTACATGTACTCAATTGGGGAAATCTTCATGTTCATTATGCCAAAGAGAAATCAGCAGTCGTGGTAGGGTTGCACCCAGCTTTCCCCAACCAACTGTTCTTTTGATGTGTTGAGACTTCAAGTCCCAGCATTTCCAACCAATAATCCTAGTAACTTTTGAATATTGAGCTATGTTAATCCCTCACATTTGGTGAGTAATGAGGAACATGAAATAGAGCTAGTTATCTCCTGTAGTACGTTCCAGCACTCGATAAGTATCTCCTGTGTAAATGTGATCTTTCCTAGATCCTAGCTGGGCAGACAGATCTGATCTGTCCTCCAAGTCTACGAAATCCTCACAACTGGTGGCAGCTGATACAGGAGCAGCAGTGTGGGACCAACCTAACTCAGGTGCCTCCTGCTCTGGCAAAGACGAGAATTGGGCCTCCTTTCCAGAACGCACTGTACAGCAAGAGAGGTGAGGCTTTGGAATGCTTAAATGTTTAGTCATTTGGGGATTGAAGTTAACATCAATTAGACTTCCTGAGTCATGTCTTTCAGGGATTGGGGCTTTCAGGCCCTTCTGTGTGCCTATTTTGGAAACATAATGGATGTTAGGGGATAAAATGGATAAATCTTACAGGGGCTTAAATTATCCCATTTCTTATCACCCCACTCCTACACTATAGTTGAACTGGGCAACATCATTTTGCCATCAAGTTTTGGTGATAGAATCAAGAAGTGCACTGGAAGCTGAATGTTGCCACTGATCAAATTTTGCTCACTTCTGCTACAGTTAGGGGTAAGGGTAGGGTTCAGGGCAAACAGAATTGGAAGCGACGAGAAGAGGAGCTTGGAGGAGAAATAATAAATTCAGTAGGTCACACTGGTCTACACAGTCAATTTAAAGCAGCCAAGGAAGAAATTTTTGTACTTTTTACTTGTTTGGTTGTCTATGGGTATTCACAGTCATCTGGGTCATAGTTGTCCCAAAGATGCTTTTTCAAGAGGCAACTGGACTTTCTGGTTTTTCTTTGAAGACATTTTGCTTCTCATAGAAGAAGCTTTTTCAGCTTGGTTTTCAGGACATTGTTGTTTGGTCACAGAGTCAGTTAGATATTTAGATCTGGCATTTGTATCCACCTATCAAGTCCTTCCCAAGGAGAAGGGATAAGGCAGATGTTGTGGTTATTAATATTAAGGGCATCATCTTAGGATATAAGCTCTTCCAAGTAAAAACATTTTGCAAATGACTGATGGTAATTTTGTCAATTATTATTTTGTTTTGCTAGTTCTTCTAAAGTGCTCACAGAGCCAGCCATCCTCTCTCAGGAAGTGGCACAAAATAATGGATCCCAAGTAGAAGGTGAGCATCACTGATTCTTCAGAAATGGCTTTATGGTATCTGAAATCAGTGCTATTTATTCATACAAAACTACCGAAAAGTACATACATACTGGGACAAAAATGAGTATGTATGAATTTTCAGTTAATATTTTCAAAGGGATAAATATAAAGGCAGGTGTTGAAGTGATCAAAGCTAACAATATCAGGAGAATAAGAATCTGAGCAAAGCCAACAGTGACATTCACTCAATCTATCATATTGCTTTTGTACAAATAAAAAAAACTGCAGGTTTTTTTTTAATCCTTCTGTCAGCAAAGCTGGAAAAGGCAAAACAACAATACAAAAGTAGAGAAATACTCAGGAAGATGTTAGTTTGGAGACTTTAGTTTATGAAAAATTGTCTCCAGTGAGGCTGTGCTAAAGGTGAATTGAGTCCAAGGAGGGTGTGCTAAAGGAGTATTGAGAAAATTGATGCCATTTTCCATAATATTAAAACTATGGGATTATCTAACTAAGCTGAAGGTTGGGTAGATCCGAACAGATATTAACAAATATTGTTTTCTTCACATACAGCATAATGACACTGGAATTTGCTACCACAAATCTAGACTTAGTTGGCAGTTTAGACTGCTACTGGGTGTAAAGTTCCCACAGTAGCTAATCATAATATTACCTCCACCATCAAATTCTATATGCCGTTGCATATTAGTTGGAATGGAAAATAAAAATGTATAGAGAGTAAGGAAAACTACTTTGTCAGAAAAATTCAGGATCCATTATCTAGGCTGAAACAGTTTTTAAATCTACATGTGAAACTCAAAAAATTGGACTATCATGCAAAAGTTCATTTATTTCAGCAATGCAACTTAAAAGGTGAAACTAATATATGAGATAGACTCATTACATGCAAAGCGAGATAGTTCACGCCTTGATTTGTCATAATTTTGATGATTATGGCTGACTACAAAAATATGTGTTTGTGTGTAATATTTTGCTCTTGAGAAGCCCAGAACTTCAATAGCTGGTTAAGCTACTTAAACTGTAAAAACGACATGCCTATCCTGTGGAATACAATTGGTTTTGTATCTTGGCAGGGAGTTCAGCTTACTTTATCCAAGTCTATCATTCTGGTCCTTTGCACAATGCCTGTATTATCTGCCTCTTTCACCACTCCTGCTTACCTCTTTGAATGATCAACTCCCATGGCATTCACATGCATGACCAGGAAGAGTCTCTTGGTCTTGTGTTCCCAAAAGCTTCCTTGAATCTTCAACCTACAGTCCATCCACCTGTGATTACTGCAAATTTAGATCATCCTTAGTTCCCCCATGTTGCTGGACTACCATTCAGTATCCGCTATCTTTATAGCTAACAGCAATTGGAACCCAATAACTTGAAGAGCCTCTGACTCCCTTGGGCTAATCCATAAGAATAGGGGAGGAAGCAAGTGGGGGCAAGGCAGACAGTTACTATACTCTTAAAGCCTCAGATATATTAACACTGTGGAGATGAAGGTTTGGGATAGATGGTAGCTAGGTAAGACTTGGCTTTCCCTCCAGAACTGTCATTATCTTCTCTAACAGAGCATGTATTTTCCACCCCTTATCTAGGTCTGATTGGTCTTTTTTTTTGGTCCTTTTATAGCAGTCTCTAGCGTTCCACAGGATCCTCCCACTCCAGACACAGGCCCTCCAGAAGAGAGAAACCCACCAAATTCTTCTATCGTGACAACAGTAGCCAGGTAAGATTGTGAAATATGATCTGTGAGGCCACTGGCTCTGTAGGACTTACAGAGCGATATCAAGTCTGCAACTTTGCATTAGTGATAATGGAAACTCCCTCTGATATGGCCAAGTATATAAGAAGAGGGCCCAACTAGAGGGCAGTGCCTGACTAACTTTGGTTGATCTCAAAAAGCTTAAGCAGAGTCAGATTTAATGAACACTTAGAATCAACAGGAAATCCTAGAAAGTAGGTTAGGCTGAGATGTTGGGGGGAGGGAGGGGGAAGGAAGAAACATCAGACTAAAAGCACACAGAACCAAGGACCATGGCAAAGTGAAGAGCTGGGGAATAGGCAACTTGAGAGAGACTGACTTAAAAAAATAAAAAACATGAAATTGCAGGCATTAAAACTAAAAGAAGAAAAACGGCCACTTCTCTATGGGGTGCCTTCCTCAGACCTATGATGTTCTGTATTGTTTTCCTATAAATCACTAGGACTATGAATATAAAAGTAATCCACATTACCGTGCTAAAGTAGTCTTTCTTTCCCTGCCTTCCCCCACCTTCTTCAGCAGCACAAAAGAACCTCCCCCATCTACCTCTGATTCCACCCAGCCACTTCAGGGGACAACAGAAACACCACAACCTGAGCACAGCAACCCACAGATAGAGCAACAGCAGCAATCGGCAGCCAGGTAAAATATTGTAGGGGGTTGGAATTAAGTCACAGAAGAGTAATTTGATAGTTGCAAGAAGGCAATCTCAAATTATTCATTATAAGGCAGCAAGAGTGGAGGTTAGATGTAGTTGGAAACAGACTATCAGGCAAGGTTTTCTGGAAGTATTTAATCACAGAATACTATAGTTTGCGGACACAAATGCTTTCCTGTCTCTTCCCCCTAATCCTACAATTTTTTTTTCTACTGCTTTTGAAGCTTAAAAACGGTTTTCCCAGCAGTAGAACCTTTTTTTATATAAATTTAACTCATTGGACACAAGTGCAATCTATGATTTTTGTTTTGAAAAATATAAAGCAATAGTGTTACAAAGGTAGGCATATGAAAGTATTATTTAGTACCAACATAAGCATGCAAATATTCACGTTTTGGGGGGAAATGACCAATATATAACAAGAGGCCTTACTATTAGCTTACACCCCATTTTACGGCTTTTCTTGCCACATTTGTTAAGTGGATCAGTGCAGTTGTTAAATTAGTAATCCAGTTGTTAAATGAATCTGGCTTCCCCATTGACTTTGCTTGTCAGAATGTGGCAAAAGATGATCACATAATCCAAGAACTCTACAACCGTCATGAATGTGAGTCAGTTGTCAAACATCTGAATGTAAATCACATGACCATGGGAAATCTACAATGGTCATAAGTGTAAAATATGGTCGAAAGTCATTTTTTTCAGTGCTGTTGTAACTTTGAATGATCACTAAGTGAACTGTTGTAAGTTGAGGACTACCTTTATTTGGTCAGAAAATAATTCAGTCATAAAAAGTCATCCCTGAGGAGGATAAACAAATATTATCACAATTTTATATAATTGAGTAATTTTTAGTGGCATTTCTATCCTAGCAGTGTTTTACTAGCAGTAAAACTAGTAATTTCCATTTTCCGTTTAAAAACTACCTGTGGAAACAAGTGTTTTTCTTTCCATCTTTTAAAATCCTACTACAAATTATTTCATTGGATGATACTTCCAAAGCTTTGGATCTCCTTATGACCAAAATGTTATGGTTCTCCTCATTTGTTTATCCTTTTCTTAAAATAATAATTACAAAATTAAGACTTTTTATCTATTAGAGAAATATTCCCTTCACTTCCTAATCATTATAGTTCTTTGATCAGTTGCCTCCACAACTGTATATTCTTGTGTAGTCCTCAACTTAACGATCACAATTGAGATGAGAACCTATGCACTATTGTTTAGTTATAAAACAACTTATTATTTTACTGTCATTACATGACAGTATCCAATTTTATAACCTTTTTTGCCCTGGTTGTTAAGTAACTCTGGCTTCCTGCCATTGACTTTGCTTGTCAGAATCTAACTGGAAAGGTCACAAATGGCAATCACATGACAACAGTGTGACAGTCATAAGTAACGATTGATTGTAAGTCACTTTTTTTGGCACTATCACAAACAGTCGTTAAATGAATGATCTAGTTGAGGACTACCTTAGCAGTTTGTTAACTTGACTTTAAAAGGGGAAAAAAACTCTAGCCATTAAAGGTTATAAAGAACAATTGGGAATTACATAGGTTGGGCACACTTAGTGGAATCAAACAGGAAAACTCCATAAAGACTCCATTAATCAAGATGGGATTTCCATTGCCCTATATAACTCTTTATCTTAATTTTTAATAATTGAAGCAAAATGCTCTAAATGCCATTTGACCCTGTTCTCCAATCTTAGCCATCTTTCCTTTTGTGTTGATTGGCAGTCCTTTTAGTTCACTCATCTAGTCTGCCCATAGGTGCTGCTTGCTTTACAAAAAGATGCTGAAGTTACTAGAACTAGATGCTTGTTTTGGAGAATGCAGGTTGATTATGGATTATGTCACACACTCCCATTTTGTTTGCAAGATTTTTTATGAAACGAGCAAAAAAGCTAACTTCTCTCTCTTTTTATTCCTCCTCAGATAAAGGCACTCAGTGAGTCTCGTCACTGGGAAAGAACCACGGCTGCTTGCTCGATCAAGTCTATTTTGCCAGGGACTGACCCCAGTCCTTCCGGTGCCTTCACCCCTATAGGCAGGTGGGGGGGGGGCAGAAGAGAAAGCAGCAAGGGGCAACGAAAGGGCCCAGCCCTCTCTCCCTCTCTCCCCCTCCCCCCAAGCAATCACTGAAGAGTCTGGTTCCAACAAGCACCTGTGAAAGAAATGGATGTGTGTACGAGGGTCGCAACATCATCCCCCTTCTGGCACATCATTTGGCAAATCTCAGCAATGGTGTTTCCCCCCCCCCCCTCTTACTCCAGCAAGGGGCAGCAACCTTTGGCACAAGGCCTTTCCCCTGCATTCCCTCTCCTCAATATGCATTCATACACACTGCTGCACTGAGTAAACCTGTCTTTGATGCAATTAAAATTGATGCTTGAATCATATCAGAAGTCTTCTGATGGGGGGGGTAGTGCCAGGTGGGCGGGTAGAAAACTCATCAAGGAATTCCCTTTCTCATGACCAGTGAATATCCCACTTGCAAGCACACTATTTCCATCGACACATTCGATCCACAGGGAGATAGGTGTGACTACTAGAGACATCACACAGGATAATCAAAATGGACTTGCTTCAAACAGGCACAATGGGCTTCGCTAACTGTAAAGGTTAGGACAGTAGCATGTGAGAAGGAATTTTTGAGACACACAGTCTCTTTTTCCTATTGGGATGGAACCCTGTTTTGCATCTTAGCAAGTGCTAGATCCACTGCCCCCCCCATGATGTTTTAGTTAATCCCCTCAAGAGAACCTACTGGGTAGCCCACATGAGAAAGCAGAGAAGACTTTTCTGATCTGTTGGCCAAACAATATTAGCAACACCTTGCCAGAACTGCCCATTGTTAACTTGGAATCTTCCACCAATTTGTTCAGTAAGACTTCAAACCTGTTTATTACCATTTGTGAATCCTGAATTGGAACCTCTAAAAGTTTTCAGCTTTATTCTTCCTATTTCATGCCCTCCCAGTGCATAGTCACCACTCACTTGATTGTCAATCCTCTTCTCATTCTCTTCCCATTGGATTCTGCCCTTCCCAGCCATTTTTTTCTGCAGTGTTTAGACACCATTTTGTAACTGGTGAAAAAGGAGATCTTTCCCACAGGCCCAAGTACCAGTTGCATTGATAGAATGAGAAACCTAGATTCTATCATCACTTCAGCCCCAAGTGATTTATCATGTCCTTGGAGAAGCCATTCATTTTTAAGAGGCACAGCAGGAAATTTTGTATCACTGCTTTGTTAGCACTTATTGACAGTTTCCTTCCCCTCTCCCATTTCAGTGTTGTTGGTAAATCACCAGCCATACTGTAGCAGATAAGCCTTAATCTTTGAATATTGGCCTACTCTGTGTCCATACTGCAACAATTGCCTACCCTATCTCCCCTTTACAGCCCAGAATCCATTTTACAGGAGTTTTCTTATATATCTACAGCACATTCCTAAAATGTAATTTAAATTTCGTATTCTTTCTCCCCCACTAAAAAAAGAAAAGAAAGTTCTGAATTGTGTGGGTGCAGTTCTTTGACTCTTGAAAAACTCTGCTGCCATTTCTTGAGTTAATAGTGAGAATTCTACACTTGGTAATACGCAAGACTCAAACTGCCCTTGTAGTCCTGAATTGCAGGGTCTCCTTTCTGCAAGATTTGCTCCAAAGTATCCTCATTTTTTTATGATGATGATGATGATGATCAAGAATCTCCATTTACAGTTCTTACCCCATTAAATTATAATTTTCTTGTGTGACTCCTAGAAAACAGAATTACCTCCTCCCAAATCCCAGAATTATCTCTTGATCTGGATTTTCTGTAACTCTTGAAAACAACTAAACAATCAAAAGCACTATGCCATCTTTGCCCCCTCCCTACCAAGTTGGGCAAGAGCATGGCAAAACTCAACCGAGAAATGGAGGAGGGTTTTATGTCAGCCTGCTCTCTTGATAGGGGAGAAAGGAATTGAGACAGATTGAAAACCGGGTTTTGCAGAGGTCACTGTCTGAACATCTGGCGTAGGATGAGAAGTTGTGATGGGAAATATTCTTGTATAAGAAGTAAACATCCTTCTTCCACCCTCTGTACTTGCAGATAGTAGATTTGTACCCCTTCTGTCTCCCTCCTCTCATCCCTCAATATAAGTGGCAATATTTCATGAAGCTCTTAAAATCACAAAGGAGAGAAGTGGCCTTCCGCGTTGTCTGCGTCATGCCATTTGTTTTGTTTTCTTTTTCCCTCTGTGTGTGTGTGTGTGTGTGTGTGTGTGTGTGTGTATGTATGTTTTCTGTTTGAATAAAGAGATTCTATGGCCATAATTGTTTCTTAGTTTTGTTCTTCCTACATAGCACGTTTTTGGCTTCTGAGTCCACTGTCTCACCTGAGTTTTTCCTCTCTTATTTTTCTTGTGTTTTATGTGTATACCACAACATGATGGCTGTACCACTTTGCATTCAGTGGAGGTGTCACATGTTGTACTGTGAAAGCTTCGCTTTTCTTAAGTTGTAGTCTCTGAAGGATAGAAGTGACTATACAGACTGGCAAGTGGTCCATTTTGTTCCATTCTTGGTCAGCCTTCCCCAGCATAATGCTTGCTGGAAGTGTTGGGATTTTAAGAATTGCAGCCCTAATATCTGGATGGTGGCAAGTCCGGAAAGCTGCTGAGCACTAACTACAGAGTTCGGACAAGAGTCTTCTTCATCTTTATCTGGAGATGCTGAGGACTACAGTGGTATCTTGGTATTCATTGTTAATTGGTTCCGGGAGGCTCAATGAATACCAAAAACGATGACTACCAAACAATTTTTTATCATAAGGAATAATGTAATGAGTTACAAGGCAGCTGACTCCCAAGTTCTAGCTTGTGCATGGAGTACCAAACACGAATACCGGGACAAAATGTTCACATCAAAATGCATTGAGTACCGAATTTGATGAGTTGCAAAGCAGTTGAGCACCAAGGAACCACTATTAAGTCTTTATCTACAGTATGCAGCTTTTCCCCAAAAAATCTGATTTCTGTGAAAGAAAATACCTTCCTTTAATGAGAAGATTATTTTATCCAACAGTATGCTGTGGCAAGGAGTCCTGTGTAGTGCACAAACATATATAAAATCAGCTTTTTAAAAAATAACTTCTTATAAAAAATCTGGTTGCTAGAAACTGAATTGAAGCCACACTTAAATTTAGAAGACTCCTACTGAAGTGATGGAGAGTGTGTTGAGCCAATTTCAAGTGTTTTTATTGTCTGGAGAGAATATTTACAAATAGAAAATACTGAGATTTGGAGCAGTTATATTAAGTTATGGCAAGACTAGCCATTCTTCCATTTTACCCATTTCAGGTCCATCTCTGTCAATTGATACTATTTCTGAGGGTAAAGTGGAGATACTGTAGATTGGATAAGGTGGCAAATCTGTCAAGATTGTCTGGAAAAGAAGAGGATGGGTTTTGTGTAAATAGAAGCTTTCCCCAATTTGGGGACATGATAAGTCTCCTGAACCTCAGCATTGAGATAACTGAGGGAGGGGGAAGATACAATTTATCAGTAAGCAACCATTAAAACTGATTTCAGGTGCTGGGGTGGGGGATGAGCTACCTAGCCCCTAGCCTCCATTATCCCCAAGTAAATAATACACAATACTGTAAAAAATCAAATTGAATTCTTCCCATTTTGTTGCATAATCGATAGACTTCTCTCCCCTCCTTTTCCAATTCATCGTGAAAGAGAGAAATAATAATTTGCTTAATAACTGGAGCAAAACAGCCGGTTAAAAAATTGAAGTTGAACCTTAAATGAATAAACTGGGTCTAGAGTGTACCCTCATTACAACTTTGTTTATGTTTTAGCCACGGATTCAAAAGTCTGCTATGCCAACCTATGGGAAGCCTTCATTTACAAATGAATCTATTTCTTTTGTCCATATGGATAGTTTTCAGAAAGTGGTGAAAGAGCAATTATGGTGAAATTAAGATCTTACACTGCAGGCAGAGGTTCTAGGAAATTTATGGATCACGTTATTAATGATGTATTATATTACGTAGCAAGGTAAGTAACAGCAATAGTTTAATTTAATAGTCCCACCAGGCCCAAGGTTGACTCAGCCTTCCATCCTTTATAAGGTAGGTAAAATGAGGACCCAGATTGTTGGGGGGGCAATAAGTTAACTTTGTATATAAATATACAAATAGGATGAGACTTGCCTTACACAATGTAAGCCGCCCTGAGTCTTCGGAGAAGGGCGGGATATAAATGTAAATTTAAAAAAAAATTCTATGTAATTGAGAACAAAATAGCAACATCTACCAGGCAAATGTTTTCTAAGTTTAAATTTGAAATATTTTAATGTAAAAGTATTCATACATTTCTTCCTTTCCACTCCAGAATATTCTTGCTGTTTTAGATTTATACCACACTTCTGCTAAGGGCTTGGGCATAACAGCAGGAGCAGCAGCAACAACAAAAATAATGCAACTCTGAAAATAATTAAAAAGTCCAAATGTAAAAGGTGCATTTTTTTTAACCCTGTTTAAAATCCAGGTAAAGGTTCCTCCTGCACATAAATCCTAGTCATTCCCGACTCTAGGGGGCAGTGCTCATCTTCGTTTCAAAGCTGAAGAGAGAGCGCTGTCTGAAGATGTCTCCATGGTCATGTGGCTAGCATGACTAAACACCAAAGGCACACGGGATGCTGTTACTTTCCCACCAAAGGTGGTCCCTATTTTTTCTACTTACATTTTTTACATGCTTTCGAACTGCTAGGTTGGCAGAAGCTGGGACAAGTAACGGGAGCTCACCCCGTTATGCGGCACTAGGGATTCGAACCACTGAACTGTCGATCGACAAGCTCAGCATCTTAGCCACTGAGCCACAATGTCCCCAAAATCCAAATAGACAGTTAAATTATGTAGAAGAATACAAAGACTAGCTTTGAAAACAACAACAGCAGAATTAGAGCAATTATTTATCTTTTTTTTTTATTCAAAAAGTTTTACAAAATTTTTTTTTCCCTTTCCCCCCAACCCCTCTCCCTTCACAAACCCCCTCCCCCCTCCCCCCCTGACTTCCCGGAACAAGCACAAGGTATAGTTAAAAATAAAACAAACATATACTAAAAAAAAAATTTTCCCCCAAAACTATTATACCAATTTTCCCTCTCTAGCTCTGACTTCCTCCTTACATAACCAATCCTTCAAAAAATTAACAATAAACAGTAATAAAATATATAAATCAATAGAACAAATTAATCCTAAAGTATTTAAAACCAGCTAAAGCATAAAAATCCAATCCAATTCAGAAAATATCTCCCTTATAGCTTCTATAACCATATAATTCCCCCCCCCAAGTCTTTCTTACATAAGATCTTTCGAGAATATTCTATTTAAAATTCAATACAACAGATTATAAAATTTCAATACAGGGAAATTACAATATCTATTCAACTTTAGTCCTTCCTCGTCAAAATCCAGTATAAATCCAAATATCTAGTCTTTATGATAGTTATAAAACATATAATCAACCCATTTCCTCCAGATCTTCCTCACGTATTGTCTTTCAGGGACGCTAATATCTTTTTCTGTTAATATTTCAAAAAAAAAAAAATTCTTTCAAGGATGATACTTTTGTCTCTTGCCATTTTTTTTGATGCATTAGTCTCTGTCTTTCCTTCATTACTCCTTTTGAAAAGTCAGTCGCAATATTTCCTAATAGTTCCTTATGTCCAAGAATCCACGAGTTACTGCCGTATATTCCCTCAATCCGAAAAGAGAACTCTTGGAAAGCATTAACCTTGTGAATTTTTCCATTTCGGGAGACAGCCTCCTGTAGCACAAATTCAGGCATTTCATCCAAACTTTTTAAAAAAGGCTTCTTTACATCAACTTGTTTATTCAGGATCCTATCTTCATATTTATCCACTTTTGTTTGTATTTCCTCCATTCCATATTCCAAGTCCTGATTACATTGGTTAATTTCCTCCAAACTCTCATCCAAAACGCCTCCATTTTTTTCCAATCCGTATTTTTGACTAATTAAATACATTCTTTCTGTATAATCCTGTATAAAGTCACGAATCCATTCTTCTGAAAAAACCTTCATGGCAAAGTTCTTGCTGAAAATCCCCTTATAAAATACTTAAACAAACTAAAATAATCCAACAATCCACAGTCCAGTACAATAAGATAAAATCTCCATTCAGTTTCACTTTCTCAGCAAGTAAACGCCATTTTATTTCATTGTGTTGATTGTAGATGAGAGAAAAATTTTTAAAAAAAAAAATAGAAGTCAGATTTAATACTTGCAATTTAAATGACTGATCTCCTGTGTTTATTCCGTCTGCTTATAAATATCCATAACAATCACTTGAAGCAGAAGTGGTCACTCTCTTCTCTGTCTGCATGAAGCAGAGACACGCTGGGGCTGGAGCTGCTGCAGAAGGATTTCCAGGGAACTTTCCCTTTCGAGTTCCCCAAACGGGGCCTCTAGAGAGAGCTCTACCTTTCCTTCTTCTTGCTCTTTCCCTTCCCCTTTACCGGGGAAGGTACTTTCAGCTGCTGTTTTCGCCGGCTTTTTACAGAATCCCAGCGCGGGCACCCTTAGGGCGTCCTTCGGAGAGAGCGGAGCCACCAGAAGTCAGCAATTATTTATCTTATATCAGTTGAAAGGTTTTTAATTTTATCTTTGGGACATTCTTCCCTGATATTTTGACCAGTGATGGCTTGATATGCTTGAAGCACACTTCACCTGAGTTTCGACCCTGCATCCTTTTTTCAGTCAGTCAAGATTTATTAAATCCCATTTTTAAACATACAAAAATGCCATTAAGTAATACGACATTCCTTCCCCTTTCTCAAATCCAGAGTCAAAGATAAAACGGGAAGATGTGTTGGAAAGCCAGCTTAGTTATAAACTTCAGTTCAGTGGAAGTCATTTTACTGTGAACCAAGTTGGGACTTGAAATAATTTAAAATTGCTTGACTGGGCTAAAGGCTGGGCTTAAGATGCTATCAATATCTACTGAGTTATGAACTTCTATATATATTCAGCATTTCCCTCTTAAAAATGTCTTTCTAGGTTGTCTGCATATCTTAAATATACAGAAAGCTTTATGTCTTTTTCTTTCTGTATGATTATGGATCCATCATGTTTCTCCAGTTCTTAAGATTTGTTGGCAGGCTGTCAACATTTTTATTGCCGAGAATATTTATGACATAAATGTTTCTCCTGTGCTTGCAACAGAAACTTTGTGATGCAACATGGTTTATTTGCCAGTATCATTATCAGAATCAAACTCTGGCTTTTGAAGTAACTGCCTGTAATAGAGGATTGTGCAATTTAACCTTTGTTTCCCTTAATTTATTGGATTGGTCTTTATCTTTCCTTCTCATTATATTTGGTAAAAGGGTAAGACAGATCCATGAGACTATCCTTTGTAAGAACAAACACTTCGAGCTGTTGCAAGAGAGGCAATTGCGAATCTTTGAATCTAGGCTTCCCTAGATTCAGAGTGTAGAGACTGAACTTGATCAGAAATACAGAGAAACCTCTTAATGAACTAACGGCCGGACTGCTATTTTCTAAGTCTGAAAGAACAAAGAGTAATCATCATGCCTTTATCATTTGTGTCAATGACACAAATCATAGTGGAATTTATTCTGTTACATACAAAGTCTGTTCAGTAGAAATCCAGAAAATCAAAAGTTGTATATGAAACTTGTAAATAACTGGAATGAATACTGAAAAGTAACTTTCAAGATATTTGGAATGGTTACTAGCTTGGCACCTGTAGACACCAGTTGTCTGCAGTTTTCACTTTAGTCAGCACGTTTCCCCCCAGCTATCCTTGTACGAGTACAGGTAGTTCTCGACTTCCACAGTTCGTTTAGTGACCATTCAAAGTAACAATGACACTGAAAAAAGTGACATGACCATTTTTCACACTTATGATAGTTCCAGTACCCCTATGGTCATGTGATTTACATTCAAATGCTTGACAACTGTCTCACATTTATGATGGTTGCAAAGTACCAGGGTCATGTGACCATCTTTTGCTACTATAAAGTCCCAAAATGTACTTGAATCACCAGAATGCCAAAGAGAGAGACTCAAGACTCTTGAGAAGCAGATTTTATTTTTGGCCATAAACAAAATACTGGGTGAAACTATATCCAGAACGTATAGTTACAATGCATGTGTGGAATAACCAATTTGTACCTTCAGAATAGCCAATTCTGGCTCCCTGGCCCATGCCTTCCTTGTAGCCCAGCATGGGCTGTGCAGCAAGGAAGAGGGAGGTTGAGTGCTTAGCAACAGAGAGGCTGGGTGCTTAGCAACACAGGTACCTGGCTTGGAGTTTCACAGAAAAAAAAGATTAGCCACTCTCCTTTATTCTCAAGACCCTTACTTAATAGGAAAAATCTTTGAATTTACTATGAATCCAAATGGCAAAGGCAATTCCAATTCTTAGCAAAGCAATTCTTACAGAAGCAAAACAGCAAGTCAAACCAATTCTACTGACTCTACTATTATGTCCCACTAATTCTACTTATTCCAGTATTATTAAATCAATGGGGAAGCCAAATTCACTTAACAACCATATTACTAATTTAACAACTGCAGGGATTCACTTAACAAATGTGGCAAGAAAAGTCATCCAAGGGGGCAAAATTCACTTAATAAATTTCTCACTTAGCAACACAAATTTTGAGCTCAGTTGTGGTCATAATACTACCTGTAGTCCTTGAGTTGTAAGTTGATCATAAGTTACAACCGTCATAAAATGGGTTGGTCATATGACTGACCTAGTTTTATAACCTTGTGTGCAGCAGTCATTAAGCAAACACAGTGATAGTAAAATGGATGCCCTAATTGTTAAGTGAACACCGGCAACTCAATGGTTGTTAAAGCCACTATGTGGTCACATGGCTGCGGGAAGTGGGAGGGTGACCGTTGGAACTTAGAATCTAGGTTTTAAGTCCCTGTTTGGGTTGGTCATAACTCTGAATAGCTGCTAAGAGTAAGTCAAGGATTTATCTTAACCCCTTAATCTCCAAAGAGCGCAGCCTTCCAGTTCTGTTGGCCTGATTTTTGCAACCGGATGCAGTTCAATGCAATGTTGAGATTATAGTTGCTAGAATTATACAAAAGCTGGTTTTCTAAAATTGTTAACTGTTCCTTTCCCAAGCATTGGATCTCCAGATGTCTAAAAGTTTGTATTTCTGGGCAACACAGTTTTGGGAATTCCTATTGTGAGAATCCTTGTTTGCCGTAGTCCTGCCACATCTCAAAAGTGCATGGCCGGAAAAGACTCTGGTGTTCTCCATAGTCTCATTTTTCTAATTTTGTGATCAAGTTTACACTGTTTCAATATTTGGACAGCTATTTTCAGAAAACTACGGTTTACCCCATCGCAGTTGACCCCTATACAGATACACCATGAAGCTTTCGTATTATTTAAGCTCAACGTTAAATTATCTAATGAAAGGCTCTTGGAATTTAAGATATTGTGTTATGATGTTGCAAATTGAGTAATGGAAATCCTGATATTTGAAATTAGTATGGTGATTCACTATCAATAAATTGAAATTTAAACCAAACAAGAATAACAGCCTGAAAGGTGAATGAATAGATTAACTTGGAAGGCGGCTATGAAGAAAATTATTTAACTTGCATTTTTTAAAAAAAGTGTTTAATTTATATTCTATGATCAGTTCTATGAACTTTGTAGCCCCAGGATCTGAGCTCCTTTGCAGCACAAGTATTTGTAAATAAGTTTATACTAAGGGAGAAAACACTTGGAAAAGGTATATGCTAGGAAAGTGCATTCAGTAGGTATTTAAATTGAAATACGTGATTTTCCGAACTATTTGGTTAGAAGAGATGCATATATTTAAGCAGAGGAAATGAGAAACAGATATCAGAACTGGCATAAAGTAAAACCAATAAAGGCGCCCATCTTCCCAGGCAGTTGGGGTTCAGGCAGTTTTGATGAAAATGCACATTTTCTTTAATTATAAAACAAATTACAAGTTGATTCAAATACATTTCACCCTTAAAATGCTTATTTTTTTAATAAAGTTTAAATTGATGTGTGTCTTGCATTAATATTCATCTGAATACGTGCCTGGATTTCTGTTGAACTTTTTTGTAACAGTATGTCAATGCCAGTCTACTTTGAATTACTTAAGTTTTGACAGGCATTTCTCAACAACATCCATCGTAATATAGTTATGCCAGTCCCAGATGCAGGCATTTGAAATGTACACCCCCATCAGTTTTGAAGTCCATTCCTGTTTGTTTTCGAAACACCAACCAAAGTTTAGGAATCCAGTGAGGAGTATAATTGTTTATTCATTATCCATGAGGACCCACTTGGATTGTGGTAAGATTTTTCATTAGAATGTTTGGGTCAGTTAATTTATTTTTAGAGATGAATGGTAAGCCAAGATGGAGCTTGGAGAATTGCTTTTAATAAATATTTAATATCCCCCTTACATCTAGTTTTGGGTGGAATTGTGTGGGTTGGTCAATGAAGGCTAGGAATGTCTAGTTTGGAAAAGGCTGGAATCAAAAGAGTTGATGAAAAGAACTTGCACTTTGAACATTTGAAAAGCTGAAGGAAAGTTGTGACGTAGCCTTTAAATGCAAATAAAACACAAAGTTGGTTTTTCAATGGATCTTCTAAGTTTGCCTTAGCTGAAATCAGCCTGCTCTATTGATTGAGGTCATTAGCCTCCTTCTCAATATTGGTTGAGCAATGAGTGTTGTTTGTCTTTGGCAGGACAAAGGCAATCCTTTCCTACCAGTTTGATGTAAACCTCTTCTTTAATAAACAGTGGAGACCAATGATTTGTTGGCTAACCCATAGACTATGGTTTAGAATGTCATCGTGGTGGTGGTTATTGTCTTGGCTGTTCTCTTTTAGGGCTTATTTGATCCATTCTGCACCCCAAAACACGTTAGGGTCCTCCCCAGGTCTGAAAATTATAGGTATACACATGTCAATATGTGGTGAAACAAAACATTATTTTCCTACCCTGCTAAGTAGAACGTCATCTTCAGGTGGTTGAATTATATGGGAACCTGACCAGAAACATTTCATAAACTTCTCCAGCAAGAAACAGAAATACACCTCTTGTAATCTGAATAACTAAGCTTCCTGTGACCAGATGCTCAAGATTGCCTCCATCTAATGGGATCTGCTAGCATCTTGTTTTGAACAGTGTCTCCATTCCCACTGCAGTATGTTGAAAAAAGTCAGAAGAACCATTTCCACAGAAATTCCGCATTCCTCTTCCGAATATAATGTTTCCAAGACAGCACTGATGGCAGAAGTGCCCTCGCTACTCCAAACAGGAGAATGCTCAAGGGACATCTCAAGATGCATTTACTTGAAAGGAGAGAGATCTTAGAGAGCCCCTTCTAACATCTTCCTGCTATTTTTTAATGCAAGAGCCACCCTTGATTTCTTTCTCTTACTTTTGGTACAGTGGGAATTTAAAAGCTCCCTTTCATTTTTGAGTAGGGTCCAGCATTCAAGCAAAGGTTTAGTGCTTCTTGACATTTGCAAGGATGCGGGGATTTTAAAAAGTATTGGTGCCAGGCAAAGTGCAGAGATGCACAGTGTCCTGAATGATCAAGAGTGGCAAAATATAAGTTCTATTTCTTATTCAAGCTAAGAGTAGATGGTGGGTTTTCTCTTGATGCTCTCTGAGCTTGGTTGTTTTTTGCAGATGTTTCATTACCAAACTATTATCAATGCTAGAAAGGAGTGGGATTTGCTCTCATTTTATATACTAATGGTTTGACCTGTTGGTTTTAATGGGAGGGGTTTTAGTGCTTCCTTGATTAGGTTGTTGTTTATTGTTACCTTGTTATCTATGTTGGTAGTTCCTTGATTAATTAAAGTCTAATCAGGACCACTTTCCAACATTGCCACCAACAGGGCAATCTAATAGTATATAAACTGAGTACAAAACCCACTCTCTTCTAGCTCTGATGATACCTAAATGGGTAATGAAACATCTGCAAGAAAACCATCAAGTTCGGAAAGCATCACAATTCAACCCTGAGCTACAAATATTCTCTTCCATAAGAGCAGACTTATTTTAATTTAAATTTTCCGTTGCTTTCAGCAATGGTCTTGCAGGAGTCATAGTTAGCAAAGGCTGAGTTTTCTAACAAGATTTAATTGTTGTACATTACATGGAGATGAGCAGCCATATAAATGTGATTAATAAAATAGGTTGCAACAGGAATTGGCCAACCTGCCTGTTGCTCAACTCTAGTCTTGTGGGCTGAGAGAAAGTAAGTGGCCCAAAGTCACCCAGCTGGTTTCATGCTTAAGGCAGGGCTGGAATTCACAGTCTCCTGGTTTTGAGCCTGGTGCCTTAGCCACTAGACCAAACTGGCTCTCAGCGTGAAATCCCACATGTGTGGATTTAAACTGGTGTTTAAATCTGAAGCATCAGAAAGATATTCTTAGTGAATCCAAGCTTAGTGAGATTTTTTGAGATAGGTGTCCTATTTTGGGAGCTACAGAGCCTTATTAAAGGGAGCATCAGTAGTGATCATTTCTTATATTGCAGAATTCCAAAGGATGATAAGAAAGAGATAATGAAAATATCAACTAAATTGTCTACTGTCATCTATGGACAGTAGATGTTGGCACCCCGGAGCTGGTATCAAAGAAAGATTGCCTGGTATTTTGGTCTAAGGGTCCCAGAATTCCTTTCTATTGTCCATGCAGATTGGGACTATTGAGAATTGATGCCCAAATGCTTACAGAAAAACAATTAATCTCTCTCTTTTGCAACTACTGTATCTAAAACTAATGTTCTTGGCATAAGAAGCAGGAGACACAGTTAATTGGGTACTTCTCTAAGATCCCTTTTGTCAAAATAGTTGTGATATTTTTGGTATTTTATTAGTTGATCCAAATATAAAATACAAAAGTAAAAAGCAAATGAAAATTCAGGTAATCCTCAACTTTTTTTAAAAAATTTTTTAATTTGCATTTATATCCCGCCCTTCTCCGAAGACTCAGGGCGGCTTACACTATGTCAAGCAATAGTCTTCATCCACTTGTATATTATATACAAAGTCAACTTATTGCCCCCAACAATCTGGGTCCTCATTTTACCTACCTTATAAAGGATGGAAGGCTGAGTCAACCTTGGGCCTAGTGGGGCTTGAACCTGCAGTAATTGCAAGCAGCTGCTGTTAATAACAGACTGTCTTACCAGTCTGAGCCACAGAGGCCCTTACAACAGTTTGTTTAGTGACCATTCAAAGTTACAAGGGCACTTAAAAAAGTGAGTTTTTCACACTGAAAACTGTTCTCCCATTGTGGGATTCAAAGTATCTTTTTGCTGTTTGCTAAGTCTGATGTAATTCTGCTGTTCTCAGATTTGAACACCAACATCTCAAATATCATTGTTGCACTCTGTTTAGCAGTTTTCAGTACACAAAAAGAAGCTTATTAAAGATAAATAATTAATTTGAACAATTGAGATTTACAGTAAATCCGTGGGAAGCCGTGGAAAGAAAAAGGAAATTGCAAATTTTGAATTATTGTGTGCATTATTAGTTAGCTCCCTCGTTCACTTTTCTTTTTTGTTTCTTATATTTAAACACATACTATTTGCATTATAAAATCCCATCTGTGCATGTGCATATCTATGTCAGATAGATAGATAGATAGATAGATAGATAGATAGATAGATAGATAGATAGATAGATAGATAGATAGATAGATAACAAACTCTTTGGGTTATGATTGCTCATAAACTATAATAAATATTTCTTCCCCCAAAAGTTGCTGTGAGATGTTTCCACTCCACTCAGCACTTTGAATGAGAAGTAGAAATAAGCTTACTTACAACATTGCATGTGGTTTGACTTTAAAGGCTCTTTTTGGAGATAAATAGTGATAAGACACTAAGTTTTTTTAAAAAAAATAGCAAAAGTAAACATTCATTGTAGTCCAACCAATCAAACAAAATTCAAGAGCACAGATATCATGAAGGCCTGAATAAAAACTAATTATAATATTTCATAAGCAACAAGCAAGCAACTAGATCCAAGAGATATGGCATTTACCACCCAATATTACTCATTTGTTTATTATTTCAGCTCCTTGGCTCTACCTCATTCATGTATCATCAACCACCATTTGTTTATAATTTAGCAGCTCCTCCCCACTCAAGTCATCATCAACCATTGCGTTGAGATCAGGTTTCTCCACCTGGTGCTCTTCAGAAGTGTTGGGAGCTCATCTTCCAGAGTGGCCTGGAGAATTGGTTTAGGGCAGCAGGTGAGCTGAGAATTCTGGGAATATTCTCAGGGAGTACGAGATTGAAAGGCCACCCTGCCCTGAGGTGTGTCTCCTCCTGGAGATTAATAGCTGAGCTCTGCTGGTGCACACACACACAAGCCATTAAGACTGGATCACTGGGTAAAAATCCAGGAGACTGGAGGCCGTCGCTCCCCAGATTTTAATGCTGGTTTCATTGTTTAAAAGCTGTGGCCTTTTATTTTCTTCATCTGGGAAATAAAATGCTGAGTTCAAATACAACTGGAATTCAGTCAAACACTTTGAAAACTTAAAAGAAAGAGAGAACTGAGAGTTCGAGCAGAAACTGGATAGAAGACAAATCAGGAGAAACATGGAAGATCCACCTGAGTTCCTTCAGTGCTGACAAGCCCATCTTTTGGAAGGTCCCTAAAACTTTCCCCCATTTGTAAGTAAATAATTAACAAGTAAGCTATGTCTGTCCATCTGTCTGTCTGTCTGTCTGTCTGTCTGTCTGTCTATCGCGAGAAGTTTTATAGCAAAATATATTTTTATTCTTTATACTGTTTCCATCTTCCCTTAAAACAACAGAATCCACAATGGGCTGAGAATCAAGAGTCTCCATTAGATTGAGACTTCCGGTGGTGCCACCTTTCTCGCTGGGTGCTAATTTATGGCACTCCGCACTGAATATGGTAAAAGCCGGTGAAAACAGCAACGAACAGCTGTTCCTGGCTTCAATTTCCTCTCTGGTTGAAAGAGAGAGAAAGAGCAAGGGGGGGGAATAGTGGTAGATTCCCCTAGGGGCTTTGTTTTTGTTATGCAAAGTCCCGAAAGGTCGAATCCCCTTGAATTCTCCCTTAATCTCCAGTATTCATTGCGCTTCTGCAAAAGCAGGAAAAGAGGAAGGTGTCCACTTTTGCTAACAACTGATTTCTTTTTGTGGATTTCTAAAAGCAGACGGAAGAAGCATGAGTGAACAATTATTGGTTTGCAAGTATTTTTGATTTCCTGACTTCCACCTTTTTTTAAAAAAAGAGAAATCTTTTTCCCCCTTCTTTTAATTGCTTAAAATGGCGTTTGAGAGCAACTGAAGACAGAGTGATACATCAAAGGGAGCCTTGCTGTGGAATCGAAACTGAATGGAGATTTTATCTTATTGTGTTGGACTGTGGATTGTTGGATTATATTAGGTTGTTTAAGTATTTCACAAGGGGATTCTCAGCAGGAACTTTGTCATGAAGGTTCTTTTAGAAGAATGGATTCGTGACTTTATACAGGACTACACAGAAAGTATGTATTTAATTATTCAAAAATACGAATTGATAAAAAATGGGGACGTTTTAGATGAGAGCTTGGTGGAAATTAACCAGTGCAACCACTTGGAAAATAGAAGGGAGGAGATACAAACAAAAGTGGATAAATATGAAGATATGATCGTGAATAAACAAGTTGATATAAAGAAGTTTTTTTTAAATAGTTTGGATGAAATGCCTGAATTTGTGCTACAGGAGGCTGTCTCCCAAATCGAAAAAACTCACAGGGTTAATGTTTTCCAAGAGTTCTCTTTTTGGACTGATGGAATATATGGCAGTAATTTGTGGATTCTTGGACATAAGGAACTACTAGGAAATATTGTGACTGACTTTTCAAAAGGAGTAATGAAGCAAAGACAGAGATTAATGCATCAAAAAAAATGGCAAGAGACAAAAGTATTATCCTTGAAACAAGGTTTTTTTGAAATATTAACAGACAAAAATATTAGTGTCCCGGAAAGACAATTTCTGAGGAAGATCTGGAAGAAATGGGTTGATTATATGTTTTATATCTATCATAAAAGACTAGATATTTGGATCTATACTGGATTTTGACGAGGAAGGACTAAAGTTGAATAGATATTGTAATTTTCTGTATTGAAATTTTATAATGTGTTGCACTGAATTTTAAATAGAATATTCTCAAAAGATCTTAAGTAAGAAAGACCTGAGGGGAAAATTATATGGTTATAGAAGCTATAAGGGAGATATTTTTTGAATTGGATTGGATTTTTATGCTTTAGCTGGTTTTAAATACTTTAGGATTAATTTGTTCTATTGATTTATATATTTTATTACTGTTAATTGTTAATTTTTTTTATTTTTATTTTTATTTTTATTTTTTGAAGGATTTTGGTTATGTTAGGAGGAAGTCAGTGCTAGAGAGGGAAAATTGGTATAATAGTTTTGGGGAAAATTTTTGTTAGCATATGTTTGTTTTATTTTTAACTATACGTTGTGCTTGTTCCAGGAAGTCAGGGGGGAGGGGGAGGGTATTAGTGAAGGGAGGGGGGTTGGGGGGAAAGGGGGTGGGAAATTTTTTTTTGGTAAAACTTTTTGAATTAAAAAAAAAAAGAGTCTCCATTAGATTATTGACAGTTAAGCTGAAATTAAATTAATCAAGTAAACATAGCAATTGGGGGAAAACCTTTTACTCACAGTACTTACTTACTTACTTCGAAAAGTCAGCACGTAGACCAGGGGTGTCAAACTCAAGGCCCGGGAGCTGGAGCTGAACCACGGGATGCTTAGATCTGGCCTGTGGTGCCACCCTGGAAAGAGTGAAGGACTGGTCCCTGGTGCCTCCGCCAATGAAAACCAAATTTGGGAGGGCCGCGTGCAGCCCACCTGAGCTCCATTTTTGCTGGCAGAGGGTTGCAGGTGGCTGTTGCAGCCAAAAACAGAGCTCGGAAGCCCGTTTTTGCTGGCAGAGTGCTTGGGCCACCACAGGCACCTCCAACATGAGTGACATTAAGCTGGCCACGCTCACCCTGACCACGCCTACCCCATCCCCCAAGGTCAGACACAATCTTGATGCGGCCCTCAATGAAATCGAGTTTGATACCCCTGGTGTAGACACCTCCACACCCAGAACAAGCTCCCCTATAAAACTTAGTTGCTGTATCCCATTTCTCTTCAACTGCTCCTAAAGGCAAACTTTTTGCTTTTGCTATTTGCTTTTAGGAATAAAAACATCATCTTTCCTCACAGCTGTCTGGATCTCATTTTTATTTATTCTTGTGCAACCCTGGCTTGAGTTGGAACCCCAAACTATTCTTCTGACACTGTCTGTCTGTCTATCTGTCTTTGTCTGTCTGTCTGTCTGTCCTGTTTATGTTACTTAGTTTGGCAATGAAACATCTGCAAGAAAACAACCAAGCTCAGAGACGACCAAGGGCCCCTTATTTCAACCCTTAGCTACAAATATTATCCTATATCACTGCTTGCTTGCCTCCTGCCTGCCTGCCTGCCTGCCTGCCTGCCTGCCTGCCTGCCTGCCTATCTATCTATCTATCTATCTATCTATCTATCTATCTATCTATCTATCTATCTATCTATCTATCTATCTATCTATCTATCTATCTATCTATCTATCATTCATTCATTCCTGGAATCACTGGTGCCTGCCTGTTTTTCAGATACATACAGAGTGATGAGTTGTCAAGAACCCAAATACCATCAGAATATTATTTGCCAAGACCCACTCCTTCTGCTGTAGCTAGAGAAATTGCTATGGACACCCCAGTTATATTCAAGCAAACTCCTTTTATCCTCCTTAGTCTCTCAAAAAAGCCCCATCAAGTTCCCACTGTACCAAAGAGAGTTTCACCTTGCCAGTAAGGTACCAAGCACCGAGAGGGCGAGGTCTATTGAACGTCTTGCTATCCGTTTGGGGCCTTGCAGTCTGGGAGATGAAAGTCCACCAGTGCAAGGTGCAACTGTAATAGGCCTGTGAAACCCAGCAGCATTTCTGAGTATCGTGGGAGCCATGGATATCCTGGAATTAGATTCCCAGTACAAGAGGAAAATTGCCAGCAATGTAAGAAATTGTTTCTGTATTTCTCACAATGGAGGTAGGGGGAACTGAGGTTCATGATTCCAGGTAATCATTATGTATCTGCATGGGATTGTGAGAAGGCTGGGAATTCTTTCTCGTCTCAGGTAGCTTTTCTTCTGCTGCATACCTTTCCATCAAGGTCTGTGGAGATTCTCAATCATCCCAGTTGTGATTGTCCCAAAGGCCAAGAGACAAGTGGACTTTCTCATTTTTTCTTTGAAGACATTTCGCTTCTCATCCAAATAAATCATTCCATTCCGTACCATCCAATCAGAGCTGAAGAAGCTTCTTGGATGAGAAGCAAAATGTCTTCAAAGAAAACACAAAGTCCGGCTGCCTCTTGAAAAACCACCTTTGGCGCTTTCCTTCAAGGAGAACCAGGACATTGGCGTCACTTGGTTTGGATAAGGAAGATCTACCCAAACTCTTTGCATCCGTCTGAGCTCCACTTCCAGAGAATGAATGTGGATACCTGGTGTGCGTTTCCTATTCATCTGGAAGGAACAACATAAAGGCATTTTTCAGAAAATGGGTGCAAAACAATGCAAGCTTATAGTAGAGATTTCAATTTTAAAACATTACATTGTTTTGCAACTGCAATTTACTGAAGTTAGGTAATTTTAAAATTTAGATTTCCTAGTTTTCTGAAGACATTCCCCTGTTTTCCCTGTCTTTTCAATAATAATGTATTATTACCCTGATGGCTTTTGTAAGGCTGTGAAGATCTGGTTATACCCTGTTTTCCCCAAAATAAGACATCCCCTGATAATAAGCCCAATCGGGCTTTTGAGCACATGGTAATAAGGCCAAGCGCTTATTTCAGGGTTCAAAAAAAAAAAAAAAAAAGGCAGGGTCTTATTTTTGGGGAAACACAGTAGACCTAAACTCAGAGTCCTGAGTGTCTTAAGGACCTTGTTTCTTGGCTATATTAAAATCCATAGCAATAGTTTTATTCAGTAATCATATCTATTTATTTTGTATTATTTTAATTGTAGTTTTAACTTTATTTTTTTTTATGGTGCATTCCATCCAGGGTCATTTGTTGAGATGGGCAGCTATAGGAATAAAAAAAAAAAGTTAGTGAAATCCTGTTCTTTAAAATATGATAAAACTGTCACATCTAGAGACACACACACACACCGCTGATAAACAGAGCCCATAGTTTTGTCCCAGAATCCTATTCTCATAACGCCACTTCAGAAACAGCGATGCTATTTTTATCCTTTCAACAGAATATTCCACTTCTTTGTCCTTCTGATAAATAATATCAGGCATGAAAGACTAGGTGCATACAAACCAGTGCAAATTGATTTATTGCTAAATAGCCTATTCTCAGGACTCTTCTCAATTAGCATATAGCACCTGCTTGGAGTTAGATACGGGTCCAAGGAATTAAAGGGGGTCAGACTTAGTTCATTTATGGCTGTCTAGGGGTTCTAGGCTGATTCCTCTTTTAACTATGCCTCCAGGTTCTGCCTATCCCTTTCCTACATTAAGTGTTGATTAACCGTTTTCCATCATAATGGAGGAGAGAAAATAGTAGTATATCGTATCTTCCCATTTCAGGATAGAGCGTTTGGCATTAGGTCTTATCTTTAAAAAAGCATTTGGTTAGCACTTACTCTGTTCCTGTTAATTTGCCAAAGACTCTCTAGACCAGGGGTCTCCAACCTTGGCAACTTTAAGACTTGTGGACTTCAACTCTCAGAATTCTGGGAGTTGAAGTCCACAAGTCTTAAAGTTGCTAAGGTTGGAGACCCCTGCTCGAGATCAGGCATGTCCAGAGTCCAGCCCGGGGGCCAATTGCGGCCCATGTTCAAATTTCAAGCGGCCCGCAGCCTCTTCTCCCCACTGGCTCAGCCTGTCACTCATCCCTCCCAGCCGGCATTTTTTCCTTCACCGCACAGCGGTTCCCGCAGCTGTTCCCTGCTACTTCCTGTTCCACAGCCACCCTGCTCTGCAGAGCATCTCAGCCATATTTTTCACCAGAAGAGATTCGAAAATTTGCTAAGAAAATGCTGACCCTGTTTGGTTCGACATACTTGTGCGAGAAGACATTCTCACTTATGAATATTAACAAGAACTGTGTGAGAAGGAGACTAAGTGACTTTCACCTGCGTGACATCTTGCATATCAAAACCACTGTTTTTGAGCCAGATCTACCCTATATAATGCAGTCGAGATCTCCGTATCACCCTTCACATTAGTGCAGTCTTTCATAAAATAGTTTATTTGCATTTAATGTTAATGGTTCAAAGAATGTTAGGCTGAATGTTTGGCCCCCACACATTTTCACCTCACCAAATCTGGCCCTCCTTGCAAAACGTTTAAACACCCCTGCACTAGATTGTATCTAGACAAGTGTTCGGTCCAAAAATATAGATTTATTTTATTTAGCTCTACCCAATGTAATGAATTAATACATTATATAACAGATGATTAATTAGCATCCTACACTGAACACTGCTTGTGGGGTGTCTATATTCTGTGCTGACATAATATTATTGTCTCTGAATGATCTAAGTATAAAAAACATTGTTTAATATATTAACAGTTCTGCCCAAGCAGAAAGGCTGAAGTCTGTATGAATCTCAGAGCCACTTTCCCAAAGAAGAGACTTGCTTACTTATTCATTCATGTAATCATTTATTATTCGTTTGTTTGTTTATTTGTTTGTTTAACAACTTTATATAGCCACACAACTCATACCCAATGACTCCAAGTCATCATCATCCAGATCCCTAATCATCAAAGAGGCAAGAATACTCTAGACCACTGCTACACAACACTAAAAGATGCCTATCGGTCTTTACCACATGCAGCTGTAGGACACTCTGATCATTGCATGATTCACCTTGTACCTGCTTACAGGCAAAGACTTAAAGCCATAAAACCAATAATTAAATCAGTGAAAACCTGGACGGAGGAATCAGAATTAAAGCTGCAGGCATGTTTTGACTGCACTGATTGGAATATTTTTAAAGATACCTCTGCAGACCTGGATGAACTCACAGATACTGTAACATCATATGTCAGCTTCTGTGAAGACCTATGTGTACCTACAAGGAACTTGCGAATACACAGTAACAACAAACCTTGGTTTACACCTAAACTTAAGCAGCTACGACATTCCAAAGAGGAAGCCTACAGAAAAGGTGATAAAATGCTGTACAATCAGGCCAGAAATGCACTAACAAGGGAGATAAGAGCAGCAAAAAGAAGCTACTCTGAAAAGCTAAAGAATCAGTTTTCAGCAAATGAACCAGCAAACATGTGGAAAACTCTTAAAAATATCACCGGCTATGGCAAACCTCCTTCCCAGGCTGAAGGTAATCAACAACTGGCAGATGACCTGAATGAGTTTTACTGCAGGTTTGAAAGGAAACTACAGCCACCTATCTCCACAACCCCCATCTCAGACACACCAACAACAGCCAAGCCTCCTACAACTGACCCCATTTCATTGGGTTCACAACCCCTAGTGATCACAGAAAAGGAAGTGCAGGACCTATTTCACAGACAAAAGCCAGGAAAAGCTCCAGGCCCAGACAAGATAACTCCTTCTTGCTTAAAAGTCTGTGCTGACCAATTGGGCCCCATCTTCACCCATATTTTCAATAAATCACTAGAGATGGGTTATATTCCTTCTTGCTTCAAACGCTCTACCATCATCCCAGTGCCAAGAAGCCCACCATCAAGGAACTGAATGACTACAGACCAGTTGCTCTAACATATGTATTCATGAAAACCTTTGAAAGGCTAGTGCTTTCCTACCTGAAAACCATCACGGATCCACTGTTAGACCCCTTGCAATTTGCATACCGAGCAAATAGATCAACAGATGATGCTGTTAATATGGCTCTGCACTACATCCTACAACATCTTGAGTCTCCAAAGACCTATGCAAGGGTCCTTTTTGTAGACTTTAGTTCAGCATTCAATACCATCATTCCAGACATTCTTCTAACTAAGCTAAACCAGCTACAGGTACCGGAACAGACTTGTAAGTGGATCACAAGCTTCCTAACAAACAGGAAGCAGCAGGTGAAGCTAAGCAAGATCACATCAAATACCTGTACAATTAGCACAGGGCCCCCCCAAGGCTGTGTGCTCTCCCCACTTCTCTTCTCTTTGTATACCAATGACTGCATCTCCAATGATCCATCAGTTAAGCTACTGAAGTTCGCAGATGACACAACAGTGATTGGTCTCATTCGAGACAATGACGAATCCGCATATAGACGAGAGGTCGAACGACTAGCCTTGTGGTGCAACCAAAACAATCTGGAACTGAACACACTCAAAACCGTAGAAATGGTGGTAGACTTTAGGAAAAACCCTTCCATACTTCCACCTCTCACAATACTTGACAACACAGTATCAACAGTAGAAACCTTCAAATTTCTGGGTTCTATCATATCGCAAGATCTCAAATGGACAGCTAACATCAAAAACATCATTAAAAAAGGACAACGAAGAATGTTCTTTCTGCGCCAACTCAGTAAGCTCAAACTGCCCAAGGAGCTGCTGATCCAATTCTACAGAGGAATTATTGAGTCTGTCATTTGCACCTCTATAACTGTCTGGTTCGGTTCTGCAACCCAACAAGAAAAACACAGACTTCAGAGGATAATTAGAACTGCAGAAAAAATAATTGCTACCAACTTGCCTTCCATTGAGGACCTGTATACTGCACGAATCAAGAAGAGAGCCGTGAAAATATTTGCAGATCCCTCACATCCTGGACATAAACTGTTTCAACTCCTACCCTCAAAACGACGCTATAGAGCACTGCACACCAGAACAACTAGACACAAGAACAGTTTTTTCCCGAAGGCCATCACTCTGCTAAACAAATAATTCCCTCAACACTGTCAGACTATTTACTGAATCTGCACTACTATTAATCGTTTCATAGTTCCCATCACCAATCTCTTTCCACTTATGACTGTATGACTATAACTTGTTGCTGGCAATCCTTATGATTTATATTGATATATTGATCATCAATTGTGTTGTAAATGTTGTACCTTGATGAACGTATCTTTTCTTTTATGTACACTGAGAGCATATGCACCAAGACAAATTCCTTGTGTGTCCAATCACACTTGGCCAATAAAAAATTCTATTCTATTCTATTCTATTCTATTAAGGGCCTGAAGGGTAAAACATATGAAGAACGGTTATAGGAATTGGGTATGTCTAATCTAGTGAAAATAAGGACTAGGAGTGACATAATAGCAATATTCCAATATCTGAGGGGATGCGACAAAGAAGAGGAGGATCGACCTATTTTCCAAAGCACCTCAAGGCAAGGCAAGGAACAATGGATGGAAATTAATCAGGATAGAAGCAATCTAGAACAATTAAACAGTGGAACAACTTGCCATCATAAATTGTGGGTGCTTCATCACTGGAGGTTTTTAAGAAGAGACTAGACAGCCACTTGTCTGGAATGGTATAGGGTCTCCTGCTTGAAAAGGGGTTGGATTAGAACAGGGGTCCACACAGCCTTCTAGTGGGCCATGGAGGGTTTGCAACACGGCCGTTGAAACAGCCGACTAATGTATATGTGCATCCTCACTTGTGTGAGCAGTGGGTATGCAGATGCACTCCATTTACATGATTGGCAGGTGTGTATGCATGCCGCTTGTGTAAATGGAGCTGTGCACACATGCTTGCCAGCCACTTGCACGAACCACCCCTTCCTCCTCCACTGCTGATCCTCAAAGCTGGAAACATTGGGGAACTAGAAGACCTCCAAGGTCCCTTCCACTCTGATATTCTGTTCTGAATGGATCATAGCTCAACTGTACAGTGTGCATAAACTCAATAAGTCCCAAATTCAATCTGTAGTGTTTCTTGAGAGGATAGTTTTGTCTGAAATTCTACAAAGTTCAGTGAGCCTGTCATACCTCTAAGGATCATCCAACTAACTTTGGTATGGGTTTTCATCTATTTGACCTGGGTCCAAGTCAACTTTTCCATAGTGAGCGGGTGTTACTAAACTGCTCCTTGTTCATGGGATACCCAGACCATCCCAATCATTGTCTCCAAGTAACATACATACTCAAACTCCTTAAAGTAAGCTTAAACAGAAACAAAACTTTATAATAATATAGTAAGAACAATGACTTAAAGTAGTTTAAACTTCTGTATTGTTCCTTTCCAAGGAGAAAATGGTGAATCAGGGTGATGGGTGAGAAAGCAGAATTTTTTAGCTGCTTTTTTTGGGGTTGATGGAACCCTTAAACCAATTATCAGTATGTCATTGGCAGAATAAAGGAACTGCAGTTTGGGACTTAAGTTAGTTAATTTAAGTCTCATGGGCCAGATGAATTACATCTCAGAAACAACTGATGGAGACCATCAGAGAAGCTTTTGGTAATCCAATTCTACAGAGGAATTATTGAGTCTGTCATTTGCACCTCTATAACTGTCTGGTTCGGTTCTGCAACCCAACAAGAAAACACAGACTTCAGAGGATAATTAGAACTGCAGAAAAATAATTGCTACCAACTTGCCTTCCATTGAGGACCTGTATACTGCACGAATCAAGAAGAGCCGTGAAAATATTTGCAGATCCCTCGCATCCTGGACATAAACTGTTTCAACTCCTACCCTCAAACGACGCTATAGAGCACTGCACACCAGAACAACTAGACACAAGAACAGTTTTTCCCGAAGGCCATCACTCTGCTAAACAAATAATTCCCTCAACACTGTCAGACTATTTACTGAATCTGCACTACTATTAATCGTTTCATAGTTCCCATCGCCAATCTCTTTCCACTTATGACTGTATGACTATAACTTGTTGCTGGCAATCCTTATGATTTATATTGATATATTGATCATCAATTGTGTTGTAAATGTTGTACCTTGATGAACGTATCTTTTCTTTTATGTACACTGAGAGCATATGCACCAAGACAAATTCCTTGTGTGTCCAATCACACTTGGCCAATAAAAAATTCTATTCTATTCTATTCTATTCTATTAAGGGCCTGAAGGGTAAAACATATGAAGAACGGTTATAGGAATTGGGTATGTCTAATCTAGTGAAAATAAGGACTAGGAGTGACATAATAGCAATATTCCAATATCTGAGGGGATGCGACAAAGAAGAGGAGGATCGACCTATTTTCCAAAGCACCTCAAGGCAAGGCAAGGAACAATGGATGGAAATTAATCAGGATAGAAGCAATCTAGAACAATTAAACAGTGGAACAACTTGCCATCATAAATTGTGGGTGCTTCATCACTGGAGGTTTTTAAGAAGAGACTAGACAGCCACTTGTCTGGAATGGTATAGGGTCTCCTGCTTGAAAAGGGGTTGGATTAGAACAGGGGTCCACACAGCCTTCTAGTGGGCCATGGAGGGTTTGCAACACGGCCGTTGAAACAGCCGACTAATGTATATGTGTGCATCCTCACTTGTGTGAGCAGTGGGTATGCAGATGCACTCCATTTACATGATTGGCAGGTGTGTATGCATGCCGCTTGTGTAAATGGAGCTGTGCACACATGCTTGCCAGCCACTTGCACGAACCACCCCTTCCTCCTCCACTGCTGATCCTCAAAGCTGGAAACATTGGGGAACTAGAAGACCTCCAAGGTCCCTTCCACTCTGATATTCTGTTCTGAATGGATCATAGCTCAACTGTACAGTGTGCATAAACTCAATAAGTCCCAAATTCAATCTGTAGTGTTTCTTGAGAGGATAGTTTTGTCTGAAATTCTACAAAGTTCAGTGAGCCTGTCATACCTCTAAGGATCATCCAACTAACTTTGGTATGGGTTTTCATCTATTTGACCTGGGTCCAAGTCAACTTTTCCATAGTGAGTGGGTGTTACTAAACTGCTCCTTGTTCATGGGATACCCAGACCATCCCAATCATTGTCTCCAAGTAACATACATACTCAAACTCCTTAAAGTAAGCTTAAACAGAAACAAAACTTTATAATAATATAGTAAGAACAATGACTTAAAGTAGTTTAAACTTCTGTATTGTTCCTTTCCAAGGAGAAAATGGTGAATCAGGGTGATGGGTGAGAAAGCAGAATTTTTTAGCTGCTTTTTTTGGGGTGGATGGAACCCTTAAACCAATTATCAGTATGTCATTGGCACAATAAAGGAACTGCAGTTTGGGACTTAAGTTAGTTAATTTAAGTCTCATGGGCCAGATGAACTACATCTCAGAAACAACTGATGGAGACCATCAGAGAAGCTTTTTGGTAATCTTCTGAGAATTTCTGAAGTACTGATGAGGTCCCAGAAGATTTGGGAAGGTCAAGGATTATCCCAGTCTTCAAAAAGGGAAAAACCACAGGCCTGCTAGCATGAAGACTAAACAAGGTGAGGTTCTCAAAAGGATGATCAAAAAGGCGTGTTTATGGGCACTTGAATAGGCATGCTACAATTAACAGGAGACACCATTTTCAGAAACAAACTGTGCACACTATTTCCTTCTTAGGCAGAGTTTCTTGCTTAGTAGCAAAATATCAGCTACAACAGAAACTGTCCCCTGAACTCTCTCATTCAACTCATTGATAAAAATGTTGAACATAAACTCTGCTCAACACTACCCTCCAGTTTAAGTGGTACCATTAAGGAATTATTTGGGTGTGGTCATCCAACTAATTGTGGGCCCATCTAACTGTGGTAGCATCTATTCCATATTTTACAATTTTATTAAGGAGAATATCATAGGGTACTCTTTCAAAAGCTTTACTGACGCCCAAACAGACTCTGTCCACAACCTACTAAGCTAGAAATTTATTTAGAATCATTTGGGTAATTGGTAAAGTTTAGAAATATTGCAGGATCCAGTTTGGGTCAAATGATCTAGACTGGATCCTGCAACATTATCCTAGAACACATATATTTGCCTTCATTTAGAAATATTTACTGACACAGAACTAGCTTTTCCTTCTGAATGGTGACGGTCAGAATTCTATCCAAGGAAGATGGGAGGTTAAGAAATATGAATTATAAATAAACAAATAAACTTAGGTCATCAGATAAAATCATCATCCTTTTACTAGATGTTGCCATATTATGAAACGAATTAGGTATCTACAATTGACAAGGCTTTCTCTGTAATGGCACCAGTGGTGGGTTGCTCCCAGTTCTGTCCGGTTCTATAGAACTGGTAGTCAAATCGGCGGGAAGCCCTACCCACCCACCTGGACATCATAAATGATGATCTGTGCACATCCTTGCTGTGAACCAGTAGTAAAGGTAAGTAGAACCCACCCCTGAATGGCACCCAAGGTGGAATTTGTTTTGGCAAGTTAGTCAGATGTTAATGTTTTTATTCTGGATTAACTTAATTAGTGTGATGAATGCAATGTTTTGACTCATGGTGTTAATTCTTGTTCATCTAGCAGCCTACACTAATTAAAACTTATGTTTAATTTTACCAGTTATCCAAATGATTTTAAAATAACAATAATGGATACAAATTCTATAATTACCTGAATTGTATATCTGATTAAGATAAATAGCATTAAATGTATCATATTCATCATACAATTAATTGAGTTACCCTTTCTGCTTCCTTATTAGCATGTTTGAGTAGAAGCTTCCAAATGCTAGTAAGTAGATGAACCAGTACAACTGGTCCATTCCCATGATTTTTCTTTAAAGTTTGTGAGCATCCAGAATAATGGGTGTGGCATAATTTAGGGGAAGTTGTGTTGAAATTCCACACAGCTAGCTGAGATTCCAGCTGTGGAAAAACATAGTGGAAGAGAAAAAGAGAAGAGAGGGAATAATGAATGATTAATTGTTAAGTAATAATAAGAACAATCTTCATAAAGCATTATGAAATATAATGATGTCTATAATATTCCATTTAGGACTGAACCCATCATTCACAAAATCCCAGTCTTGGACTATCAATTTTGGCATTGCTTAGTTTTGATCTTTCAAAATGATAGATAAAAGTCAAGATGGCAACAGGATTGTATGATCAAAGTGCCACCCATTTGGATGTGTGCCACAATGTGCATTACAAACAGGTGAAGCCAGTGGTGAAATCCAAATTCTTTTACTACCAGCTCTGTGGGCATGGCAGGGGAAGGATACTGCAAAATCTCCATTCCCGTCCCACTCTGAGGCCAGCCAGAAGTAATGTTTGCTAGTTCTCCGAACTGCTCAAAATTTCCACTACCAGTTCTCCAGAACCTGTGAAAACCTGTTGGATTTCACCCCTGGGTGAAATTTCACCCTCTGATCGCACTGTTGCAGCTGCCGTCTTCATGCTTTTTTGACCATGAGCTGCAGACATTCCTCATTCCAGGAAAGCAATTGAGAATGCAACAAAACAATATGTGTTGTTGTTTTTTTACATTTCTTTTTTTCTTCTTTCTCCCTCTTCCCGTTTGTCCTATTGTAGAAGCGAACCATGCTGCTTAGGCTCCTGCCATTTGTGGTCTCCTGCACCATCTATTTCGTTCTTTTGCTCCCCGAGCCCAGCTTGAAGAGCGCTATCATAAAGTGCTTCCCCACGTTCTCCCTGGCGTTCTTTGTGGCCACTCAGTCCAAAAATGGAGGTGTCTTCAAACCGTATTCCCGGTGGATTTTCCATGGTCTCTTGTTCGCATGTGTGGGAGATGCCTGCTTGGTATGGCCAGAGTTCTTCCTTGCAGGTATGATGTTTGAAGGCTTATGACACTGTTGGAGAAGTATCTAGGCTAAAATTTGGGGCTGGTTTTAATCATTTCTGTAGCTTGGTCACCCAATCAGAAAGGCAGGTTCTGAAATCCAGCAGGTTCTGACAGGTTCTGGAGAACCAGTAGCGGAAATGTTGAGTAGTTTGGAGAACCGGCAAATGCCACCTCTGGCTGGCCCCAGAGTGGGGTGGGAATGGGAATTTTGCAGTAGCCTTCCCCTGCCATGCCCACCAATCCACACCACCCCCACAGAACCGGTAGTAAAAAAATTTGGGTTTCACCATTGCAGAAAGGCCATTAGAATAGAATAGAATAGAATAGAATAGAATAGAATAGAATAGAATAGAATAGAATAGAATAGAATTTTTTTTATTGGCCAAGTGTGATTGGACACACAAGGAATTTGTCTTGGTGCGTATGCTCTCAGTGTACATAAAAGAAAATATACGTTTTTTACTTTGCATGGGTACTATTCTTTATCCCCCAACAGTTGGTAGATGAAAAGTAAGCACACTTCAAGTATTGCCTTATAGTTTATGAGCCAGATGTTTAGACTGGATTTGGTATTTTGTCTACCTATTATTGTTATATTTATTTATTACCTGCTTATGATGATTTTTCACCTATCTGTTGTTTGAACAACCTCCCTCAGAGATGGACAACCCATGGTCCTGTAGATACACTATTGCTGACCTATAGATTCCAGCTGTTGTGACCCAGGCCCATGTAGGTAGTAGGAAACTCAATCCGTGGGGGGGAAAATGAATTTTATTCAAACAGCTGAGAATTACTTCATTCCCAGCATAGTTCAACTAAATTAAAACAAATTCTTCCCAACACAAATTCCTCAGTCCTATTGCAAACCTTGGTCCAATTAGGCAAACTGCCAAAGGCCTTTCTTGGCAAACGTTCAGAAGTCATAAAAATAAATGCAAGATGTAGACAAAGCAGAAGACTAAGCTACCAACGTTGTTTTCTGGCAAAGCTCAAACGCCGTTGCTGGTCTGTTTTAAGCTTTATGGGAGCGGCCAATCCATCTCTTGGCCCTACTTCTGAGTTGTCCTTTTTGCTTGAGCTGTTCTTGCCTTCTGGCAGCTCTTCTCATGCGTGCATTAGGAACAGGCTCCTCCTGTTCCTCTGCCTCACTACTGACAGTCTCTGGAGGCTCTGGAGTCTGCACCTCACTCCCCGATGGCCCTGACCTCACCTCAGCCTCATTGCTGTCTGACTCTGTTGCCAGTTGCGCAGGCTGCTGGCGGACCACAACACCAGCACTTTTCTCCATAGTCTATACTGGTCACTGTGAACTGCAATTCAATAACATCTAGAGAAACATCATTCCTGTATGCTGATTGATGCTGGGGTTTATTTTAGATGTGTCTCTCTCTGTGTACTTATACATAATTTATGTATGTTAGCATTGTTGTCAAAGTTGTCAAAGACAACCCAGAGCATAACTGTTCAGCCTCAAGCCCTGGATCTACTGAGACAACAGCCAGAGAAACACAGTCAAGTGCTTTTTTCCAATCCATGATCTGGCAGGAAAGATCTACTGGCATAAAGAGAGCCAGTTTAGTCAAGGGGTTAATGTGCTGGCCAAGAAGCCAGGAGTCTGGGAATTCTAGTCCTACCTTAGGCATGAAAGCCAGCTGGTTGGGGGACTTTGGGCCACTCACTCACTTGCTCAAATCAACCCCTCTCAAAGGTATGGAGGAAATATGAGTTATATATATATTAAAAGGTCAGGATAAAAATCTAATAATAAATTATGTTGCCTTCATTGCCATTTTTATCTTGATGATTAGGACAGCAAAAGATACTGTTTTAATGCACAGCAAATTAAGCAAAGGAATTGTGCAATTTTCCTGGTTTCACTTCCCTGCTCAAAGGAAAAACTGTCACCTGTCACTCTCCTTAATGTGGGGTGAACTATGGCCAGATGAATTTATCTGAATGCTTAGCTAGCTTAAGTTCCCCAACTAACAGATTGAAGGTGGGGAGATATTACATCCCATTTCCTGTCCATTGGGCCATTTCTGAACATGGGTTTAGTGCTTTTCTCAAAGTGCATTAAACATCGGTCCTAAAGCAACCTGATTAGCAGGTCATAGATCTGGAGGAGGAAGCAATCAATGAATACTGAACATTGTCATTAACTATTGCAAACAAATACACAGCTGTACTTTGGCAGAACTGCACGTAGCTGTGCTTAGATACAATAGCAACCTCCCCCCCCCATCCCACAAAGTGATGGAAAGAACAAAAGGTCTAGTGTGGTTCACTGAAGGTCCTGTCTGAAGGGGGGAGGGGAATCTAATGCACTCACTGTGGACAGAAATGCAGAAACAGCAAATGTACATTTCTTTTCCAGTTTGAAGTGACTTTCCACGCAGCACAGGGCCAATGTTCTCTTGAAAGCATAAATCCTGATTTCTAAACACAGATTTATCATGTGGACTGTGCTAAAGGATATGTAAGATGCCCACCTGACAGATGCTTTGGGAAATGGTGGACAGACATTATGGGGGCAGATGTTTCTGGGGAAGCCAAGATGTCTGGTCTCTCCTGCAAGCTAAGCCAACATGGTCATGGAGGCAGTGGTGGGATTCAAGTGATTTAACAACTGGTTCTCTGCCCTAATAATTTCTTCCAACAATCAGTTTACCAAACTGCTCAGAGAATTAACAACCGGTTCTCCTGAAGTGGTGCGAACCGGCTGAATCCCACCACTGCATGGAGGGCAGTACACAGGGCGGGAGCACATTTTCAGGAGACTGAAGGGTTCAAAAAAGCTGGGCAGGTTTCAACTCTTGAACCTATCATCAACATCCTTAGAGAAGCATGTCTAGACAATTTCCAGAGCAACAACTGTGTTGGAACAAGATGAGAAATATCCCTTTAAAAGAAGAAAGCTAAAGATGGCTGCAAATAGTTCAGAGGTGGGCTAGGGGTGAAATGAGAGCAAGATTGAGAAGACGTGGCAAAGAAGCAAAGCATCATGTCACCATCTGAGGAGCAGGAAAGCCAATACAGGTAGTCCTTGACTTAAAACCGTTCATTTTGTGACCATTCAAAGTTACAGCAGCACTGAGAAAAGTGACTTATGACCATTTTTCACACTTAAAACCGTTGCAGCATCTCCATGGTCAAAATCTGAACACTTCACAAATGGCATGTATTTATGACGGATGCAGTGTCCCAGGGTCATGTGATCACCTTTTGGAAACTTCTGACAAACAAAGTCAATGGGAAAGCCAGATTCACTTAACAACCAGGTTACTAACTTAACACCTGCAGTGATTCACTTAACAGCTGTGGCAAGCAAGGTCATAAAATGGGACAAAATTCATTTAACAGCTGTCTTACTTAGCAATGGAAATTTTGGGCTCCGTTGCTGTTGTAAATCAAGGACTACCTGTAATTTGCATTTTGTCATGTCTAATACCAATTCCGGTCACACGAGGGAGCCAGTTAAATGCATATCACAAGTGCAATGAGAAGGTATAAAAATCTAAAGATATACTGTAATTTATTGCAATATAGAGTCCCCATGAGTGAGTAGGCAGCTGTATAAATTTTCCAAAATAAATAAATAAAACATCTGGGAGGAAATATGGAGGATGACAATACCTAGAACTGGTTTGAATAGTTGTATATCTTTTCCTGGTTGTTCCTTACAATCATGTAAACAGAAAGACAATGTTAATAAGAGTAGCACATCCAGTCCAGCTCTCACAATTTGAGGCTTGATTGTCTTTGGAGTGGCTGACAGTTATGGGTCCTGGGATCTGGCAGAGCTGGAAAGTACCAGATTTGGAAAGGCTGATCTCATTCTTGCATAAATAAGTGAGGGGATTTAGCCTGCCTTATAGTTTGAAAAATCCCAATCTATGGATTAAGATGAAACAAAAAATCATCTCATCTATCCGAGTTTTGTTGTTGTTGTTTTTTTTAAAAAAAAAACTATGAACATACATGGAAACAAATATTGTACATGAATTTCATCTATTGAAAGTATGGTAAAGCTAGGCTACTTTCCTTTAGAGATGAATATCTTATTCATGGAAGGGAAAGTCATGTAGTAAATTCTCAGTAGTAGTTCTTTGAAGTTGTTTGCTATATATTGAAAAGAACATCAAGATACTTTCTGATGAACACTTTTAATACTGTCAAAGGCAGTTTATGGGTTTCAACCTGGTGGCACAGATACCTCCCTTGGTTACCACTAAACTCTCTGCCCCACCTGATATTAAAAGGATAGAGGTAGTTTTCAACTTATGTCTACAGCTGTGAACTTCCATCCCTAAACAATTTAGTCGTTCAGTTGCACCTCATTTTACAACTTTCAGGCCACAGTTGTTAAGCAAATGCTGTAGTCCTTAAGCATATCTGGATTCCCCCATTGATAGAAGCCCTTTGGGATTAGGGTCACAAATGGCAACCAAATGGCCCTGGGATGCGGCAACTGTTATAAATACATGCCGGTTGCAAATTGGGGTTTCCTGAGCAGTGGGTTGGACTAGAAGACCTCCAAGGTCCTTTCCAACTCTGTTCTTTTCTGTTAAATCACCAGAATTGTGATCACATGACTGCAGGGATGCCATGATGGTTGTAAGTGTTAGTACTGGTTGTAAGTCCAAGGCCTAATTGTAAGTCACTTAGCGCCATTCACAGTTGTTAATCATAGGTGATCATAAGTGGAGGACTACCTGTACCATTAAAAGCATTCCTACTCCTAAAATATCATCTTTATTTCCCAGAATATCTCTGAATAGTCTTAGAGATAAATATGACAGGTGGGTTGCAATCTAGTTCTTTGGAAATGTGCCCCCTGGCCAATCCCACCCATAAAATATTAACAAGGTAAACTGAGGGTTTGAAGAGGCCAGCTTCTATTGGTCAAAAAATGAATGCAAACGAAAGATGAGGCGATTGGCTTATGATTTTGCCACAATACTCCATTTTGTCAGGGAGCTTTCATTTAAGGGGGAAGGAGAAAGTGAGACACGAAAACACATGTAATAATACAGCCTTCAAGAAACAGGCCGCCTGTGTCACGTTCTTCCTTTTCGGAGCATGCATTAGAGAGTAAGGCATTAAATATTTATCAGGAATAAACATAGCTACCTTTTAGCCCTGCTGTGCCTGTATCTTTTCTTTCCCAGTTGAAAAGAGCACTTAGACACCAAATTGGGGACAGAAGGTAGACAATAGTCCGCAACCGAATGAAGCAATTTTGTAGGTCATACTCAGAGTGCCTTTTCTTGGCTTAGCAAGCTGCAATTATAGAATAATCCTGTGCATCTGAAGTCATAAGCCAGTGGAGGCTGCCAGAGTGACTGAACTGGCGGTGGCTGATCTTGATGGAGCAATGCAGCCCATGTGGCTGCTATTATTGGTTTGCCTTTTCTCCCCTTTACAGGAATGGGTGCCTTTGCCATCTGCCACATCTGCTACATCGCAGCCTTTGGCCTGGCTCCCCTTCAACCTCTCACCTTCCTGGTCATCCAGGGACTCGTGGCTGTGAGTTACGTGGTGATCCTGCTGCCCTGTTTGTCAGGTTTCTACATGTGGGCAGTGCTGTTTTATTCAGGCCTCCTCGGCATCATGACCTGGCGTGCCCTGTCTTGCTCCAAAGGGTTGGCTTCAGCGGGCAGCTTGGTGTTCATCGTGTCTGATATGTTGGTTGCCTACGACAAATTCTGCACCTCCTATCCTCTCGCCCGCATCCTGTACATGGGCACTTACTACCTCGCCCAAACCTTGATTGCCCTCTCAATAGATTCTCCGAAATTTTCCCCGAAGGAGAACTGAGTCTTGAATTGGACTTCAGGATTGTCCTTCAGCATCAAAAGTTTGCTAGGCATTCTGCCTCTCAGATTCACACTTCTCAAGTTCAACTAACTTCTGGTTGGGTTGAAACTGCAGCTCCCAGGATTCCCATGGGCTAACAGCTGTGAGTAATCGGCAGCAGCTATATCCATAATCCCCAGCCAGTATGGACTTTGTGGATTCTTAAGAATTGTAGGCCTGTATTCATGGAAGACATCACGTTGGAGGAAGCTCTGGACAGATTCCTTTCAGAAGTTCAGGTTCTGAGTCCAGATGGTTCTAAGAACAGCTGCTGTGTCCTCCACATTTCCCATCTTCATTGTTATTTCACAATTTTCTTCCAGGAAGTGATGATGTCAATAATCTAATAATAAAAGGGCTAATGACAAAAAGAATTATGAAGTATTTATTTTATTTTAAGGACATGCTTGCTAAAAAAAAATAACAAAACCTGTTTTGTTGCCTAATTAAAATAGCCCAGATTGTTGGTTGCATTGTGTGAACAGAAGATAGGTCTCGTTGTGCACTTCCTTCTCCTGGTCAGAGCTAACTTTCAGGGCTGTCTTCCTGAGGCTTGGACCTTCCTTCCTATCCTATTATTATCCATTCAAATACTTCTCAAACAATCCTTCCTTTCCCGTGAAGTTATTTCTTGAAAACATTTGTATTTTGCTTGGAGATCCAAGAATGGTACCCACAAGCATCCCATGTGGCCACCAGGTGAGTTTCTCCATTTCAAATGGTCTCTTGCCATATGGACTTTCTTCTCCTCGGTATCAAATTGAGCTGTCCGTATTGCCCCCTTCACTTTTACAGGGCAGATTCCACCAGCGATCTATCTAGTTTAATGGGAAGGGCATGCAATGGTAGAAGACAGAATGGGGTTAGGAAAGCAATAGAAAAAGAAAACAATTACAGTGTTAGAAGGGTGGCATAGAAAGCCACTTTTCAGCTCAGGTAACTGCATCAAGCCAAGCTTGATAAGGCAAGGGGAAGCTAAAGTAGCATTAGTACTTTGATAGTACATCAGTAGGAAATCCAGGGTTTTACACTCAGCTGGAAAGTGGCAAAATCCTGCAAGAAGATAACAAAGGCAAGCCATCCATCCATCCATCCATCCATTTGTCATCCTTGTAGATTGCCTACTCCAACAGATTTAGGGCATTTAGTAATGTGTGAAATCCATAAAACATTTGTTTGAAAAAGATCCAAAACTGATGTCTACATGCTTCTACATGACTTGAAAAAGTTCTTATATGCTCCAACACTGGAAATTTTTAAGAAAATGTTGGATAACCATCTGACTGAGATGGTGTAGGGTTTCCTGCCTGGGCAGGGGGTTGGACTAGAAGGCCTCCAAGGTCCCTTCCAACTCTGATGTTATGTTATGTTATGTTATATGTTTTCTGGGACAAGCAGTGCCACCGTAATGGGGACAAGAGACTGATTTGAAGAAACTATATCTCCAGCTCCCCTCCATTGAGATCAAAGCCCACGTGGGGTGGGTGATTTTTAATCAACCCTCCTGGGTTTCATGCACCAGAAGGATAATCTCCTTCTGAACTAGGTTGCCTTGCAAATGCCTGGGTGCCAAGCACAATATAGAGAGACCAAGCCTTTAGAGGTGAAAAACAGCACTTTTTGTCAAGAAAACTAGATGGACCTCTTGTGTTTCCACCAAAAGTTGATCTCAATTTGAATCTTTACTTTTTATAGAACATAGAATAACAGTATGGGAAGGGACCTTCAATGTCTTCTAATTCAACCCCTTGCTCAAGCAACAGACCCTATACTATTCCAAACAAATGGTTGTCCAATTTCTTCTTAAAGACCTCGGGGTATGGAGCACACCCACAACTTCTGAAGGCAAGTTATTCCACTGGTTGATTGTTCTCACCATCAGGAAAATTTTCCTTAATTCTAGGTTGGATCTCTCTTTCATAATCTTCCATCGGGTATTTATTTATTTATTTATTTATTTATTTATTTATCTATCTATCTATTTATCTATCTATCTATCTATCTATCTATCTATCTATCTATCTATCTATCTATCTATCTATCACAACAGTATATATAAGCGTAAGCATGAAATAACTATACGATATATAAGCATATATATAATCATAAGTATGTAATAACTATATGAAATTGGATACAATCAAGGGGAACATTAGGACAGGAAGGGTAGGCACGTTGGTGCTCTTATGCACGCCCTTTAGAGACCTCTTAGGAATGGGGTGAGGTCAATAGTAGATAGTCTTTAGTTAAAGCTTTGTTTGGGGATTTTTGGAAGAGACCGCAGAGTCTGGTAGTTTATTCCAGGCATTAACCACTCTGTTACTGAAGTCATATTTTCTGCAATCAAGATTGGAGCGGTTCACATTAAGCTTAAATCTAATGTGTGCTCGTGTATTGTTGTGATTGAAGCTGAAGTAGTCTTCAACAGGAAGGACATTGCAGCAGATGATTCTATGAGTTAAACTCAGGTCATGTCGAAGGCAGCGGAGTTCTAAATTTTCTAAACCCAGGATTTCAAGTCTGGTGGCATAAGGTATTTTGTTGTAATCTTGTTACTTCTTGTCCTGCCCTCAGGTGCTTTGAAAAAAATAGGTTGATTCCCCTCTTCTCTGTGACAGCCCCCTTTTTATAGAAAAGGCTGAAAAAAAAGAAAAAGAAAAAAGAATTCCCCCCACCCCAATCATAAAAAAGGCTGAAAATGAAGAAGCTGGGACTGACCACCCTTTCTGAAGGATTTTTCTGTGGATATTCTACTTAATTTTTCCTCCATTTTTTTGCTTCCTCTTTGCCTCATCCTTTCTCTTCCTGCTATACATGGGGAAAATTAATTTCATTTGCATTTCAATGTGAATGCAATTCAATGCATTTTGGAGGCAACACACCCACACAGATCATTATTTGAATCCTCAGCTCCCTGAAGTTTTCAATGTGGTTTACTCATGCTTTTAAAATGTAAAATTAGGGGGGAAATCTATGTTGTTTTTGTCTCTTCTTTCCCAATATCTCTATCTTTTTTCTCTCAATTGGTTTATTCTCCTTTTTCAGTCTTAGAAAATGTAGCAGGTTTAGGGACAGCAAATTAGTATTGCCTTTGTGTATGTATGTGTATGTATATACTGTTGGAAGAAATATCCATCTGGGTTCAGTTCCAAGTGGGGACAAAGACACTGGAAACATGGAGACTGCTTGGAAAGATGGTTTAATGGTGGCCAGGATCACATGGCTTGAGTTCCTGAACAGAAAAGGGCTGAGATCCTGTGTGCTCCCTGGTTTTATGATTTTTCTGAGCTTTGACCTTTCTGGGGCACAGGAAGAGTATCCTGATTGGTTGTCCGACTCCCAGGGGGTGGGGGTCTTAGCTAGCCTTGCTGGCTGTCTCTCAAGCTTGCTTGAGCCTTGCCATGTGGTGAGTTTCAGTTGTATTGTGTTGCAAATCATGGGGGGATTGAGTGAGCTTGGTTGAAGCCTTAATTGCCCATTGACAAAGGTGGGGAGAATGAGTGAGCTTAGCTGAGGCTTGTAATGGCCCATTGATAAAGGTGGGGGGGGGGAGTCAGGAAGTTGCAGGAGCTCCTTTGTCTTTAAAATATGTTTCTCCATTTCTCATCCAGGAAGGTATAATATTCTGCTTTTTAAAATATTTCCTAGAATATTTCATTCTTCTAGGACGGCGGTGAGTGCTAAATTCCTACAATCCCTACTTTTTTTTTTTTAAGATGTCGTAATTTTTGGGATTTGCTCTTGGCAAAAATTAAAATTGATCAAATCAGTGGGTGCTTTTAATTTTTCCTGATGCAAAGGAAGCCATTGATAGAGACAACAGAAAAAAAGATTCCTTCAGTGGCTCCCAAAAGCTTTCAACCATGAAGGTCTAGCAGCCAGGGGAAAAGTTCTGGTAAGAATTTTACAGTATCCAATTTTCTATGCCAATTAATTTCAGCTGTTAGATATCACTTTCTGAGAGCTTCCAGTCAGGTCAAGCAAGCACACATCCCAAAATTTTCACAGCCATGGTTTTCCTTTAAATTACAGGCTGTCCATTTCCAAGGGTTGGTTACTGAACCTGCCCTAGCTCTTACTTTAGTCTATCCAAGATTTTTTTCCCAGTCCAAATTGAGGTTAATCAGTGTGCAATCCAGCCTCTTTCCTTTCTTTCTTTTTTCTTTTTAAATTACACACAATGAGCCCTGGGACTTCTACTCATGAGACCACCAGTGCAACATATCTTGCTTTACTGGGCAACTGGGCAGCATCATTTGTGAGTCATAGTCAGGGCTTGGGTTTTGGATATCACTTTTTCTGCTATCTCTTCAAGAGAGGAATTGCCTGAGGGGATGCCCTCCCCATGGAATTAGCAGGGAGATCTGATCCCTTGGGCTTTTAGTGCCACAGAGCAAAAATCAACCTAGAAGTCTTGTGTGGAGGTAAGTGAAGGGAATAGTTTCAGTCTAATTCTGAATGGTGTGTCTCTCTGTGTGTGCCTGTGTATGCAGCTACTTTTACAATACAGGCAATACAAACATGCTGGACAAATTTCCCTACCATTAGACATAAATCTCAGGTGTTCACAACTTGCTGTGGTAGCCACTTTCAAATACAATCCTTACATGAATACTTTAGACTGATTACAATATAAAGGAGACAAGACAGAAAACTTTACAATGAATTTCCCACCTCCCCAATAGTCTTTCCAGCTGTCTTCTGGGAATTGAAAAGAGTCTTTTAGTCTTTACTTGTACATCTCAGGGTCCTTTCTTTCATATCTTTTGGGTGGCATGCTTGTTGGTCAGTCAGGTTTGGAAAGGTCTGCTCCAATCTGGTTGCTGTGATGACTTTCAGTGGGGGCTGGATTCAAACTCAATTCCTGGCTCCAACAAATGGAAGGTCTCCTCTGGGGGCAGCATCTGGAACCATGTGCTCTGCTTCCACAGTTGCAGAGTCATCTTTTCAGGGCTGAAAGACATTAGAATAGGATCTCCTCCCCACTTTTGTGGGTAATCTTCTCAGGAAAGGCATTGTAACAGGATTAAAAGGGGTGGGTAGATATCTTGCAGGCAAAGTTTGAAAAGAAACAACACATCAATATTGCAGTTACTAAAAGATAATGCAGGTTCAACAAAATGCAGTTTCAACAAAATGGAGACACAACTGATGAGAAAGAAAAAAAACTGGATTCACATGCTTCAAGAAGAGGTAAAATCATTTAAACACACAGTAAATGCAAGACTGAATTTTTTTTTTCTTGTAAGTGAACTTAAAACGTTTCCTTATAAACTTATCTTGTAAGTGAACTTAAAATGTTTCCTTATAAACTTGAGTTGTTACTTTAAGATAAAGAGGAGGAGAAAAAGCAGAAATGAAAAGTTCTGTACCCTATTCCCCGTGGCCACGAAAATAGGGCAAAGGCTCTTTCTTTTCTCTCTCTCTCTTTTCCTATTTTATTGCTTCAACCTTTTGTTTTTGTTTTTCCCTAACAATTTAAAATTCTTGTCTCTAGAGATCAGATACATTTTACAGTTACAATTACTTCAAGGGCCCACAAAGACAGACATACACACATAAAAACAAGGACAGAGAGGAAAACAAAACTTTGAGATTTACACACACTGATCATTCCCGCCATAAATCTCAGTTAAATTAGGAAGGCACAAATCTTAACAGACAGACCACGTGGTTCCATAGAAGACAGAGAAAGAGACAAACAAACAAACAAACAAAACCCAAACATTCCTATTTATATATTTCCTTTCTTTTAAGTACCTTTATTTAGCCAAATTTGTTTCCTATTCTCATCTTTATTACACAATTTCCTCAATTTCTTTTTCCGCATACCAGGTAAAACTGGCAGCCTCCGGGCACTCCAGGCCCCAGCAGGTTTTCCAGGGATTTCCTCCACCCTCGAGCTACTGCTTCCCATGTTTCCCTCTCCGATGTGAGGTTTTATTTTCACTTTGGCTTAGCCGGTGGATCCTCCTACAGTTTTCAGAAAAAAGTTCTGGGAAGGACTTGACTCCCTTCTGTCAAGTATGGGCACCTTCCTGTTAAGGGAGCTTCCAGTTTGGATCAAAAAAAGGTGATCCCAGAGGACCTACTGCCCTGCCAGTAGGTACGAGCACCTCTTCAACACTGCTTCCTGCTTCCTTTTTAGCATACCAGGCAGTACTGGCAGCCTCCGGGCATCCAGGGCCCCAAGCAGATCTCCTGCTTCCTTTTTTTTCTCCTTTTTCTTTTTTTACTCTCTTAATTGCTTCATTCACACTTACTTTCCTCTCGCTCGGCTTCCGTTCCTAATAAACACAAAGTTCCACGTTTGGCTTCCCCCCCTTGCTTTCTCTATCCTACCGGTCACGGCTCGGTGGAGCTAGCAGTAGGCAGAGGTGCGGCTAGAGGTTGCTCAAAGAGGTGGAATCAGACTGTTTCCTTAGGTGGAATCCCACTATCACACACTTCTTCCTTCCCTAACAGAAGGTCCTGTGCTCTGGCAAAACCCCCATGCTCTCCAGACTTTTGGTCTTTCTGCGGTTAGGAAATGCACAGAGGATGCAAGATCCAGCTGTGATTGGGAGCAGGGCTCTCTCATTCACACACATGCAGGCATACACATATTTCCCATGCTTTTCCATGCTTAAAATTAAAATTTAGAGGTACTCACCTTCTTTCCAAGCAGTCTTTGAGCTCAACACTCAAAACCCCTTTAAAACCTAGTTCCAAATGGCCAAGGTCCAGGAAAACTTACCCACAGACTCAATGGGTCTGCTGCTAGCATGGGAGGCTTACCTGGGCCAGGTCCATTGGTTAGGTTAGCTTGGAGTCCCATCTGTGGGTGCCAATTGTTGGAAGAAATATCCATCTGGGTTCAGTTCCAAGTGGGGACAAAGACACTGGAAACATGGAGGCTGCTTGGAAAGATGGTTTAATGGTGGTCAGGATCACATGGCTTGAGTTCCTGAACAGAAAAGGGCTGAGATCCTGTGTGCTCCCTGGTTTTATGATTTTTCTGAGCTTTGACCTTTCTGGGGCACAGGAAGAGTATCCTGATTGGTTGTCAGACTCCCAGGGGGTGGGGGTCTTAGCTAGCCTTGCTGGCTGTCTCTCAAGCTTGCTTGAGCCTTGCCATGTGGTGAGTTTCAGTTGTATTGTGTTGCAAATCATGGGGGGATTGAGTGAGCTTGGTTGAAGCCTTAATTGCCCATTGACAAAGGTGGGGAGAATGAGTGAGCTTAGCTGAGGCTTTTAATGGCCCATTGACAAAGGTGGGGGGGAGTCAGGAAGTTGCAGGGAGCTCCTTTGTCTTTAAAATATGTTTCTCCATTTCTCATCCAGGAAGGTATAATATTCTGCTTTTTAAAATATTTCCTAGAATATTTCATTCTTCTAGGAGGGGGGTGGGTGCTAAATTCCTACAATACATACATACATACATACATACATACATACATACATACATATATATATATATGATATAATTGTGAACAAGTCCTAGAGAGTAGAGCATGTGTCAATGTGGATGTCTTTATATGCAGAAAGATTGGACAATGGAATCTTTGGGTATTTTTATGCTAAATTGTGGGTTTCAAGTATGTTTCAAACAATGCTAAACAAACCAGGTTTGGGATAAAGAAAGAGAAAAGACTCCGATGCAAAAATCATTAAATGAAACTCTGTATTAGTGAATGGAAGGACTTTATATGGCCAGGAAGAATCAGAAAGAATGAAAACAGGATTTAACTGGAAAAAGTTTTATACTAAAATAAAGGAGATTAAAGACTGCAAGAAATGTATATAACAGAAAAACAGAGTTGGAAGGGACCTTGGAGGTCTTCTAGTCCAGGGCTCACCAACCTTTCGGATCACAGGGACCACTAAATTCATAATTTTAAATCCCAAGGACCACTAATATGAATTTTTTAAAAAGATAAATAGTATTTAGTGCAATATAAAAAAAGCAAATAATTTTTCTGCGGACCACCAACATTTTCTCACGGACCACCAGTGGTCCACGGGCCACTGGTTGGTGACCACTGTTCTAGTCCAACCCCCTGCTCAAGCAGGAAACCTATACCAATTGAACATGTCCAGAAATTTATTTATTTATTATTTATTTATTTATTATATTTGTATACCGCCCTTCTCCCGAAGGACTCAGGGCGGTTCACAGCCAATAAAAACAAAATACATATAATACAAATTAAAAACAGTATAAAAAACTAATTCGATGAATGGCCTAAATTTTTTTAAATACAATTAAAACCCCATTTAAAACTCCCAATTTAAAACCCCAATTTAAAACTATGTTCAAGCTAGTCCTGCACGTTGAAACAGCAACGTCTTCAGCTCGCGGTGGAAGGTCCGCCATGAGCTCAAGACGAATATTTTACAAGAAGAGTTCTTCACTCCTCTGAAAACAACAAAATACCTTATCCCACTAGACTTGAAATCCTAGGCTTAGAAAACTTAGAACTCCATCGCCTTCAGCAAGACCTACGTTTAACTCATAGAATCATCTACTGTAATGTCCTTCCTGTTAAAGACTACTTCAGCTTTAATTGCAATAATATAAGAGCAACCAATAGATTTAAACTTAATGTTAACCGCTTTAATCTAGATTGCAGAAAAAATGACTTCTGTAACAGAATGCTTATACCTCCTTACCTCCTTATATTTCCTCATATATATGTTTATATACTATATAATCTTTTGTGTGATGCTTATATATATTGTTGTGACAAATAAAATAAATAAATAAATAAATAAATCTCTGTCTAATCTCTTCTTAAAAACCTCCAGTGTTGGAGCATCTGCAACTTCTGGAGGCAAGTTGTTCCACTGATTAATTGTTCTAAAATTTATCTTTAGTTCTAGATTGGTTCTCTCCTTGAGTAGTTTCCATCCATTGTTGCTTGTCCTGTCTTCAGGTGCTTTGAAGAATAGGTTGACTCCCTGGTCTTTGTGGCAGCCCCTTAGATATTGGAACAATGCTATCATGTTACCCCCTAGTCCCTCTTTTCATTAAAATACACATAACCAATTCCTGCAACCGTTCTTCATATGTTTTAGCCTTTATACAGTAGCTGTTGTAAATGAACTCTGTTAATTTAGCTTAATGGAAAGTAAGTCCTGTTTACAAAGGACAAACAAGGCTAGTACATTATAATTGTGCAGCACAATGAATGTCTTTGTTCCTTCTCATGTGTACAGAGCTAGATATGTAGCTGCCAGGGAGTAGGAATCATGAATGCAGAGTGTGGCAATTGAGTTTCCCTTTGCTGAACCTTTATCATAGCTTTCTCCAACCTGGTGTCCTCTGGATGTGTTGAAGCTATATCACCCAGAATTCCCAGCTGTTAGACATGCTATTGGAGAACTCCCAGAATAAGGAAAACTGGCTGGAAGAACCTTGTAGAAACCTGGAGTACATTTTCAGATTTTCTCAAAGACTTTCTTAAATTCAAGGTGCCAAGAAATGTTGGAGTTTGGGTGGAGGTACCTTAAGGTTGCTCTTCTCCAATCTTGAGTTAACTTATTAGGCCTTTTTTCAAAAAGCTTTTTAAAAATTCACAGCCCCATAAATGTTTTAAAAACAATCCTCAAAGCAAAGAGAATCTGAATATGACTCCAGAGCAACTTTCTCCAGTCTAGAGCAGGAATGAAATCCAGCAGGTTCTGGAGAATCGGTGGTGGAAATTTTGAGCAGTTCAGAGAACCGGCAAATACCATCTCTGGCTAGCCCCAGAGTGGGGTGGGAATGGAGATTCTGCAATATCCTTCCCCTGGAGTGGGGTGGAAAGGGGGATTTGCAGTATCCTTCCCCTGCCATGCCCACCAAGCCACACCCACAGAATCAGTAGTAAAAAAAAAATTGGATTTCACCATTGGTCTAGAGGTTCTTTGAAAGATACAATTCCAGTTCTCTTCATTTTCAGGTGACTGGCCTCAGAAGAGCAGGGCTATTCTAATCTCAAACAAAAGGGATTAGGAGTTGTGGGAATTAGGAGAAGACAATATTATTTGGAATGGGGAGGTGGTGAATCTCACCACCTTGTGGTCTGCATGAAACCCTTGAAAGAAGGCATGAGAAGGATTGATCATAAATTGGTTGAAGAAGATGGTGGGCTCAGGTCACACATGCACGAACTCACCCACACAGAATCCCATGCATTAATCCAGCATTTGCCTTTCCCCAACATACATTGAGATAGCAGGTGAGGAGAGAAGCAAGGTTAATGTCTTTTCTCATTCTCATCACCACTATCCTGTTCATGGTGTGTCTCCTTTCTCCCTGAGATCCCACCTAGACTGTAGGAGCTGCCCACAGCTCCAATTTGCATTGGACAAAAATGCTTCCATTGGTGCTATTTTCAAACAAAGGGGTGGGACTTCATTTGGCCCAAAAGATAACTGTATGTGTGGGTTTGTTTTCCAGGCAGACAACTTCCTCCTGGGTTTTGGGTGGGAGAAAAGGAAGGACACAGGACCTGAAAAGAGCTTGGCAAATTACCAAGATCAACTAGAAGTTTCAGGTTGTCGGGATGTGGGCTCTGGGGACTTTCTACCCTGGGAATTACCTATCTGATGGCATCTAGTCTTCTTCATCCCGGAGGAAGCTGGCACTCCCTGGTGCTGGTAAGTGAATTAAAAACAAGCAAACTCGAAACCACCTGCTCTTTGGCATGCATTGTATCTTGGATCATTGCATCAAGAGTAATCTACTTCATACCTAAACCAACTGGATCTCTACATTTAAGGCCAGCATCAGGAGTTGGAAATGCTGGGCATTCTTCCACATCCACACTCTCATTGGGCATCTCCTGGCTGGACTAATCATCTTCTTCCATTGCTGGCATTGCAGAGGACAGGTAAAATTAGAGCAGAAGAACCTGTGCACTCAGCCCTCTTCCTTAAAGTGATACCCAGCCAGCCTTTAAGAAAAAGGTTGAGCTCCCAAATAATCTATCATTTAGGGAGTTATTTCTTGTTTCTGCAATTTTTAAATCTAGTTCTTTCCACCTCTGCATTGGTTTGACTTTTTTCCACCAGACTTTCATAATTTACACCTCTGCTTTCATGCTTTCCTAATGGGTGAATCTGTGTGAAAATATGATGATGATGATGATGATGATTTTTCAAGCAATTAAAACAGGATTTAATGGGATTTTTACACATATGCACCGAGGGTGAAATTCAGCAGGTTCTGACAGGTTCTAGCGAACTGGTAGTGGAAATTTTGAGTAGTTCGGAGAACTGGCTAATATCACCTCTGGATGGGCCCAGAGTGGGGTGGGAATAGAGCTTTTGCAGTATCCTTCCCCTGCCATGCCCACCAAGCTACGCCCACCAAGCCACACCATGCCCACCAAGCAGTAGTAAAAATAAATGGATTTCACCACTGGTATGCACATTTGTGAATGTGCATTTCTCCAATGTATACAGATAGTTCTCCACTTACAGCAGTTCACTTAGTGAACGTTCAAAGTTACAATGGCACTGAAAAACGTTATTTATGACCGATTTTGACACTTACGACCATTGCACCATTCCTGTGATCACATGATCAAAATTTGGACGCTTCAGAACTGACTCACATTTATGATCATTAGTGTTCTGGGGTCATGTGATCCCCTTTGGCGACCTTCTGCCAAGCAAAGTCAATGGGGGGGAACCCCAGATTTACTTAACAACCATGTTACTAATTTTACAACTGTGGCCAGAAAAGTCATAAAATGGAGCAACATTCACTTAACAAACATTTTACTTACCATCAAAAATTTTGTGCTCAGTTGTGGTCTTACGTTGAGGACTATTTGTATACGCGTGTATTAATTCTTGCTCCACTAGCAAGAAACTGCATTGCAACATTCAGCAAAGTCTGACTTTTGAAGGGCAACTGACTGTATTTGTTTAAGCATGTCAAGTTAACTAAATTTTCAGGAAAAGCTGAAAAGTCAAAAGACTTTCTCGTATGGCAAGTGATATTACGTGGTTATCTGATGTAGGGGTGGAGGGCCAAATTCTGATATTTTCCAGAGAATCATTGAACTCATTGAAATGCCTAATTTCTTGAAGAATTACTTCATTTATAATCTTGCGCAGCTCTCTTATCTGCCCACACACCTGTGCACCCTACTGTGGTTGGGATTTATGTCTGGGTGAAAGGACTTATATTTCAGTTGCTTCTTCCTAGAAAATGCTTCATTCTTATTCATATTGAGAAATGGCTGATGATTTCCCGGGATTGTTAATTTATGATGTTAACTATGAGCAACAGCTCTGCGTAATTCGGGTTAGGGTTCAGTGGAAATAATAAGGCCTCAATCAAGAAGAAACCAGAAATCTCAGGAACATCTCAACTCTGCAACTGGATTCCTATATAATGCTATGCAGTCTTCATTTTTGCTTCATTGAGTAAACGTCAAAGAGCTGACTCGTTTGCCCCATACCATGCAAGTGATCGTTTTAATTCAGAGTTATTTATTCTGGTCTTTAGCTAGCAAAACCATAAACCAAAGTTTATCCATCATCTCCACTGGCTAAGAACGCAGGACATGCTAAAACAAATCTAACCAGTGTGTGTTATTTACAGGTAGTCCTTAACTTACAAGAGTTTGTTTAGTGAACGTTCAAAGTTACGACAGCACTGAAAAAAGTGACTTATGAATGTTTTTCACACTTACGACTGTTGCGGCCACATCATCAAAATTCAGCCACTTGGCAGCTGACTCATAATTATGACATCTGCTATGTCTCAGTGTCATGTGATCCCCTTTTGCAATCTTCTGACAAGCAAAATCAATGGGGAAGCCAGATTCACTTAACAACCTTGTTACTAATTTCACAACTGCAGCAAGAAAGGTCATGAAATGGGGCAAAATTCACTTAACAACTGTCTCACTTAGCCACAGAAATTTTGGGCTCACTTGTAGTCGTAAGTCGAGGACTACAGAAGTAATTTAAGTTTCAAAGGAAACCTTTGGTTAAATTAAGCTAAACTATGCTTTCCTTTAAGGGATGCGGTGGCTCAGGGGCTAGGACGTTGAGCTTGTCAATCGAAAGGTCGGCAGCTCGGCGGTTCGAATCCCTGGTGCTGCCGTGTAACGGGGTGAGCTCCCGTTACTTATCCCAGCTTCTGCCAACCTAGCAGTTTCGAAAGCAGGTAAAAATGCAAGTAGAAAAAATAGGGACCACTTTTGGTGGGAAAGTAACAGCGTTCCATGCACCTTTGGCGTTGAGTCATGCTGACCACATGACCACGGAGACATCTTCAGACAGCGCTGACTCTTCGGCTTTGAAACGGAGATGAGCACTGCCCCCTAGAGTCAGCAACAACTAGCACGTATGTGCGAGGGAAATCTTTACCTTTACCTTATGCTTCCTTTAACACCCTTTTCAAGGTGTTGCAATTGCAAACACTCTGCAGGTTAAAGGCATTTCCAGAGTGTGTGGCCTCCTGTCTTCCTAACCCCCTAATTTGTTTTGAATGGATTTACACACAATGCACCTGGGATTAATACTCCCAGAAACAAAACATACGTCCTCGGTGATCAAACAAATAATTCAGTGGGAGTTTAGAGGGAATGCAAATCTTTAGTGCCAAACCCTCCTGTTTTTATGTCCTGGACAGAACTGCTCTGACTTCTGACAAAGCAGTGAGAACTTTCCACCAAAGCTCTGCCCAACAGTTGCACCAAGGAAAAATTATTTCACGTCCAGAAGATTGGATAAATTTTTAAAAAGCATATTGCAATGAGTAGAGAATCAGGGGAGAGATAGGCAACCTGCACTTTAAGCCACCTAGAGTTGCTCTGAATACTGTAAGACTGCATTAACAGAATCTTGCCAGTATGGAGATATAAACCTGCTACTATTTTTAACCACCTGAACAATTAAGGTGGTCCTTCCTAAATTTCTTCCTCTGTCTCTTAATCCAGTAGAGGCTTCTACCTGTCTTGTCGAATTATTTTCTAGGCAGCATTTCTTCCCCTCATCCCCCAAAGTCATTTGCACATTCCATTATAGAATAAGAAACAGTGTGTTTGAAAATGAGACTGTTTCCTCTCTGCAGAAGCCAGAAGCCAGTAAAGCTTAGATTGAGGAATTTGTGATCCTCTAACTACATGGAGTCCTCAATTTAACGACCACAACCGAGCCCCACATTTCTGCTGCTAAGTAAGACAGTTGTTGAATGAGTTTAATAATTGTTAAATCAGTTAAATGAGTTTAACATGAGTGCATACAGATAATCCTCGAATTACAACCACAATTGACCCCAAAATTTCTGTTGCAAAGTGATAAATTTGTTATATGAGTTTTGCCCCATTTTATGACCTTTTTTGCCACAGTTGTTAAACTGAGTCACTGCAGTCATTAAGTTAGTAACACGGTTGTTAAGAGAATCTGGTTTCCCCATTGATTTGCTTGTTAAAAGGTCACAAAAGTTGATCACACGACCCATAGACACTGCAACCGTCTTAAGTACATGCCAGTTGCCAAGCATCTGAATTTTAATCATGTGACTGTAATGGTTGTAAGTGTGAAAAACGATTGTAAGTCACTTTTTCCAGTGCCATTGTAGCTTTCAATGGTCATTAAATGAACAGTTGTAAGTCAAGGACTACTTGTATTGGGGAACAAAACTTCTGGCAAGCTTTACCTTTGATCACACTGGCCAGAATTGCTGGGAATTGTAGTTCAGCAACATTTGGAGGTAGGGAGAATCAAGGCTTTAAAATATCCCAGGATTTCCCAACTATTTCTAACACAGCTATTCTAAGATCTTTGGAATCCATTAGATAAATGTAGCTACTGCATCCCACACTTCCACTAAATACTGAATAAATTGAATGAATTATAAATAAAAGCAGTCTTTGTTAAAAAAAAATCCAAATCAACATGTTTAAATTCAATAGTTCAGGAAACAATTGAAAATCATGGTGATACAGGTAGTCCTCCACCAAAATTGAGCCCAAAATTTATGTTACTAAGTGAGACAGCTGTTAAGTAAATTTTGTCCCATTTTATGACCTTTCTTTCCATAGGTGCTAAGTGAATCACTGCAGTTGGTAAGTTAGTAACATGGCTGTTAAGTGAATCTGGCTTCCCCATTGATTTTGCTTGTCAGAAGGTCACAAAAGGGCATCACGTGATCCTGGGACACTGTCATAAATACGAGGCAGTTTCCAACTGTGATTTGATCACATGACCATGGGGACCCTGCAATGGTCATAAACATGAGTTGATTGCCAAGCATCAGAATTTTTATCATGGAAACTTGGGGATACAGTTAGTCCTCAACATATGACCACAAGTGAGCCCAGAATTTATGTTGCCAAGTCAGAAATTTGTTAAGTGAGTTTTGTTTCATTTTATGACGTTTCTCGCCACATTTCTTAAGTGAATGACTGCAGTTGTTAAATTAATACTATGGTTGTTAAGTGAATCTGGCTTCCCCATTGACTTTGCTTCTCAGAAGGTTGCAAAAGTTGATCCCATGACCTTGGGACATTGCGACTGTGAAAAATATGAATCAAATATATGAATGTAAATCATGTGACCATGGGGATGCACAAAAGTGTGAAAAATGGCCATCTTTTTTCTGTGCCGTTGTAACTTCAAACGGTCACTAACTGAACTGCTGTAAATCAAGGAAGTCCTGTATTGTCTGCATGTTTTCTAGGTTCAAGAAAAACCTTCAGCAACTGGAAAACAAAAGAGTTAATTTCATTAATCCATGGTAGTCACTTCTGAGAAAGTTTTAATCTTCTTCTGGGTTTTTATTCCTTGTATTTGTTTGGGAATATCCTAACAGGACAGACATTGAATAGAAAGAAGCCGTTGCAGGAAATGCAAAATTCTTGCTAGAGTTTATTGTTTGTATTATATTAGACAATTATATTATCTGTTTGTATTATAAACCTTCGCTCATGTTGGGTTTGGGGGGATATTATTTTATGAAAACAGTCCCCATTCAGCAGACTGGCAGATGGTCAAATACACCTGGAGAAACAGTTAACAGGTGTGAGTCTGTGGCTGTGGAAGGGGCGGTTTATGTGTAAATTTTACACAGCAACCAAGAAAAGGAATTCTATAAGGTATTGTAAGTTATGGCCTTGATCAGCCGTGCACTAGCTTTGCTCGATCATACTGACAAAGACATGAGCTCTTTTTAAAAAATAAAAAGGTAATTCAGTATAAACAGAACAGACTCCCTAGTAAAGTCCTTCAGCCTACTTGAGGGTACTCTAATTCCATAATTCATAGGCATTAAAATAGCAACAGGCGTATCTCCATGCATGCAGTAGGATTGATTCTTTTTCCTCTTGAGTCTGAGGATCCCTTTAGAAGAGAGAGGGAGAGGGAGGCGGGGAGAGAGAAGCTGCATTTTAAAAATTAATATTACTATTTTCCACCCCACAAGACTGACTACAAGCCTGTCAGAGATGTAGCAAAATCATTGGAGCTTCTGGGTTGGAAATTATTTTTATTTATTAATTTCGTTTGTACTATTTTGCAGTATTGGAGAGAGGGAGTTCCTACAGATAACGGCCTTGTGATTTTCACAGATGTATTACAGAGAGCCCTTGACTTACAACCAATATTTTAGTGACCGAAGTTATAATGGCATTAAAAACAGCAACTTATGACACTTTTGCACGCTTAAGACCGTTGCAGCGTCCTCATGGTCCCGTGATCAAAATTCGGATGCTTAGCAACAACCATGTATTTATGATGGTTGCAGTGTCCTGCCCCATTTTACGACTGTTCTTGTCACAGTTGTTAAGTGAATCACTGCACTTAAATTAGTAAAATGGTCTTTAAGTGAATCTGGCTTCCCCATGGACTTTGCTCGTCAGAAGGTCGCAAATAGGGGATCACATGACCCCAGGACACTGCAACCGTCGTAAGTCTAAATCAGTTGCCAAGCATCTGGATTTTGATCACCCCACCATGGGGATGCTATAATGGTTCTAAGTGTGAAAAACAGTCATAAATCATTTTTTTCAATGCCATTGTGACATTGACTGGTTACCAAATGACCTGCTGTAAGTTGAGGACTGCTTGTAGAAGGTTTATTCAAGTCTATGCACAAGAATGGAGTCAACTAAAGTGCAACACTAAATTACCAGATAAAGGTCGACAAAATTCAGGAGGGGTTGAACTTTGAGCACTTGTGGAAATGATTCTAAACTGATGATGCATTGAATTCCACCCCTCTAGCTCTGCCTGCTCTTCTCCTACAGTATATACTTGACAGGGAATTCCTATTCTTTTTCTACTGAAAGCAACTATTGTTCGACACTGATCTGATATCAGAACTTTGTTTTTATAACACTGCACACCATGATATGGTTTCAAGTTCTCTCCTCTGTCATGTGAATGCAAATAAACTCCAGTGGGTTTTGGTCTGGATATTGAGACTCTAGAAAAAATGCAGAGAAGACCAACAAACGAACAGTTGCAGAAATTGAGCATTACTAGTTTAATGAAAAGAAGGACTTGAGGTGACAGGATAGCAGTGTTCCAATGTTTTGTTGCCACAAAGAAGAGGGAGTCAAGCTATTCTCCAAAGCACCTGAAGGCAGGACAAGAAGCAATGGATGGAAACTAATCAAGGAGAGAAGCAACCTAAAACTAGAAAAATTTCCTGACTGTTATCCCAATCAGCGGAACAATTTTGCTTCCAGAAGTTGTGAGTGCTCCAATACTGAAGGTTTTAAAGAAAAGATTGGAGAAACATTTATCTGAAATGTTATAGGGTTTCCTGCGCTTGAGCAAGAAGTTGCTCCAAAGAAGGTCCTCCAAAGAAGGACCTCCAAAGTCCATTCTGACTCTGTTACTCAGTTATTCTCTCTTTTAAGCCTGATTAATAAAACTTTAAAAGAAGAAAAGGAAAATGTTTTAATAGTATTTTTAAAGCTACACCCGAAGCACAGTTCTCTGCAACAGTTTCATGACCATCAGTTGTTCCAGACTAAAAATGTTTGTTTTCTATATTATATTATATATTATATTATATATTATATATTACTATGCTAATTTTTATTTTTATTAGCATCATATTAAAGAGTTGTATAGCGAACAGGAAAGGGAAGGGAAAACTCTACGTAAAACTGCCCAAAAGTGGAGGAGAAGAAGACCACCCCTAGGAAATAGGGAGGGGGAATCCTGAAAGAAGATGCTTTGAAACTAAAACTGTTTTAAAATCCATCTAATTTTGCAGCCAGTTTTAATTGCATCCTATCTCATCATTCCATCTCTCTCTTGCTTTGACTAGGAGAGCCATTGGCTGGATGGTATGTGAGAAAGATCTTAGGACCATGATGGCGAACCGATGGCATGCGTGTCAGAAGTGGCACGAAGAGCCATCTCTCCAGGCATGCAAGCCATTACCCATTGCTCTTCTGGGTTCTGGTGTGCCGGCCAGCTAGTCTTCATGTGCGCGGGACCACCGTAAACCAGAAGAGCAGCCGACTGGTATGCATGTGCACACCGGGAAGATGATCTTCCAGTTTCCAGCACTTGCATGCACACCATCCAGCTGGTCTTCACGTGTACGTGCATGTCAGAAACCGGAAGACTAAGTGGGCGGTGTGCATGAGCACGCTGGAAACCGGAAGATCATCTTCCTGGCGCTCGCATGCTCATGGGGCAGTTGCTCTGTCGGTTTCCAGCACACGCACATGCACACATGCACACATGCTCTCCCATTTTGGCATTCGGTGCCGAAAAGGTTTGCCAACGCTGCCTTAGGAGAATGGCCAAAGAGATCCTGCCAAGAGAATGGTCAGATAGGGACAGCTTAGCCCACAGCTGAACAATGAACAGGGCAAGAGACTCAGAAGAGACCCTCCCTAATTTCTCAGGCAGTAAAGGAGAGGGGAGAGACTAGTTTATATACTGATTTATCCTGCAAGGCCAAGATCAGTCTTGCAGGTTTGAAAGTACAACCTTCTTTCCATCTCCTTGCCCACAAAACTAGGGAGAATCACTTCTACATTTCTTGCCTCAGCCTTTATTTATTTATTTATTTATTTATTTATTTATTTATTTATTTATTTATTTATTTATTTATTTATTTATGAAACTTTTATACCGCCCTTCTCCCGAAGGATTCAGGGCGGTTTACAGCCATTAAAAATTTATACAAAACAAAAGTTAAAAATATAATTAAAAAACTGTTCATAAATGGCCTAATAAACTTAAAACAATACAAAACCACTATAAAACCCCCAGTTAAAATTTTCCATCAAGCTAGCCCCGCATGGTGAAATAAAAAAGTCTTGAGCTCGCGCTTAAAAGACCGGAGGTCGGGAAGTTGGCGCAACCCAGGAGGCAACTCGTTCCAAAGGGCAGGAGCCTCCACTGAGAAGGCCCTTCCCCTGGGGGCCACCAGTCTACATTGTTTGGCTGACGGCACCCTGAGGAGGCCTTCCCTGTGGGAGCGCACAGGCCAATGGGGGGCTATAGGTGGCAGTAGGCGGTCCCGCAAGTAACCCGGTCCTATGCCATGGAGCGCTTTAAAGGTGATAACCAACACCTTGAATTGTACCTGGAAGACCACCGGCAACCAGTGCATTATTATCCAGTTGTGGGTTATGCTGTCTCTTATCTGAAGATTCCCTGAGCTGTGTCTCTTTCAATAACCTTCTCCAGGTATCATCATAGTGAGTTAAGGCACAGGTAGTCCTCGACTTACAACAGTTCATTTAGTCATCATTTAAACTTACAACGGGACTGAAAAAAGTGATTTATGACAGTTTTTCCACAGTTACGACCATTGCGACATCCCCACAATCATGTGATCAAAATTCAGATGCTTGGCGACTGGGTTCATATTTATGACCTTTGCTGTGTCCCAAGCTTCAGAGATCAGTTTTTATGACCTTCTGACAAGCAAAGTCAATGGGGAAACCAGATTCACTTAACAGCTGGGATACTAACTTAACAGCTGCAGTAATTCACTGAACAACTGTGGCAAGCAAGGTCGTAAAAAGGGGGAAAACCCACTTAAGAAATATCTCACTTAACAACAGAAATTTTGGGTTCCACTGTGGTCATTAAGTCGAGGTCAACCTGTACTGGCCTAAGAGTGGGGAGACTCGGGAAGCCATTGGGGTGACTTGGACTTAGTCATTCTCTCTCTGCTCTAAATACCTGGAAATTCAGAAAACATCCATGCCCCAACCCACACAAAGCATCCTGGCAGATTGCGGTCCTTGCTATTCAAAGAAGAGGTTCTTCATCCGGCAGTGAATTGATTTGGACTGATGATAATAATATATTTCAGAGCATTAAAATTATATCCTTTTCTTCTGGGCAAGGCAGGAATAATAAGCCAGCTGTATTATTAGCAAAGCTGGAAATGAACACTGAAGATAAAGCATAATGGAAAGCCAGACCGAGCTCCCATTCATAGCATTAAAGAAAGCAAATTCAATTTGCATGAAAGACTGCTCCCACAAACAGCCGATTCACATTTGAAGAGAAGACAAATCTTCAGGGAAAATACAGTAACAATGCCCTTGGATCTGACCTATTATCGAGTAGCCACAAAACCTATAATGCAAAACCTTTAACCTTCTATCTTTCCTTTGCAGGTTCTGCTGCTGTTCCTTCAGCTTAGCCAAAATGGTAAGTTGTGACTGAATTAAAAATGGTGCTTCTCAACATCTAGGGCAGTATTTCTCAACCTTGGCAACTTTAAGATGTGTGGACTTCAACTCCCAGAATCCCTGGGCCAGCAGCATGCCAAATGCATACCGGCTGAGGGAATTCTAGGAATTTGGGGTCCCTGGTGCTCTCTGAGCTTTTTTGTTTTCTTGCAGATGTTTCATTACCCAACTAGATTTTATTTATTTTATTTTATTTTCATTAAGCATGCATTTTATGACAGATACAAGTGTAAACATAATTATAAATAGATGAAAAGGATATGAATAAAAGAAAACATTAGGACAGGGACGGTAGGCACATTGGTGCGCTTATGCACGCCCCTGCAGACCTCTTAGGAATGGGGTGAGGTCTACAGTAGACAGTCTAAGATTAAAGTTTTGGGGATTTGGGGAAGAAACCACAGAGTCCCGTAGTGCATTCCAGGCGCTGACAACTCTGTTACTGAAGTCGTATTTTCTGCAGTCTAGTTTGGATCGGTTTACCATGAGTTTGTATCTATTGTGTGCTCTTGTATTGTTTTGGTTGAAGCTGAAGTATTCATTGGCTGGTAGGACATTGTAGCAGATGATTTTATGTACTATGCTTAGGTCAGACCGAAGATGGTGAAGTTCTAAGTTGTCTAAGCCCAAAATTTCGAGTCTGGTGGCATAAGGTATTTTGTTGCGAGCAGAGGAGTGGAGGACTCTTCTTGTGAAATATCTCTGGACTCGTTCGATTGTATTAATGTCCAATATGCAGTGTGGGTTTCAGACAAATGAGCTGTATTCAAGAATTGGTCTGGCAAAAATTTTGTATGCCCTAGTTTGCAGTTCAATATTATTGGAGAAAAAGCTACGCAAGATTAGGTTAACAACTCTTTATGCTTTTTTAGCAATGCAGTTACAGTGAGCTCTGGCATTTAGATCATTTGAGATGAGTACTCCAAGGTCTTTGACAGAGTGAGGGTTGTCTGTTAGGTCGTATCCATCCAGCTTATATTTTGTGTTCTGATTTTTTTTGCCAATGTGTAAGACAGAGCATTTGTTGGTTGAGATTTGGAGTTCCCAATTGTTTGACCATTCTGACACATAGTCAAGGTCTCTTTGTAGAGTGGCAGCATTGTCAGTGGTGTACATAGATAATATCATCCGTGCTAGAAGGGAGTGAGGTTTGTATACTGATTTATCCTGCAAGGCCAAGATCAGTCTTGCAGGTTTGAAAGTACAACCTTCTTTCCATCTCCTTGCCCACAAAACTAGGGAGAATCACTTCTACATTTCTTGCCTCAGCCTTTATTTATTTATTTATTTATTTATTTATTTATTTATTTATTTATTTATTTATTTATTTATTTATTTATTTATTTATTTATTTATTTATTTATTTATTAAACTTTTATACCGCCCTTCTCCTGAAGGATTCAGGGCGGTTTACAGCCATTAAAAATTTATACAAAACAAAAGTTAAAAACATAATTAAAAAACTGTTCATAAATGGCCTAATAAAGTTAAAACAATACAAAACCACTATAAAACCCCCAGTTAAAATTTTCCATCAAGCTAGCCCCGCATGGTGAAATAAAAAAGTCTTGAGCTCGCGCTTAAAAGACCGGAGGTCGGGAAGTTGGCGCAACCCAGGAGGCAACTCGTTCCAAAGGGCAGGAGCCTCCACTGAGAAGGCCCTTCCCCTGGGGGCCACCAGTCTACATTGTTTGGCTGACGGCACCCTGAGGAGGCCTTCCCTGTGGGAGCGCACAGGCCGATGGGAGGCTATAGGTGGCAGTAGGCGGTCCCGCAAGTAACCCGGTCCTATGCCATGGAGCGCTTTAAAGGTGATAACCAACACCTTGAATTGTACCTGGAAGACCACCGGCAACCAGTGCATTATTATCCAGTTGTGGGTTATGCTGTCTCTTATCTGAAGATTCCCTGAGCTGTGTCTCTTTCAATAACCTTCTCCAGGTATCATCATAGTGAGTTAAGGCACAGGTAGTCCTCGACTTACAACAGTTCATTTAGTCATCATTTAAACTTACAACGGACTGAAAAAGTGATTTATGACAGTTTTCCACAGTTACGACCATTGCGACATCCCACAATCATGTGATCAAAATTCAGATGCTTGGTGACTGGGTTCATATTTATGACCTTTGCTGTGTCCCAAGCTTCAGAGATCAGTTTTATGACCTTCTGACAAGCAAAGTCAATGGGGAAACCAGATTCACTTAACAGCTGGGATACTAACTTAACAGCTGCAGTAATTCACTGAACAACTGTGGCAAGCAAGGTCGTAAAAGGGGAAAACCCACTTAAGAAATATCTCACTTAACAACAGAAATTTTGGGTTCCACTGTGGTCATTAAGTCGAGGTCAACCTGTACTGGCCTAAGAGTGGGAGACTGGAAGCCATTGGGGTGACTTGGACTTAGTCATTCTCTCTGCTCTAAATACCTGGAAATTCAGAAAACATCCATGCCCCAACCCACACAAAGCATCCTGGCAGATTGCGGTCCTTGCTATTCAAAGAAGAGGTTCTTCATCCGGCAGTGAATTGATTTGGACTGATGATAATAATATATTTCAGAGCATTAAAATTATATCCTTTTCTTCTGGGCAAGGCAGGAATAATAAGCCAGCTGTATTATTAGCAAAGCTGGAAATGAACACTGAAGATAAAGCATAATGGAAAGCCAGACCGAGCTCCCATTCATAGCATTAAAGAAAGCAAATTCAATTTGCATGAAAGACTGCTCCCACAAACAGCCGATTCACATTTGAAGAGAAGACAAATCTTCAGGGAAAATACAGTAACAATGCCCTTGGATCTGACCTATTATCGAGTAGCCACAAAACCTATAATGCCCACCTTTAACCTTCTATCTTTCCTTTGCAGGCTCTGCTGCTGTTCCTTCAGCTTAGCCAAAATGGTAAGTTGTGACTGAATTAAAAATGGTGCTTCTCAACATCTAGGGCAGTATTTCTCAACCTTGGCAACTTTAAGATGTGTGGACTTCAACTCCCAGAATCCCTGGGCCAGCAGCATGCCAAATACATACCAGCTGAGGGAATTCTAGGAATTTGGGGTCCCTGGTGCTCTCTGAGCTTTTTTGTTTTCTTGCAGATGTTTCATTACCCAACTAGATTTTATTTATTTTATTTTATTTTCATTAAGCATGCATTTTATGACAGATACAAGTGTAAACATAATTATAAATAGATGAAAAGGATATGAATAAAAGAAAACATTAGGACAGGGACGGTAGGCACATTGGTGTGCTTATGCAGACCTCTTAGGAATGGGGTGAGGTCTACAGTAGACAGTCTAAGGTTAAAGTTTTGGGGATTTGGGGAAGAAACCACAGAGTCAGGTAGTGCATTCCAGGCATTGACAACTCTGTTACTGAAGTCGTATTTTCTGCAGTCTAGTTTGGATCGGTTTACCATGAGTTTGTATCTATTGTGTGCTCTTGTATTGTTTTGGTTGAAGCTGAAGTATTCATTGACTGGTAGGACATTGTAGCAGATGATTTTATGTACTATGCTTAGGTCAGAATAAAGATGGCAAAGTTCTAAGTTGTCTAAGCCCCAAATTTCAAGTCTGGTGGCATAAGGTATTTTGTTGCAAGCAGAAGAGTGGAGGATACTTCTTATGAAATATCTCTGGACTTGTTCAATTGTATCCAATATGCAGTGTGGGTTCCAGACAGATGAAGTATTCAAATATTCAAGAATTGGTCTGGCAAAAGTTTTGTATGCCTTAGTTTGCAGTTCAATATTATTGGAGTAGCTATGCAAGATAAGGTTAACAACTCTTGCTTTTTTTGCAATGTTGTTACAGTGAGCTCTGGCACTTAGATCATTTGAGATGAGTACTTCAAGGTCTTTGATAGAGTGAGGGTCATCTGTTAGGTCGTATCCATCAAGCTTGTATTTTGTGTTCTGATTTTTTTTGCCAATGTGTAAGACAGAGCATTTGTTGGTTGAGATTTGGAGTTCCCAATTGTTTGACCATTCTGACACATAGTCAAGGTCTCTTTGTAGAGTGGCAGCATTGTCAGTGGTGTACATAGATAATATCATCCGTGCTAGAAGGGAGTAAGGTTTGTATGATGATGTTACTTACTTGGGTAATGAAACATCTGCAAGAAAACAACCAATCTCAGAGAGAACCAGGGAACCTATGGTTCAACCCTGAGCTGCAAATATTATCTACAATCCTAGGAATTGAAATCCATCCATCTTAAAGTTGCTAAGGCTTCCATGTGTTCCTTCTTTTGTTTCTTAAACACAAGCCCTCTAACGCAAACCCGCAATAAGGAGGTTTCTTTGCCTTTTCAAAGGAGCTGGCAAATTAATTCAACAGGTGCAGCTTTCCTCAATGTAATCCAAACCCTCACTTTAGGGGAGGGTTTAGGGAGTCTATTTTGAAGAGGCTTCAGATCTTACACACACCCCCAGATACTACACAGATACACCATTTTTCCCCTGACACTTTCAAAATATATCAGCCAGTGCCTGCGTGCATTTGGAACCTCTCCACGTGTTCAAGAACTGTTGCAGGTAGAGATGTGAGGTAGGAAAAGCGTGAGCTGTTCTTTATTTTACTAGGGCTATAAATCTCCCCAATAAGGAATTGCTTAGAGCAGCCTCCTTTTCCGGTCCCATTTGCCATCTCATAAAAGAGCTTGTCATTGCTGTTTTTTTAAAAAAAAGCTTCACTTGCTACTTGCGTGTCCACAAATGTACTTTAACCCTGAATAAGGAAAGGAATAAAAGAAAGAAGCATTGAAGCCATTGCAAAACCCTTTCTCTTCCCTGAGATTCTTAATGTTTGTTTGTTTGTTTGTTTTTTGGCCATCCATCTTATCACATGGTAACTCTGGCTGGCTTACAATCCTAAATTACAAAATAAATATACATATCAATAAAGGAGAATATTTGTAGCTCAGGGTTGAAATGAGGCAGAGGTAGACTTCAAAAATTTTAGCAAAGGGTTCTCTGCCCAGTTGCTGGGTGGGTGTGGCCATGGAGGGCATGGCCTATTTGGCCTCCTGCACCACAGCAGAGGGGGGAGGGTATTTTTGCCCTCCCCGGGCTCCGAAGGCTTTCCTCGAGCCTCAGGGAAGGTGAAAACAGCCTCCCCAGGCCCAGGAGGCCCTCTGGAGGCCGGAAACAGTTCCATTTCCAGCCTTTCTGAACTTCCAATAGACCCGTTTTTTGCCCTCCCCTGGCTCTGAAGGCTTTCCTCGAGCCTCAGGGAAGGTGAAAACAGCCTCCCCAGGCCCAGGAGGCCCTCTGGAGGCCGGAAACAGTTCCATTTCCAGCCTTTCTGAACTTCCAATAGACCCGTTTTTTGCCCTCCCCGAGCCTCTGCGCATACCCTGCCCTTACCTGCATTCAAAATGGGCCTCATGGGGACTCCTGGGAGGGGAGGGGTGGGCAGGGCCAGCCAGGAATGGGATTTGGGGGTTTTCCGAACTGCACAGAATCTTAGCTAGAGGTTCTCGTGAACCCCTGTGAACCCCCAGCAACCAACCCCTGAAATGAAGGGTCCTTGGTGCTCTCAGAGCTATATATACCTATATACCTATATACATAATATAAGGTAAAGGTTCCCCTCGCACATATGTGTTAGTCGTTCCCAACTCTAGGGGGTGGTGCTCATCTCTGTTTCAAAGCCAAAGAGCCAGCACTGTCCGAAGACGTCTCCGTGGTCATGTGGTCGGCATGACTAAACACCGAAGGGTACACGGAAAGCTGTTACCTTCCCACCAAAGGTGGCCCCTATTTTTCTACTTGCGTTTTTTACATGCTTTGGAACTGCTAGGTTGGCAGAAGCTGGGACAATTAATACAAACAAACTCTATGATGGAATGATCCAATTATAGATGGGGCAGGAATATGGGTATAACTTTTCAGATTGATCCCAAAGAAAAATATGTTTTCCAATTTAATATTTCACTGTGATTTGAAATACTAATCTTCCTCTTTCGTGTAGTGATTATGGTGTTGGCCTAGAAAACCAGGAGACTGGGAGTTCTAGTCCCATATTAGGCATGAAAAGCCAGCTGGATGATCTTGGGCCAGTTACTGTCTCAGCTCAACCCACCTCACAGGGTGATTGTTATTGTAGGGAAAATAGGAGGAAGGAGTACTAGGTATGCTTGCCACCTTGAATTGCTTATAAAGTAATAGCAATAGAAGCATGATAAAAATATAATCTGATTTAGTATCATATCTGATCTGAAAATATCCAGAAAACCATTACAAGATCTACAGTGGTCACTTGGATTTTTGACAATCAGGTATATGAGATATCTTCTTTCCCCTCCTTCAATCCCTGTGGGGAAAAATAACGAAAGAAAAAGGGAAAGAATGGGAAGGGCTGTCAGTGCTAGCAGAGCTCTGCCCAGAAACACCCCACAATTGTTTTGTGGTGGGATGGTGCTGTTCAAATTTTCTAACAGCCATGTCCTTTAACGTGATGCTCATAGTCTCGAGATTGTATTTTGATTCTAAACCTCTTAGACTCATTTACACTGAAGCAATGCAGAAGTCACAATAATACATTAATAAAATCATATCACTGAAATTCAATCAGGATCAATAGTGGGTTCCACTTATCTTCACTACCAGTTCCGAACTGTGAGTGCATGCGCAGGGTGCTTCTGCACATGCGCAGAACCTTCTGCCCATGCGCAGAGCATCCGGGATGACATCCGGGCAGGTGGGCGGAACTTCCTGCCGCCGCCACTAACGGTTTGCCTGAACTGGGGCAAACGGGTAGAAACCCACCACTGGTCAGGATGAAAAATTTATTTTTAAAAAACAAGGATTGATGGAAAGGACTTCTGAAGACTTTGAACTGGAAGGGTTTTATAAAATTTAACAAAACCCTGAAGATTAAGGGCAGTGGGTTAATGAATACTTCTTTCTGGGAACAGAGAAGAGACCTAGGTTGCCTCTTTCATCAAGGTTTTTGGTCCTTTCAGTTTGATCCTGCAAGGTCAATCAAAACCCCTTGTGTTGGTGTGAACTAAGAAGTCTTTTGTTTAATCTTTTTGTTTCATGCACACTGCAAAGCTTCAAAGATATTCCATATATAGAACAATTTAACTCTTTCTCTCTCTGTTGTTGTTTTTTTCTTCCTCTCCCAGAAGAACAAAATAAACAAATCCCAGCGCATCAGCAATCCCTGAAAAGTACTGGTATGTAAATGAAAGCCCTTAGAAGCTTAGGAATCTTCCCAAATAAAGGTTGAAAAGGATGTGCAATTTAACACATGTTTTTTTTTTTATTTGTATTTATATCCCACCCTTCTCCGAAGACTCAGGGCGGCTTACACTATGTTAAGCAATTTTATTAACAATTATGGGGAAAACGTTGGAGATTGGACCTGTAGCAATGCTTCCACTTTCTATGGAAATGGTTGATGTTGTCCTATATCAGTGTTTCTCAAATAGTGGGGGGGGGGGCGAGGCTCCGTAAAGGGGGGCGCGTTTGACCTCGGCAAACAAGTTTTTTTTAATAATGATACTATTTACAGTCGCGCGGGGGGCGCGAAAAATGTTTTCTTCTTCCTAGGGGGGCATGACAGAAAATAATTGAGAAGCACTGTCCTATATCAAGTTAGACCATGGATCTATGTAGCTCAGCACTGTCTACCATAATTTAGTGCCCTCCAGATATTTAATTTTGCAGGTCCTGGGATCCATTTCTGTTACTTGCTAGAAAATCTGGTATTCTGAAGGATACTGGTTGGGGAAGGATCCTCTGCATTTGAGCAGATCTTCAGGATTTCAGAACCTCTGGAGATCCCAGGAATTGAATCTTGGTTTTTCTATATGCAAGGTGTGAGCTTTGCCTCTGAACCAGAGGTCTCCAACCTTGGCAACTTTAAGAGTTGTGGACTTCAACTCCCAGAATTCTGGGAGTTGAAGTCCACAAGTCTTAAAGTTGCCAAGGTTGAAGACCCCCTGCTCTGAACCAGTTTCTTTGGTAGCAGTTGACCCACTCATCCTAAAGCTGTTGTTGCTCCCACTAAACAAAATATAGATATCAGACCTGAAACAACTTAAACTGCCAATTAGAAAAAATCCTTGGCTTCATTTGCTGAGAAAGCATAGTTTTATTAGAAGTCAAGTGTAGAACTGAGAATCATGCACCAAAATCCCTAAATTCAATTCCCCCCCCTTAATTGCCTCCCATTGCTGACCTAGGAGTGTCAGATGGGTGGATCATGACCAATCAGGTTCAAGCAAGATGTTTTCAGAATGGTCAGTTCAAGCATAGGTTGGTATGCAGCTGCCTTCTTCTCCCAGCCAGATGACCTTGAGGCAGTGTCTCAGGGAGATACAGAAGTTACTTTTGTCTTCCCCCCAAGCATCCCCCCCTCCCATCCACTCACCACAGAGTTCATGGCAGAATGTCACCGTATGGCAGCAAAGCACAAGCAAGTGTAAGGTAGCAGCTGACAATAAATGAATGTGTTCATTTTCCTTCCAGATCAAACATGGTCCTCAAAATGCCATTTAAAAGACACAAGATTTTTGACTGGATCTGATAATTGGTTTGGTTGACCAAGTAGCACCTGCTCTGAGTTGTACTCGCACTCTAGGAAAAAAACCTCTTTGGGTTGTTTCTTCATTGTCTGTTGTTTTCCCTTCTCCACATGTTATGTTGCTGATAGACCTTTTAGATGTTATTAAGCTACAATTCTCAACCTTCATCATGGTTGCCCATCTTGGTAGATTTGTGTGGGAGATACAGTTCAGTAGCATGCACAAGATCATATGTTCTCCATTATTACATAGAAGACAAGGAACAACAGGCAAGGAAGAAAATCACAACTAATCCATCTGGACTTTTCCAGCAATTTATGGAAAGCACTTAAAAACTTAAGATGAGTCTATCCAACTCAGGACAACAAGGCACTATAATTCTTCAATCTAACTGCAATAATGCATTGGAAGAATCAACACAGACTTAGATAGTATCACTTATTTGGTGATTCAAGTTGTGACTTTAGCCTAACAATTTGCCAGAACAGTCAAACACAGATCCGCTTGTTGTCTGCCCAATCTAGTCCCTGATCCATAATTTTGTCTTTGGACCATGTCATAGGCCTCCAACTGACCCAGGATGACATTTTCTTGTATCTACAGCTAGTCCTCAACTTACAGCCCCAACTGGGATCAGAATTTCCACTGCTAAACAAGGCAGTTGTTGTGAATCTTGCCTAATTTAATGACCTTTTTGCCATGGTTGTTAAGTGAATGGCATGATGGTTATTAAGTGAATCCAGTTTCCCCCCCTTGACTTCACTGGTTGGAAGCAGGCAGGGAAGATCATAAATGGTGATCACGTGACCCCAGGATACCGTAACCATTGCATAAATACATACCAGTTGCCAAGCACCTAAATTTTGATCACGTGACTATGGGGATGCTGCAACAGTCATAAGTGTGAGGATTGGTTATAAGTCACTTTTTTCAGCGGCATTGAAACTTTGAATGGTCATTAAGCAAATGGTTATAAGTCAAGGACTATCTGTATTCATTTTACCTTGATTGCCACAGTACTCAGAGCAATGGCCCAAGACTGTTTGGTTTTGTCCTATATCAAGTTAGACCAAAAGTTTGATTCCTGGGCTGTTTTCAGCATGAATGAAAAAGCTGGCTTGGCCTCCTTCTTTTGTAGTTAAGTGAGACTAACTCTTTCATTTCTGCTATCACAGATTGCTGCGAAGATGCTGGTCAGGTTGAAAGCAAATGTGTGGCCCTCTACTGCCCTTTAATTCAAGGAGGATTGGAGATGAGAGAATGGGATGGAGATTGTCTCAATGCTACAAATCTACCTTCAGGATGTCAAAGGGATGAATTCAAGGCCAATGTTTGTGGTTTCCTACCTAACTGCTCCATCTCTACATGCGCAAGTAAGATTAAGAGTCCATACCGTCCTATCTGCGTTCTCTGCTGGGAGTAACCCGGATGCCACAAGTAGAGAACTATGTGCCGCATAAGCAGTGGAGGCCACCTTGAAAATGTTCCTCTATTTCCAAGATTGTACTGTAGGATCTAGAATACTATGTGGGCTTCTGAGAATAAACCTTGGACAATTTGGTCTGGAAGTAGATAGGTTGGCAAAGGAGAGAGAGAAGCCCTCTCTTAAGAGTTTCCCCAAATCCCCAGGTCAACATACATGTGATTAGTAGCAAAGTAATCAAAGACGAACATTGGGTCAGGGGTCAGCATCACTAGACCCCTGGCTAAGCTTTTCTTCCTGGTCATTTTGACACTCCATTTTTTTCTAGCTCTTCTGTTTGGTCAACTACAGGGAATCCTCGACTTATGACCACAACTGAGTCCAAAATTTAGATTGCTAGGTGAGACGTTTGTTAAGTGAGTATTCTCCCATTTTACGACCTTTCTTGCCACAGTTGTTAAGTGAATCACTGCAGTTGTTAAGTTAGTAACTTGGTGGTTAAGTGAATCTGGCTTCCCCATTGACTTTGCTTGTCAGAAGGTTACAAAAGGACACAGCAAGTGTCATGAATACGAGTCAGTTGTCAAGGGTCTCAATTTTGATCACCTGGCCACAGGGAAGCTGCAACGGTTGGGAGTGTGGAAAACCGTCATTCGCCACTTTTTTCAGTGCTGTTATAACTTCAAATGGTCACTTACTGTTGTAAGTTGAGGACTTCCTGTACTGTACCGCCTCTGATTGATGTGCACCAGTTCAAAGGGGACAATTTTTGGTCCTTGAGAACCTATCATAGACACTCAAAGGTAACCGCCACCCATGGGGAAGCCTTGCTTGCGCCATGAATAGCTGCCATTAGGAACATACCAATAAAACAGAGGCCTGGCTTTTATTTGGGGTTTGGGAAAGTGGACACATTTCCAAGCAAAGTAACTTCCCATCTTTTCCTGGACAGGGACAATCCTGATAAATTAATGGAAACAAAGGCAGTGTTAGAAATCTATTATTGTGGTTGGTTGCACGGTCAGCCCTATGTTTAGCCTAGATTTGGTATTTTTGTCCACCTATCAAGTCCTTCCTAAGGACCTGAGACAGGCAGATGCTGTGGTTTAATAACATTAAAGGTATCACAGCAAAATGGAAGCTGTTCCAAGTAAAACTGCCTCTTGCAATTGACTAATGGTGATTTTGTCAATGCCAATGGTATCCAGATGTTTGGGGTTTGGTCCCAAGGTGCTTATTACTATAGGTCAGGGGTGTCAAATTCAATTTCATTGAGGGCCACATCAGGGTAGTGTTTGACCTCAGGGGGCCAGGGTGGGCATGGCCAGCTCGATATCACTCATGTTGGAGGTGCCTGTGGTGGCCCGATGCTCGGCCAGCGAAAATAAGCTCACGAGCTCCATTTTCAGCTGCAGTTGCAGTTCATCCTGCAACCTCTGCCAGCAAAAACGAAGCTCAGGAGGGCTGCACATGGCCTTTGCATGCTCCGTTTTCACTGTCAGAGGCACTTTGCTGTTTCCAGAGCGGCCTGGCGGGCCAAATCTAAGCACTCTGTGGGCCGGATCTGCCCCACCCGCCGGGCCTTGAGTTTGACATCCCTGTTATAGGTACTTTGTTTTCTTTTGTTATTTATTTTTATTTATTTATTTATTTGTCACAACAATATGTGTAGGCATCACACAAAAAGATTATACAGTATATAAACATTCTATTTGTAGATCTTGATTTTTTTTTAATTTTCTTGAGTTCTCTCTCTTGTATTCTGCTGTCTGCAGGTACTGCACTGTCCAGATTGTTTTGTCTTTCTTCTCAACAATTGTTAAGTCTGGAGTGTTGTGTGGCAGATGGTTGTCTGTCTGAATTCTAAAGCCCCAAAGCACTTTAGTTTCATCATTTTCTCTTTGCTTATTTTGTGGTCCCACCACGTCTTGCTGGCAGGAAAGTGGTATTTCTTGCGGATATTCCAATGCTCCAGTGTTGCTACTTTGCCACATTGCTGTAATCAATCTGTGGGATTTTCTTGTATTATTATTATTATTATTATTATAAATTTAGGAAGTTAGGTAAAGCAGGAAACTTAGTGGGACAAAGGAACATGTCAAAAACACTGATTCCCTAGAGCACCAGCTTGAAGAACCCAGAGCTGCAACCCAGGAGGGAAGAGCTGGTCAATTTGAAGATGTTTACCTAGGGAACAAGAAAGACATCATCTCTTTATTTCTGATTCATTTGTTTCATTTTCTGCACAGAGCTGAATCCTACAAAGGGCCTGATTTCACCGGAGGAACTCAACTGCTCTGTAACTCTTAACTGGCAAGATGCAGTCAACTGCTGTGGTGAAACCTCCAGAGATCACTCTGTAATGACCTCTAAAAGCAGCTGGACAAATGCATGCCCTGTCATGACGAAGCTCTCCCCTGGGCAGGAGTATAATGTGACAGTGTATAGAATCCTGAATGGAAGTTGTAGTCAAGAAGCATCCATCAACCTAACGACTAGTGAGTCTCACAATCACTATTTGCTCACAGCAGCAGAAACAACAAGATAGCGCTTAGCACTTAGACTTATACATCACATTTACAACACTCTCTGGGTGGAATTACAGAGTCAGCATATTGCCCCCAACAATCTTGATTCTAGTTTTACCAACCTCAGAAGGATGGAAGACAGTGGTGGTATTCAGTCGGTTATATCCGGTTCGGAGGAACCGGTAGTGGTGGCTGAGGGAGGCTCCGCCCACTCACCCGGACGTCATCACGTCCCGTTTTTTTTTTATTTGCAAAAATTTTTTATTTTCCATAATAATTCCCACAATTTGACCAGTTTACAATACAATCACTTATACAACAATTGATCCTATACTCAAATTATGCTCAATCCGGGCTGCTCGACCGCCACTCCCTCCCTTAATCCTTTCTACCCTTCTCATCCTTCTTCGGCTTTCCCCACCATCCTTCTCCTCGCTTTCCTACTTCCCCTCCTCTTTCCCACTTCTCACTACCATCCTTTCTAACCCTCTATCTTCTCCTCCTTCTTCTCCTCCTATCCTTTCTTCTCCCTCCCTTCTTTCCTACCTACCTACCTACCTACCTACTTTCTTCCTTCTTTACTCCTCTTTCTTCCCTTTCCCTTCGGGAGTGGTTACCGAGCAGCCCCGACTTTACACCATTCCAACTTGTTTAATTCTACCATTATTTCTGTACAATGGCAATCACTCAATTTATAATCTTCCCCTTCCCCCCCCCATTTCCCCCCCCCCGAGACTTCCCAGAACAGAATACAGGGTATTGTAACTAACAAACATAATCTAAAATATAACATAAAACATATTCCATTTCACATCACGTCCCATTTTTGATGTTCTGCACATGTGCAGAAGGTGAAGCAGTAGCGAAGGTAAGTGAATACCACCCCTGATGGAAGACTAAGTCAACCTTGAGCCCCATCAGTTTAGTTTAGTTTACTTTATTGTCATTGCACCTTGTACAACAAAATTAAATGCCATCTTCAGTGTACATTATACATATAGAAAAAATCAGGATCGAACTCCAGCTGTGAGCAGAGTTTGCCTGCAATACTGCATTCTAACCCTGCACCATCAGGGCTCCTGGTGGTATCTGTTTTCTGATACTATAGAACTAAGCTTCTTTTCATTCTCAAGTGCTGGGTCAGTCTGAGATCTGAGCTGATCTATACTGCTGATGAGCTTACATGAATCTTGGGAAGCTGAGTCTCAGCTCCTCCTCTGTCAGGCACAAAAGTTCACACATGAAGGTCCAATTAAACTGATTTGTTGCTGTTTATCTCTATTGCGCAGGAATATCCTCAACTAACATTAAACAAGCTAGAAATAAACAACATTAATGAAGTTAGATAAGAGTCAACAGAATTCAAGGGAGATTGGATTTAGTTCACTTGTTGTTCTAAGCTCATCCCTCTGCCCTCAGGTTCTCCCAGTCCTTTCCTACATGTAGCCGTCCCCAACCTTTGCGACTTGGTGGCCCAGCTGGCAGGGGGAGAGGGAAAACGGGCCTCATGAGCAGTGGGCTGGCACACGCATTTGCACCAGTGGTGGGATTCAAATTTTTTTACTACCAGTTCTGTGAGCGAAGCTTGGTGGGTGTGGCCAGGGTGTGTGACAAGTAGCACTCGGCCTCCTGCACCCCCGCAGGAGCAAAAACGGGCTGCAGGGGTGGAAAGAGACGTTTCCGCCCCCCAGTCCCATTTTGGGCCTAGGAGGCCTCCTCGCACTTACCTAGGAGCCAAAATGGGGCATGTGGGGACTCCTGGAAGGGGCAGGGTGGAAAGGGGCAGGGCCAGCCAGCAATTTAACTACCAGTTCACCCGAACCGGCTCAAACCGGCTGAATCTCACCACTGGTTTGCACGCAGATCCACTCGCATAAGAGAGAAGAGGAGCCTTTGGGATGCAGTTTCACACTCCTTCAAGCTTCTCCACAGCAAAAGCTTTTGTAAAGGGGACGGAAGGCCCTGAAACGGTGCGAGATCACTCCCCCAAAGACTTTCATCTGTTTGCAAAAGCTTTTGGTGTAAAGAAGAGAAGCGTTTGGCGCTCCTTCAGATTCACCAAGGTTGCCCGACATTCCAAAAGCAGATTCCAGTGTCCTGTGCAGGCAGCCTTGGTCAGTCAGCAAAAGGTCAATAGGATGTGCTAGTTCCACTCAGCCTTGCTCTCACCAATCTGCTTTTGGAGCAGGGGTGAAATGCTCCTGGTTCGGACCGGATCAACCGATCCGGTAGTGATGGCAGCAGGTGGTTCGGAGAACCGGTAGCAAAAGTCCCTGCCCTCCCACCCAATGCCCAGTTGCCCTCTTCCCCGCTTGCCGCTTCTTTTAAAAAAATGCTTTTAAAAGATAAAAAAAGGCTCTGATGATCACAGCTGAGCCGTGCAATCATCTGAGCCTTTTGTTTTCTTTTAAAAGCATTTTTACAACCTATTCAGCCGAATAGGTTGTAAAAATGCTTTTAATAGGTTAAAAAAAGGCTCTGGCGATCCCAGTTGAGCTACCTGATGGTCAGAGCCTTTGTTTTTACTTTTAAAAGCATTTTTTTACAACCTATTCGGCCGAATAGGTTGTTAAAAAAATGCTTTTAAAAGGAAAAAAAAAAGATAATGCACCACAGCTGATCACATACCCCTGCATGCTGTTCTACTTACCCCATGCCTCCTTTTGGCATGCACTGCACACATGCACACCTTGTATTTGGTGCATGGTGTGTACTGCGCTTGCGTTTGCGCAGCGCACATGCACAGTCAGCAAACCGGTAGTAAACCAGTTCAGATTTCACCACTGTTTTGGAGCATTGGAAGCATCGGCTTGGCAGCCTGACTGGGGGCGGGGGGCAGGGTGAGAGGTGAGCCCAGCCATGAGAGTGGTGGGTCAGCACACAGGTGCACACAGCTCCACTCATGCAAGAAAGAAGATACGCCTTTGGGATGCCTCTCACACAAGTGGAGTTCACACACATACTGGCCCATTTCTCATGCAGCCCAGTTCCAAATAGGGCATGGTCCGATAGTGGACTGTGGCCCGGTGGTTGGGGGGCCCTGTTCTAGAGGAAACATCTGGAGTTGTGCAGTGGATGGTTTGTCAGTGGCAGGAATTCCCTGCTCACCTTAGCTTTTGCGATTTCCGTTCCTCCCTCTATCTATGGTATGTCATGATATCTTGACATTAGCCAAGTTCTTTATCTGTCCATCACTTTTGCTACTTTTCCCTTACAATGGCCACAATTATGGTTTCTTTTAAAAGCTGCCAGCAAAGAGCTGAGAATGAAGACAGGGGAAAAGCGTTTGGTTCAGGGGCGAGTTTCAAAACCCACCACTACCAATTCACTTGAGGGCGTGCATGCGCATGCACAATCTCGGCGAGTGGGCAGAGTCTCCTGCCACCGGTGCTACCGGTTCGCCTGATCTGGGGTAAACCGGTAACAACCCACCACTGGGGTGGTTGGTTGCCATTTTTGACATCTCCCCATTGGCCAATAGGAAGATAAGAGACATGAATGAGGATAATGACATAGAAGTGCAAACATGTTGAAAGGATAAAGACAGCAGGTGACATGCAGAGTTGTGTGCAAGTACCTACACTCCAATGAATCAATAATTCACATAATGAATCCTATTAAATTTCTGGTTAAAGTGCCAAACTCAGAACCACTACTGTTTTCTAATACAGTACCCAGCTTGGTTTTCTGAATGTCCATCTTTAAGTTGGCAAAATGGCGCCATCATCCTCAAGAGCAATGAATGAGGAGACTTAAGGGAAGTCCAAAGTTAAAAAAAACAACCCAGTTCAAACAATTCAAAACATTTATTTTTAAACAACAAATATAATTAGGGATAGCCAATAGCCTAATAAATCTTAAGCTTTGTATCAAGGAATGAGAAAAGATAAAAGTGGAATGGGAATGGGAAAAGATAAAAGTGGAACAAATGAGAGTAGAGGGAAATAGAACAGCTTGCTTGCTTCTTTATTTATTATTTAAATTTCTACATCCTGGAAATCAGCACATTCCATGTTGTACCATTTTGTTGCAGTTCTCGGCAGTGATGCTGAATCAACACGTGTTGGCTAAGCTGCTCAGTATAGAAAGCTGTGAAAAATGTCTTTTGTTTATCGCAGGGCCTTCGTCAGTCCAGAACCTCACAATAGAAAACCGCACAGTGGATTCCTTGTTGATTGGATGGAAGCCACCCAGAGACCCTCAAAACCACACCTACACTTATTGTGTCTGCTTGATCGACTGCACCATTATCAATGAAAGCCTGTTTCTTAAGGAAGGATTGAAAGGAGGAACAATGTACACAATTGAAGTCAGAGCCATTATCAAGAGCAATGTTTATGGCAACACAAACACCATACATGCCATCACAGGTAGAATGGATTTAGTGCCAAGGGTAGGAGTGGAGGGCAAAGTGGGAAGGTGAAGAAAATGACAGCTTAGGATCCATAAAATAAGTCAAAGTGCTTTGTGGACCATCACAGGCAGGCCTTTTTAATGATTGTCTTGCTTAGCAACCATTTGAAGTTGTGACAGCACTAGAAAAGTTACTTGATGACACGTTCTCCAATTTATGATAGTCACAGCATCCTGTGGTTATGTGGTAGCCATTTGCACAATTCCAAGAAGCAGAATCAGTGAGAAGCAGGTAGTAAACTTGCAAGTCATAATCACATGACAGAAGAAATGAGATCATAAATCCATCAGAGTCAGGTGATCTTACGCTTAACGACCACAAGTGATTTGCTTAACAGCCATGAGTAAAGTTTGAGGTTGTAAACCCATTGCGATCACATTATTTCCCTGCTTTGCTTAAAGATGGAATTGCCAGTCCCATTTGTGTTTGTTAAGCGAGGATTTCCTGTAGTGGATTTAGCTACCAATTTAATTTCTCATTGGTCCTTTATGTAACAACACAGGATGATGGCCGCTGGGTTAATGCTCAAAGCTGTAGGCCAGAAACAAAATATCAGAGGAGGGTTTAGTGCGTCCTACCCAGATGCTGGGGCTCTGGTGGTTGCTGTAGCCCAGCAGCCACCCAACCTTTTGGGGACCAGGGACTGGTTCTGTGGCAAGAGGTTTTTCCATGGACAAGAGGGGCTGTGGTTTTGCATGCTGCCTGCATCCTGCAGATGGGGCTTCCCTTGTTTATGTGGCCTAGTTTCTGGCATGCCACGGATTGGCGCCAGTCCACGAACTGGGGGTTGGGGACCCCTGGTGTAGTATGACAGATATCAGTAGTAACCCTGCTCATTGCAGTAACTCTTTTCTGCCCATGTTCAAAGAACAGAGCAGAGCAGAGTTTCTCAACCATGGCAACTATAAGTTGTGTGGACTTCAACTCCCAGAATCCTTTTGGCCGACTCAAACAGGGACTCGGATAAGGCTGAATCTTTTATGGGTTGTGAAAGTATTTGTCTTCCTGGTATTGGGACACCAGGCTAACAAAATCTGCTCTTCCCTCAGCTCCCAACAGCCCTGAGAATGTCACTGTGGAAAGTTACAGCCCTCGTCAACTTTCCATGGCCTGGAACCCTCCCAAAGACCCAAATGCGACGGACTATTTATACAGAATCAGTTGGTGGCGAGAAGACGGGACGCCAGTGGGCAGCTGCTTCATTCCGGATTCCCATTTCACCCTTTGCAGTTTGGAGCCAGGAGTTCTGTACCTGGTGAAGGTGATCTCAGATTTCAATGGGATTTTGAGCACAGCCGCAGAGCAGTGGACTCTAACGCGTGAGTGTGATTTTGTAAAAGGAACCTTGCTTTCTTGACATCCCAGCCCTGGAGGAAGCTAGTTTTCCAATCATTGCTTGGCTGTGAATCCTTCTAAAAGAGCCTGGATACTTGCCTTCGCTCCATCTGTCTACCCCATCCCACCCCAGGGTTGTTGTGATGCTAAAGCACTACACAAAATGGGCAAGATGTCAGGGCAGTAAATGAAGGAATCCTGGAGGCTTCCCATCTTTCAAAGTAGATTTGCTTCTGGTTTCCAAGTTCTCCCTATCAACAGGCCTTCTCCTATCTAGTGGCTGCCAGTTGTATCAGAGGCAACTGCCATCATACCCTGCCTGTGGAGCCAGGGGTTGGGAATGATGTCTTCTCATGCATAAAGAATGCAGGAAACCGAAGACGCCTTTAAAAGAGAGCTCTCCCTTTTAGGTTTTAATTTTTAAGAATGTTTTAAATCCTGCCTTTATTATTTTTATAAATAACTCGAAATGGCAGATGTAACTTATACTCCTCCTTTTTTCCCCACGACAACCCTGTCAGGTGCATTGGGCTGAGAGAAAGTGACTAGCCCAAAGTCACCCAGACGGCTTTCATGCCTAAAATGGGATTAGAATTCACAGTCTCTTGGTGATTGGCCCATGTTACCCAGTCAGCTTTCATGCCTAAGGCGGGACTGGAACTCTCAGTCTCCTGGTGATTGGGTCAAAGTCACCCGGTCAACTTTCATGCCTAAGGCGGGACTGGAACTCATAGTCTCTTGGTGATTGGCCCAAAGTCACCCAATCAGCTTTCACGTCTAAGGCAGGACTGGAACTCAGTCTCCTAGTTTTTAGCCTGATGCTTTAACCATTAGACCAAACACAACCAGGCTGGTTGCTTTCTGGGGTTGCTGTCTAATCCTCTACCGCTCTCTTTCAGCCCCGCTGCCCCCATCCAATTTCCGCATGCAGATGATCAATCAAACCGCAGCTCATTTTGCCTGGGTGAAGCCGAACTCGCCATTCAGTGCCATCCGACTCCAGTGGAACGCTTCAGGAGTCAGAGGAAACGAAACATACCCCAAGTCTTTGGACCAAGCTGTCCTGCACAATCTCACTCCCAGCACCAATTACACCTTCACTATCTTCAGCACAGCTGGAAATGCTTCCCTGTCCAGAGACAGCATTGGCCTTCAGCAGCATGGAGCCACAAGTACTTAATCCTCATATTAGGAGAAAAGAGGAGAAGAGGGGTGGGAACCATTCTTTATCAAAGAGTAATAGATTTATGGAAAGAATTAGGCTATGAATTATGTACTGATTATGTGCCATCAAGTTATTTTTTACTCCCACTAAAGCTAGTCCCCAATTTACAACAGTTCATTTAGTGACCATTCAAAGTTACATCACTGAAAAAAAGTGACTTATGACCATTTTTCATACAACATTGCAGCAATCCCCATGGTCACATCCTCAAAATTCATATGCTTGGCAACCGACTCATATTTATGACGTTTGCAGTGTCCCGGGGTCACGCGATCTCCTTTTACGACCTTCTGACAAGCAAAGTCAATGGGGAACCCAGATTCACTTAACAACCATGTTATTAGCTTAACAACTGTAGTGATTCTCTTAACAACTGTGCAAGAAAGGTCGTAAAAAATGGGGCAACATTCACTTAACAGCCTGTCTCACCTAGCAACAACATTTTGAGGCTCAGTTGTACTTGTATGTCGAGGACTACCTGTAAATAGATAGATTTTGTTCAAGACAGTCTGATGCTAGAGTTGGCCCACAATGTCTGGCCTCAAAGCTTGATCAGTTCCCTGAGCATAAGCAACTAGATTGCTGGTTGAATTTCAATTTAGCCAGTCAAAGGGTGTGCCATCCGTGGATGGGCAAGGGGTATGAGGCATACAATTCTCTCCTCTACAGTATCACTGGAGTTTCTTTGCATCTACCTCCTGAGATCTTCCTTTATTTTTTATTTTTTAATAAAAGTTTTTTATTTTTTTAGACAAATATACAAACAAACTATATATATATATATATATATATATATATATATATATAGGTCTTTGGTTATTCGGGTTTTCTCCCGCGTAAAATTGGAAGTGTCTTGACGACGCTTCGACGAAGTCTCATTCGTCATCTTCAGGCTTCAGCTTCATGCTTCTGGGAGCAATGTGTGATCGCAGCTGTTTCTTCCTTTTAACTGCTAGTGGGGGTTTGAACTGATTGGGTGGGAGCTTGGCTGTGCTATGATTGGCTGGGGGGGGTTGTGCTCTGACTGGCTGGGGGTGTGTCCTGTTTGCGTGGGGGTTTGGTTGTGCTCAGTTTAGTCTGTGTTGCAGGGGGATTTGAGCTGGTGAGCTGCATTGCTGTTGTTTGGCTTCGTGGTCGTGCTACATCTTCATAGTGGGTGTCAGTCTGCTGCATGTATGGATTGGAGGGGTTTGAAATGGCTAATGTTGCAGCTGCAGTCTCGCTTCTGGCCCTTGGTCGTGCTTCGTCATCAGTGTGGGTTTGGGTCTGCTTTCTGGGTGGATGTGTGGTGGTGACATCCTGTGTGGACCTGTTGAGTGTGGGTCTGGTGTCATTCCTCGTGTTAGGGACTCGTTTGTCAATAAGGACAGGTTTCCAAATGGCTGGTAGACGGGAGGTATCATTTCTTGAGTTCTTGTGTTCTTCAATGCGTGCACTTATTCTTCTGTTGGTTTGTCAGATGTATGTGGTGGGGCAGGCGGTGCACACATCGGACAAACCAACAGAAGAATAAGTGCATTAAGTGCATAAGTGCATAAGTGCATAAGTGCATACATCGGACAAACCAACAGAAGAATAAGTGCACGCATTGAAGAACACAAGAACCCAGTCAAAAAAGAGGAACCAACTTCTTCCCTGGTCCAACACCTTAAAGCCAGAGGACATGATATTGACTTTAAAAAGACCAGAACTATCGCCAAAACTGAACACTTTAACAACAGAATAATCAGAGAAGCCATCGAGATAGAAAAACGCCCACACAGCATGAACAAACGAGATGATACCTCCCGCCTACCAGCCATTTGGAAACCCGCCCTTATTGACAAACGAGTCCCTAACACGAGGAATGACACCAGACCCACACTCACGAGGTCCACACAGGATGTCACCACCACACATCCACCCAGAAAGCAGACCCAAATCCACACTAATCATGAAGCACGACCAAGGACCAGAAGCCAGACCGCAGCTGCAACATTAGCCATTTCAAACCCCTCCAATCCATACATGCAGCAGACTGACACCCACTATGAAGATGTAGCACGACCACAAAGCCAAACAACAGCAATGCAGCTCACCAGCTCAAATCCCCCTGCAACTCAGACTAATCTGAGCACAACCAAGCCCCCATCCAAACAGGACACACCCCCATCCAATCAGAGCACAAAAAAAACCCCATCCAATCAGAGCACAGCCAAGCTCCCACCCAATCAGTTCAAACCCCCACTAGCAGTTAAAAGAAAGAAACAGCTGCGAGCACACATTGCTCCCAGAAGCACGAAGCTGAAGCCTGAAGATGACGAATGAGACTTCGTCGAAACGTCGCCAAGACACTTCCAATTTTACGCGGGAGAAAACCCGAATAACCAAAGACCTACATGTGTGTGTGTGTGTGTGTGTGTGTATTAAGATCTTCCTTCATTTTGCCTGCCAGCCCTGAATTGTTCACCCCCGACTCCCACGTCCTGCCTGACTAGTAAAGTTCAAAAAAGAGCAAGATTTGAGAGAGAAATAGATGCCTGGAATTTGAATCAGGAATGTTCTGCATGCAATAAACGCTTGACCACTAAGCAGCCCCTGCCTAAATGGGAGAAGATCACAGTCCAGGCTGGGTATATCCTGCCATTCTGCATTAATGTAGAAGACTTTTCTGCTTATTCCCAGATTATAATTTGAAGAGGGCAATGGTTTCACCCTTTGTCTAAACTGTCCATTAAGCTTAATGTACAATTGATGGCTACCAACCAGTAATGGGTTCTACTTACCTTTGTTACCGATTTGGAATTAGGAGCGCTTGCACGCAGCGCTTCTGCACATGCACAGAACATTCTGCGCATGCATAGAGCATCTGTGATGATATCCAGGCAGGTGGGTGGAGTCTCCCATGGCTGCCACTACCGGTTCACCGAACCAGGGCGAACCAGTAGAAACCCACCACTGCTACCAACCTATAGAAGGCTGTATGTAGACTAGGAAGCAACATTAGGTTTGAAGGGGGGAAATGGGAGGGCTACCTGACCCAATGAATGAATGATTGATTGATTGATTTTGTATCATCAAGTTTTTGTCTCTTAGTGACCACTTAGACAGATTTTTGTCCATGATGCTCTAACCCTCACTTAGTCTTTTAGGTGTCCCAAAGGCATAGCCCTCACCAGTGTAACACAGTCCATCCACCCTGTTGCAAGTCATCCTATTCTCTTTCTTTCCTTCTACCTTCCCCAACATTAGAGCCTTCTCCAGAGAGTTAGGTCATTGCATATAGTAGGAAAATGGGCAGAGATGTTTAAGATAAATGGGCTCCCAGGAGCAGTAGAAGAAGACATGGTTGATAGGATTGATCAATAGGATGACTCTCAGAACTTGCTTGGAAACTCCAGATGCCCACCAGTTGGCAGCAGAGACACATTAGCTGCCAGCTAATAATCAAATGAGAGGGACACAGTGGCTCAGTGGCTAAGACACTGAGCTTGTCAATTGAAAGATTGGCAGTTCAACAGTTCGAATCCCTAGTGCCGCGTAACGGGGTGAGTTCCCGTTACTTGTCCCAGCTTCTGCCAACCTAGCAGTTCGAAAGCACGTAAAAAAATCAAGTAGAAAAATAGGGAACATCTTTGGTGGGAAGATAGAGTTCTGTGTGCCTTTGGCATTTAATCATGGTGGCCACATGACCACAGAGATGTCTTCAGATAGCGCTGGCTCTTTGGCTTTGAAGTGAAGATGAGCACCACCCCCTAGAGTCGGGAACAACTAGCACATATGTGCGAGGGGAACCATTACCTAATAATCAAATGGAGTTTCACAGCCCAAATGTTGCTCTAATCAAAAGGGAACCTGGTGGGAGCTTGGCTCCTTTTTTGCAAATTTCTCAAGGTGACTGCTTCATTTTCTCTGGTGGGAGCAGCCCTCTAGACACTCCGGGGTGGATAAAGTTAGTAGAGTGAGCTGGTGAAGTTCTGAGAAGGCTTTTTAACCTTCTTTCCTTCTTGCTTGTACAGAGCCAGAAAAAGTAAGCGATTTGATATGCGTCCCTTTGCAAGATAGCTGGAGTCTGAAATTATCCTGGACATGTCCAACCAGCGCTGTTAGTAAACTTGTGGTCCTCGTGTCAGATCAAGCCTGGAAAAATGAGCCAAATTGCAGTGAATCGGTGGTGATTAAAAGACTTCGGCCTGTCAAAGTCTACCAAATTAAAATAAAAACGTTTTGGTACAACCAATATGCAATCTCAGACCCTGTGGAGTGCTCCATCAATACTGCAGGTGAGATCTAAGGCCATCTTAGTGCAAATTTTGTGTTAATCATGCAGTTGCATCACAGCAATTTAAATAATGGTTGCGGAAAGAAGTTCGTTCCATTTGGAGAGTACCAATTGTTTCATACATTTTTGGGCCCAATTGTTTGCCCAAAGATTTCTTGTTTTCTTTCTGTGTTCAGTGGCTCTCCTTGGATCCCTTTCTGCGGTGCTGTTTCTGTTGGTCATCCTTTGCTTCCTGTTCTTTTATTTCAGGAGACCAAGGTAAGCATGTCTGAGATTATGAGCACCAACAGAAGGGAATATTTGTAGCTCAGGGTTGAACTCTTAGAGTCTTTGATGCTCTGCAGGCATTTCAATATTTAGCTAGGTAACTTCCTGAGCTTGCTAGCACTGCTGGTACTGATGATAGTAACTAGTTGGGTAAGAAAGCAACCAAGTTCAGAGAGCATCAAGGACCCCATTCTTAGCAACCTTTGCAGTAGACTTTTGTCTACAGCAGGGGTGTCAAACTCAATTTCATTGAGGGCTGCATCAGGGCTGTGGTTGACCTTGGGGGGTGGGGCAGATGGGTGTGGCCAACTGGGTGGGCTTGGCTGGGTGGGTGGGCATGGCCAGCTTGACGCCACTCCCCAAACTGCTGGCATATTTCCTCTTCTTACTGGATAGACTGGGCTGAAGCCACGCTGGCCTGATGTTTCCTCTTCACATTGGGTAGACCAGGCCGAAGTGATGCAGGCCAGCCCCTTACATTTCCCAGGACAGCCCCACAGGCTGGATCTGATCCAAAGGCCTTGTGTTTGACACCCCTGGTCTACAGCAAGGACTGACTGAATATTATGGGAATTGATCCAACGTATTTCCAGAGCCCTAGATTAGGGAAAGGTTGCCTTAACATAACCTTTCCATGAATTATCTGCCTATTGTTATAAATGTCAGTTGGATATCTTGGAATTTAAGTAACACTCGGGTCAGAATGATGGACAACTGAATTCTGCAGTTCCTGGAAATGGGTCCTGCATTGTTGACTTCAATTCAGCAGTCTCCTGTTTGGCATTCCTTGTACTGATAAGGATGGGAGCACTAACAGATGCTGCCCAAGTGTCACTTCCAATTTTCCTGCTTTGCTTTCAGAAGGACAGATGTCTCTGAGGAGCAGAATACAGACGTGAGTTTACCTAGGTAAGAATAAATTTTTAAGGTTTTTAGAAGAGTAGCACCATATTTAAAGCGCTCCATGGCTTAGGACCGGGCTATTTACGGGACCGCCTACTGCCACAAACAGCCTCCCACCGACCTGTGCGCTCCCATAGGGACGGCCTCCTTGGGGTGCCGTCGGTGAAACAATGTCGACTGGCGACCCTCAGGGGTAGGGCCTTCTCTGTGGGGGCTCCTGCCCTCTGGAACGAGCTGCCTCCGGGGCTTTGCCAACTCCCCGACCTTTGGACTTTCCGCCGTGAGTTGAAGACTCTTTTATTCCATCGAGCTGGGCTAGCCTGATTAAGTAATTTTAAATGGGTTTTAGTTTTTGTATTAGTTAGTTTTTTAATATTTTGGCCATTATTTATATAAATTTTTAGTCTGTTTTTAATGTGTATTTATTGTATCTTTTAAACTGGCTGTTAACCGGCCTGAGTCCTTCGGGAGAAGGGTGGTATACAAATGCAATTAATAAATAAATATAAATAAATAAATATTACCTTGTTTGAAGCCAAGCAATGGTGAAGGCAAGCACTCCCTAGGATTAAAAGTGGAAGGGGAGAGAGAGAGAGAGAGAGAGAAGGAGGGAGGGAGGGAGGAAGGAGAAAGAAACAGAGAGAGAGAGAAGGAGGGAGGGAGGGAGGGAGGGAGGGAGGGAGTAGGGGGAAGGAGAGAGAGAGGGAGGAAAGAGGGAGGAGGGAGGGAGAGAGAGGGAGAAGAGAGAGAGAGGGAGGGAGGGAGGGAGGGAGAGAGAGAGAGAGAAGGAGGGAGAGAGGGAGAGAGAGGGAGGGAGGGAAAGAGGGAGGGAGAGAGAGAGAGAAGGAGGGAGGGGGAGAGAGAGAGAGAGCAAGAGAGAGAGAGAGAGAGAAAGAGAGAGAGAGAGAGAAGGAGGGAGGGGGAGAGAGATAGAGAGAAGGAGGGAGGGAGGGAGAGAGAGAGAGAGAGAGAGAGAGAGAGAGAGAAAGAGAGAGAGAGAAGGAGGGAGGAAGGAGAAAGAAACAGAGAGAGAGAAGGAGGGAGGGAGGAAGGAGAAAGAAACAGAGAGAGAGAGAGAGAGAGAGAGAGAGAGAGAGAGAGAGAGAGAGAGAGAGAAGCCCATTCAGACTTGCAAGATTCTGCTACTATAGCTTTACAATAAAAGTAGCGACCTTCGTGTCATTGGTTTCCTAAGCTGGCCTACCTGACCTGCACCCTTTGGTATAAAAAGATCCAATTTCTCTACTATTTATCTGTTATAGAGTCCTCGGGGCAGTACCTGTGTCGGCTTTCCCACGTCATTGCTACGAGAAGCTGTCAGATAGCGCTTTTGGCTTTGCCGTTGAATACCAGGTATGAAGTTGGAGGCTGGGTTCATAGTTCAGTAGAGAAACACAGGACTGGCATAGAGAAGAATCCAAATCCCTGTGTCTCTAGGCAGAGCTTAGAAACCACTCTGCCTACAGCACCCAAAATCCAGCGATACCCAGCATTGACAGTCAGAGGCTCATGGGCTGTTGGTTGCCCCAGGACAAAGCATTCTGGGAAACAAGGTTTTTGCTCCACTGAGCTTTCTCTTTGAATATGGGTGAATGTCTAAAAGAGGCGTCTTCAGATAGCGCTGGCTCTTTGGCTTTGAAGTGAAGATGAGCACCACCCCCTAGAGTCGGGAACAACTAGCACATATGTGCGAGGGGAACCATTACCTAATAATCAAATGGAGTTTCACAGCCCAAATGTTGCTCTAATCAAAAGGGAACCTGGTGGGAGCTTGGCTCCTTTTTTGCAATTTTCTCAAGGTGACTGCTTCATTTTCTCTGGTGGGAGCAGCCCTCTAGACACTCCGGGGTGGATAAAGTTGGTAGAGTGAGCTGGTGAAGTTCTGAGAAGGCTTTTTAACCTTCTTTCCCTCTTGCTTGTACAGAGCCAGAAAAAGTAAGCAATTTGATATGCGTCCCTTTGCAAGATAGTTGGAGTCTGAAATTATCCTGGACATGTCCAACCAGCGCTGTTAGTAAACTTGTGGTCCTCGTGTCAGATCAAGCCTGGAAAAATGAGCCAAATTGCAGTGAATCGGTGGTGATTAAAAGACTTCAGCCTGTCAAAGTCTACCAAATTAAAATAAAAACGTTTTGGTACAACCAATATGCAATCTCAGACCCTGTGGAGTGCTCCATCAATACTGCAGGTGAGATCTAAGGCCATCTTAGTGCAAATTTTGTGTTAATCATGCAGTTGCATCACAGCAATTTAAATAATGGTTGCGGAAAGAAGTTCGTTCCATTTGGAGAGTACCAATTGTTTCATACATTTTTGGGCCCAATTGTTTGCCCAAAGATTTCATGTTTTCTTTCTGTGTTCAGTGGCTCTCCTTGGATCCCTTTCTGCGGTGCTGTTTCTGTTGGTCATCCTTTGCTTCCTGTTCTTTTATTTCAGGAGACCAAGGTAAGCATGTCTGAGATTATGAGCACCAACAGAAGGGAATATTTGTAGCTCAGGGTTGAACTCTTAGAGTCTTTGATGCTCTGCAGGCATTTCAATATTTAGCTAGGTAACTTCCTGAGCTTGCTAGCCCTGCTGGTACTGATGATAGTAACTAGTTGGGTAAGAAAGCAACCAAGTTCAGAGAGCATCAAGGACCCCATTCTTAGCAACCTTTGCACTAGACTTTTGTCTACAGCAGGGGTGTCAAACTCAATTTCATTGAGGGCTGCATCAGGGCTGTGGTTGACCTTGGGGGGTGGGGCAGATGGGTGTGGCCAACTGGGTGGGCTTGGCTGGGTGGGTGGGCATGGCCAGCTTGACGCCACTCCCCAAACTGCTGGCATATTTCCTCTTCTTACTGGATAGACTGGGCTGAAGCCACGCTGGCCTGATGTTTCCTCTTCACATTGGGTAGACCGGGCCGAAGTGATGCAGGCCAGCCCCTTACATTTCCCAGGACAGCCCCACAGGCTGGATCTGATCCAAAGGCCTTGTGTTTGACACCCCTGGTCTACAGCAAGGACTGACTGAATATTATGGGAATTGATCCAACGTATTTCCAGAGCCCTAGATTAGGGAAAGGTTGCCTTAACATAACCTTTCCATGAATTATCTGCCTATTGTTATAAATGTCAGTTGGATATCTTGGAATTTAAGTAACACTCGGGTCAGAATGATGGACAACTGAATTCTGCAGTTCCTGGAAATGGGTCCTGCATTGTTGACTTCAATTCAGCAGTCTCCTGTTTGGCATTCCTTGTACTGATAAGGATGGGAGCATTAACAGATGCTGCCCAAGTGTCACTTCCAATTTTCCTGCTTTGCTTTCAGAAGGACAGATGTCTCTGAGGAGCAGAATACAGACGTGAGTTTACCTAGGTAAGAATAAATTTTTAAGATTTTTAGAGTAGCACCATATTTAAAGCGCTCCATGGCTTAGGACCGGGCTATTTACGGGACCGCCTACTGCCACAAACAGCCTCCCACTGACCTGTGCGCTCCCACAGGGACGGCCTCCTTGGGGTGCCGTCGGTGAAACAATGTCGACTGGCGACCCTCAGGGGTAGGGCCTTCTCTGTGGGGGCTCCTGCCCTCTGGAACGAGCTGCCTCCGGGGCTTCGCCAACTCCCCGACCTTCGGACTTTCCACCGTGAGTTGAAGACTCTTTTATTCCATCGAGCTGGGCTAGCCTGATTAAGTAATTTTAAATGGGTTTTAGTTTTTGTATTAGTTAGTTTTTTAATATTTTGGCCATTATTTATATAAATTTTTAGTCTGTTTTTAATGTGTATTTATTGTATCTTTTAAATTGGCTGTTAACCGGCCTGAGTCCTTCGGGAGAAGGGCGGTATACAAATGCAATTAATAAATAAATATAAATAAATAAATATTACCTTGTTTGAAGCCAAGCAATGGTGAAGGCAAGCACTCCCTAGGATTAAAAGTGGAAGGGAGAGAGAGGGAGGAGAGAGGAGTGAGGGAAGGAGAAAGAAACAGAGAGAGAGAGAAGGAGGGAGGAAGGAGGGAGGGAGGGAGAGAGAGGGAGGAAGGAAGGAGAGAGAGAGAAAGAAGTAGGGAGGAGGGAGGGAGGAGGAGGGAGAGAGAGAAAGAAGTAGGGAGGGAGGGAGGGAGAGAGGGAGGAAGGAGAGCGAGAGAAGGAGGGAGGGAGAGAGAGGAAGGAAGGGGGACGGGGAGAGAGAGAGAAGGAGGGAGGGAGGGAGAGAGGGAGGAAGGGGGAGGGAGAGGGAGGAAAAAAGAGAGACAGAGACAAAGAGAGAGAGAAGGAGGGAGGGAGGGAAAAAGAAAGAGATGCAATGTAGGCCAGATATAGGGAAATAAAAGAAAGATCTTGAAGGACAAGAGAGGAGCTGCTACTAAGGCAATAATCAGATAAGAGGGGCTTGAGCCTGGACCATTAAAAAAATTGCCTCAGACAAGCCCCTCCTTAGTGCAGATGAAGATAAAGTGGACGCAGAGAAGCCCATTCAGACTTGCAAGATTCTGCTACTATAGCTTTACAATAAAAGTAGCGACCTTCGTGTCATTGGTTTCCTAAGCTGGCCTACCTGACCTGCACCCTTTGGTATAAAAAGATCCAATTTCTCTACTATTTATCTGTTATAGAGTCCTCGGGGCAGTACCTGTGTCGGCTTTCCCACGTCATTGCTACGAGAAGCTGTCAGATAGCGCTTTTGGCTTTGCCGTTGAATACCAGGTATGAAGTTGGAGGCTGGGTTCATAGTTCAGTAGAGAAACACAGGACTGGCATAGAGAAGAATCCAAATCCCTGTGTCTCTAGGCAGAGCTTAGAAACCACTCTGCCTACAGCACCCAAAATCCAGCGATACCCAGCATTGACAGTCAGAGGCTCATGGGCTGTTGGTTGCCCCAGGACAAAGCATTCTGGGAAACAAGGTTTTTGCTCCACTGAGCTTTCTCTTTGAATATGGGTGAATGTCTAAAAGAGTTTCAATGGATTAGACATTCCTTTTGATCAAGACTTTCTGGAGGAAACCATCCAACAGTCTTCCACCATGAACTCTGCTATCCCTCTGCTGTCCATGCTTCCTAATGCATATAAATGGATGCAATATAAAAAAAATTGATTCAATTCCTGTTGCTCGCTGCTGTGTTATTGTGAAACATCGGAAAAATAAACTGCACTGACATTGAATCAGTGATATTTACCATTAGAGCTTTTCCCCCCTGCCATTTTCACTTTTAAAAAAAAATCTGTGTATTTCAGTTCTTGCCTTAAGACTTTGCATGTTCTATCAGAAGGGAAGAAAAAGAAAATGTCAAGTCACGGTGAGAGTTCTCCCTTCAGTGAAAATGTAGCCCAAGGGAGACTCCCTCTATTTTTCCATTTCAAGTCATCGTATTATTCTACATGAATGTGCAAAGTATCTACAAGTGGATTGTTATGTTCCAGTGTGGTCTACATTGGTTAGACTCCACTTGATGTCAAGTTCCGGGCCCCACACTTCAGGGGCCCAGGAATCAGACAAATGGGAACAGGAGCTCTGATAATGTTCTTCAGATATTTATTTATTTATTTATTTATTTATTTATTTATTTATTTATTTATTTATTTATTTATTTATTGAATTTTTATACCGCCCTTCTCCTGAAGGACTCAGGGCGGTGTATTCACCGGGATGTCCCAGAGAACAGGAGTCTCCAACTTTGGCAACTTTAAAACTTCTGGACTTCAACTCCCAGAGTTGAAGCAAAGCTGGCTGAGGAACTCTGGGAGTTGAAATCCACAAGTCTTAAAGTTGCCAAGGTTGGAGACCCCTGCCATAGAAGAACTTCTAAACTGGCTTCAAAGGTGGTTTTTTTCCCCCTTTGAAAGGCAACTGAACGGTTATTGTTGTTGGGTTTTTTTGTTTTTTGTTTGCACTGTTTCAATATTGAAGGGGCTGCCACAAAGAAGCGGGGGGGGGGGTGTCAACCTATTCTCCAAAGAGCTTGAAGGCAGGACAAGAAGCAATGGATGGAAACTAATCAAAGAGAAAAGCAACCTAGAACTAAGGAGGAATTTCCTCACAGTGAGAACAATTAAACAGTAAAATGACAGAAGTTGTGGGTGCTCCAACAATGGAGGTTTTTAAAAAGAGATTGGACAACCATTTGTCTCAAACGGTATAGGATTTCCTGCTTGAGCATGGGGTTGGACTAGAAGACCTCCAAATTCCCTTCCAGCTCTCTTGTTCTGTTATCCTATTATTTTCTTTGAGGAAGAAGAAGAAAAACATTTTACTTCTCATCCAAGAAACTTCATCAGTTCTGATGCTGGGGAAATGGAAGGATAGGGTACAGACAGTTGAGACTGGACGGTGGGGTGGGGTGGAAGAATAGGTTCTGAGAGGATGGGGGGAGGGAATGGAAGGATTTTATTTCTTTGCACTCTCTCTCAGGGCTGTTAAGGCCATGTGGGGGTTTATCTTTGCCCTCAGGTTCATCTGAAACAGGGTGCAGTCAGGGGTGGGATTCAGAAATTTTAGCAACTGATTCTGTGTCTGGTTGCCAGGTGGGTGTGGCCATGGTGGGCGTGGCCTAGTCAGCTTCCTGCACCATGGCGGGGGGGGGGGGCTTTTTGCCCTTCCCAGGCTCCGTAGGCTTTCTTCAAGACTTCGGGAGGACAAAAATGGCCTTCCCTAGGCTCCGGAGGCCCTCCAGAGGCTGGAAACGGTCCTGTTTTTGGACTTCTGGAACTTCTGGTAGGCCCATTTTTTGCCCTCCCAGAGCGGGTCCTGCAGTTACCTGGCGTCTAAAACGGGCTGTGTGGAGACTCCTGGGAGGGGAGAGGCGAGGTGGGCAGGATCAGCCCATCCTTGCAACTACCAATTCGGTGAAACAGATTAAAATTAACATCCGATTCCCCCGAACCAGCTGAAGCCCACCCCTGGGTGCAGTTGGCTAGCACCGATGAGGTTACGTAGGTTGGGTAATGAAACATCTGCAAGAAAAACAAGCAAGCTCAGAGAGCACCAAGGACCCCCCCAAAGTGCAATTGGTTGTAAAATCTTGGAACTGCTGCAAAGGTTGCTTTCTTCTTCTTCCTCGAGGGAGAAAAAAAAAACTCTAGTTGCCTTTTGAAGAAAAAAGCACAACTGAGACAACTGGATGACTGAGAATCTCCACAAGATCTAAATTTCCCCTTTGGGCTTTGAATAACAGATTTAGATTTCTGTGTTCTCCCTCAAGACAGCAGCACGAAAACGCTGCCTGGAGCACCATTAACCTGACGTTCCCCAGGAGGATAGAGTCTGCAACTCCTAGAGTTCCAAAAAAGAATGACTGAGCATTTTTGGAAATCTTGAGTCATGCCAAGGGCAATGGGGAAGGGGCAAGAGGACGCAAGATAGAACAGTATGATCTAATATATGACTTATTCAGGTTGTCCTCAACTTACAACAGTTCGCTTAGTGACCGTTCAGTTACAACGGTACTAAAAGAAAAAGTGACTTATGACCATTTTCACACTGGTGACCATTGCAGCATGCTCATGAACACGTGATAAAATTCAGAAGCTTGGCAACTGGCTCATATTTATGACCTTCTGACAAACAAAGTCAATGGGGAAGCCAGATTCACTTAACAGCCGTGTTACTAAGTTAAGAACTGCAGTGATTCACTTAACAAATTGGCAAGAAAGGTCATGAAATGGGGCAAAACTCCCTTAACAAATGTCTCACTTAGCAACAGAAATTTTGGGCTCCATTGTGGTCATAGGTCGAGGACCGCCTGTATATTTATTTATATATGCTCCGCATTGGAAGCATTCCTTGATAAGACTTGCAATCTATTTTCCATGGAGGGAGGGGCAGTTTGCAAATCACCACCTAGTCATTTCTTGTTTCTCTTCACATCTTTGTGAAATATCTATAAATATATTGTTCCCAACAGTGCAAACATCAGTTATGCAGAAAGAGTAGGCAAACCAAGTGTTAGCACCTGAGCTGTTGATATTTCTTAAATTAACCTGCAACCACCGCACTCCACTGTTCTTAGAAACTATTGGGGTTTTCAATTTTACTTCTGCAAAGCTTGAATTTCCAGTTGGTTCAATTGCTTTTGAGGCATGCATTGCAGAAATGAACAAGTAAACATCAGTTTGCTTTAATCCTATTGATCCCTTTCTTCATGATCCCTTGAAATATGCTTGTTAACTCAAACATCCCAGATCATATTCAGCTTTTTATATTAATATGTCACCAGTTTTCTTCCATTTGTTAGCAACTCTGTTCTTACTGCGTATAAGAGTTTCCAAACTGATAAAGAATGAGGTGCTTGTTATATAAGCAACCCATTGCAAATATCCCCATTATTAGCAATTCCAATTGTTGGAGTTTTTATAACCTCATCTTATTCATCTCAATAAATCTTGTTAAAGAATACCCTGCAAAAATGATGTTTGGAAAAGGATCGTTTTCCATTTTTGACGATTGTTAAAAATTCTGGCATAATAGGTTTTTTTTTAAGACCTCAGAAGCTTAAAGAAGCTTCTTTGGACATTCCAGTATTTGAGAGGTTGCCACAAAGAATTATTTTATTTTCCAAAGCATCAGTGGACAGGACAAAAAACAATGGATGGAATAACTAAGCAAGGAGATAAGCAACCTGGAATTAAGGAGAAACTTCCTAACAATGAGGACAATTAACCAGAGGGACAGCTTGCCACCAGAAGTTGTGGGTGCTTCATCATTGGAGATTTTTAAGAAGAGACTGGACAGTCATTTGTCTGAAATGGTATAGGGGGTTGGACTAGAAGCCCTCAAAGTTTCCTTCCTACTCTACTCTGACTAAACACTAAACAACACATTTTCTCACCTATCAGGCCAATTAGCTTTCTCCTAGCACTCTTTGAATTTAGGGACTTCCGGAATCCTTAGCAATAGCTATGCTTGCTGGGGTTCTGGCTGTTTAAGCCCACTCATCTTGTGGCTGCCATGTGGAAGATTTGGCAACAGCATTATACTCAGTGGTTCTCTATAATGTGTTGTATTCTTGTATAACTTTTTCCCCATATCTGGTGAAATGCAGGGTTTGTCTGGTACCAGGCAAAGCTTTCCTTGGTATGAATGATGGATCCCAGTTGTTAATTATCAATCTGGCTTCACTTAACAGATTTTAAAATCCCTAAGTTCTTTTTTCCAGGTGGAGTATGGATTGGGGTGAGGAAGGGAAATAATTGCCCAGCTCCACATCTGAACTAGATCCAATCAAAACATAGTTCAGAATTTCATTCAAGGAAATCAATTTTGTGTTTCTCCACCAATTCTCATATATGGGATCATTGACTTCATGGATAAAAAGCACAGACAAGATACAGGTAGACTTATGTCCACCACTGAGTTCCAAATCCCTGTTGTTAAGTGAGACATTTGTTAAGTGAGCTTTGCCCCTTTTTACGACTTTTCTTGCCACAGTTGTTAAGTGAATCACTGCTGTCAATAAGTTAGCAACCTGGTTGTTAAGTGAATCTGGCTTCCCCACTGATTTTGTTCGTCAAAAGGGCGCAAAAGCTGATCACATGACCCTGGGACACTGCAACCATCATAAATGCATGCCAAGGGTCTGGATTTTGATCACGTGGCCATGGGGATGCTGGAAAGGTTGTAACTATTGAAAACTGTCATAAGTCATATTTTTCAGTGTTGTCGTAACTTTGAATGGTCACTAAGTGAGCAGTTGTAAGTCGAGGACTACCTGTAATTACGTTGATCTAGGATGCAAAGGAATGGAGCTGCTTTGGGTGGATTTAAAATAAAATAGCCTTGGACCTCTCCAATTTTTAATAAATCTCTGCATCTTCAGCAATTGATGCAAGCATCAATTGCAAGGCATGATGGCTTAGGATGATGGGATTTGTAACTTAGCACAACTGCAAAGCAATTGGTCAGGAATATGCCTATCCTCATCCTGCTGGCCTTTAGTCTCAATAGACTTTGTGGGACTTATTCTGAACAGACACATTGGAAAAATGTTGAAAATAAGGAATGAAGACAGGGATAGAATCAAGATCACCAGAAGAATCAAGATCACAAAATATTGCTTTATAATGCCTTGTAAGACCACACAATACTGCATCCAATTTTGGTTACCACAATATAAAAAAAGTTGTCAAGACTCTGGAAAGAATGCAGAAAACAGTGACAAAAATATTTAGAAGGCTTGAGGCTAAAACATATAAAGAACATTTGCAGGAATTGGGTATGTCTAGTCTAGTGAAAAGAAGAATTAGGGGTGACATGATAGCAGTGTTCCAATATTTGAGAGATTGCCACAAAGAAGAGGGGGTCAACCTATTTTTCAAAGCACCTGAAGGCAAGCAGAAGCCATGGATGGAAACTGAACAAAGAACGAAGCCACCTAGAACTAAGGGGAGACTTCCTGACCGTAAGAACGATCAACCAGTGGAACAACTTGCCTCCAGAAGTTATGAATGCTCCAACACTGGAGGCTTTTAAGAAGGGACTGGACAATCATTTGTCAAAAATGATAGAGGGTCTCCTGCCTGAGCAGGGGATTGGACTAGAAGACCCCCAAGATCCCTCCCAACTGTATTATTCTGTTATTTAAAGGAAGACAATTTCTAATACAGTAACACTCTTGCTCAACAGCTTATTTTCCCTATTGTTTTTGCTTTGTCTTATTTTGGAAGTCCTCTGTGCTCCGCTTTACTGAGTCAATATTTCTTCTTTCCTTGCCTACATAATAGCAACTGCAGGACACAGGAACAGATCAGCTCCAGAGTGTAGCCCAGCAGCAAGAAAATCAAGCTAAGAATCGCTATAGCAACGTTCTGCCATGTAAGTCCCAATCCCTTACCTCATGAACCTTTTCATTAGTTTATTCTTTCCAACCCATCGGAATGAACCTGTTGGAAGGCATGATCTCTGTCCGTCTGCAAGAAAATGACCAGAATGAGACCCAATCTGGGATGGAGCAAGAAGTCAGCAAAAGAAGGACTGAGTTTAAAACTGGACTAGAGGAGGGCAAGGATTGCTGAAAGCATCTTTGGGGAAGATACAGTCAAGCAGCCTCTTGAACTGTGAATTGTGATTTGATGCCAAATGGCATCAAATCAAATGACTGAATAGGTCCATTCTAGGCCTCCTCCCTCCTGTTTAGAAAGACCCAGAATAGCGTATATGCAATCTGCCCTGTGTGCTTCCTTCCCTGTGCACTACTACCCTGTGCACTACTACACAAACACAATGTGAGGCCCCCACAAACAAAGGGTGAAGCATGGAGTTGCTTTTGAGGAGCATCTTTATACTGGTGGCATATAAAAACTTGGTGGCGAAAATGGTATGCAGTATTGCAGGCTAACTCTGCCCACAGTTTGGAGTTTGATCCTGGGTGAGCTCGAGGTTGATTCAGCCTTCCATGCTTCCGAGGTTGGCAAAATGAGGACCCAGATTGCTGAGGGCAATATGCTGACATTGTAAATCGCTGGGAGTGTGCTATAAAGCACTATGGAGTAGTATGTAATTCTAAATTCTATTGCTATTGCTATTTATTGTTCTGTCTAAGACAGAATCTTGCCAGACTAAAATCGCATAACTATAGATATACTCTGTGAACTGCTAGGGAGGCTCCATCTTTGCCCACTTCCTGCCTATAGACCTTCCAAACTCTGCTGGCTCTTTGTCCTGTGGGATTCAGCCCTTCCCTCCTTGGACTCCAGACTACATCCCACATTATATAACACATACACACATACATATAACAAGGAGGAGGGAATTATACTCTAGGGGCATCCGCAAAAAGGGTCAGATGGTTAAACTGATGGTTGTGTGATCCAAGCCCTTTCCACCATCCTGTTATTTTTGACCATCCTGTAGACATCTCTATCTGACATATATACACAGAAGGCATGTTGTATCCAGTGGTGGGATTCAAGTAATTTAACAACCAGTTCTCTGCCCTAATGATTTCTTCCAACAACCAGTTTGTCAAACTGCTCAGACAGTTAACAACTGGTTCTCCCGAAGTGGTGCGAACTGGCTGAATCCCACCACTGGTTGTATCGTTATCCAGAAGAAAATACAGTTGCCTCTTATAGCTAGCACTACTAAAGAAATTGAAGAACATTCCAAAAATTGTGTTTGGCAAGCTTTGTCTGTATTTTCATTCTAGAATTCCATCCCTACTCTACTTAATATAAAAGAGCCTGCTTGAATTTTGAACAACAGGAATCTGATTCAAATCTAATTTCTTTTGGATGCAATTCAACAGTCCCCATTCCACAAAGGAACTTTGATGCTAGACATTAGTGCTTGAGAATCACTGATCCTTATCTAGGATTCTGGACCAATGTAATATAACGGAGACAATGCTGAATTTCAACTGGAAAGACTGAGTTCCTATGTGTTTCTTATATTCTGTGCTATTCTTTCACTCTCAGTCTTCCTCCTGAGTGCCATTTTTGGTTCTTTCTCCATAGATGACCATGCACGAGTCCAGCTCACCCTCAGGCGAGAAGATCCCTATTCAGACTACATCAACGCCAGCTACATGCCTGTACGTCTTCGCTATCGCCTTTTGGGGAGGCGATGTTGGCTAAGAGTGCTGAAGAAGATTGAAGCCAGTTTGGAGTCTCTGAGTAACCGATTCTGGAACATGTTTAAAGCACTCCAAATCAAATGCCAAAATGAATAATTTACAACCCTAGTATTGGATGTTATATCCAGAATCCTTTCATAATTGCTAGTGAATTGCCATTTTTAGTGTGACCGAAGGGAGAAATGATTAAATAATGGGCCACAGCCATATTCAGAACAGAACAGAATAACAGACTTGGAAGGGACCTTGGAGGTCTTCTAGTCTAACCCCCTGCTCAGGCAGGGAACCCTATACCATTTGAGACAAATTGTTGTCCAATCTCTTCCTAAAAACCTCCAGTTTTGGAGCACCTAAAACTTCTGAGGCAAGCTGTTCCACTGATTAATTGTTCTGTCAGGAAATTTCTCCTTAGTTCTAGTTGGTTCTCTCCTTGATTAGTATCCATCCATTACTTCTTGTCCTGCTTTCAGGTGCTTTGGAGAATAGGTTGACTCCCTCTTCTTTATTAGCTATCAGAACACTGCTATCATGTAGTCCCTAGTCCTTCTTGTCATTAAACTAGACATACCCAGTTCCTGCAACCATTCTTCATATGTTTTAGCCAGTGGTGGGATTCAAGTAATTTAACAACCGGTTCTCTGCCCTAATGATTTCTTCCAACAACCAGTTTGCCAAACTGTTCAGAAAGTTAACAACCGGTTCTCCCGAAGTGGTGCGAACTGGCTGAATCCCACCACTGGTTTTAGCCTCCAGTCCCCTAATCATCTTTGTTGCTCTTCTCTGCACTCTTTCTAGAGTCTCCACATCTTTTTTTACATTGCGACAACCAAAAACTGGATGCAATATTCCAAGTGTGGCCTTACCGAGACATTATAAAGTGGTACTGACATTTCACATGATCTTGATTCTAGCCCTCTGTTAATGCAACCTAGGACTGTGCTGGCTTTTTTGGCAGCTGCAGTACACTTTGGCAACTTCACTACATTTGATCATACAGTGTTAATGACAACAACTCATCTGTGTCCTGGATCCAGTTATTTTTTTGATACACCTATTTTCTGGATTTCAGCCCAGCACAAAAGCCAGATATGATCCCCACCCTGAAAATAATTGCCTCTCCCCATCTTCCATCATTGATACTGCTAACTGGATGTATTATTTCCATTCGATGCAATATGTTTGGCCTTGGATGCCTAATGTAATTTGGGCTCTATTTTTTCCCCCTCCAAACCTTTCATCTTCATTTAACAAAGGGCATTTTGGGAGTCTGCTTTGGCTTTGCCCATCACATTGTAGAGTAGTAGTCATAAATGAGCACCACGTATTGAAGTGGTTGCTTTTAGGTCATCTCTAAATTGAGTTCTACTCTTTGGGGTCTATTAGTCTGGAAGCCTATCTACTCCTAATGACTTAATGGGAAGTAATGCGATTTCAGTCCAAGTGCAGGACCATAAGGAGGCCTCTCTCTGCCTTTCTGAAACAATTGTTTTGTTGACTTCTCCTGATTCTCAGGCTTTGTTTTCACCAAGGCAACCTTGAGCATAATGTATAACAGCTTTAGAAATGTGAAAATGATTTTAAAAGTGAAACAAATGCTTTTGTGTACATGAAAGTATAAATTGGTATAGCACCTCTCTCCTCCCAAGGGCCACAAGAAGGAAAAGGAGTTCATCGCAGCCCAGGGTCCGTTGCCTGCCACACTCCATGACTTTTGGCGCATGATATGGGAGCAGCGCATCTCAACCATAGTCATGCTCACAAATTGTGTTGAGAACGGACGGGTGAGAACAGCCCCTTTGTTTCAGCACCAAAGATGCCCTTTGAGGGAGGCAGGGCTGGGTTTTAATGATGGCAGAATCCAAATGTCATGGCTGCATCTCACCAATCCAAGCTTCATTGGCTGACAGTCAGGGGAGGAGAAGGGTGGGTGGGTGGGAGAGGGAAAGATTGGAATGTAAGGAAGAAGGTGGGAATGGAAACCCAGTTGAGCCATGTGAGAAGCTACAGCCAGCCAAGATCAAGTAATCAAGCTGGGAACTGAGCACCTGTTTCCTAAACCAGAGATCCCCAAACCCCCGGTCTGTGGCCGGTACCAGTCCACAGCATGCTAGAAACTGGGCCACGCAAACAAGTCCCATTTGCAGGCAGCAGGCGAAACCAGACCCCCTCTGGTCCGTGGAAAACCCTCTCCATGAAACTAGACCCTGCTGCCCAAAAGGTTGGGGGCCCACTGTCCTAAACAATATACAAGCACCTGATTGGACATTTGCAGATAACCAGGGGATGGCCGGGAGGGAGTTGGGAGAGGACATTTCCTTTCCTCAGATTCAGCTTAAGCTACTTTGGTAACCATTTGAAGAACAGTCTTGGGAAAACAAATGGCCAGGAGTCTTTCTTTGTTAGGTGACTGAATGGGATGGTTGACACTAAATTTGACAGGCATTTAACAACTTTACCTCTTGTCCCCAGTGCTACAAATTCCATTAAATGTCCTGTATTCTCCGTCCAATTTTATCTCCTGGCCAGGTGAAATGTGAACACTACTGGCCCTTGGATTACACACCCTGCACCTATGATGATATTACTGTATCTGTTATCACAGAAACCATCCTCTCTGATTGGACCATCCGTGACTTTTGTATCAAGCGGGTGAGTGACCAAGACTTGAGGTTGCCTTCTCCTTCGGAGCTTAAAATACAATCACAAGGGCTGCATGGATCAATCCTTTTCAAAGTGACTTCCACCCTAGCAATCCCAAAGAAAAACACATCCTTCCTTTTACATGTTCAGGTACCTATCCCTAGCCAAAAAGGGATATAGGGGAAAAGAAAGGGAAGTAGGCATGGATGAATATCAAGAATTCCCAAGTACAGATACACACACAAACACACACTCCCATATTTGTGCCTTGGTGACGGGAATATCTGAATGTTGTGTTTCTCAACAGATGATCATGTCTGAAGTCCGTCATGCTAGGCATTATCACTACACATCATGGCCTGATCATGGAGTGCCCCAGACCACAGACACCATTATTCATTTCCGAAATCTTGTCAGGGAGGACTTAGACAAAATGAAGGATAATGGGCCAGTTCTGGTTCACTGCAGGTACGTCAAATGGAAGTGGGAAGATCTGGGACAAGAAAGAACCAAGGTGAAACACTCATCACTGAGATCTTCTCCAATGGGTCTGCTCAGAGTCACTCTCCCTTCTAAGCGAAGTGGCAATATTGATTAGGAGCTTCTCAACTGAGGCACTTGGCTTCCATCTCCCTTCACCTTCCAATAAATCAAACACTAAGGAAGTCATAGATCATGCTGGCTGGAGATGTTGGGTGTTGAAGTTCAAGATATCTAGAGGGCCCCGGGCTAAATAAGGCTGATCTAGAATATCTCCCATGGTGTCCACTGTACTAGCTAGACCAGGCTAGAAAATAAACTCCACCAAAAACTAGAACTATACTTTATTGAGATAGGCTATAATAACAACATCTTGCAAGCTGTGCTTTACCTTCTTCTTATGCTCCAATGAATCAGGAACAAACCAGCCTGAATGATTTCCAAATACTATTTTGCTTCCTAGGACTATTTTAGCCCTCTCTGCTTACGTAACGTTCTTGCATATGTCTGTCAAAGTCATCTCCCTTAGTCTTTACATACAGCTAGAGAGCATAGTTGAGGTTGTCCTTGCCTGATTGCCTCTTCTTCTTTTTTTCCCATTTTTCCTCCTTTCCAGTGCTGGGGTGGGCCGGACAGGCACATTTATTTCTCTAGATTCACTACTGTGCCAAGCCCAGGACCAAGGAGAGATCGGTGTCTTTTCATTTGTTGAGAAACTGAGAAGGAACCGTCCACTCATGATCCAGAATGAGGTGAGAGAATGGGAAACTGTGACATGTAGAAGCAGATCTGATCTATGGGCAAACATCTTATCTGAAATCTTGAGAGAATCTGTCAAGGTGAGGGGGGATTAAATGTGGGTATGTGGTCCAGAGCCCATTTTGAGAGCTCCTCTGGATTTGACCAATATCCCTTCTCATGTTGTACAGTTGGCAAATGCAGGTAGCCCTCAATTTATGACTACAATTGAGCCCAAAATTTCTGTGACTAAGCAAGACAGCGGTTGTGAGTTTTGTGCCATTTTATGACCTTTCTTGTCACTATTGTTAAGTGAGTCACTGCAGTTAGCAACAAGGTCGTTAAGTGAGTTTGGCTTTCCCATTGACTGTGTTTGTCAAAAGGTTGCAAAAAAGCAGCTCACATGATCCTGGGATACTGCAAGGATCATAAATATGAGTCGATTGCCAAGTATCTGAATCTTGATCACATGACCATGGGGGGAGATGTTGCAATGGTCATAAGTGTGAAAATGGTCATAAGTCATTTTTTCCAGTGCCATTGTAACTTTGAATGATTACTAAATGAACTGTTGTAAGTGGAGGACTACCTATACTTCTGAGATTCAAAAAGAAGGATTTAAGAAAATTGCCCTGTCTAGCCGTCAAAAACAAGACACTGCAATCTCCTCCAACCTGTATGACCCAAAATCTGACTCCCAGAATTCCTTTGGCCAGCATTGCACCTGCTACATAAGAATTGTGGGGGTTTTGAGTTGAAGTGCATGCATTTCGGAAATTATCCAGTTCTGAAGGTGCCGTTTGTTGAGTTAAGAATTCTCTTAATTGACTGACTCAACTAGTACTTTGCAGTTATTCCATTTTATGTTCTCCTTCATTTCAAACAATATTGCACACGCAGTGGGCGAGCACATGTATGGTCCATTTGCATGACTGGTGTGCATATGTGCCTGCCACTTGTGCCAATGGAGCTGTGCATGTGCTCTTGCCCGCTGCTCATGCAGAACATCCCCTCTCCTCCCTCCCCCCACCACTCTGAAAGGTTGGGGAACTCTGCTATAGACAACAAGAATGCAGTTATTAAGGGTTTTACACCTAAAGCACACTGCGTAGGCCCATTCATGAGTTATGGTTTCCTTCTCTGGGGTTGGTTGAAAGAGCTATTTCACATATTATGTGGATCCATGAAGCTTGCTTTACAACCAACTGTAGTTCACATATTATGTCAAGTCAAAAACCAAACAACCAAAGTTCAGCATGACTGCCAAGTTGATTAATCCTACTTTTAAGGTCCTCTAAACTAATATAGCTAATGCAGCAAAGGCTGATGATCCTTCAGGTAGAGCTCAACTGCTAATGATGTCCTGAATACGTTCATTTAGCAACAGGACCGAAGGGACCTGGCTAGGTGGATCAGAGGCTGAGCTTTTCGATCAGAAAGGTCGGCAGTTCAGCGGTTCGAATCCCTAGTATAGGTCTCCTACGTGAGCAGGGGGTTGGACTAGATGACCTCCAAGGTCCCTTCCAACTTTGTTATTATTATTATTTGAAAAAGGGTTCAAATAGGATTGTTACATTGAACAACCCTTCTTCAACAGAGGGTAAAGGACATGACCCCACCTGTCTCCTGTCTACCCCAAAGTCCTTTCAGCAGCCCCAAGAAGGTTCCACAGCCATCTGCACTCTGATTCAGGAGACCCTGAAAGCACAGATAAATCCCCAAGTAGCTTCAACTATTCACAGAGAGCTAAGGATTGACCTTCAGAGTGCTAACGACCAGATGACTGCAAAGCATATAAACCCTTCCATTCAGTTAAAACTGAAGAAACTTCTTGGGTGAGAAGTGAAATGTTTTCCAAGGAGAAAAAAATCTTGAAAGTCCAGTTGCCTTTTGGAAAAGTGTCACCTTTGGGACAGCGCCAAAGGGCCTGCTATTGTTTTCTTCCATGAGGTGTTTTTGATCTCCATCAAGAACTTCCTGGTCATTTTCTATCCACGTATTAACCGGGGCTAGTCTTGTTTAACTCCCAAGCCACTCAGTTCGTGCTTAGATTTATTGTGACAAGATAAAGCTGCCTTGGAGTTGAGCTCTGCTCCTGGTGACTACATCAATACATCTATTTAGTTTTCTTGGCAACAGGAAGGAAACAGTTTGCCACTGTCTTCTTGCAGTATTAATTTTTCAACCCTCCAAGGCTAGCCTGCTGCCCTGAAATTCTCTGTTGCTCTCCCACTGCCAATAGTTTTTGTTTTGACCTCCCAAACAGCCATGGATTTTTCTGGTGATCTTCCCGGACCAATTACTACTTCCAGATCTGACCTGGCTTGGCTTTTTGAAATCAACTGGGCATTTTCCCCCAAGCTGGGCAGATGGGTTTACACTGTGGCAAGAAGTGGGGCACATTTGAATCGGCTCCCAACTGAACTTGCCAGGTGCATCCACATACAAACATCCATATTTCCCAGTGCGATTTCTGCATCATCTTTCCCCCCTCCCCACAACAAATTGGCCAACACCACTGTTCACTGGTGATGTTCCTGTGGGACAATTCAAATCAATTGTTCATGCCCATTTCAGCTGTCAAATCCTCCCCTGCTCCTGTCTCCTTTTCTATAGGATCAGTATGTCTTCTTGCACCAGTGTCTCCTGGATGGGATCCAGTCTGCTCCAAAGAACGACAGGGTGGTCCTGGAGCATCCTGCTGTCTATGAAAACATCTTGGCTATGCAGGACTATGAGATCTCTCGTGTGTGAAAGGCTTGGCTACCTTCTATAGGTTGCAAAAAAATAATATTGTTTGAGGCATCCCCCCCCCTCCGTATTTAACTTCCATGTTTTAAATGGAGTAAATTTTCCAAAGCAAACATCCCAGACTCTATATTTAGTCTTTTTCTCTGAAATAATTAACTATCAAAATAAGAAGATTCCCAGTGATTCAGAGCCTCCCTTTTAGCCTCAAGTAATGGTTTCGTCGATTAATTAAGTAAACATGACCAGCTGTAAAAAAATTGTTGGCATACAAGATGACTAAGACAAAGCCACGATAAAAACTGAATCAAACACATTAAGTAACCTTTGAAAAAATGGAAAACTGAAATGTGAGTGTCTGACTTTACCAGATTGCGCAAAAGAAACATTTTTTCCTGTTGACAATGAACCTATGTTCTTGATGTACACAACGGTTTGTCTACTCCTTTGCCCCCCCCCCAAAAAAAATCCATCCTCTTCTCTCACACCACTGTAGTGGGAATTGAGAGGACAGGATGAAGGAGGGTAGCAATTGTGGCACAACAGCAGTTTTTTGTCCAATTATATTGTGTGGAAAGTATAATGGACCCTAAAAGAAATTAAGACTGAAGCACAGCCTGGCTGAATTATTTGGTTGCCTTAGCAACCTGTGTGTCAGCTCCACAATGTTGCCATGGAGCTGTCATAAGTGTCATATATATATATATATATATATATATATATATATATATATATATATATATATATACATATATATATACACACACACACACACACACACACACACACACACACATACACACACACACACAGAGAGAGAGAAAGAGAGATGGGTGTGGGTGTATTGATGCCTTCCTTCCTTCCTTCCTTACCCACACACACACACAAACATATATAAAATAGTCTCCCTTCCTCCCTCCCATATATACAGTATGTGAATATATCACATGTTGTATTCATATATCTGCATATATACATATTGCATATTGCATTCATATATATGCATGTGTTTATATATTTATATGTACCTATGCAACATACACATACGCATTCAAATCTGCCTTTTAGATACCTTCTTGACAAATCTAAAAGGCAGATTTGAACGCATGTGTGTATGTGTATATGTGTACATGCATACATAGATATACCTAGATAAATGCATGCATATATATGAATGCAATATGTATATCAGTAGTGGGTTTCAAAACTAGGCACTACCGATTCGCTATCAGTAGCGCACGGGTGCGTGTGCTCGCTTTGCGAGCGTGCAGTGCTTCTTCGCATGTACAGAAGCTTCTGCACATGTGCAGATTGTTTTTTGATGACGTCTGGCCAGGTGGGCGGAACTTCCCACCACTGGCACTCCCTGTTCGCCCGAACCAGGGCAAACCGGGAGCAACCAACCACTGATGTATATATGGACAGACATATGACTGCAGCTCACTAGTGGTACTCAGAGAATGGGAGGCAACCCCTGGGTAAGAGGTGCTCTTGAGGAACCAGACTAACACATACTCAAGATGCTCTCTCAGGTCCTTCTCTCTTGACACCTTTTTTTTTTACCTATTGGAAAAAGTTGGGTTCACTTCCTCTAAAGAGAGGAGGAGAAGGAGGTGGGGGAGAGGAGACCTTTCTTCAGCAAAACTGAATTGGGACTCCTCCTGGCTGCAGGTTCCTGAATGTGCTCCAAGTAAACTCATTCTGTGTGGTGGGGCTCTACATTGTGGATGGATTCTTGAACACAGTTTGGTGAGGTGAGCTCCAAGATGTTCTTTTTGGGAAGAAAGCTACTGAAGCCTTGCAATTGAAAGGAAAGTAAATTGCAAGTGAGAATGATGGGACAGGAAAGAAACTGGGTTGAATTTAGATCCCAATGCTGATAAATCAAAGAAGTATGAGTTTGACCCAGGATTCTTCTTTTCTCTCCCCCTCCTCCTCCTCCTCCTCCTCCTCCTCCTCCTCCTCCTCCTCCTCCTGCTGTTCTTCCTTCCTATTATTACTCCTGCATTATGGCAGGGGCTGCTTGGGATCCAGACTTCTTAGATTTGCTAATGAGATGAGGCTGGAAGCTAACCAACCTTTGGATTATTTGGGAGGTGATATTCACCCATCAGAATGCCAGGCTGTTGCCCTTATAAATGAGCAATGGAGAGCTGTCAGTTTTCAGATGATATTAGACTTCAATCTTCACCAATCCTAACCAAAATGATCAACGGATGGAGATGATTTTTTAATAAGTTTTTTAAATTGCATTTTAATTGTATTTTGTATTGCTTGTTTTATTCTGCCTGTACACCGCCCTGAGTCCTTCGGGAGAAGGGCGGTATAAAAATCAAATAAATAAATAAAATAAATAAAAATAAAATGATTGAACAACAAGCTTCAGAAGGGAGTTGGGGAAACGGGTAAGGAGTCCAAGGTTCCCTTACACAGAAAATAATTCTTGCACTATAAATGCATGATGAGTAAAGCCAAGTTCTCGTGCATTTTCCTTCTGAGTTTTTGAAAGGAAAAGCATTTAGTAGTTTACTAGAAAGATGGCTCTCTCTCTCTCTCTCTATGTATGTTATTGACAAAACTAAGTGCCAAAAACTCACCTAACTTTAATTATGTTATGCAGTTAGCCAGAAATATTTGTTGGAGGAGTTGCTTACTCCACAGGAGGGCAGCAATGCCTCTCTCTGTCTGTCTCACTCACACAAACCCACAACATAGATATGTACAACCCAATTCTTTTAGGGGGCCCCCTCCAACTCTGTCCATCTTTGTTCCATCTCTCTCTGCAGCACAAGCCCATTAGCAACAGTACACACCATTCTTCCCCATAAGCGACCATTCCCACCCAGTTCAAAGATAGCCTCTTCTCTTTAGTGCTTTGCCTCTTTCACAGAATTGATCCACACTTCTTTTTATTTGTATAGGTGTGAATATCTATACCTTTCCACTTCACTCTCACATGACCCATTCTATTATCAAAGCATACACCCATGACACTTGAGATGAGCCTTCTCACCATTCTACAAAAGAATTTTCAGTTATTCAGCCTTGCTCTGTTTTCCTTACATTCATTCACTTGCCTCCTCTGTATATTTTGTGATATAATCTCCCTCTCCAACTGCCTTGCTGAGACCGCACCCTACAACATAGTCACCTATTCATTTTCTGGTATCTTGCATTAATACTGCACATCTGCTGCAAAGATCAGAATCCTAAAAACACAAAAAGCAAAGGAAGCCAGACAAAGTAATCCAAAATCCACAACTGGAAATAGATTCCAAAAATCAAAAAAAAATGTTTGAAAGAATACAAATGCTTTCAGGTTTACCATAGAGTGCTGAGGTGGGGAACATCCTCTCAACTGCTTTTGCATACAAGTAGTCCTTGTTTAGCGACCAGTATTGGGATCGGAAGCTCCATTGTTAAGCAAAACAATTGATAAGTGAAGGTCTGACTGTGCTTAGGATCTTATTTCAGCTTTCCTTTGTTTTACAGACCTGTGAATGTCTGAAAAGCATTGGCTATAAAGTTAGTTTTTCATTACTGTCATAACTGTAAATGGTGACTGAGGCAATTGCTCTGTTTCAGGGTTTAATATCCTATGACTAGCAAATAGTTACTGGAATTGAGTATGGCTAGTCTAGTGAAAAGAAAGACTAGGGGTGACAGGATAGCAGTGTTCCAATATCTCAGGCGCTGCCACAACGAAGAGGAAGTCAAGCTATTCTCTGAAGCACCTGAAGGCAGGACAAGAAGCAATGGACCTTAACTAATCAAGGAAAGAAGCAATCTAGAACTAAGGAGAATTTTCCTGACAGAATAATTGATCAGTGGAATGAATTGTGTCCGGAAGTTGTGGCTGCTCCGTCATTGGAGGTTTTTAAGAAGAGACAACCATTTGTCTGAAATGGTATGGGGTTTCCTGCCTGAGCAGTGTATTGGACTAGAAGACCTCCAGGGTCCCTTCCAATTCTCCAATTCTCTTATTCTGTTATTCTGGCTCTCATTCCCATATTTCTGACTTCTCGGCCACTTAAGAAAAATGGGTCAAGAGTTTTATATATGAACTGTTGTGCATATATTCTTCCTCTCTAATATTCACACGCTTACCACATGCAAGTTTGTTCACTCACACAAGTACACTGTACAAGTCTTGATCAATGGATACAATATATCTGGTTCTGGATTGCTGTCCTTGAATTCCAAGTGTTTGGACAGTCGCGCTATATAGTAGGTCTATGATCCATGCAGATCTCCCATCACTATCATAATTTATGTTGGTTTTCATAGCCATCCTTTCTCCACATAAGGAGTTCTCCTACAGTATATATTTGGGGGGGGATGGCTGATACCCGAAATTCTCCAAGGAGATTCTCAATACCACCTTCTGGAAGAAGCCAGAATGGAAATTGAAACTGAAATTGAAATTATTGGAAATTGAAATTGAAATTATTGGAAGTTTGGACTCTTGGTGAATTTGTTTCTTTTGTCTAGCAGTCTCTTCCTGTTGGCTCTTTTGTCACTGAGATCTAGATTGAGATGCCCAGGAGAGTGGGGGTAACTATCTGCCTTATACAGTATAACCCCACTCCCTCAATCTCTTAGAGCATATCTATCAAGGGAGTGTTGTGCTTTGTAATCACAGACATATAGTGTGAATGCTTGTGAGACTGTGATAAGTATTTATTTATTTATTTATTTATTTATTTATTTATTTATTTATTTATTTATTCGATAGGTATACCGCCCTTCTCCCGAAGGACTCGGGGCGGTTCACAGCCTATAAAACTACATATAAAATACATATAATACAAGTTAAGAACAATATAAAAAACTGATTCAATTTATGGCCTAAAAAAACTAAAATAAGAATAAAACCCCATTTAAAACTGCATTTAAGCTAGCCCTGCGCAATGGAACAAAAGTGTCTTCAGCTCGCGGCGAAAGGTCCGGAGATCGGGGAGTTGATGAAGCCATGGAGGCAGCTCATTCCAGAGGGCAGGAGCCCCCATAGAGAAGGCCCTCCCCCTCGGGGTCGCCAGCCGACATTGTTTGATTGACGGCACTCGGAGAAGGCCCTTCCTGTGGGAGCGCACAGGTCGATGGGAGGCTACTGGTGGCAGTAGGTGGTCCCGTAAGTAACCGGGTAAGTATCCCGTAAGTACATAGATAAGTGTATAGTACTCAGTGGTGTTTCAGGAACGGAAATACAGAATGCATCATCCAATCCACCTTTCTTTAAGGTGAACAAAAAGAAAGATATACAGATGTTACATTAAGTCATACCTCTCTATATACAAGGCTTACAGGACTTCTATGCCCCCTTCTAGAATGGATATGGCTTTATATGGTGAACTTGCAATCCATAGACCCTTTCCCCACATCTCCACACAACAGAGATATACACACCCCGTCCAACCCCTGCCTTTCTTTAGCCTTCTCTCTAACCCCACCTTTTCCTTCCTAGCTCCACCCCCTCAGCTAGCAACGATTCAGAACCACGGACCGTGGACAGCTCCGTTGGAGAGCTTCTTTGAGGGGGGGAAAAAGGCAACCACAATAAAAAATAAGCCAACGGTTTTCTTCTTGCCCGCTGCTCCTCTTTCATTTTGCTCTCGTCTCGTCCTGCTTTTTGATCTGTCCAGGAAAACTGCCACTCCTCCTGGGAAGGGGAAAAAAATGGGTAAGAAGCGCCCTTTGGGGACTTCGGTTTTCTGGGAAAATCTGCCGCGAGCAAATGGGTGGGTTTCCGAGGGTTGAACTGCTTCTTCAACCTCCACGTTTTGCGTTGGGGGATAGAACTAATGCGTCTGTTGGTTCGGCGTTTCCCGATCGAATCGAGAGGGGAGGAAGAAAGGGGAGATCGGGAGATCATCTGAACCCCTTCCCTGCAGGGGAGGACGATCCCTCGGAGCTCAGGAAACAAAGGCAGGTGTTCTGCTCCGTGTACAAAGCTTCAAGAAGGAGAAAAATCGTGGGTGTGCTTTTAACTTGTGAGAGTGTGGTGGCGTGTCTGCTTCTCTTGCACAAGCGGCGCCTCGTGGAGAGGGTGCCTCGCAGGGGCATCATTTTGGTGCCCAAGTGGAATCAGTCTTGCGCTGAAGGGGGAGGGGCACAAATGAGAATTGGCAGCACCCAACTCGGGTTCTTCAATAGGAGGGACTCTCTGAATCCCGTTTCCTCCCTTTTCTTTCTCTACTGCAACTCTGGTTTCCTTTAAATTCTTCTTTTTTTTAATGTACTTATACGTAGGTATGTGGCTTCCCTGAATTCAGAAAAGAAGCCAGCCACCTGAAGAGGACAGATTTAGATTGCTTGTTTGGTTATATGCGTGGGCACTCATATAAAACAAGAGTATATTTAGGGTTGGGATTTTCTTTTTAACCATGGCGAAGTCTGAACTGAAGGGAGTTGTCCCTTCTCAGGCATCAATAATTCAGATGGAAGCAAATTGTGGCTTCAAGGGTGGGGCATAACTTCTTTCTTTCTCTCTCAAGCTAATAAAGCCAGCCAGTTCTTTGCTTCTTTTCAAAGCAGGTCAGACTTAAGGCAAGGACTTGGTTTGGGTATGTTGTATTCAGTGGAATTCCACAAGTGCGTTTGGACACATCGAAGTTGAATTCCTCACCTGATCACTAGACAATGTTGTGAAGGGAGTATGAACGATTGTATTCAATCCCACCCCCAACCCCCTTTCTCCAAGAGGTTCAAAAAAGCATGGGGGCAACCTTTCTCTTTTTATGTTGCCGTGGGCTAGGATAGGAAAATGATCAATGGCCAAAGGCAAGACCTGATGAGTTTTAGGATGGAGATAGAATTAGAATCCAGTTGAACGGAATACAGAGAGTCCTCAATTAAGAGCACAATCGAGCCCAAAATTTCCACTGCTAAGTGAGACATTTCTTAAGTGAATTTTGCCCCATTTTACAACCTTTCTTGCCACGGTTGTGTAATGAATCACTGCGGTTGTGAAGTTAGTAGCATGGTTGCTGAGTGAATCGGGTTTCCCCATTGACTTTGCTTGTCAGAAGGTTGCAGAAGGGGATCTTGTGTCCCCCGGTCATTGCAACCATCGTAAATATGAATCAGTTGCCAAGCATCTGAATTTGGATCACATGTCCAAATGGGGAGGCTGCAATGGTTGTAAATGTGAAAAACCATCATAACTAACAGCACTATTTTCAGTGCTGTTGTAGCTTCGAACAGTCACTAAATGAACTTTTATAAGTCAAGGACTATCTCTAACTACATCACCGTACCAGCCTTCAGCTGCCAGCCCAACAAGGATCTATGAGTGGTTCATGATTCCAGTTTCTCTTTCTAGCACTTAAACATAGATTATTCCCTTAAATTAGAGCTCTCTTGCACATATACAGGCAGTCCTCAACTTATAACCGCAATTGTGACCAGAATCTAATTGCTAAGTAAGGTAGTTGTTGAGTGAATTGCACCCATTTTTAGGACTTTTTTTTTTTTGCTATGGTTGTTAAGCAAATCACCATGGTCATTAAGTGACTCATATAGATTAAGTAAATTTGGCTTTCTCCATTGACTTTGCTTGTTGAAAGCCAGCTGGGAAGGTTGCAAATCATGATCACATGACTTGGGATACTGCAATTTTTGTAAATTCGTGCCAATTACCAACACCCAGATTTTGATCATATGATTCTGGGGACACTACAACAGTCGTAACTGTGAGGACAAGTCATAAAGGGAAGTACTGGGGTTTTTTTTTTAGTACCATCATAACTTTGAATGATTGCTAAATGAATAAGTCAAGGATTTCCTATATATTTTTTGGCATACTTCCGAATATAATCAGCGTTCTACAAAGGATGGTTAGGAGAATATAATTTAAAGAGTGGAAATATCCAGAATTTAAAGATACTTTTAGAATTATTGTGGCTGTGTTTGCTTCCTCTTGGCTTATCTTGTTGGGAAAGCTCAGAAATTATGATCTTACTGCTAGGAGCATCGGGTGAACCCTGCTGATTATGGGTTACTGAATAAACCTTTTTAAACAAACTATGGTTTACAACAATGTGTGGATCGATATTTTGAAGATATTTATTGTATTCCAATCCTACCTCCTTTAAGAATGATAGGCAGCCTTCTGGAAAGTCTTCTTCATTTTCTCCTCACTAACATCCTGTGAAGGGCTTTGGGCTCATTGACCTAAATTCAAGGGATTGACCATGAGTTCCAAGTTCAATTTCTTAATTTCTCCCACCTTGGCTCTGTGAATGACATATATATTCCATAATATATAATATTAAAAAGAGAACAGGATTTCCCAATCTTCATTCAATGCTGAATGTATCATAGGGCAGGCAGGGGTCCCCAATCCCCAGTCTATGGACCGGCAACAGCCCGCAGCATGCCAGAAACAGGCCCATGCAAACAAGCGAAGCCCCATTTAGGGGAATGCAGGCAGCACATGAAACCACGCCCCTTCCGGCCCTCGGGAAAAATCTCCCTCTACAGAAACAGTCCCTGGTGCCCAAAAGGTTGGTGGGGGGGCACTTGTCAGAGTTTAGGCAGCATAACTAATATTATGCAATAAACCCAGGAGCTATAACAGTACACACTGTCATAGGCGACCTGAATACTGAGCTCCTCTATTGCATGTAGAAATTCAGTAGGTGACGCTTCCCACATCATTGCCCTGTGTCTGCATGTTAGGAAAAGTTTTATTTTGTGCCTTAGATTCTCTTGCTATAGGGCTGCAAAGGTAATGGAGGATCTAGCTTACCACTTGCTTCTTTGTCATTCTGGCTTTCCTATTTAGCCTTTAATAAAACGATAGTCAGAAATGAAGCAGGTGAATCCTTTCCACTCAGGCTGATAAATCGATTTAGGAAATGCTTTTGTATACAGCAGGGGTCCCCAACCCCCGAACCATGGCCCACTATCGGGCTATGGCCCGTTGAGAACCGGGCTGCATGAGCACCCGTTGCTTGTGCAAATGGAGCTGTGCACGCTCACATGCACACCTGCCACTCACACAGAACCATTCCCTCTCCCCTCCCCTCCCCTCCAGCCCCCAGCCGGGCTGTCAAGCAGGAAAGGTTGGGGACAGCTGGTATAAAGAAAAGGCTTCCATGGTTCCAGGCTTCCAACAAACAAGAGTTTGTTATCCAGAAGCGAATTACAAGTACAGGTAGTCCTTCATTTACGATCACAATTGAGCCCAAAATTTATATTGTTAAGTGAGACATTTGTTAAGTGCATTTTTCTTGTCACAGCTGTTAAATGAATCACTGCAGCTGATAAGTTAGTAACCTGGTTGTTAAATGAATCTGGCTTCCCCATTGCTGGTCAGAAGGGCGCAAAAGGGGTTCACATGACCTTGGGACACAGCGACGTAAGTAAGTATGAACTAGTTGTCAAGCACCTGAATTTTGATCACATGACCATGGGAATGCTGCAATGGTTTTAACTATGAAAAATGGTCATAAGTCACATTTTTCAGTGCCATTGTAACCTTGAACATAACTTAAATCAACTATTGTAAGTTGAGGGCTACCTGTAGCACTGAAAAAAGTGATTTAAAACCATTGTTCACAGGGTCATTGTAGCATCCCTTTGGTCAGATGATCGAAGTTCGGATGCCTAGCAGCTGGTTCATATTTTTGAGCCTTGAAATATACCAGGGCCATGTGACCATTTTTTGCGAACCTCCTGACAAGCAAAGTCAATAGGGAAGCCAGATTTACTTCACAACTTTGTTACTAACTTAACAACTGCAATGATTCACTTAACAACTATGGCAAGAAAGGTCCTAAAATGGGGCAAAACTCAGTTAACAAATGTCTCACCTAGCACCAGAAATTTTGGGCTCAATTGTGATCATAAGTGGAGGTCTATCCATATAGATTTTTTCATATTAAGGAATAAATTGAGGTTGGAGACAGCAACTCCGTAGCAACCTGTGAGACTCAGAATGGCCCAGGGATGAGAAAGTTTTGGTTTCCCCAAAAGCAAGAGTCGTGTGTCCCCCCCATCCCCCATTACATCCTCTTCCATTTTTGAGATATCTTCCAAAGAAGGTCAGATGGAGAAATACAGATATTGCTTTGGCAAAGAGCAGATTGAAGTGTTCTAAGTGTGTGGATTTCCTTCCTCCTCCTGCTAGGCTACGTGAGGCTTGGATAGGTTGCCATGGTTTTCCTAAGGAGATGGGTAGCGTTTTGCGAGTGCTCCTACGTCATCAAGTTGGCCTATCCATACTTGTCTAGGCATTTAGAGAGAAAGAGAAAAACCATTCATGTCTCTCGCTGCTATAGTTTGCTAGATTGTGTTCAGATGGTCAGTGTCACCCCACTAGTGGTCGTTTTTGTAACACTGTGCTTCATGCTTAATTAAAGTAATCAAAATTGAGCTGTAAAAATCCCAAGTGGCCCCTAGAGTAATAGCAAACCTAACCTTTGCTGCCCTCTTCTGGTAATCTGAATTTCTGCAGCAGATACAGTAGCCCTAATTTAACTTCAAAGTCAGCCTCTGCAGAGGCTTCCACAGAAATGCAGCATTGTGTGAATCAAAGAAAGGATGAAGTTGAGAGGAGTCAGACAGGCTTCTAATTTCTTTTACAGGAAGTAACTGTCATGGACCACAATTTCTGAGCAAGCTTTTAGGATTTGAGTGACCATTGGGGGATTTTTCAAGACAGTTTGAATTTAATCCAGAATTCATTTAAATTCTATCAAAAATCCATCTTTTAATCTTTATTTATGTTGGGGCTGCAGTAAAGAGGTCTGTGCATTGCCTCTACACATGCATGTAGGTTTTCCCCCCCTTTTCCTTTCCTTTCCTTTTCTTTCCTTTCCTTTCCTTTTTTTCTTCTCTTTTGGGGGGGTGGCTTTCTGTTCCAATCAGAACGTTTAGAATAAGGCTGTAAAGAATTAAAAATGCAACTTCTACAACTGGTTGAAAACTATCATGAATAAATGCAAAGATAATTATATACAGACAGACAGATAGACAGACAGACACACACACACACACACACACACACACACACACACACAAACACACAAAACACACATACACATACACACACCATATTTTTTGGAGTATAGGATGTACCTTTTTACCCTCAAAAAGAGGGTGAAAATCTGGGTGCGTCTTATAAATGTAGCCCCATCCAGCCTCTCAAACTGAGGTTTCAGAGGCTGGGAAAAAAAGCAAGGCGCAGAGCTCACAACCAAGGAACCTGTTGCTAAAGTTCACCTCTGGGAACAGCTGATTGGGGGTATTCCAGGTGGCCAATCCACCTGCCAATCAGCTTTTTTCTTATTTTCCTCCCCAAAAACTAAGGTGTGTCTGGTGCGTTTTATAGTCCGAAAAATACAGTATAAGGTATATGGTATATAGAGAGAAAGATAGGGGGAGGAAGAGGAGGAGGAGAAAGAGAGATGATGGATGGATGGATAGATAGATAGATAGATAGATAGATAGATAGATAGATAGATAGATAGATAGATAGATAGATAGATATAGAGGCACAGACAGAAACATTTGCACTCAAGTGATAAGTGGCAGAACTATTTGGTTATTTTAGATGTGTTGTGCCTATTCAAATTGTTCACACAGGTGCTTTTTTTTTTATTAAAAAACATTAGGAAATGCACCTTGGTGAATTTAAACAGACCATAATCCAGAGGCTCTCTGAGTGCTATAAATAAAATTGGGGTGTAAATGCTTTCTCATGCTCTCTCTCTGGCAGTAAGTTGTTGGAGCCCGGTTGTTATGAAAGCTGTTAGATGGATTTCAGGTGCTTTTGCTAAAAATAAGTGGGTCTGGCAACCGGGCCTTCAACAAAGGAGCTGGCTGGATTAGAGTAGAGATGAGGTTGACGTTTACACAGAACTCTTGTTTTGCTTGCTGGTGGAAGAAATGGCAGAGGGAAGGTTAACAAGAGCTTAACTCCCATCCAAGCAGTTGTTTTTAAGGATCTTTGGGGATTATGTATTTAATCATGTTCTCAACCATAATCATATGCATGCATGGGGCATCTAGGAGTTTAAAACGTTCCCTTATACACACTTCATTTTCCTTCTAAATGAGGTTGTTGGAAAAGAAGGCAAGATAGGCGCAGAAGATTGTGGATTATGAAAGGATTTCTGAATTAGAGAATTTGGGCTCAGCCTGCTTCGACTATTTTTTCATACCTGTAGGTAGGTCTCATGACCAAAAAGAAGGTTGATCCAGGAAATTGGAAGCTTTATTGCACCAACAGATTAAGTTCTCCCTTTAGTAAAATATTATTTAGTAGAATAATATTCTTACCTCTCCGGAAGCTGCTAAAGAAAATTTAAGACATGCATTGCAAGATATGGTTAGGAGAAATAGTTAACATTTTCTATATCAATGTGTAGGTAACATCCACTAGATTCAACGTAGCTTACTTAAATAAATGTCACAAAGTCTCTTGGTGCCTATCCAAACCATCAGATTTTATTAAAAGGCATAAAATCAGCTGTTGCTCATAAAAGGCTATGCTTTCTAGTAAGATTTGTTGGCTGAAAAAGGTGCTACCAATCTCCTCCTCATTTTTTTATTTTTTTTTTTTGGCTCCGGTAGATTAACAAAGCTTTCCTTTTCCAATGTGTAAGTGTGTAAGAGAGAGTTGTCGGAAGAATAATTTAGGGTTCCAACTCGAACTGGGGTTGCACAAGAATAAATAAAAATGAGATCTAGACTATTGTGAGGAAAGGAGAAATATTTATTTCCCAAAGCAGAGGGATTTACTTTGGGGGGCAGCTGCAGAGAAATGGGGTACAGTGACAAAGTTTTATAGGAAGCTTGTCGTGGATGTGGAAATATTTATGGGCTGATTCTAGGGTGACATTTGAGGTGTGTGTGTGTGTGTGTGTGTGTGTGTGTGTAGGTATGTCACCTATGATGTGGGTTTTTTTTGTGAACATGCAGTTCCGCTGGAATTTAATTAACTATCTGGATTTACAGACCTTATCCTTTGATATGTGGATTAGATCTGGGTAATTTATTTGGGGATTCGAGGAAGTTTGAGTAAAAGATTTTCCCCCATTTGCTATTTTTATTTGATTAACTTAGCAGTCTCTACCTTAAAATGGCAGGAAACCACGCGGCTAATTTTTGACAGGTGTAGTCAGAAAGGATTCCCAATATCATAAAAAGGGATAATTTTATTGCAGAGAATATGGATACTTTACACCAATGAATTCAGTTCACTGGCATGAAGGGAGCTGAGTTTTTTTTAACCTTCAGTATTCATACAAGAGAAACTAGAATAATGTCCATATGAACTTTTGCTTTATTTTTATATATTCAATATTCCTTCCATGGTAGAAGTGGGAATGGGATTCTCCAGGCTTAATAAGCATTAGAAAAATAGCTGCTTTCGGTGCCCCCTGGTGGTGCAGAGGTTAAAGTGCAGAATTGCAGGCTAACTCTGCCGACAGCCTGAAGTTCGATCCTGACTGGCTCAAGGTTGACTCAGTCTTCCATCCTTCCTCAGTCAGTAACATGAGGACTCACATTATTGGGATCAATATGCAAATAATATTTCTACATTTTAAACCACCCAGGGGGTGTTGTAAAGCGGGGGTCTCCAACCTTGGTCCCTTTAAGACTTGTGGACTTCAACTCCCAGAGTTCCTCAGCCAGCTTTGGAATCCACAAATCTTAAAGGGACCAAGGTTGGAGACCCCTGTTGTAAAGCACTATGGGGTGGTATATAAGACTAAATGCTATTGTTATTTCTATACTATTTGTGGCTATACCTTTGGATTTTGGTGGGAAGGAAACAACTTGCAAGGTTAGTGGCTCCTCACTAAATTCATGTCTGAAAATCTATGTATTGGATTCATCCCCAAGGTTTGCTTCATATCTTGGAGAAAAACAAGTTTCCCAAATCATTGATGGAATTGCCTCCCAGCCAGAAATAGGCGTATTTAATTTTGTCAGCTTTCCTGCAACCATTGCATAGACCATGTATCACTGTTTGATTATAATTTGGTCCTCCAAGTTACAACCAGTTACACAGCCACTGTTTGAAGTTATGATGGGCCTCCCCAGAGCTACTCATAACCTGGTTTTGAAATTCTGACAACTTCAGAACATAAACTGTCATCCAATTTAGCATTAGCTCCTGCAAAAACAGAACTTTTTTTAATCAAGTTTAAATTTTTCAAAAATTCTGTAATAATTAAACCAATCACAGATGAATCCTTCACTTACTAATTGTCCTCTTGTCTTTATCTTGAACCTCTCGATTTCAAATATTAGTAAGTCCCAATATGTCATCTACACATTCCATCTTCAGGCTAGCTCATTTCACTTACTCCCAATATAGAGATATCATATTTGGACATTTCTTTGATAGTGTTGTGTATTTTCCCAGATTCATACAGGCTTCTCCACATTCCAATTTGTAGTTTTGGGTTTATCGTACTTCTAGCAGACTGAGAGATTCTTAGCACCTATGGCTAATTCAAACATTTTGACTACTGATTCTGTGGGCGTGGCTTGGTGGGCGTGGTTTGGTGTGGCATGGTTTGGTGAGTGTGGCTTGGTGGGCGTGGCAGGTGAAGGTTACCGCAAAATCTCCATTTCCTCCTGATCATCCAGGACTCAGGAGGCAGAGAATAGATGGGGGTATTTATCACTTCTCCGAACTACTCAAAATTTCCGCTACCGGTTCTCCAGAACTGGTCAGAACCTGCTGAATACCACCTCTGCCCCTGCCCCTTTTAAGGGGTGCCCATACTCGGGGCCATTATTACGTTTTTGCCACCATTAATATCATTTTCCTAGGAAATATATTGTGTAGTAGTCTTCCCTTTGCTTTCTACACTGCTGGGCACATGTTGTTCAAGTGGCTGCCACCACACCAAGTGCTGTTCTTCTAAAGCCATTCCAACCAATGTGATCAGTCAATACTGATGAGCCAGCTGCCACTCACCAATCCTGTTGGTCCACAGAAGGTATTTGATTCCCTCCAACCCGTCATTACAGCATAAAAGCCATACTGGGTAGGGCCCCCCAAATCTGCCACCTGGGGATACACTCCATGAGGGTTCCAGGCTCCCCCTGAAAGCATATACTTTCCCAGAAAATGATGCAATACCCAGAAAAATACGGCATGCTTCACTTAATCCTCCAGGGAAAAATTGAAGACAAACGAGGTGCAGACAGAAGAAGAACCTCATGGCTTCAAATTCTAAGGGATTGGTTTGGACTAACTCAGCAGTACTTTTTCATGCGGCTGTTGATAAAAATAGGATTGCCAACATGATCGCCAGCATCTGATGACAGAAAAAGAAGAAGAAAAATGTCATCTATTTACATTCCAATACCGTCTCTGTTCTATGTGGTGCTTCATGAGGCAATAGCCAAAGTGGAACTTTACATAGAACAGATTTTATATGTATTTACGACTATTTGCAGCTTTCCACAGTCACATGACTGCTATTTTTGGTGTTTTTTGCTGGATTCATTTAATGACAGCTGCATTTGCTTAAAATCCACCACAAAAAGTTTGCAAAATTGGGTGCAGTAACATGGTGACCTGCTTAACAACCATGATTTACATCCATGCTTCCAGGCTCAATTACAGGAAAATATGTCTTGGCTAGCCTCAATCACCTTTCCTTCCATTTCAGAATTAATCATGATGAATTACAGGTAGTCCCTGCCTTACGACAGTTTGTTTAGTGACCCTTCAAAGTTACAACAGCACTGAAAAATATGTCATGACATATTTTCACAGTTACAACCTTTGCAGCATCCTCATGATCGTGTGTTCAGAATTCAGGCACTTGGCAACTGGTTCATCTTTATGACCAGTGCTGTGATCCCTTTTCCAACCTTCTCACTAGCAAAGTCAAAGCAACCCGCTTAACAATCAGGTTACTAATTTATTAACTGGCGTGACTCACTTAACAACTGTGGCAAAAAAGGTTGTAAAATGGGACAAAACTGACTTAACAAATGTCTCACTCAACAACATAAATTTTGGGCTCAATTGTGGTCATAAGTCAAGGACTACCTGTATCTCTTTTGTACCACACATTAAGGCAGGGGTCTCCAACTTTGGCAACTTTAAGACTCGTGGACTTCAACTCCCAGAATACCTCAGCCAGCAAAGCTGGGAGGTATTCCTGCGATTCTGGAAGTTTTCAGAATTCCAGCTGGAATTCTGGGAGTTGAAGTCCACGAGTCTTAAAGTTTTCAAGGTTGGAGACCCCTGCATTAAGGCATGCTTAGTGTTCATCATGGAGAAGAATTTTACCAGAGGTCCATGCCATAAATGATATGGTAGATCATTCCTGGCAAAGATTTATTAGCCATTTGGGTTAAATAAACCATAGTTAAAATAAACTAACTAAATCAAGGCCTAAGTACAGAGGCATTTCTCCTACTGCTATCATTGCCTTATACATTGTAAGCCGCCCTGAGTCTTCGGAGAAGGGCGGGGTATAAATGTAAACAAAAAAAAAACACACTAATAATAATAGATAAGGTTATCAGCCAAGACAAATATTTTTCTCTATCCATAAGTGTAATGAAATGCATGTTTTTGCTATTGGGCATGGCATGCATTTACTTTTTCTCTACCTATGTTGGCAACCCAGAAAATTTGGAGGGTATCTTTGGAGAGATACAGCAGGCTATTTATTATATTTTTATTTTTAATTCACCACATTTTTGTACTGCCCATTCCACTTAAATGACTCCTCTCTGTGTAGATGCTTGTATTTATTCTCCTTATATCCTCATTGGGCTCCAGTGAGCAAAGCATTCCTAAAGCAGCAGCTCACAACATAAATAAATTTGTCGTGACTAATTTGCTACGTTGCTGCTATGAAAAATGAACTTTCAGAATTCTGAGAATCACACACAACTGCTTCTGAATCCCAGATTTTTGTTCTTTGGATGCACTTGTTCACAAAGAGAAATTGAAGGCTAGGCTACCGGCAGTCCTTGACTTATGACCAAAATTGGGACCAATTTTTGTTGCTTAATTGTTAAGTGGGCTTTATGGCCTTTTTTCCTAAGCAAATCACTGCAGTTGTTAAGTGAATCTTAGGTCATTAAATGAATCCAGCTTCCACCATTGATTTTGCTTTTTGGAAGCTAGCAAGGAAGGTCACATATGGTGATCGCATGACCATGAGATGTTCCAGAATATGCCAGTTGCCAAGCACCCGAATTTTGATCATGTAACGGTGAGGATGCTGCAATGATTGTAAGTACAAGAATTGGTTCTAAGTCACTTTTTTCAATGCCACGAATGGCTGTAAGTTGAGGACTACCTGTGGTTGACTGTATTTTAGTTGATTAAATGATTAAAAAAATATGCATATGAATAAAAGTTTGTCCACAAGGAAAATGTATTTCCTTGCTTATAGACAATATTTTCATGAGCCATGGAAGCTGGCCATCTTGGCATTTCCTCTTTTTCAAGAAAGTCACATTACTGATTTTTTTCCCCCTTGTATGGGAACAATAGTAGTACAATTAAGGAAGTAATTTATAAAATGCAATGAGGCTTTCTATGCATAAAAACAAAACACAAGAGAAGTTAAGCAGCTTAAATTAAAGAGCCCCCAGGTGACGTTCTGCATAACAATATGTAGACACAAAGTTTTACCTAATCATGAGGGTGCAAAACCTCAAATCGTAGGGCTGGAAGGGACCTCCTGGGTCTTCTAGTCAAACTCCTTGCTCAAGGCAGGAGACTTTAGACTATCCCAGTCAAATGGTTGTCCAGTCTATTCTTGAAAACCTCCGTGATGGAGCACCCACATCCTCGGGAGGCAAGCTTTTCCATTATTAATTGCTCTCACAGTCAGAAAATGTCCCCTTAGTTGGATTTCTCTTTGACAAGGTTCGACCCATCAGTTCTTATCGTGCCCTCTGGGGCCCTAGAAAATAAGTCTCTTCTTTGTGACAGCCCCTCAAGTACTGGAAGACAGCTGGTCATGTTCCCACTAATGTTTCTCTTCGATAGGCTAGCTATATCTAGCTCCATCAACCACTTGTCATACAATTTAGCCGCCAGACTCTTTATCATCTTTTTTGCTCTTCTCTCACATTTTCTAGGATCTCAACTGGACACAGTATTCTAAGTGTGGGGGGAAAAAATATGTAAAGGATGGAAAGGAAAGAAATCAAGGATTCAGATTTTAGCTGTTGGATGGGGAATTCTGGAAATTGAAATCCACACATCTGAAAGGAACCAAGATTGAGAAACAATGACCTATGGGTGCTGCAGAGCTCCAAATAGCCATGAGATGGCAACCATGCATTTGAGATTTCTGTCAGCATTGATTGCCATCAAGTGGTCCTCTGGATTTCTGCAGCCCATATGATTGCTTGAGCTGGAGACACAAAGGGGCTCCCATCAGGGGTGGGCTTCAAAAATTTTAGCAACGGGTTCTCTGCCAGGTTGCTGGGTGGGCGTGGGCATAGTCGCCATAGCCTAGTTGGCCTCCTGCACCACAGCCAGGGGGGCTGTTTTTGCCCTCCCCAGGCTCTGGAGGTTTTCCTCAAGCCTCCGGGAGGGCAAAAACGGCCTCCTCAGGCTCTGGAGGCCGTCTGGAGGCAGAAACGACCCCGTTTCCGGCCTCCCTGAACTTCCGCTAGGCCTGTTTTTTGTCCTCCCTGAGCCGCCATGAGCACCCTGCACTTATCTGCATCCAAAAGAGGCTGTGTGGGGACTTCTGAGAGACAGGGTGGGGTGGGGTGGGCCAGCCAGGAGTGGGATTTTGGGGTTCTCCAGACTGCAAAGAATCTTAGCTAGAGATTCTCCTAGGGGTAAAATGCTTCTGGATCAGACCGGATCGCATGATCTGGTAGCGATTGTGGCTGGGGTTCAGCGATCTGGTAGCAATGGCAGAGCAAAGCTCTGTTCACCCGCCCAGGTGTCAATGTATTTTTTAACTTCTGCACAAGGTTTTGCACATGCGCAGAAGGTCTGTGCGCGCATGTGACGTGTGCGTGGTGCGTGCACTTCCGAACCAGTAAGGAAGGTAAGTAGATTTCACCCCTGGGTTCTCCCGAACTCCTGAAAACTCCCAGCAGCCACCCCTGGCTGCCATGAAATCAAGAACTGATTGATTAAGGCATGAAGAATTGATTAATGCCATGAAGAACGATTACAGGAATTGGGTATGTCCAGTCTAATGAAAAGAGGGACTGGGGTGACAAGATAGCACTTTTCCTATATTTGAGGAGCTCCTACAAAGAAAAGGGGGTCAAATTATTTTCCAAAGCACCAAAAGGCAAAACAAGAAATAATAACTGGAAACTAACCAAAAAAAGAAACAATCTAGAATTAAAGAGAAATTTCCTAACGGTGAGAGAATCAAAAATTGGAAGAGCTTGCCTTCAGAAGTTGTCGGTGCTCAAGACTGGCCAAGTTGTGCAAATCTGCTCACTGAAATGTTGGAAATGTAAAGCAATACTAGGCACTTATTATCATATATGGTGGGGATGCCCAAAAGCCAAGGACTTTTGGCTCCAAATAAAACAGTGGCTAGAAGAGATGTTAAACCAGACGATAGATATGACGCCAGAACTCTTCCTTCTTGGTATAGTAAGAGATAATTACAAAGAAGAAGAAATATATCTTATGGTACACATATTAACGGCAGCGAGATTGATATTCGCACAAAATTGGAAATGCAGAGAGAACTCACAGGAGGCAGAAATAATCAATAAAATATTGACCTGTGCAGAAATGGACAGATTAACAATGGAGCTCAAAGATTAAGATGAATCGGAATTCTGTGTAACCTAGAATAGATTTTATAAATGGCTAAAGAAAAGGAGGAATGTAGGGATAGAGAATTAGAAACAAAGTGAAGAAAAGGGGAGGAAAATAATAATAATATAAGAAATATTAGATAGGAGTAAACAGGATTTGAATAGATATGAAGGGAATATGTATGTAACTAGAGTGTGATTGAATGTACAAAAAGTATATATGGAATATGCATGATGTTATATTCTAATCTACATGAAAGAAAAAGTGTTAGAAAAGTATGTACCAGACAAATCGCACCATGTCTAATGTTTTTTAATTGTATATTTAATAAAATGTAAATTTAAAAAGAAGAAGAAGCTGTGAGTGCTCCACTGGAGCCTCACTGGAGGCTTTCAAAAAGAGACTGGACAATCATTTGTCTGAAACGCCCCTTCCAACTCTATTATTCTATGTTCATTAAATTAATTCCTCTTCCTGCCATCTGTAATGAAAGCAAGAGTGCTTGAGCCGGCCAGCCCAAAAATAATTAGAGCAGCTAATCTAAAGATATTTATCTTTCCAAGGAAGAAGAAACATAATGAGCCTGGATTTTGCGAGGCACATGGCTAGCCCATTCCTTTCTTTGTTCACAATTTGTGTGTATTGGTTTGTTTAAAATCACAGTGCCTTCCCTCCTTAGTTCGATCCTGAGAAAGGATCTGGATAGTTTTGAAGTGGATGAGTAAATTTCAGGCTTGAAGGGATATAACTTCCTGTAAAAAGAAAAGACAGGAGAAATTGGGCTACTGAATTAGTTCCCACTTTCAATTTTTAAAATTACTTCAAAAGCATGGATGAAGAACTGTTCCCTAATATCAGTTCTAATGGAAGAAGATCTCTTAGTTAATCCAGAAGAAAGCTTGTGAATCTCTGGTGTTGAGATTATTGTAAAGATGTTGAGACTCTAGAAAGAGTGCAGACAAGTGCAACAAAGATGATTGGGAGACTGGAGCTAAAACACATGAAGAGCAGTTACTGGAATTGGGTATGTCTAGTTTAATGAAAAAAAGGACTAGGGGAGATATGATAGCAATGTTCCAATATCTAAAGGGCTACCACAAAGAAGAGAGAATCAGGCTATTCTGAAGGCAGAACAAGAAGCAACGGATGGAAACTAATCAAGGAGAGAAGCAATGTAGTACTAAGAAGTAATTTTCTGATGGTTAGAACAACTAAAAGTTTTGAATGCTCCAATACTGAAGGTTTTAAGAAGAGACTGGACAGCCATTTGTCTGAAATTGTAAAGGGTTTCCTGCCTGAGCAGGGGGTTGGACTAGAAGACCTCCAAGGTCCCTTCCAACTCTGTTATCCTGTTCTGTTAGTCTGTCCTTCCCAAATGAACAGAGGCTACATCCAATACTTGGCTTTTCACTTCTATCTCCAGCCAAGGATGTTTTGCATCCTTCTGCTTGTCTCCAAACTGATAACACTTAAAATAACAGCTGAGCAAATTGGAAGAGAGGCACAGAGGTTGACAGAAATAGACCCCGAGGTTGAAAAGACATCTCTGAAAATTCTTCAGAAAAGGATGGTGTCACTGTACATTCATCTAGTAAACCAGAGGGGGGCAGGAAATGTGTCCAGGGGGAAAAGGTGATTTCAGGACACAGCACCAATCACAGAGGATCTGGAAATCTTTATACAGTTGGTCCTCAATTTACAACCACAACGGGGAGTTGAATTTCCATTGTTAAGCAAGGTGGTTGCTACGTGAGTCACACCTGATTTTACAACCTTTTTTCCAGGGTTGTTAAACAAATTGCTGCAGTTGTTAAGTGAATCATGCAGTTGTTAAGCAAATCCGGCTTCCCTCACTCACTTTGTTTATGGGGAATGGGAAGGTTGCAATCGCATGACCCAGGATATTGCAACCATTCTGGTTGCCAACCATCCAGATTTTGATCATGAGACACTACAGTGGTTGTTCAGTGCAAGAACCGGCTGTAAGTCACTTTTTTCACTGCCATGGTAATTTGAACCATCGCTAAAGGAATGGTTGCAAATCAGTAGTGGGTTTCAATTCAGATTGCTACCAGTTCATGCTTGCGCAACGCTTCTGCACATGCACAGAAGCATCCAAGTGGGTGGGCGGAGCCTCCTGCTACCAATCCAGAGTGAACCGGTAGCAACCCACCACGATTACAAATCAAGGACAAACTGTAATGGTTTTAAAATCCCACTTCCATACATGTAGTAAGTCTTCAACTTATGACTACAATTGTGCCCAAAATTTTAGTTGCTAAGAGAGACAGTTGTTAAGGACGTTTTGCCCCATTTTGCAACCTTGTGTTGTGACTGAGGCCCAAGTAGTGATTACCAAACACAATTCAGTCCTGAACAAACTTATTTTATTAAAACAGCTGAGAATTAATTCATTCTCAGCTTAGTCCAAAACAAATTCTTTCTAAACGGTCCTTTGGCCTTATCACTGATCTTTTCTTGGCAAAAAACCCCACAAAGTTCAAGAGATGCTGACAAGAATCACTGGAATCAATGTTGCTTTTCCACAAAGTACCCAATGGCTTGTTGCTGCTCTTTTAAGCCTTATGGGAGTGGCCAATCAACTTCTGGCTTTACTCCCAAATCGTCATTTTTTGCTTCAGCTGCTCTTCACTTCTGGCAGCTCTTCTCATGCATATACTAGGAACAGGCTCCTCCTGTTCCTCTGCCTCTCTGCTGTCTGCCTCTGGAGGCTCCAGGGTCTGTACATCGCTTCCAGATGGCCCTGGCCCCATCTCTGCCTCCGATGCAGAGCCCTTGTCCAGGCCTTCCCCTGATTCCATGACTGGCCCATTGTCCTCCCCAGCCTCCTCACTGTCCGACTCCACTGCCAGGTCTGGGTTCCCCATTGACTTTGCTTGTCAGTAGTCGCAAAAATGATCATATGATTATGGGACACTGCAACCGTCATAAATATGAGTCAGTTGCCAAGCATCCAAATTTTGATCAAGTGACTATGGAGATATTGCAATGGACATAAGTGTAAAAAAGGGATACAAGTCACTTTTTTTCAGTACGTGTTAATTTCAAACGGTCACTAGATGAACTGTTGTAAATCGCAAACTTCCTGTAAGAGCAGATTTGGCTCTTTAAACTGGTGTTAGGGAAAAGAAAGTTGGACCCAGCAAGAGATGAATCTAACAAAACATTGCACTCAAGTGGGCTAATGTAGCTCTCTTCAACTCCATGATCCTGTTGGATTCAAATGGTCTATATAACCTTCCAAATCTACAACTGTATTATTGATATAGTAAATGTACCATCCATTAATAAAATAGACATTCTAAGCACAGTCTTCATGTACTAGTTCAGGCTGTACTTTGGGAATGTAACTTCCAAGCATTCTTCTGGATCAATTTTAAAAAAATTCTATGAATAGAACATGAGGACATCAACGAACAAGCTGAACTGAAAATTTTCTCCTTGCTTGCATGGAAAACCTTAAGATTTCCCCCCCCCATCTGAAACAATACAATCATATATCAGGGTGCAGTCTCAATATTGTAATGAGCAATCGTCAGTTTTACATTATAAGCTTCAGCAGCCATTAACCAATCAAACCAAAGAACAAACACATTTTCAAGGTAGAAGAAGCATAGGCACTAATTCCTAAGAAGAGAAGTGTTATGTTGATGAAGATTCTCAGTCATCCAGACAGAGTTGTCTGAAGGTTGAGTCATTGCACTCAAACTAATTTTTTTTGTTGGTTTGAGAAGTTGTGCTACTCATCCAAGCAGCTTCATCAGTCAGAGATAGCCAGGCAGAGAGTTGTTAAAATGTACCCAACTCCTGAAGATAGAAAATAAACATCTTTGAATACTGCAGTGACATGAAAAGAAAAGAAAAAGAATAGTGACAGAAATAAGAGGGGAATAATTGTGTGTGTGTGTGTGTGTGTGTGTGTGTGTGTTTTCTGAGGTTTTCGCGGGTGTTTGTATGTAGGTCTTTGGTTATTCGGGTTTTCTCCTCCACAAGATCCTCCACAAACATAACATCAAGACAGCATTCTGCACAAACCAAAAAATATCCACCATCCTAAGAAACCCCAAAGGCAAAATTGAGTTAGAAAATCAAGGAGTATATGAAATCCCATGCACCGCCTGCCCCACCACATACATCGGACAAACCAACAGAAGAATAAGTGCACGCATTGAAGAACACAAGAACTCAGTCAAAAAAGAGGAACCAACTTCTTCCCTGGTCCAACACCTTAAAGCCAAAGGACACGATATTGACTTTAAAAAGACCAAAACTATCACCAAAACTGAACACTTTAACAACAGAATAATCAGAGAAGCCATCGAGATAGAAAAACGCCCACACAGCATGAACAAACAAGATGATACCTCCCGCCTACCAGCCATTTGGAAACCCGCCCTTATTGACAAACGAGTCCCTAACACGAGGAATGACACCAGACCCACACTCACGAGGTCCACACAGGATGTCACCACCACACATCCACCCAGAAAGCAGACCCAAACCCACACTGATCATGAAGCACGACCAAGGACCAGAAGCCAGACCGCAGCTGCAACATTAGCCATTTCAAACCCCTCCAATCCATACATGCAGCAGACTGACACCCACTATGAAGATGTAGCACCACCACAAAGCCAAACAACAGCTATGCAGCTCACCAGCTCAAATCCCCCTGCAACACAGACTAAATTGAGCACAACCAAGCCCCCACCCAAACAGGACACACCCCCAGCCAATCAGAGCACAAAACCCCATCCAGTCAGAGCACAGCCAAGCTCCCACCCAATCAGTTCAAACCCTCACAAGCAGTTAAAAAGGAAGAAACAGCTGCAATCACACATTGCTCCCAGAAGCACGAAGCTGAAGCCTGAAGATGACGAATGAGACTTCGTCGAACGTTGCCAAGACATTTCCAATTTTACGGAGAAAACCCGAACAACCAAAGACCTACATATATATATATATATATATATATATATATATATATATATATATATATAGGTCTTTGGTTATTCGGTTTTCTCCTCCACAAGATCCTCCACAAACATAACATCAAGACAGCATTCTGCACAAACCAAAAATATCCACCATCCTAAGAAACCCCAAAGACAAAATTGAGTTAGAAAATCAAGGAGTATATGAAATCCCATGCACCGCCTGCCCCACCACATACATTGGACAAACCAACAGAAGAATAAGTGCACGCATTGAAGAACACAAGAACTCATTCAAAAAGAGGAACCAACTTCTTCCTGGTCCAACACTTTAAAGTCACAGGACATGATATTGACTTTAAAAGACCAGAACTATTGCCAAAACTGAACACTTTAACAACAGAATAATCAGAGAAGCCATCGAGATAGAAAAACGCCCACACAGCATGAACAAACAAGATGATACCTCCCGCCTACCAGCCATTTGGAAACCCGCCCTTATTGACAAACAAGTCCCTAACATGAGGAATGACACCAGACCCACACTCACGAGGTCCACACAGGATGTCACCACCGCACATCCACCCAGAAAGCAGACCCAAACCCACACTGATCATGAAGCACGACCAAGGACCAGAAGCCAGACTGCAGCTGCAACATTAGCCATTTCAAACCCCTCCAATCCATACATGCAGCAGACTGACACCCACTATGAAGATGTAGCACCACCACAAAGCCAAACAACAGCTATGCAGCTCACCAGCTCAAATCCCCCTGCAACACAGACTAAATTGAGCACAACCAAGCCCCCACCCAAACAGGACAAACCCCCAGCCAATCAGAGCACAGCCAAGCTCCCACCCAATCAGTTCAAACCCCCACTAGCAGTTAAAAGGAAGAAACAGCTGCGATCACACATTGCTCCCAGAAGCACGAAGCTGAAGCCTGAAGATGATGAATGAGACTTCGTCGAACGTTGCCAAGACATTTCCAATTTTACGGAGAAAACCCGAATAACCAAAGACCTATATATATATATATATAGGTCTTTGGTTATTCGGGTTTTCTCCTCCACAAGATCCTCCACAAACATAACATCAAGACAGCATTCTGCACAAACCAAAAATATCCACCATCCTAAGAAACCCCAAAGACAAAACTGAGTTAGAAAATCAAGGAGTATATGAAATCCCATGCCCCCCCTGCCCCGCCACATACATTGGACAAACCAACAGGAGAATAAGTGCACGCATTGAAGAACACCAGAACTCATTCAAAAAGAGGAACCAACTTCTTCCTGGTCCAACACTTTAAAGTCACAGGACACGATATTGACTTTAAAAGACCAGAACTATCGCCAAAACTGAACACTTTAACAACAGAATAATCAGAGAAGCCATTGAGATAGAAAAACGCCCACACAGCATGAATAAACAAGATGATACCTCCCACCTACCAGCCTTTTGGAAACCCGCCCTTCTTGACAAACAAGTCCCTAACATGAGGAATGACACCAGACCCACACTCATGAGGTCCACACGGGATGTCACCACCACACATCCACCCAGAAAGCAGACCCAAACCCACACTGATCATGAAGCATGACCAAGGACCAGAAACCAGACCGCAGCTGCAACATTAGCTATTTCAAACCCCTCCAATCCATACATGCAGCAGACTGGCACCCACCATGGAGATGTGGCACAACCACAAAGCCAAAACAACAGCTATGCAGCTCACCAGCTCAAATCCCCTGCAACACAGACTAAATTGAGCACAACCAAGCTCACGAGTAGGTCGCTGGGCTGTAAGTTTTGTTTCTTTATGATCTCTATGAACTGGAATGAGTTTTTTTACGTGTGAGGTGATGGATTCTGCATAGGGCTGTAGTTGTTTGGCGAGAAATTTGGCTAGGTTTTGTAGAGGTGAGCCTATGGATTTTACACGGGAGGTTTTGTAGAGGTGAGCCTATGAATTTTACACGGGAGAAAACCCGAACAACCAAAGACCTATATACAAACACCCGTGAAAACCTCAGAAAACAAATATATATATATATGTATATATATATATATATATATATATATATATATATATATATATATATATATATATATATATATATTGATGTAACAAGATACATATACTAATAAGAAGGAGGTTTAGAAATTGAAGGGTGGTAGTATTAGGTATGTTTAAATAATATGAAACAATGAAAATGAAATGTAATAACCATGAGTTATTAAATAGAAAAATATTATGTCTATTTGTATCAAAATGTATGATACCCAGGTATCACACTATTCACGCATTGATATGTATAGGTAAAAACTTGTGTGGGGGGGGAGAATGTACCAACTCCTGCTGCACCTAACTTGGGAGTTTTCTCCCCAAAGTGTTTTTCAATATTTACTAAGATTCACCTGTTCACAAAAGAAATCAACTCTCAGTGCTGCAGTTCTAAAAAGGTGAGAAGATTGAATACTTGCTTATTCTTGGTGACTTCAGAAGCATGCAACATTATGAAGTCATACTGCCTTTTTCAGGGATGGTTTTCCGACTTCACATTCTGCCTACACATCTGGTAATCTCCCATTCCGTGTAAGATCCAAATTTAATCCTGTGTACTTCTAAACCCTATGTAACAAGTACCATCAGATTTTGTGTCCTGCTAAGACATAATCAGAAGGATATTTATATAACCTTTCAGATCACAGAATGGTGGATGGGCTGATTTGTCACAAGCAGCAAGAAAACCTTTGGAGATGAATATATTTACAATGCATTACTTCACAGGCTCTAGTCTACTTCTTAGATGGAATGTATTTATATCCATCCATCCCTGAGTGGGAAGACAACAGTTAACAGTGAGCTCAAAGGAAAATAAAATTTGAAAAGAATAAATGATGATAATTGTCTTATTAATAGTGGCACTCACAAAACAGTATGTATCAATGAGGTGGATCTAACAAGTACAGTTTGATTTTTAAAAGTTGTTCCTGTTCAAATTTCCAGGCTTTCCCCCCCTTCTTTGAAAAATACCAAAGATGGAAAGAGTTGAAATGTTATAGTTAAAGAAAAATTCAATCAGTTAAAGATTACTGTCCAGCAGCACCTGTAAGGGATGTTTATTTCTGGTTACAATATTGTCTGCGCGTCAACCCTGAAGCTGACCTGACCGAGGCCATTTTCAGGCTTCAGTGTTGCCACTCTGGAGCTGAAAGTTAGGGAGGGGGGAATAGTGACAGCTAAGGTTTTGTAGCCAAAACAAAATACTTTCTCCTGGGAACTTTCTCCTGAGAACCAAGGACATTCCCACAGGTGGCCCGAGAGTGGAAGAGTGAAGTTATCAGGCAACTGGACAGCATTTTGATGGGACCATATGAATGATTGTTTGGGAAATGGGAAAATTTTTAATTAAGTGTAAAACCATGGGAATATTCAGAATTGGTTTTCACCGGTATCCAATAAAACTATCGTTGAGGAACCTGCCTGTCTTGGAGTTCTGTTTGCTATGGGTGTATTACTTGGAACCCTAATACTGTGTTGCAATAAATGAACAGCTGTTCTGATCAAGAAACATTCATTCTGTAATAGGAAATAGGAAATAAGAACTTGATTTGATGTAATTTCTCATTAAACGCCACCACCAAAGATGAGGGAGGGAGATTGTGACTCAATCCTATAGATCCTCATCTAAGCTCTTATTCTTCCCAAGAGGTCACCAGAAACCTGATCTCTCCTCTGCCCCAATAGTTCTTCACAGGAAGAACTGTGAATACACTAAATATACAAATAGTAGCAGTATTTCTACTTGACAATCAAGTAGAAATACTGCTACTATTTGTATATTTAGTTGACGCAATGAGCTAAATTTTAGTTCATCTGATTACACGACTGTGGGGATACTGCAATGGTCATAAGTATGATGACTGGTCATAAGTCACTTTTTTCAGTGCTGTTGTAACTTTGAACAGTGGCTAAACAAATGCTTGTAAGTGGAAGGCTACCTGTAGTCATTTAAGTAGGTCACATTGTGATTTAGCTTGACCACAATGGCTAATTATATTTTGTTGTAGCTTAGCTTAACTTTACAATAATACAGCGAGTCCTGCAAATATGGAATAGCAAACTTGTAATTGTCATTTCTGACTCTTCATGGCTTGATGGACATCATCCTGCTAAGATGGTCTGTCACTGATTGCTTCTTCTGTTTGCCTCATCAATGATATATTTTTCAATATCTCATCACTAATTGGTTCCAGGAGATGCAAAAAGTACTAAAAAGGAGTACCAAACAGACTACGTGACTAATGCAAGACCCTTTATTTTGGCCAGGAAGGGTAATGAGTCACAGGCAGCTGACACTGACAAACTCTAGCTTGTGTGTTGAGTACTGGGACAAAATGTTCATGTCAAAATGCATTGAGTACCAAATTTGAAGAGTTTAAAAGCAATTGAGTACCGAGATACCACTATAGACTGATTTTTCCATATTGTATTAAGCTTTTTCAATATTATTTTTGTCTTCACATTATGTGTCCCAAACATAAGAGCCATGGTGGTGCAGTGGTTAGAATGTAGAAAGCAGGCTACTTCTGCTGACTGCCAGCTGCCTGCAATTTGGCAGTTCGATCCTGACTGGCTCGAGGTTGACTCAGCCTTCCATCATTCTGAGGTCGGTAAAATAAGGAACCAGATTGTGGGGGGAAATATGATGACTCTGCAAACCGCTCAGACAAGGCTGTAAAGTACTGTGAAGTGGTATATAAGTCTAAGTGCTATTTCTATTGCTATTTACTCTACACTTTAGCTTTGTTTCCAACAAACAGTCTGGTTTTATTTCATCTAATAGTTCATAACTACTACAAATTGGTTAGGTTTCAACAAAGGATCAACAATGGAGGCCTCAGAAAATAAATCCTGTTTCATTATTTATTTGTTGGCTTTGAGTTTATATGAAACTGGATCGCATTTGCAAAAATCAGTCAATCAATGATCAGCAGCATCTGCAATCAATGCAGAAAGCAGAGCAATTCAAGCGATTGGTGCTGAAGGACAGATCGTAGCCTTCATCCACATGATCCTAGGCAGAATTTGGGGCTGAGAGAAGTAAAAAGGAATTCAAATGCCTCAAGTTGAAACATTGCAGACATGTTCCTATTTGTAAGAAAGCAATGATTAGGGCAAGTTGGCTTGCACCGAAGAGATTCTTTTTCTATAGTGTTTATTACAAGTGTTGTGGTCTGCCAGTGGCCTGCAGAACTGGCAGCAGAGTTGGACAGTGAGGAGGTTGGGGAGGAACATGGGCCAGTCCTGGAGTCTGGAGAAGGCTTGGACTAGGGCTCTGTGTCAAATGCAGAGAAAGGGCCATCTGGGAGGTACGTGTGCCTCCGGAGCCTCCAGAGTCGGACCACAGTGAGGCAGAGGAACAGGGGGACCCTGTTCCCAATGCATGAATGTGCAGAGCTGCCAGAAGGCAAGAATAGTTAAAACAAAAGGGACGACTCAGGAGTAGGGCTTGGAGATGATTGGCCCCTCCCATAAGACTTAAAAGAGGAGCAAAGGCACATGGGCCTTTGCAGGAAGCAACGTTGTTAATTCTGTTCAGTTTAAAGTCTGAAGCTCTGTTTGATTCTGGACTCCATGTGGCTTGGCCAATTAGGTCTTTCGTAGCGTGTCAAGGGAGATAAAGGTGCGTGATTATCAGCATTTTCCCAAAGGACTCTTTACAACTATTTGGGACTCACCTGTGAATGAACAGAATTCACAGCTGTTGCAATAAAAGAGGATTTGGGGACTACTCATGTGTTTTACTGACTCAGGAAGCCTAGGTCGGAACAACAAGGTCCTGAGTCTGTCCTGGCCTATTTGGCTGGAGATGAATGTGGCTATCCAAGAAGAAGAAATAAATCTGTCCATTTGATTGGTTGAAATGGAGACAAGCATGTGCTGTGGATCATCTGAAATAGCTGTCCCTTTGAGTTTTCTGGTCCTTTGCACCCAGCTCTGTTGTCCCTTGTTAATTATTCAGTATGGAAGTCATTCCCATGCTAAAGGTCTCCGGAGGCGGTGTGGGGGGGGGTGATGGTGGAGAGGAGGGGGCAAAAGAAAAGAGAAGAAAGCCTTTCTGAGCAATTTGTCAAAACCAGAAGCAGAGGGCCATTACTGAATTAATGGTGGAAGTGGTGTGGTCAGAGTGTGTTTTGGAAGGAAACGGAGTCAGAGGAGATGGTGGATGTGCTGGATTTGTAGGATTTAATTTAAAAAGGAGGAGGATCAGAGACAGAATTGAGAAGGATGGGAATTTGGTTCTCCAATTAAGGGAATTTTGCATAATCCCAATCTGGTTAGGTGGTGCCTCTGTCCGAGGTCCTGAAATTCTGAGCACCGTCCCCTTTTGTTATTTGAAGACACTTCTTCATCACCTGGGCTTGCAGCACCCGCCTTCTTGAAGTTGGCTTGTTTGTTTAATTTATTTATTTAATTTATTTATTTGTTCAATTTGCTGCTCTTCTGTTAAATGTCCAGAGAGATATTGTATCCAATTAGCACCTGTGCTACATTTTGTAAAGCTGAGAGCTGTGGTGGTTGCATCTTCCTTTCTTCCAATGTTCCTTCCCCCCATTTCTGGCAGCTTTCCTGAGGTGCCTGTTGGCTTGCCATAATAGAGAGAAGCAATGCGAAAGGGGTGTGTTTGAATGCTTGCACACAAGAGAAAGCAAGAAACCACTCAGGGATATTGTAGTTCCACCACGCATGCTCTCGTGGACAAAACAGCCACTGTTCAAACAATTATTATTTATTTCTTCATTTTCATGCAGTCATTTTGTTTGGTTTTCAGTTCAGCTTTGCCCTCAGTCTCACACTCTGGGATAATTTTGCAGGCAAATCTGGGAGAAGTCTGCAATATCGAAGAAAACCAATGGAACTGTCTGTTTTTTTGTTGCTTTATCCATGTTGTTGATTTTTGTAACTAAAGCTGTCTTTACCATAATAGTGGGCCCTCGCTATTCAACTCAGTTTGATTTAGTGCAGTCAAAGTCCTGTATGAAGGTCCTCACTATTATAATACAGTATTCCTCCAAATATATTTGTAAAGCATTGCATTGCCACTTCCCTGGCACAAATCTCAGTTTTCTCTTAGTTCTGCTAACCAGATGCTGTTTCGTTTGATGCTCCTTTAGATTAAAACAAGATTTTGGCTTACTTTTACTAAAATGAGAAAGGTGCAAAATATTTATCCTATATAATAGAACATAACCTTTTTTTTCCCCATTCTGATTTTGTATTTAGCCAATTAGCATGACAGTGAAAAAACTAGAACAACAGGCTGACAGATTTGGCAGGGATCATGAAGGTCATTAAGTCTAACTTTTTGCTCAGTTAGGGATTTATAATTCAAAATGAATTAATGGCATCTTTGACAGAAAACTATCTGGTGTCTGCTTAATTATCTCCAGTGGAGGAGAGTCAATCTGTTCTGCTGCCAAAAAAACCTTAGGCATTTCTTTTAATACTGAGCCAAATCTGTTAGCACACAATTCCTACCCAGTGATTTTACTCTTATATTCAGCAACAGAGAGAGCTTGTTTATGTTCAGATTTTAAATATTGCTTTCTTGTCTCATGTCATGCCAAGTCACTGCTTTAACCATTGTTTTCTTAAGGAATCCAGGCTGTCAACCATGTGTAATATATAGGTTCTAAGTCATATTTACAAACTACAATGTCGACATTACACAAAAAGCTAAAGCAGAAACAAAGAAACAAACTGTCTTCTGGTTTAACATGTCCAGCCACAGGTTTGTAGTTAGGCAAAGCAATGATGGTTTAGTTGGTCAGTGCCTGATGTGTTCTCCTTCCTTTTTAGCTGTTATGGTTTTGAAACTCTGCAGATTTACTGTATAGCACATAAAACCAAATTTGAAACAACAGCAGAGATGTCAAAGAAAGAATAGATCTGTGATTTATACATCAGGCTAAGCCAAAACCCAATAACAGATTCAAGCTGTGACTTATTGCTCTTAGGAAATACAGTATGCTAATACAAACAAATGCTACAGATCCACTTCCACATGTGCGCGCACACACACACACGTATGCTATGGTTCAGTTGGGGGATGGAGATGCAGTTCTTCATGTGCAAGTCCTTGCCTTCCAAACTTGCCTACTGCACTAAGTTTTTACTAAGTTCTGGTTTAGCCTGGCAAGGACTGTGAACTTAGCCAGGCTAAACCTGTTAAGCATGGTTTATAGCATAGTATGGTATGTGAACTCATGCAAGGAACAGTCACCCGACCCCAATTCAGCATAGAATACCTGGGGGGGGGAGAAGAATTTTGAAATAACATTTCAAGGATAGATTACCTAAAGCAGGGGTCCCCATCAGAGTCGTGCAAGCGACTGGGAAGCACATGCGTGGGTGCAGTTCCACTTATGCTCACATGCGAAGTTCCATTTGTGGAAGCGACATGTGCACCCCCACCAATTACACAAATGGAATTGAATATGTTTGTGTGCAGGCTCATGCACTTGCCTGCCATTCCGCCCCCCCTCCGCCAGTCCACCAGGCCAGAAAGGTTGATGGAGCACTGATCTGAAGAAATAAAGTATGTATTATAGAATAATGGTATATTATTATATGTATTTTTAATGGCAATGAGCCAGGCAATCAAGAAGAATTGGCTAGTGGAGCACAACCATTTTATGAATAGTCTTTTAGAAATTATGTGCCCTAAAGTCACTTTTGAGTCTTAGCAATCACCCAGATATATTTTCTTCTTGGTGATTTGTTTGTCCCTACCTGGTCCTTCAGGTCTTCCAATTGTGTACCCATTGTCACTGTAACTGGGTCCACCCACCTTACTGTTGGTCCTCTCCTTCTTCTCTTTCTCACCATTCCCAGAATTACAGCCTTCTTCAGAGAGCTGGCTTTCTGCATAGTGTGTCTAAAGTGGTTTAATATAAGCCTGGTCTCTCCGGATTGATTTGTTCTATAAGCAGTTTGTTTTTGCTATTCATGGTATTCTCGGGAGTTTTTTCCCAGCATCAAAAGCATCATTATTTTTTTTCAATCCTGCTTGCTCAAAATCCAGCTTTTGTTTCCACAGAGTGTCACAGCAAATGCCATTGCTTTCAGTATTCTGATCTTTGTAGGCATAGACACATTACAGCAGGCAACTTCATCCTTGGCAACTTCAAGACCTATGGACTTCAACTACCATAAAAAAAACCTTGCAATATAGATGGCATTACTCTAACGGCCAAAAATGTAAAGATCCTGAATGGTGAATTCTGATAGCTGAAGTGCATAAAATTTAAAGTTACCAAGATTGGACACCCCTGAATTAGGAGCATTTGTGTCTTACCCATTGGCAAAAAGAACCAGAATACAAAATACAAACTGAGTGGACACGACCTTGTAGATGACCCTCACTATGTCAAGGACTTGGAGTACTCATATCTAATGATCTAAGTGCCAAAGCCCCCTGTAACATCGCCAAAAAGGCATTAAGAGTTGTAAACCTAATCTCGTGTAATTTCTTCTCCAGTAATATCACACTACTAACCAGAGCATACAAAACATTTGCTAGACCAATTCTCAAATACAGCTCATCTGTCTGGAACCCACACTGCATACCGGACATTAATACAATTGAATGTATCCAGAAATATTTCACAAGAAGAGTTCTCCATTCCTCTGCTCGCAACGAAATACCTTATGCCACCAGACTTGAAATTCTGGGCTTAGAAAACTTAGAACTACGCCACCTTCGGTATGACCTAAGGGTAGCTCATAAAATTATCTGCTACAATGTCCTACCTGTCAATGACTACTTCAGCTTCAACCAGAACAATACACAAGCACACAATAGGTACAATCTTAAGGTAAACCACACCAAACTTGATTGCAGAAAATACGATTTCAGCAACAGAGTGGTCAATGCCTGGAATGCACTTCCTGACTTTATGGTTTCATCCCCAAACCCCCAATATTTTAACCTAAGACTGTCTACTGTTGACCTCACCCTATTCCTAAGAGGTCTGTAAGGGGTGTACGTAAGAGCACTAGCGTACCTATCGTCCCTGTCCTAATGTTTCCTTTATGTATATCTATTTTATGTATCCAATCCATGCTTATACTTATTACCTAATATGTTCTTGACAAAATAAATAAATAGAATTATTTTACTTAATTCTACAAAAAACTTTTCCTCTAATTTTATAGGTACAGTCTGAAATAGGTATAGAATTTTTGGTAAAATGTTCATTTTTATAGTCACAATTCTTCCGACCAGAGATAATTGTAGTTTTGCCCAATTCTCCAAGATCTGAGTTTGTTGTAATAGTTTTATGGAGGAAATTTTTGCTGTCAACCAGATTTTTTTATTACTTGAATTTCCAATATCATCTCTACTTCCTTATTTTGGCCTTGTGTAAGATTTTTGGTTATTATCTTCATTCTGTTTTTGTTTATTGTTAAACCTGCGACCTTACCAAATTTCTCTATTTCCTAATTAATATTTCTCCTGTTTCAAGGGGATCTTCCATTATGAAAGCCATATCATCTGTGAATGCCTGTGTTTTGTACTCTTCTTTTTTTATTTTTAGCCCTTTTATTTCTTGATTTCCCCTAACCTGTGTCAGCAAACCTTTTAATGAGAGGATAAATGGAAGATAAATAGAAGACAGGATAGTGGGCATCCTTGCCTAACCCCTTTATTTATGGTGACTTTCTCTGTTAGATCTCCGTTTATCATTATTTTCACTGTTTGATTTGAATATATTGCCTTAATCATTCTAATAATTTTTTCTCCGAATTTCATATTAGTTAATTGCATAGTAAGAAACCGCTAATTTAAATTATCAAAAGCCTTTTGTGCATCCACCAATATTAGTGTTAGTTTTTTTTCAGAGTGGGCTTCATAGTACTCTAATACATTCATTATGATTCTTGTGTTATTTCTTATTTGTCTTTTGGATAAAAATCCATTTTGGTCCGAATGAATAATCTTATTTAGTATTTTTTGAGTCTTTCCACTATAATTGTCACAAATATTTTATAGTCAACATTTAGCAATGAGATTGGCCTATAATTTTTAATAAATTGGTTATCTATATCTTCTTTCGGAATTAGTGTTATGAATGCCTCAGTCGATGAGTTTGGCATTTTAGTTCGCTCTAATACTTCATTATACATTTCTAGCATAATTTCCTCCAATGATTCTTGAAACTTTTTATATATTTCCGCGGGGATCCCATCTGGTCCTGGTGTTTTATTGTTTTTTCTTTCTTAATTGCCTCCTTCATCTCTATTAAAGTTATTTTATCATTTAACATTACTCTCGCTTCCTCAGAAATGTTTGGCTGGTTCCTCTCTTATAAATACTTTTTAATATTTTCTTCTAAAATACTTTCTTGACTGTATAATGTTTGGAAGTAGTTTTGGATAATTCTATCGTTCTGCGGCTCTTTATGCAGAGAAGTTTCCAATTTTTTGAGTTTCTCCTGTAGTAGCATTTGTTGTTTCCTTTTCTCCTTATTTCTTCTCACCACGTAGGCTATTGTTATTCCCCTCAGATATACCTTGGTGGTGTCCCATAAATTCTGTAATGTTGTTTGTTCTTTCTTGTTCTCCTTAAAGAAAATGTTCGATTCTTTTTCCATTGTTTGTACGTATGGTTTTTCTTTTACAATTCTTTGGTTTTGGGTCCATCTTACTTTTTTCTTCTGGCTTTTCCATTTTACTATCACTGGATTGTGGTCTGCCCAGATATTTGGTGAGCTCTCTATATCCTCTAAATTATTAATCAGTTCTGGATTCGTCCATGCCATATCTATTCAAGACCACAAATTATGGGGGTGAGAAAAGAAAGTATATTGTTTTTTCCCTGAATTTAACTGCCTACATGCATCTCTTAAGTTTAATTCTTGCACCATCTCAAAAAAACGTACTCAATAGTTTTTGTCTTTTCTGTTTATTTTTCTTTGTACTCCTGTAATCACTTATATTGTCTACCAGCAGATTGAAGTCGCCTATTTTGCAGACATTTTCACAATCTAATTCAGTTATTTTCCTAAATGTTGTTGTTTTTAGTTGCGAAGTCGTGTCCGACCCATCGCGACCCCATGGACAATGTTCCTCCAGGCCTTCCTGTCCTCTACCATCCTCTAGAGTCCATTTAAACTCACACCTACTGCTTCAGTGACTCCATCCAGCCACCTCGTTCTCTGTCGTCCCCTTCTTCTTTTGCCCTCAATCTTTCCCAGCATGAGGCTCTTCTCCAGTGAGTCCTTCCTTCTCATTAGGTGGCCAAAGTATTTCAGTTTCATCTTCAGGATCTGGTCTTCTAAAGAGCAGTCAGGGTTGATATCCTCTAGGACTGACATATTTGTTTGCCTTCCAGTCCAAGGGACTCACAGGAGTTTTCTCCAGCATCAAAGGCCTAGATTCTTTGGCGCTCAGCCTTTCTTATGGTCCAACCTTCACAGCCTTGACTATACGCGCTTTCATTGGCAGGGTGATGTCTCTGCTTTTTAGTACGTGGTCTAGATTTGCCATAGCTTTCCTTCCCAGGAGCAAGCGTCTTTTAATTTCTTGGCTGCGGTCCCCATCTGCAGCGATCTTGGAGCCCAGGAAAATAAAATCTGTCACTACCTCCATTTCTTCCCCATCTATCTGCCAGGAATTGAGAAGGCCGGATGCCATGATTTTAGTTTTCTTAATGTTGAGTTTCAAGCCAACTTTTGCACTCTCCTCCTTCACCCACATCAAGAGGCTCTTTAGTTCCTCTTCAATTTCTGCCATTAGAGTGGCATCATCTGCATATCTGAGGTTGTTGATATTTCTCCCGGCAATCTTAATTCCAATTTTTGATTCATCTAGCCCCACCTTTCTCATGATGTGCTCTGCATATAAGTTAAATAGACAGGATGATAGTATACAGTCTTGCCGGACTCCTTTCCCAATTTTGAACCAATCAGTGGTTCCATGTCCAGTTCTCACAGTTGCTTCTTGACCCGCATACAGGTTTCTCAAGAGACAAATGAGATGGTCTGGTACTCCCATCTCTTTAAGAACTTGCCACAATTTGTTGTGATCCACACAATCAAAGGCTTTAGCATAGTCAATGAAGCAGAAGTAGATGTTTTTCTGGAACTCCCTAGCTTTCTCCATGATCCAGCATATGTTAGCAATTTGATCTCTAGTTCCTCTGCCTCTACGAAGTCTTGCCTGTACTTCTGGTAGTTCTCGTTCCACATACTGCTGGAGCCTAGCTTGTAGGATTTTAAGCATAACCTTACTAGCATGTGAAATGAGTGCAATGGTGTGATAGTTTGAACATTCTTTGGCATTGCCTTTCTTTGGACTTGGAATGTAAACTGACCTTTTTCAATCCTGTGACCATTGTTGAGTTTTCCAAATTTGCTGGCAAATTGGGTGTAGCACTTTTACTGCGTTGTCTTTTAAGATTTTGAATAGCTCAGCTGGAATACTGTCTCCTCCACTAGCTTTATTGTTGCTCAGATTTCCTAAGGCCCATTTGACTTCACATTCTAGGATGTCTGGCTCAAGGTCAGTGACCACCCAATCATGGTTATCAGGGATGTTAAGTTCCTTCTTGTATAATTTTTCTGTGTAATTTCCACCTCTTCTTATGCCTCTGTTAGGTTCCTGCCATTTTGGTCCTTTTCATGCCCATCTTTGCATGAAACATTCCCTTCATATCTCCAATTTTCTTGAAGAGATCTCTGGTCCTCCCTATTCTATTGTTTTCTTCTATTTCTTTGCACTGTTCATTTAAGAATGCATTCTTATCTCTTCTAGCTATTCTCTGGAATTCTGCATTTAACTGGGTGTATCTTTCTCTTTCTCCCTTGCCTTTTGCTTCCCTTCTTTCCTCAGCTATTTGCAGAGCTTCCTCAGACAGCCATTTTGCTTTCTTGCATTTCTTTTTCTCTGGAATGGTTTTAGCTGCTACCTCTTGTACAATGTTGCAAACCTCTGTCCATAGTTCTTCAGGCACTCTGTCTATCAGATCTAATTCTTTAAATCTATTTGTCACCTCTACTGTATATTCATCAGGGATATGATTCAGTTCATACCTGAGTGGCCTGGTGCTTTTTCCCTACTTTCTTCAGTTTAAGCCTAAATTTTCCTAGAAGAAGCTCATGATCTGAGCCACAGTCAGCTCCTGGTCTTGTTTTTGCTGACTGTATAGAGCTTCTCCATCTTTGGCTGCAGAGCATATAGTCAATCTGATTTCTGTGTTGACCATCTGGTGATGTCCATGTGTAGAGTCATCTCTTAGGTTGTTGGAAAAGAGTGTTTGCTATGACCATTGTATTATCTTGACAGAATTCTATCAGCCTGTGCCCTGCTTCATTTTGTACTCCAAGGCCAAACTTGCCTGTTATTCCAGTAATCCATGATGATAAGGACATCATCTTTTGGTGTTAATTCTATCAGATGCTGTATCAATTGACACAGAACCAGTCAATTTCATCCTCTTCAGCACCAGTGGTTGGGGCATAGACTTGAACTACTATGATATTGAATGGTTTGCCTTGAATTAGAATTGAGATCATTCTGTCATTTTGGGGATTGCATCCCAGTATTGCTTTTCCTACTCTTTTATTGATTATGAAGGCTACTCCATTTCTTCTAAGGGATTCTTGCCCACAGTAGTATACCTGATAGTCATATGAATTAAATTCGTCCATTCCTGTCCACTTTAGTTCGCTGATTCCTAAGATGTCGATGTTCAGTCTTGTCATCTCTTTTTGACCACATCCAGCTTGCCTTGATTCATGGATCTTACATTCCAGGTTCCTATGGAGAAAAAATTACAGCATCGGACTTTCCTTTCACCACCAGGTACATCCACAGCTGAGTGTCCTTTCGGCTTTAGCCCAGTCGTTTCATTCTTTCTGGTGCTACTAGTACTAGCCCTTCATTCTTCCCCAGTAGCATATTGGACACCTTCCGACCTGAGGGGCTCATCTTCCAGCATCATATCTTTTTTTCCTTTTTGTACTGTCCATGGGGTTTTCATGGCAAAGATATTGGAGTGGGTTGCCATTTTCTTCTCCAGTGGATCACGTTTTGTCAGAACTCTCCGCTATGACCTGTCCATCTTGGGTGTCCTGCACGGCATAGCTCATAACTTCATTGAGCTACGCAAGCCCCTTTGCCACAACAAGGCAGTAATCCATGAAGGGGATTTTCCTAAATAGTTTATTGTATCATTTTTATTTTCCTAAATAGTTTATTGTAAAAAAAAAATCTGCTTTGGTGTGTAGATTGTCACTAAAAGTATTTGTTTTTGATTTGTTGTTATTTCCGTCATAAAAATTCTAACTTCTTCATCACTAAATATTTTCCTTGAATTTAACTTATTTTTTATGTATACTGCAATCTCTCTCTCTTTTTTCTGTGCCAGCACCAGATACAGTTTTCCTAATTTGGGGCATTTTTAAAAATTACCATGTTTTTCTTTAATGTGGGTCTCCTACAGGCAGATAATATCCATTTTTTCTCTTTGGAGTCTTATTAATGTTTGTTTTCATTTAGAAGGTGAGTTGATGCCATTGATGTTTAAGGATAGCATTCTTATTTCGTCTTCCATCTTATTATTTATATGCAAGTTTTGGTCCTTTCTTTGTTCTTTTCTCAGTTTTTGCTCTTGTCCTGGCTCTCTCTCCTATCGTTCTATTTCCCTCCATTCTCTCATGTCTTGTTCCGTGATTTTTTCCTCTGATGTCTGTTCTTCCTGATTTTTGTTTTCTGCTTCCTCTTTGCTATCTTGTTCATCCTCCTCACTTATGTAATGATCATAAAATTCTTGTGCTTTCTCCAGGGAGTCTATATGAAATTTCTTTTCTTGCCAAGTTATTAACATCCCCTTGGGGATGAGCCATCTAAACATGACTTTGTATTTTAGCAATTGGGTGGATTTTTGTCATTGTTCCCTTATTCTTCTCAATACCTGTTTTAACGTTGTAATATATTTTCCTTTGTAAACCAGGGGATCCTCTCTTGTTCTATTATAGACTTCATCTCTAGTTTTCTTTCTCACAAACCTTACATGCACCTTATTCTCTAGGGAGTTTATGTCTACGTGCATAGTTTATATATATTCTATAGATTTTGTCTATCTCATTTTCAACTTCTTGTTTATATTTTTACAGAGGTTCTGCTAAGAGTTCTTCCATCAATTTTGGAAGCTCTTCCTCCTTACTTTCCACAATATTTTGAAATCCAAGATAGAACGTTGATTTTTTTTCATCTCTAAGTTTATTATGGCCTGTTCTAAATCTCTATTTGCTGCCATCATTCTGCTTTCTGTTATATCTAATTTTTGTCCCACTTATTCCATTTTAGCTCCTACCTTTTTATCTTTTCATTTTTTATTATCATTTCCTGCATTGTGCCAATTCTGACATCTAACTTGTGTATCTCTCCTTTCATTTCTCCCATATCATTTTTGATGCTTTCATGTTTTTTTGTTGTTACTTCCTGCATTTTCATCATTGTCTCCTGTATTGATGTCAAAGTTGATTGCATACTCTGCAAATTCACAGTGGAGCCTAATTTCTTGCTTCCCAGCATGCTTTCCATTGAGCATGGTCCTGAGGTGAAGACTATTGTCGAGGTTGCTTTTTCGTCCCCTTTTTTTGTAATTGTGGGGGTCGTACTCATCATCTTGATATTTTTTTAAAAAAATTTCCACAGTACCATATATCCATCCCTCTTCTTCTCTTTCCTTCTTTTAGTCTCTATCTTAATTCCTCGAAGTTCCTTCCCAAATAGATGTTACAATGCCCCCCCAGTATCACTCCCTATGTAGCAATTTATCTAGCAATCTATCTATATCTACCTTCTCAATATCATTAACATTCAATACTTCACCAGTCAACAAAATACTTTTAAGATTCCTCTATAAGTTTACTTTACATTCAAATTAATTTGATACAATTTCTTAAATAATTCATTAATTAATAGTTATTAAATAAATTCCTTTTTTAAAAATCAACACAATCAAAATCTTTTTTATCATCACAATGCTTTATCATGACATTTTTTTGTATTCTTTGGCCTTCTCAGTTATCCAGTGTGCATCAGCAATAATTTAGAAGCTAAAATCTTAAATTGTTCAGATTGTGAATTATTATTTACAGTGAATTTATATTACAAAAACTTTTTGTTTTCCAAAATTGCTCTTTTCTTGCTTTAGGGATTCTAGTTTTGCATGTTTGTATGTGTGTGTTTCTTTTACTGCTTATTTGTATGTTCTCTTTAGTTTTTCTCCTCTATTAACAAGATGCTTGTTTAATTTAATTATTCCCTCCTGCCCTGCATTGAAAAATTCTCTTAACTTTATGTTAGTTAGACGATGTTTGCTCTCTACTCATCTATCAGAAATTTTGGCTTAACTAACTATATAGAGACATTAGACTTGCCAGTTGCTGTCTCTTCTGTTGCCTTTGGCCCTTCTGTTCTTTATGGGATCGCTGGCCTCCAAATTGCTAAATAGTTGTAGGTATGTTTCTGGAAGTCTGAATGTTCCTTTCAGACCATGAAGGCATCTGTCTTCCATCACAGAAACATACTACAGTTGCTTCTTTGAAAAGTAGCAATTCCATTCTCTCTAATGAACCTCAGCTTCCACATTTGTTTGTTTGAGGAAAACTGCTAAAAAGCTCTAGTTCCAGAGTGTCTTCTTTTAAACCTTTTCCATTTCTCCTGGCATCTTTTATAATTATGAAAGATTTATGAGCAGTTGGGTTAGACATAGTGGCTTTGATCATCTTGGGCACTCTGTTGCAATATAACAGTGCAACAAGACTAAATCAAAATGGGCAATACAAGGGCTGAATATGGTCTTTGGAATACTTTGAGGAAGCTTGTAAGACAATTGGAATAAATCAGTGGAAGAGAAGGGAACTAAATGATTGAAATTGGATGTGTATGTTGTATAGACAAAGCACAGGGGAAACACATCTGTGCTTGACAGGAATGAAATTAGAAGCTTGAAGGGCTTCCATTTAGCAAATGAATGGATGCATTGGCGCCAGACCATTGATTTAAAAAGTGCCAATCTTGAGAGACATTTATGCTCGAGGCAATGCAGTTATGTTCTCACAAAGAAGAGATGAGGAAGTAAATCTGTACCACAGATTGTAATGCTCCAAATAACAAATGGAGACTGTTTAATTTTTTTTAAAGGTCAATAAAAAGCGTAACTTGTGGAAAGTTAGCCATGGATAATTTATTCTGTCATTTGGTTTTCTACATGCTAGGCTGCAACTGGGATCTAGGCCAAAATTGTGTACCAGGAAAGATCTCTTTGGACAGTTGAGGTTAAGGAGCAGACTGGTTGGGTAGGTTGACAGGTGAGCTGGCAAACAAGTAAAGATTCAGTGTGGTCTTTTGAGATGGTTGCAGTAGAGGAAAAAGAAAAAGAAAAAAAGAAAGAAAGAAAGAAGGAAGGAAGAAAGGAAGGAAGAGAAAAGAAAAGAAAAGAAGCTCTGTTCATTTTTATAATTAAACTGAGTAGAAGAGCAAAACTAAATGGAAAAAGTCAGGCATCTCATTTGTGCTAATAACTCTCTCCTGCTATTCCATCCTGTTTATTTTAATTTGCTTTACGTAGGACACACTGTTTGGACTGAATGAACAGTTTCCACAGTTTGCGGAAAGGTCATTGTGGGAGGATGAGCAAAAACCAGCTGATGAATTGGAAAACTCTACTAAGTTGAAATCAAGACTGTTTCCTTTTCAAAATTGGCTCTAAAATGAACACTTCCTAAGCTCCCTAAAATTTAGTAGGTCCAGTTTCCTAGTCGACAATGGGAGAAGCAAATCAGTGGTGGTATTCAAATTTTTTTTGCTACTGGTTCTGTGGGCATGGCTTGGTGGGTGTGGCGTGGCTTGGTGGGTGTGGCGTGGCTTGGTAGGCATGGCAGGGGAAGTATACTTACTGTAAAATCCCCATTCCCTCCCCACCCCACTAACCTGCTTTCCAGCTCCTTTCTCCTGTGCAGGGCAACAAAAATAAGACCCAGCCAATCAGCTGAGACTATGATCAGCTGGGACTCGGGAGGCAGTGAATAGATGGGGGCAGGGCCAACCAGAGATGGTAATTACTGGTTCTCTGAACTATTCAAAATTTCTGCCAGCGGTTCTCCAAAACCTGTCAGAACTGGCTGAATATCACCTCTGAAGCAAATGTATGTCACTTAGATCCAGGCAGCAGGAGCTGACTTAAAATTCAGTTGAAATCATGGGGAGAGATAGAGGAATGAGCGATGCGGCAATAATGAATGGAAAATGAAGCCAAAAGGAAGAAACTTTGGGAATGAACTAAAAAGAAATGGGTGAAAATAAAATTTACTGCGATAAACATCCCCAACTTGGTGTCTTTCAGATGTGTTGATAAAAACCCATAATCTGCAACCATCACTAAAGATAACAGGAATTTAAATCCACTGTATTTGAAAGGCCCTTTGTGTTGGAAAATATCTCTGTGTTGTGCACAATGTAATATAAAATTGCTGCTTTAGATGTATTGCCACAGTGAGTTAGAGCAAATAATGGACAAGTCTAACTTCATCTAAAGGATCTATTGAATTCTTAGAAGAATGCTGAAAGTTATATAATACTCCTCGCTGAAAAATGAGAGAGAGGACCAGAAGAGTTGAAGATGGATTAAGCATAAGACTTTCATGGTTCTTGAGAATATTACTATTATTTAATCCTGCACTCTATCAGCAAAATACTTCTTGGTACCAGAGCTAGAAGTGATAAAAGGTTTTGGGTGTTATTGTCAAAATGCAAGCTTGAAAAAAATACAAGGTAGAACTCAATCCCCTTTGCTCTGTTGCTTTGCTCCTATTTTCTATTATAATTGCTTCAAATACAGTATTAGGACCAGACCAGGCCACATAGGGAGATATTACAAAGATATTGCAGCTCTTCCAAATTGTTGCATCCCAAAAGAGCAGTAAATCTATCCTTCATTCTTTCCATTATACGTAGTCCTCAACTTAGGATTCAAATTTCTGTTGCTAAATGAAACATTTATTAAGCGAGTTTTGCTTCATTTTACAACCTTTCTTCCCACAGCTGTTAAGTGAATTACTGCAATTGTTAAGTTAGTAATACAGTTAAGTGAATCTGATTTCTTCATTGACTTTGCTTATCAGAAAGTCAAAAAGATGATCATGTGACCCTGGGACTCTGCAACCATCATAAATATGAGTCAGTTGCCAAGCAAGTCACTTTTTTCAGTGCTGCTATAACTTTGAACGGTCACTAAACAAACTATTATAAGTCGAGGACTGCGTGTATCTAAAGTCTGTTGCAGTACTTTAAAAACCATCTGAATTGATCTTCTTTAAATTTTACAAGAAATAAAGCAGCCAGTTTAAATATAATGCCAGGAGATATTTCAGTGCTTGGGGTTTCAAGCTTATCCTGGCCATTGACAGAAAATAATGAGAAGAAAATAGGAAACAGAACAACCTCCAGACCTCTTAATCATGTAAAATGATCCTGATAAACATACCTCCTCTTGTTCTTTGTTTCCTCCTTCTATAGAAACAGGGGGAAATTAAACACATCATTTCAAGGGGGGGGGGAGGTTATGGGGAACAAGGAGAAGATGCCCTTGTAAAGACACTTCCCTTTTAATTTGCATTATTTAATTTTAAAAGAAGAAGAAAAAATCAAAGATTTAGATTAAACCTATAGCAATTGTCAAGAGATTACATAAATTATCTGCCTTTTCATTCTCACTTTCCAGATTCCACAATGAATGCAGCACGGAGGTCAGCCAGGATAGATTCAGAAGTGACAGAATCCCAGATGGAGCCCTCTATCAATGCCACCGAGATGCCATCCAAGGAAAACGTCTTTTCAGACATGAAAGATAAATTCATGAACAAATTGGGGAAACTGCCAAGTAGGTGGAATTAGGTTGTTTCCAATATAACATTTCAAACTGGAGGGTGAATCCAATTGAAACTACCGAGGTTGATTTATTTGAATCAAATGACTTTAATACTTTATTATACCTAGCCTTATTTTTAATACTGATTATTTGTAAGGCTATCTTTTATGATTCCACAAAAGTTCTTTCCTGGGTCACTAAGGCTACAGGCCATGCAGGTGTTGCAATATCAGTTTTCTCTTTCTTTCTTTCTTTCTTTCTTTCTTTCTTTCTTTCTTTCTTTCTCTGACCAACCAAGTCAAATGATTCTGGGTGGCTTACAATTCAAACACTGCACATTTTTCCTGAAGCACGGCTAGAAAATGCACAGTCTATAACCAATTAAATGTTAAAGGCCAATAAGCCGAGTGTCCTGCATGCCTTGTTCAGGCCCTTATGTGATACTTCTTTAATACTCCATTTCCATTGTACATAACATATTGTTTCTTCTAATGTACCCCTCTCTTTTTCTTATAACAAAGAAGGCAGAATTTCTTTTGTCGAAAATTCATTCTTTGTGGGAGACCAACGGACTATCCATTAATTTTCAGCCAACATTTTCACATCCTAACATCCTGACATTTCTCACCCATCTTCCTATGGTACATAGTCACCAAGATACAACACATTTCTTCGCTGTAACTTTTTACCATTTAAATATAACTTGCAATGGTTCACTCCATTCCCCTGTCAAGCAGAACTACCTTGGTCTTCCATATTTCTACTACGGCATATATTGGTAGCTAATATTTACTGTAGATTCACTTGATTTCTCAATCAACAAGAAGACGTTGCTGCATAAAATGTGAGATTCCATAAATGTTTAATAATTTCTTCCTTCTGCCACATTTCATAATAAATTTATTATTTATGATAGTCAGACAGTCAGCTAGATGTTTAGACTGACATCTAAATAGATTATCATTATTATATATACAACTTTGTGAAGTAGCAGCTGCCAGTTCTTGAGCTTGTGTTGACCTCAATACTCATTATATTAATCAGGTCTGACCCTATTAAGATCAGCCTGAGATCAGCCAAGGCCCATTAGATATTTCTAGTGATAATTAGGAAAAGTCAAATTTAAGTAGGAAGTAATATAACACCAGGCAACCTCTTTGCTCCAGAATCTGTGGCATCTCCTTTCACTGGTCTCCTTTTCCGTCCACTCTAGTACCGCCATGGGCTTTGGCCACCATTCTCATTGTTGCTGGCCTCTTGCTTCTCTGCTGCTGCTTCTGCGTTTTTAAAAAATGCTGTGGCAAGAAGAAGAAAGGGAAGAAAGGCAAAGACAAAGTCAAGGCACAGATCAACATGAAGGAAGTGAAGGAGTTGGGCAAAAGCTACATTGATAAGGTGGGCAGTGAGGTTTTTTTCCTATAGCTCCCCAGCTTGAGGATTTACGTATCTTGCACAAAGGAACCTCCTTGATTTCAAAACCATTTATTTATTAATGACTAGAGATTGCGTGTTTGGGGCTGATCTTCATAAAAGGCCAGAAGTTGTCCTTCAAATGAGCCTGTTCCCACCGTGCAGACTTCAAACTGTGCTGTAAAACCAATGTCCCGAGAAGAGGGTAGTAGGTCAAATTCAGAGTCTTAAAAGTGGAGAAAATGTCTGCTGTTTCCCAAATATCTCCCAGAGTTAAGTATAGCATATTTGAGGACTTTTGCTTGCAACATAGAGAAAACACCATGGTCTATGACAGGGGTGTCAAACTCAGTTTTATTGAGGGCCACATCAGGGTTGTGTTTGATTTCAGGGGCATGGCTGGGGTGTGTGGCCAGGGTGGACATGGCCAGCTCAATGTCATTTCTCCAGACTCCATTTTCAGCTGCAACGGCCTCCTGCAGACTTCACCCCTCACCTGAGCTCCGTTGTTGCTGGCAGAGGGCTGCAGGAGACAATTGCGGCTGAAAATGGAGCTGGGCAGGCTGTGCACAGCCCTCCCACCCTCCATTTTCATTGGCAGAGGTACCATAGGCTGGTCCTTCGTTTTTTCCGGGTGGACCCTACAGGCCAGATCTAAGTAGCCCTGGTGTAGGGGAATATCAAAAGGTAACACATTTCGTTACTAGTATTTCAAGTTATGTTAGTTGTGATTGTCCTACCAGAAAAGTCATAGTGGAGCAGATGGAGCAATGGAAAGTAAGTATCTTTACTGGTGGTATCATTACAGTATGCAACTGCTGAAATAAATGACAGACAATAACTTGGTTTGGGGGCAAGATGACGAACTACAATTCCAGGGAGAAGGAGGAGGAGGAGGAGAGGTTGTCTAAAGCCCTTTCCTTCTGGAAAATTCTGGAAATAGCACTGATTCTTGGCTCAAGCAGAATAGTTTCAATTAAATGAATTCTGTACAACGTCACACAAGGAGGCAGTCTTGAGATAAAGAAAATTGAATTCAGAATTATGAAGGAAGGAAACTGGGCCTTATCAGAAATAAAGACTAGGCAGATGCAAGATGGAAGAACATTCACCATTTTACTTGGAAATCTGGCCTTTCCCCATCTCAGATCCGAAATCATAACATTGTAGAGGAGGCTGCCATTAATAGGTAGAATCACCTGACTCATTGATTTTTCTGAGTGCAGATCCATTTGTAAAAACAAAAGGATGAATTCGGAACAAGAATTGTAGAAGTTTTTGCAGCAGTCAAACCATTGAAAAGAAGGAGCTGTTCATAAGTTTCCATAAGTCATTCTCACACTATTAGTTCCCAGAGTTCTATATTTATAAGGGGGAAAGTACAGGCCTAATATTACAGAACTGTTTCTCAACCGCAGTAGCTTTGAGATGAGTGGACTTCATCTCCCACAATTCTCCACACATCTTAAGTTGCTGAGGTTGAAATACAGTTCAGTTTTGAGGATTCTTTTGCCCAGAAGGCAGCTAACTGGTGATTGTAAGATGTTAAACTTGTGAATGCTAGGCCTTACAAAAAAGCTTCTTCTGCCATAGAAGAAAACCATAGAGTCAAGGACTAGAATGCCAACATCTTGAAAGTTCTATTTATGTTAAGCCAAGCTCACTCTGAGGGGATCAGGAAAACAAAATGTTTATTCAAACATCCTCTCCACCATTTTATTTGCATTGCTACCAGTGGCAGAGTAGTTCTTCCTCCATCTTTTATTCTGATTCCTTCAATAATTGCACTAATTCATCTGATAAGTGTTAGTATGAATATTAGGTTGCCTCCTCCACATATGGGGTCTTTTTTCTCATTGCTATTGTACATTTCCTCATTGCTCCCAAAACTCTCATATTAAGTCTCTTTTTCCACCAGAATTTAGAGGAAGCTTGCCATCCATGCAGGAGAACAAGCATTAAAATATTGAAGGGTTTGGCGTCTGAATAACATCCATTTGTTAAAATCAGCATTGTCTGATAGATTTATATATGACAGAAGGGAAAATTCACAATGAGGGGAGTTTATGAGGATGTAGGAGCCTATACAAGTTATGTAAACCTAGCACTGATCCAATGCTTGTATCAGTGCCCACATTACATCTGATCAAGTGAAACCAGCTTTTCCCCATCCTTGATGCTTTTCAAGGATCATAACCATCAGAATTGCCAGGCAGGATGGCACTCAAATTCTGAGATGTGGTATCTCAACATATACTGTATGGAGGATTAAAAATTAAATAAAGAATGAGAAAGGGTGAACAGAAGTTGTTCGTCTACTTAAATCCTAATGCTTCTTTGTTGATTACTTTGACTATTTCCTTCTTTCCTTCCTTCCAGGTACAGCCAGAAGTCGAGGATTTAGATCCATCATTGTTGCAGGAATCTGAAGTGGAGAAGCCAGAGGAGAAGCTGGGGAAACTCCAGTACTCTCTTGATTATGACTTCCAGAGCACACAGGTGGGCAAGATGAATACGTGCCTCAGCTTCAAACAGTTGCAAACTGATCTTCGTGTTCCTGTCAGTTTAGGAAGCTGTTCAAATAAGAAATGCATTGTCAAGAAAAGACAAGTTCTGCAAAGTTACTTGCACATTCTGATTAATGAATCAGAATGAATACATGTAGAGAAATAATTATTATAATGTAAATGGAAGTACAATAGAGCTTTCTATAATGGGAAAGATGGTGATCAGGTCACTGTCCTCTTTTTGCTGCCAATTCTGAATGAGCATTTTCAGTGTCTTTTCTTTTAAAACTTGAACTAGATAGATTTCCAAAAGGATTCTATCAAATAAAGGATTATTTCATCATAAAATAGGACAGCTAGACAATTTACTTTCATTAACCGTATTACTTATCTACAGTAACTACAGCCTTTCATCCTATCCTATTGGGAATATTTGAAATTAAGGGTGCAAGAAAATGTCATACAGGAGTTCAAAATATACATTTTAGAATAGAATAAAATAGAATAGAATTTATTGGCCAAGTGTGATTGGACACACAAGGAATTTGTTTTGGTGCATATGCTCTCAGTGTACATAAAAGGAAAAAAAAATATCTTCATCAAAGGTACAATATTTACAACACAAATGATGGTCATAGGTTGCAATTTAACCCTTAATGATAGCAACAAAAAAGTTACGGTCATACCGTCCTAAGTGGAAAGAGATTGGTGATGAAAACGAGGAGAAGATTAATAGTAGTGTAGATTTAGTAAATAGTTTGACAGTGTTGAGGGAATTATTTGTTTAGCAGAGTGATGGCCTTCGGGAAACAACTGTTCTTGTGTCTAGTTGTTCTGGTATGCAATGCTCTATAGCAGGGGTTCTCAACCTGTGGGTCGGGACCCCATTGGGGGTCGAATGACGATTTGCCAGGGGTCGCCTAAGACCATCGGAAATATGGGAAGTATACTTGCAAGTCGAAGAATCGCGCTCCAATGGTTGACTCCACAAACCAGCTGCAGGCTCTTCAAATTGCTAGCCAAATTCGGCTTCAGGAACGATGAATTAAAAAAGAGAGAAATCTTTACTCTGATGTCTCCCTCTCAAGCCAGCTGCAATCACTCCCAATCGCTAGCCTAATCTGGCTGCAGGCACGATAAACTTAATAGGGGAGGAGTCTCTGCTTTAATGCCTCCATCCTCAAGGCAATCGCAAGCAGTTCAGATCACTAGCCAATACGGCTTCAGGCGTGATAAATTCAAAATGAAAATAATTTTACGGTTGGGGTCGCCAAATCGTGGGGAATTGTATTAAAGGGGTCGCCACATCGTGGGGAATTGTATTAAATGGGTTGCAGCACTATAAAGGTTGAGAACCACTGCTCTATAGCGTCGTTTTGATGGTAGGAGTTGAAACAGTTTATGTCCAGGATGTGAGGGATCTGTAAATATTTTTAAATATTTTTAAATATTTTTACGTTTGAAAGTCCCAGGTTCCAACCCCAGCTCATAGGTTTTCCAAAAATAATCGGAAAAGATCAGTTTCTTCCTATTACCTTAGCTACTTTTAGTGGTCAACTTCTATCACAAAATACATTCTCTTTACCTCCTTAATGGGTGGGAGAAAAAAAGACAATAGTTAGCATAGAAAGATTAGAATTAGAAGATAACTTTATCTATATTCTTTTTAAATATTGTGGATAGAGTAAGGTGATGACATGTTTAAAGGTGCTTGAGGAAATTCCTGGTTGTCAGAATATACTCAAAGGAACTGAAAAATCCTGAGTTTTTAGACCAATGATTTGGCTCAATGTAAGGCATTTTCCTAAGTTTGAATCTTTTCATTTTAAAATTTTTTCCTAGCTGGTTGTGGGTATTATACAAGCTGCTGACCTCCCAGCGCTGGACATTGGGGGTACCTCTGATCCTTACGTCAAAGTCTTCCTGCTTCCAGAGAAGAAGAAAAAGTTTGAAACCAAAGTCCATCGCAAAACTCTCAACCCTACATTTAATGAATCTTTCACCTTTAAAGTAAGTTCATGTTTCTTTTTCTTGGCCAAAGTTCCAAAAATAAACAAATACATTTCTTCTACATGCACCCTGTAATCTTCCTTTTTAACTCTGGTCTCCCCTCATCTATTGTAGAACTTCCCTTCATTTCACCTCTCTAATCCCTCACCTACCAACAAATGCTCAACTGAAAGTGCCCACAATTTAATCCTGCATCTCCATTATGTTTAATGCATAGGTCCCTTATTCAGAACTTGGTGGTAAGATTCTTGTCATGGCCGTCTATGATTTTGACCGTTTCTCCAAGCATGATGTCATTGGTGAGATCCGTATCCCTATGAACACGGTGGACTTGGCGCATGTGATCGAGGAATGGCGAGATCTGCAGTCAGCAGAGAAGGAGGAGGTAAGAACTTGTGCAGAACTTTAGATAAAAAGCTCTAACTGAAAGGTAGTTTAAAAATTGCCTTAGTGGCTTTATATATATTAGAAATGGGAAATGCTTTTCTTTGAAAAACCACCACGTGACTGGGGTAATAACCAGCCCAACTCGTGGATAATCAATTATCTTCTTGAAAGATAATCAAGAACTTGACAATGGCATAAATATCTTACGAGAAACATCCATCCTAGGTTTGAAATAATGGTTCGTTTCTTTCTACAGCATGAGAAATTGGGAGACATTTGTTTTTCACTCCGATATGTCCCTACAGCTGGGAAACTGACAGTGATTGTGCTAGAAGCCAAAAATCTCAAAAAGATGGATGTGGGAGGGCTTTCAGGTAAGAATTAAGCCATTATATTTAATTTAAATTGCTGAATATTTTAATGTTCCATATGATCACTTTGGGGGTATTCTGAAGCCAGGGGTGGGTTTTTGTTTACCTTTCTTACTGGTTCGCTCGCGCACGCACTTCTGCACACGCACAGACCATGTTTGACATCTGGGTGGGTAGGCAGAACCGGGGCAAACCGGTAGCAACTCACTACTGTCTGAAGCCCCTGCTATTCTCTCTTAATTTCTGGCTTCAACTCTTCCTGATTATAAAAGCAAACTGCCCCATGGGGAAAGAGGTAAGGAGAAGTAAGGAGAAGTAATGAAGTAGATAATTCTCAAGAGCTTGTGAATATATATATAATATTCATATGAAAAATAGGGTTGCGGGGGGGGAAGGCCACTTACCTATTCAATACAGCATAGTTCAGCTGGTTCTCCAATATTTGTAGGTTTTTAAAAAAAGACGGAGAAATGAGCCAGGTCCTTTGATTTAGGTCAACAGTTTTCAACCTATGGGAATGAACGTATGTATCATTCTTTCTTAATTTGGCTGGTCAATGAATGCTTTAAAACTTGCCATGAAGATTTTTTTTAGTCAACAATGAAAATACATGTATAAATAGAAATTTTGCCCTTTGTTACTTTTCCAGGAATGGCTTTAAAATTAAATTCTCTCATCAGGGTATTGGGAGTAAGAGAATCATAGAACATTTTCATACCTTTTTTTCGCTTTGTCATCCTACCCAAGATCCATATGTGAAGATCCATCTCATGCAGGGAGGGAAACGTATCAAGAAGAAGAAAACAACTATCAAGAAAAATACACTGAATCCCTATTATAATGAATCCTTCAGTTTTGAGGTGCCTTTTGAACAAATTCAGGTAAATCTTCCTTCCCTGCAATCCCATTTCACTTGAAAATGTGCTCCAATTTTTTTCCAGTCACTTTCATCTATCCAAAATTGGCACTACTTGTTTCAAAACAAGAATTACTGGACTATTGTATGCATTTTATTTGAAGACCTTGAGCTAGTTTGTTTTGCAAGCTACTTTGCTATTGTGCATACTGCAAGACCAAGCTCTTTGCTACTCATCCCAGAATCTATGTTCTTAATGAATCAACAAGGCCTCTTCCTGCCAAAATTAAGATCACTATATCCAATGTCTAACATACTGGGAAAGAATGGCATAGAGTTTGCTATGGTTATTACAATTTGCCCTGTCTTAGAGAATAAAAACCCTTAGAACTGTAATCCTTTGCAACACTCCAAGATAATGCTTTAATGCCAAGAGTCACTGTTGGCTAATTTGTCACTGTTAGCTTTCACTTGACCTGAAGGATCAAATTATTTGGAAGCCAAAGGTCTTGGAAATTCAGATAATTGTGAAACTAAAAGAGAAGTGATGTGTTCAAACCAGCATCTTTTTTCCCCCTCTCTGCCATTATTCTTACAAGCTGGACTCTCTAGGTCACACACCTCTGTTTGGAACTCAAGATGGAGAAACAGAAGTTAAAAACAGAAATGGCCAGTTGGCAACAGTGGTAGGAAAGGCAGTTGAATTCATACATACCTCCAATTCTTTTCATGCTGATGACCAACCTTTTCTCTTTCTATAGAAAGTCCAAGTAGTCCTGACTGTGCTGGATTACGACAAACTAGGCAAGAATGAGGCGATTGGGAAGATCTTTGTAGGCTGTAATGCCACGGGTACTGAGCTGCGCCATTGGTCTGATATGCTGGCCAATCCCCGGAGACCTATTGCTCAGTGGCACACTCTGCAACCTGAAGATGAAGTGGATGCAGCAATTGGGATAAAGACCTCTTGATATCCTTCATTTCCAGGCCGATTTCTCCGGCAACCATTCCATCTCCCATCCAAAGCAAATGGGAGTGTGTGGGTGAGGCTCCCCTGAATATGCCTGTTGGGGGGGGTGGGAGGGAAGGTAACCTATGAGCTTGTCTCTTTTCTCAGAGCCATTTCTTGTTTGAAAAAAAAAAATAATCTCAGAGAGAAAAAAAAACTTTTTAATCCACTGTGTGAAAAAAGAAAGAATGCTTACTTAGTAATTGGAGACAAGTGACAGATTTACTCTTAGTCAACCACGAAGCTTACAAAGCAATTTATGCAGATTTAGATACATATTTCAGATTTGACTTATGCATTTGAAAATTGAGTCTTATGTAAAAACAGCCTTTCCCCCCCTCACAAAAGCATTACTAAATAGTAACAATTTATCTGTCAAATGTGGCAACCAGACTCCAAGTAAATCTGCCATTAAACCTCTTTATTTGATTACACTATAGGTTCAAAACTAAAAAATTTAAGGGATATCATTTTATACACATTTTGAATGCTGCTGTGTTACCATGTTTGAAAATTAGACTTTGTATGAAAATCTATAATCAACAAATCTACAAATATATGTTCAATAATAAATTTTCTAAAAGTTGCAAATGAGCTCCAATTACAATAACTAAAAATTTTTGGAGACTGTATTATAAAACAACTTTATAAAACTAGATCTTGGATAAAAAATATAACAGAACACTTGAAAACTTAGTTTAAAAATAAGTTTTCTACAATTTCATAATGGCTTTAAGTTATAACTAAGGCTAGAATTTATATCCATTTAGCTAGAAGTAAATCCTATTTAATTCAAAGATATTCTGGGAAGATGTATAGGTTTGCAGGATAAGAGTGAGATTAGAATTTCTGGATTCTGAAGTACTTCAGATATACTCCTCCTTAAGTTATTGAAACTCTGTCCAAAATAGGTCTAGGTAGGTTGAAATTGTAAAATGTCATATGTGTAGATTCCATATGTAAAATTTTAGTAAACATAATGTAGGATATTCTAACCATCTTATTACAAAATTTCCACATACTAGAAACAATAATTTATAGAGCCTGCAGTTTGATGCTAGAATATAATAGTGTGTTACCCATTAGCCAATGTATTAAGCTATTCATAAGGTTTGTTGGTTTGTTTTCAATTACATTTTTTTTTGGTTTTATAACAGTTTTGCTTATGCATTTATCTGTTTGACAACTTGTGCTTTACAATATGTATGTTTATGAAATGTTTGATATTAATAAGAGTATTAGGGAAAATTTGCTACAAACCTCCTGGAAGCAGGTTATATTTACTAGCATTTTACTATCCTACTTGTAATAATTTTGCTTTGTTAAGACATGTTTACATTTTTGCTACAAGCTTAAAACTGGTTTATTATACCACTACAATAGGTTTCCTGTTTGTTAGAAAGCAGTTTGAAGCATTTTATAAATGGAAAAAATACATTTATCCAAAAAGTTTACTCTTGGATTTAAAATGTTTGACAATAGTTTTACAAAGGCCTAAAACATGTTTACAGTACTTTTGGTATAGCAACATTACAATTTATTAGAAATATTCTATAATTGCTTAAAATTTGGATGGCTTGCTAAGAATTTATAAGCTGATTACACTGCCAGCTATTTTCAGCAGAATCAAAATTAAGAGGAATAACTATAAACTATCAAAAAATTGTTTTATAATTCTGAATTAAAATACATATATGTAACTTTTATGCCAAAATTTTGTTTATGTTAGCAAATTCTGGATAGGATCATAGTCCTTCAAAAGTATGCCCTCCTTTAAAAAATATAATGAAATTAGACCTTTTGATACTAATATTAGGATTTTTACCATTATTTTTATAGCACTTGCTGAAATTGATTTCTCATCCCATTATTATAGTTTTAAATCTTGCATTTTGCAGGTGCTTCTAGTTCCAAGGGAAGGGACAACTGTCCTTTACAAGAGAATAACCATCATTTTAATAATAAGCCTCACCTCTAAGATTACCTATTAATGACTCTATCAGAAAAAAAGACTAAGGGTTAAGCATTACTAGGTTTTCAAAACATGTTTATACCAAATATTTATAGAAAAAGAGTGCTACAGTTCTTGTCTAATAATTTTAGTTGAGGCAAGGTTGCTCATTTTCACTTCCTAATTTTGGCTATGTTAGTGGTTTTGTTTTTTTAAAAATCTTTCTGTAAAATAAGAACTGAGGAAAAAGAAATGGGAATGAATAAAATCTTACAGTGCAATCCCTATATACCTTACCGACTGCCTATATATTTGACTAATAGAGCTAAATGGATATAGGGCTGATGCCTTAGTAATTCTGTTTTAGGGAGAAAAAATTTAAAGACGTCTAGATCAGACAGATAATCTACCATTATTTGTCCTCCTATCCCTGCTTTCACATTCTTCTAGACAGTCATATTTCCCAGCTTAGTGCCCTCCAGGTGTGCAAGTAAGGTTATGACTCCCATTAACCGGAGCCACTTATGCTGAAGTGAGGGGAAATGTAGTCTGTTATATCAGAAGTGCACAAACTGAGGAGAGCTTCTAAGAATTCAATAATTTCTACGTCTTTCAACCAGCTGGTGATAGAAGTAGTGAGATGCCTCAATCTGTAACAGTATTAGATGAGAGAAGCCACTGGGATACCTTGAAAAGCTGAAGCATGTTGTATAGAGATGACGTTTCAAAAGCCATAGTCCACACCTTTGCTTATTCCTGAGTAACAGGGTATTTCACTTCCAGAAAAGCATGCAAACATTTGTAATAAGTGGCTTAGAATTTAGGGTCTTTAACAAAGAACAACAGATGATCCTCTTACAGGTAGTCCTCAATTTATGACCACAACTGAGCCCAAAATATTCGTTGCTAAGCAAGAAAATTGTTAAGCCCCATTTTACGATGTTTTTGCTAGGCAAATCACTGCAGTTGTTAACTGAATCATGAGGCTTTAAAGTAAATCTGACTTTGCTTCACAGAAACCAGTTGGGAAGGTTACAAATGGTGGTCAAATGACCCCAGAACATTGCAAATGTCATAAATATATGCCAGTTGCCAAGTGCCCAAATTTTAATCACACATCCATGGGGATGCTGCAGCGGTTGTAAATGTGAAAACTGGTATAAATCACTTTTTTCAGTGCCATTGTAACTTTGAATGGTCATTAAACAAATGGTTGTAAGTCGAGGACTGCATGTATTTCATTCATGTACAATAAAACATTTACACAATTCCTCGGAAAATAATATTGAGAACAGAATTGTAAATCAATTTATTTATAATAAAAGAAGTAATCATTGAATCAACTGACAACAGTTAGAAATGCTTATTTGGGATTCATAGATCTGACTATAAATTGGATGTCTATCTTACTCCAAACAGTATTCATATTCATACTATCTCATTTTCTGAATAAGGGAAATTGTTTCAATTTATTTTTAAATTTTAAAATTTAAATATTTCTGGTGAACAGTTGATAAAACAGATATGAACAATGATTTTCAATTTCATTTTCAAGATTTCAGTATAATACACAAGAAGAGACATGTACTATTCCCATCCTATCCTGAGTAAAAATGTATTTAGTTTCTCTAAAAGAGACAATTGCCTCACATAACTAAACCAACACCCTCAAAAGTATTATAATTTCAGATATTGGTTTAAATGAATTCCTTTCATTTTAGCAAAGAAAGGAAAAAGATATATTAATATTTAACTGGTGCGGACTAGAATAATATGAAGAGAATGTTGATCCAGTCAGTTTTCTAGTCAGTGATTTATTTATTTTTACTAATACTTCCTGGGGATATAATAATGCCCCCACTTTACCAAACAGACAAATAAAAAAAACTAGGCCAAGATTTTTGCCCATGAGAGGCATGGTGGCCATTTTGTTTTCCTGTTAGTGTGTTTTTGTAATTGTGGTGTTGATAAGAGTATCCACTCGACTTTAATATATGCCTCACTCTGTTAACCTCATCACATTAATCCCCGCCGAGCTGCCGCATACATCTCTTTTACTTTGAATTATGAACGTTAGTGAGGAGCATTCAATATGGCAGTTGCTGAGCCATGAGATGCTTAATATGTCAAACTGTTGATCATTCCTTGCAGCTGAAAGTTCACTTCATTTTCCTTTTCTCAGTCCTTGAGAATTGATCAGTATATCAAAGATAATATTGGAACTGTCAGTCAGTGCTGTGTGCTGTACTTCCATCCACTGTATCTTGTTAATAATTCAATCTTTTCCCAACTTCTAAACATCCTTTCCACATTTTGGCATCAGCAAGTATGTAGATGTTTAAATCAACTGCCCAGCATTGGAAAGAGGCCACCTTCTAAGTTTTGAAGAGTTGTGTAACTGTTATGATTGAAGAGATTGTGTAAAGTGCAGAAGGCTTTATAACTCTGGTGTGTGTTGTTTCTATTCCCTTCGTTCCTATGAATTACCCTGAGTGGTGCTGTCCTTTCAAAGCCACTTCTACTCCTCTTTTGAAATCAGTTTTAATATTGATGTATTTGACCAAATAGTACTCTTGGCTGTTAATAAATAAGAGATCTCTATATTTCAAATGTGTTGCTTCTTATTGTTTTTGCTTAAGGGGCTACTGGGATTGGGGAAGAGCCTGGAAAACATTCTCATCCTATTGTAAGATCCTGTCCTGTTCACCTATATTTTTGTTAATAGTACTGAATCCTCAAAGCTAAATACAGGATCATTTCATTGCACTAACTCTAACTGATCCTTGTTTTTTCTCTATCTTAACCCAGCCTTCCTCAACAAACACCTACAAGATATCTGGGAGCTATAATTCAAGAATTCCCAGTTAATGTGACTAACATTCCCTCACTAAGAAGCAGGTTGGGTAAAGAAATTCAATGGTGAAAATCCTATATTTCTAATACTATTTTGCCTATATTTTTAATTCATTTATTCTAAAGTAAGTGGAATAACAAAACATTCCCAAAGGTGTTTTTTCAAAAGGCAACTGGAATTTCTTTGTTTCTTCCTTGAAGACATTTTTCTTCTCATCCAGAACTGAAGAAGCTTCTTGGATGAGAAAAGTCTTCAAGGAAAAATTTAAAAAGTCCAGTTGCCTTTTGAAAAAGCACCTTTGACACAACCGTGACCTGGATGACTGAGAATCTCCAAGACATAAAATATTGCTAGTTTATGACATAAAGGAGACAGCTAACCACTTCTATTCCATTGGAGTTACTCCCACCCTACAATCATCTAAAGAAGAGAAATAAGATTTGAATCCAAGCACTGCATAATTTGTTGAAGATACCTGAGAATATCATAGAAAACTAAGAAAACAAATAAATCATTAAGCAAATCAACCCAGAATTCTCTCACTGGAGGCACAAATAACCAAACTCAAACTATCCCTCTTCAGCCACCTTATGCAAAGACCCAGCTCTATGAAAAAGGCTCTAATGATGGAAGGTGGAAGGAAAGAAAGAGAAGTAAAGGACAAGCAGCAGCAATATGGATGGACTCTATTTCAATATGGAGATGAGTGAATCATTGAGGTGAACCTCAAGTAAAAGAACAGACTAGGAGCAGAGGAAAATTTATGTAGTTCTAAGAGTCAGTACCAATTTGATGGCACATAATCCACTACATATTAACCTGCCACCTTTTGCAACCAAAGAGCAAAGAGAGTGGTGCAGCTTCTTTCTAAGAGACTGCTGAATTGCAATTATTTATTATGCCCAGACAATCCCCATTAACAATAATCTTTGCCTGGTGCAGTATCAGAGCTAACCTATCTAGGTTGCAAAACTCTGGCCCACCCCTAGAAGGCAGCCAAAAGTGTCTTCCAATTTTAATCCCTATATAGCTAAATGATTTTATTCCATATATTACAGATGCCTGCATGTTATTACTCTGTACATTACTTTGATTTCGGGTAGGCAAAACAGAACATTAAATTAATATAGGAATCCCACCTCCACCTCCCCATGCAATAAATTATATTAATACAATCAGCAAGGGAGAACCCTTCTCTCGTAGATAAATATTTCCCCCTCCGGTTTCTTCCATTTTAAATTTCTTTTAACCACCCGGGAGCAAATCCGACAGTCCTCCCCCCACCCCGCGCCCCCCAAGCAGTTCATGATTGAAGCACAGAGACTTCTATGTTATTATGATAGCAGATTAGTGAGTACATATAATGTACGCCTGACATATATGCGGTCTTGAAATGGAAGCAAGGGGTGGAGAAACGCCATTTCATTCAAACGACGAAGAAGGGGAGAAAGCGTATCTCTGTGATAATCTACGCCAGGAACGCCGCTCCATCACCGCAGGCCCCGTTGCCAGGGAGACCGCGTCCCTGACTACCCGATACGCCTCGCCTATTTTTCCTTTCCCGGGCTTGGATTGGCTGTCGCGCGTCCTATGGCGCGACTGATTGAACAGGGAGCTGTCTGTCACGACTTCCATCAGGAGGGTGGGCCAGAGGGACCTGCGCCGACCCACTTTTTCGGCAGAGGATCGTAGCGGAGGCAACAAGCGGGTAACCCCACTTAAAGGCAAACGAAGAGGAAGGGATGGCGAAATAGACCGGAGTGATTTTCAGTGCCGGTGAGCAGAATAGGCATACATCCAGTGGAGGAGGTTCAGTGCTGGAGAAGGTTAAGGGAAACTCAGGGTAAGGGATGGGCCAACTAAATAAGAGTACAGGTAATCCTCGATTTACGACCACAGTCGAGCCCAAAATTTCTGTTTAAGTGAATTTCGCCCGTTTTACGATCTTTGTTGCCACAGTTGTTAAGTGAATCTCTGCAGTTGTTAGTGACGTGGTTGTTAAGTGAATCTGGCTTCCCCATTGACTTTGCTTCTCACAAGGTGGCAAAAGGGGATCATATGACCTCCGGATCACTGCAATCGTCATAGATATGAATCCATTGCCAAGCCTCTCAATTTTGATCAGGAAGCCATGGGGATATTGTAATGGTCATAAGTATGAAAAACAGGCACAAGTCACTTTTTTCAGTGCTGTTGTACCTTTGAACAGTCACTAAACGAACTCTGGTAAGTTGAGGACAACTTGTATGAATATCAGATGTCAAGGGTCATGCCATGCTGTTGCACAACAAATATATTGCTTTAAATCTATTTATTGCCATTACGGTACTGCCCCATCCTCCTCTCACAGACTATTACCTAATATCATAGCATATTAGGTGCATTATGCCTACAATTTACTCAGAAATAAGTTGGTTTGAATTCAGTGGCACATTCTACATAAATATATGTTTCAGACAAACTATCCAGGCCAATATTTTTCATATTTGGCAACTTTAAGATGTGTAGACTTCAAGTCCCAGAATTCCCCAGCAAACATCTATGAGTTGAAGTCCACCTATCTTGCCAAGTTTGAAAAACACTGATATAGATCAGTAGTTTTCAAATTGTAGTCTGAGAACCTCTGGGGGTTCTTGAGACCTTTCAAGGCATCCTCAATGTTGAATAAATAAATATTTTAAGATTTTTCAATTTTAATTTCTAATACAGAAAATATTGATAGGTATAACCCACATAAGCCTTTGGAATGTTTCCTAAATTTCTTTCTTCCAGGTCTCTTTCCCAGTTTTAAAACTATGTAGGACTCCAAAAAACTTTTATTAGTATGGGTTATATTTATCAGTATTTACTATACTAAAAAAATAAAATTGGTGCATTTGCTGCCACAACCATCTCACAATCGTTTGATAGGATTTTAATGTACTATTTTTCAATACAGGCTGGCAAATAATTTTGATTTCACAGACCCCATAGACCCCTAACACTTTGAGAAATACTGATTTAGAGTAATATTAGCTGGATTGGAAGATTGTGCTAAACCATAATGTAGTAAGATTAGAGCTATTTCATCTTTTTCACCTTATTTTATAATTGCAATATTAAATGGTGGGATCCAATTTCTGGTTACATCTATTTGAAGCTCCATTTTAAAACAGATTAATAAGCACTAATCAAAGCACCCAAAATCTGCCCTATATAATTAGTTAACTTAACTCACAATTGTAATTATTTATGATAAAACCCTTTATCAGGGTTTCAGAAAAGAATTTCCCCAGCTTTTCCTACACAGGCCAGAAAATAAATTTGTGATCTTTGGCAGATATTTTATTGCTGAAATACAGCAATATATAATGATATATATATCGTTCTGTTTCATTTTTCATTTCAAACCGTAACTCCTAATTCTTCCAAGAGAGAAAACTGAATTAAGACCATCAGAGGTAGGCTATGCCATGCAAGTGTTATATATTTATTCACATGAATAAATTGAATTTTTACTCCTAGTCCAAATCAATATGATAATAGTCATATATATGCCCCATGCATTATCTTTCCACCCAACCTTAGAATCACATATTACACTGCTGCCTTCTTTTTCATCTTAAAAGCAGCTTGCTAAGCAGAATAGATGAGGAAATCTAAAACTAATCATCCTACTCAGTTTATTGGGCTAATTTTTGGAGTCTTAACATTATGAATTCTGCTATAAGCTTTATTTTATTTATTTATTATTTATTGTTTAAATTTCTATACTGCCCTTCTCCCAAAGGACTCAGGGTGGTTTACAGCCAGAATAAAACAATTGATACAAAAATTAAAACCAATTTAAAAAGCGAAAATTCAAGTTGGCTGGACACTATAAAACCCATAAAAACCCCATTTAAAAACCATTAGGCCAGTCCTGCGCAATGGAACAGAAATGTTTTCAGCTCGCGTCGAAAGGTCCGGAGATCAGGGAGTTGGCAGATACCTGGTGGTAGCTCATTCCAGAGGGTTTGCACTTTTGAAATAATTAAAATGAAAAACTGGGATAAGAATTGGGTGTCCTGGATATTAGTAGATAGATGGTCCCTTGACACCAATCTAGTCTCTACCTGAGATCATTGTGGGGATCAGAATATGACAAATGCCTTCATGTTATATCAAATGCTACAGCAAAGCCTTCTCTTCTGATTTTTTTTCCCCATCCCTTCTAGTGAATTTTTATTTCCCTTCAGTGCAAATGCTCTTTTACTTATCCTTGATTCTTGGCAAATTGGTGTAATTAGAGATTTGTATTCCATGCCTGTTCATGTCCTCTTTGAAAAGATTTGCTTGAATTAGGAACAAAGGTGCATATGATCAGGTCACTTAAATATGGAGATAAGCCCTGGAAGTAACAGGAAGTCCTTTCAGTTTTAGAATTTAGGTTAGCCTGAACTATGTTGATTCACAAATTATGTAAGTCAAGTTGCCTTTCAGTGAAAGGTACGTGGTATCTACTTAATAAACTGCCCTAGGAGTAAAATCAAAAGAACAGCATTTTTTTAATCATCTTCTCCAGTTTCATAGAGTCTAAAAACATTAAAGTATACAGTAATTCCAAGAACTAGAGTTGTTCACAAGAAATTTAAAATATAGGGATCAATTTGCACAAGATGAGAGATAGCAATCCTATAAGATAGATCAGTTCTGTGGTAAAGGATGAAACTGAGAAGAGCTGTTTTTCTTAGATTAACAAGTTCATGGCAAAACCTGCTGTTTGGATCCATTTGAGTGACATTCCATTCTAGTTATTTATTTGCTGTGTTTGGATGCCATTTTATAATGTGTACATCGAATAGCTTTTTTTAATGTATGGTAATTTGTTCTGGTTATTGTTTGTTCCTCTTGCATGCTGCCCAGAGTGACACTATTAGAGGAAGATCAGGTTCGTATAAGAATGTGAAAAGTACGTAACCATTATAGCAAGAGAGTAAGCCAACTGTGGTGGGTTTTCCTGAAACATAATTCCTAAATTTTATGTTTTTCTTATGATATGTTTTCTTTGCAGCCATGTTAGCAGCAGGTACTGGCAATGGTTTTGGCACCACAGCTTGGTGGGGGTTTTCTCCAGCACTCAACTTGCAAGCAATGTGTAAGTGTCACTTCTTTTTCCAAAATGCAGGGTTCCTTTTTCCTCTCTGCTTTCATGTTTTATTATGAAATTGGAGCCTCATTCCACAAATGTGGAAGGAGCTTTTTGCTTCCACTAGCAAAAACTCTCTTGTCTCTGCTTATATGCAGGCTCAATAATGTGATACTACCTTTAGAGAGCAGCTACCTCTGAATAAAAAATATTTCTTGGTCCACCAGATGCTGATGTTCTATTGCATGATAGCCTATATATGTGTTAAATACACAAATATACATATACACACAGAGAGACAACTTGATGCTCCTGTGTGGTAATATTACTCTTCCCTCCTCCCTCCTTTATACCCATTATCAATATTTTTAGGTAGGCCTATCCTATCTGCTATTAATTTTAAGGTGTTTTTAATTGAAAATATGAAATTGATATGTTGCAATCCATTTCTTTTTCTGGGTTTGTGTTTATTTTAAAAAATGCTCTGGATCTGCAAGGTTATTGCATCGTCCTGACAGAATCTTTTAAAAATAAAAATTTTAGCCCAGGGCTTTGTCAGAAAATGTTCTCTCCTAACTAGAAAAAAAAAAACCTAAAAGAAGACCAAATGAGCTGGTTTGCCTTCAAATAAATGGGCAGTTTGATGAATAATATCTATCCTGGCAGCTTTTTAAGAAAAAGACAAAGCCTTCCACGATGGGCATTTTGTGAAAACAATCACAATATGCTATCAAATCTCGACATGCTCACTGTTGTAAAAAGGCTGTACCTCCTTGATTTAGATTCTCCAGTCAAATTGTCTGATTCCATAATTAAACAGAAGCTAACGTAATTGCTACATGGCACAAAGTTAAAACAGCTACTTTCTGCCATTTTCCATTTCTGCAAATTACTATTTACTGTATGTGCAGTTGTTTACAGATGCACAATATGAAAACATTCCTTGCCAGTTTTTGAACATACAGGATTTTCCTATTAGGAAAATAACATATGACTTTAACATAGAATATTGGCAGTTGTGAACGAACATACTAATTATCTCTGTAGCTCTAGAATCCTCCACGGAGCATCTGAAACTATCCCAGAATGGCGTTCCTGAACTGAACATCCTGCTAGTGGGATCAATAGATGCACGACACATCCTAAAAACGATGAGTCAGATGCATCGGCAGCCTCGGAGAAAAATCAGTGTGCGTAACCTTTTCCTTCCATGCCAGATTCCCTTATGCTACTTTTGCACTTTGATTTGTTCTGATAATTATGTTGCATTTGCCCTCATTTTATGTTTGTATTTCCTCCTTCCCACTATCTTCTGCAGAGACTGAATGGTTTCTTGGGTTATTTGGCTAAACTTTGCTGATTTAATATTGTTAATAACTTAATAAAACACCTATAGCAGGAGTCCCCAAACCTGGGCCATGGACCAGCACTACTCCACAGCATGCCAGAAACCGGGCCGGGCAAACAAGTGAAGCCCCATACCTGGGATGCAGGTAGTACACTAAATCACACCCCTTCTGGTCCATGGAAAAACCTCTGTCTGTGGAACTGGTCGCTGGTGCCCAAAAGGTTGGGGCTGCTGACCTATAGTATTTCGACAACAGGACAAATCAAATTCTATAGCTAGGATATAGATTTCTTTGCATCTGCTGCAGGATTAGCATTTCTCTGCTTGTGAGTGGACTTGCAAATTATTTCTTTCATTAATAAATCACTGCCATTCTGTTAAATAATTTAGAATTGTCTTCATTTATTGTTCTTTAGTCTATAAAGTTTTGTCAGTTACACATCAAAATGGGAGTTTTCTTGGAATAGGCTTGCAACTGCGATAAGTTTTGTTGTTTTAACAAAAAATCTTGGATGCATGATGCAAAATGATGCAGTAGCAATCTTGCTAAAACTAAAACAAGTCTGAGTCTGACCTGGAGACAGCATAGGAACTTTACTATTGTAACATTTACTTAGCAGTGTTACTTAGCAGTGTTCCAGTATCTCAGGGACTGCCACAAAGAGGAGGGGGGTTAACCTGTTATTCAAAGCACTTGAAGACATGACAAGAAGCAATGGATGGAAACTAATCAAGCAGAGAAGCAATCTAGAACTAAGGAGAAATTCCTAACAGTGAAAACAATTAACCATTGGAACGACTTGCCTCCAGAAGTTGTGAATGCTTCAACACTGGAGGTTTTTAGGAGACTGAACAACCATTTGTCTGAAATGCATAGGGGTTGGACTAGAAGATCTCCAAGGTCCTTTCTAAGTCGGTTATTCTGTTACTGATTTCCATGATGGGGAGAAGGCAGGTAATAAAGTGTACTAGTAAATAAAAATAAATATTTGAAATATTTTTAAGACACAATTGTCCATTCCCGTTGCAGTATATTCAGTCTTCAAAAAAAAAAAAAATGACCCTAACAGACTGGCTACAGAAATTATAAAAGCCTTTGCAAGTATAAACAATGATACATAAATGCTTGACGATGCAGTTGAGAATGTTTTGAAACATCAAGAAAATACCAGAATTCTTCCTGCTATTTAGTTGCTTTTTCATAAAATGTCTATCATCAGTAGCTAAAATTCACCAAGGAGATTGAGAAGAACTGCACTTTCTTCTGCAGGGGAAAGAATTTCTTTGTTGGGCTATATCAGAGGCACCAAAATTAATGAGTTCTCTTCTCAAATTTAAGTCATCTTGCCCATGTGATAAAGTGATGGTGGTTTATTGCCTCCTTCTTTCCTTTTCCTAAGATGTGTGATGACATTAATTAATTCCTGTCATAGTGAGGAGTTTGACAGGGCTGTTTTGGTAGCTGTCCACCAATAATAGTCCTTCAGCTCATCACACTGCTGAAGTTCATGCGAATTGTGGTTGACATGTGAGGTGGAGGTGTGGAAGCAAAGAGGAACAAGGGCATGTGCGACCACAGATGCAACATCACTGCAATCCCCCATAGCAACTCCTACATTCACACGGATGTCCTTTGGTGCCCTTCCTTCACCATGAGACTATGAGTCAACGACTGTGATTCTCACGGCAAACATTTTTCAGTGTCACTTCATAACAAGCAGATTGATGGGGGAGAATGGAGCAGGGCTGTGAAAGAAAATTTTGAATTCCTGTTATTGGTCTCATAGGAGCTTTGCTTGAATCATTGAATTCTCTATGATAGGAATGAAGCAGTGGTTCTTGGACAGTGAATTAGTTTGTAGAGAGGACCAGTTAAACAGTAAAATGGGAAAGCTTTTATAATGGAAAAAGAATTTTCCAGAAGAGTGTAAGGATGCAGGGGCTGAGATCTTACCAAGTGGGTTCCAGCTGAAAAACTTAGGATCCAGAATTTCTCTCTAGGAAGCTTGTTTGGATGTTTTCAACATCTAAATACAAATTCTCAACTTACAACATTTCATTTAGTGGTCATTCAAAGTTATAGCAGGACTGAAAAAAGTGACCTATGACCATTTTTCACACGACTGTTGCAGCATCCCCATGGTCATGTGATCAAAATTCAGATGCTTGGCAATTGACTCATATTTATGATGGACGCAGTATCCTGGGGTCTTCTGATCACTTTTTGTAACCTTCTGACAAATAAAGTCAACAGGGAAGCCAGATTCACTTAACAACTGTATTACTAACTTAACAACTGTAGTGGTTCACTTAACAACTATGGCACGAAAGGTTGTAAAATGCGGCAAAACTCATTTAACAAAGGCCCCACTTAGCAATAGAAAATTGGGGATCAATTGTCATAAATCAAGCATTATCTGTAATGGAAAGAATGAGGGATAGATTTGCTGCTCTTTTGGAATGCAACAGTATTGAAGAGCTGCACTATTTTTGTAATATCTTCTTCATTTACAAATACAGACAGTGCAGGAAAAAATCCAAAATATAAACAACAGAACCCCTCCCCAAGAAAAGCCCTACCGCCTCAAGCTTCCTGCAGTCAACTATCTCTCTCTCTCTCTCTCTTCCACAACCTGCCAATTTATATTACTCTGGTGCACACCATATACTCAATCTCATTCACAGACATATTTGCTTCTGTCAGCTTGAGTGGGCTCCTCATTTTAAAAACTGGAGAAGAATTCACATCTCCCATTTTACTGATAAAATATCAATCAGTTATTCTGCTTTAAAACCAGTAAGGAGGCAGGAGTGAGGCCAGCTTGAGAAGCGCTGCAGGCCAGACAATCAGATATTTCATTTTGTGCTAAGCATGTCTTATTTAATTAAGAGACAAACTTAATAAGATGTTGCAGATCAGTGATATGTTTCACATCTTTTTAATCTGCTTTTAAAAAATTGGTCTTGATGACTCAGTGGTCCAATCGATGTAAGGCAGTTTCCATTTTGATATTCACAGTGTAATGAGGAAAAATTTCCACTTTGCTCAGCTAATTGCCTCTCTCATTCACTCAGTTCTACATTCTGGAGAACAATCTGGAGGCTGTAAGTCGGCAGCTGTTGTTTTTGAACCTGGCTCTGGAGCCTCCAGACAAAATGGGCCTACAAGGTAAGGAGAAAGTATGGTTTCTCATCTACTCTAGCTTCATTCCCTCCTTTTGCAACCAGTTGACTTGGGCTTCCGGATCACTCTCTGATGGTTGGGGATAGGTGGCAGATCCAGAAAATTGAATCTTAATGCCTTATAACTGATATCTCTTTGCTATGTCTTCCTTCACCCAAGAAAAGGGTGAGACATTCTTGGAACTAATGGGGAACACTCACCTCCGGAGCCAGACCGCTGCCTATCTGCAGGAAAAAGCAGCCCTCTTCATCCGTTACATCACAGACTCTGACTTTCAGCTGGCTAATCTCCCTGTTTTGGACTTCTCTGCACTCAAGGTGAAATGCAAAATAATCCAACAGTCACGTTATTATCAGTGAAGGAGCCATATTTACCATGCTGTCGTGGCTCTTTGGGATCCACAGTCTATAGCCACACATCGTGGATTGTGGATCCAAGTTACTGTATTCCACATTTTTATTTGTTTGTTCCTCACAGAGAGACTCTGAACACTTTATGATAAACTACTAAAAGCATAAAAGAGGCAGGGAATATTAAAAAAAAGTAATGAAAAGGCAGGGGGGAACATTCTTTTCTGTATTTAGCTCCTTAATTTTCTCCCTCTCCCCCCCCCATTCATGTGGTTCAGCAACTTCCTAATTCTTTTTCCTGTTTGGATAGTTCAGGGAGCGGGACCAATTAGAGGCAATTTTTCAGTTCTGGCGGAATCCAGACCCACAAGCTTTCCAGATCAAGCAGCTTTGGGACCTGCGTCTCCGGCAATACCTGGGCACCCGTTATGACTCTCGCCGTGGGGTGTGTGACTGGGATCTCACCATGAAACTGCACGAGCATGGGGTATGTAGCTAAAATGTGGGGAAACATTAACCAAGCACATTTGGGGTGTGGGACTACAGAAATCATGGTAGTGGCACTCCTCCTGCCCTTACAATACAAATAGTCTTCAACTTAAAACAGACCATTTAGTAACCATTGAAAGTTACAATGGCATTGAAAAAAGTGACTTGTGACCATTTTTCGCACTTATGACCATTGCAGCATCCCCATGGTCAAGTGATTTACATTCAGATGTTTTCAAACTGGTTCATATTTATATTGCATATTCATATTTGCTGGGGTACTGCATTCATATTGCAGTACCCCAGGATCATGTGATCATCTTTTGCTGACAACCAAAGTCAATGGGAAAGCCAGATTCACTTAACAATAGTTACTAATTTTACAACTGCAGTGATTCACTTTAAAAATGTGACGAGAAAAGTATAAAATGGGGTAAAACTCACTTAACCACTTTACATAGCAACATAAATTTTGGGCTCAATTGTGATCGTAAATTGAGGGCTACCTGTGTTCTTTTTCCCCATCTAGGCCATAACAATAAACTTCCATGAATTTTTCCATTGGCGTAATACAGGTATGGCCTTTGAAATGCGAGAAGCCACCTATGATGTCCCCAACAAAACCTTAGCATCTGGACGTCTCATCAAACACGTAAGGCCTTTCATTTTCTTAAGATGCTGGGACTTGGCAAGGGAATTCTGGGAGTTGAAGTCCACAATAAAGTTCAAGTTGCCAAGGTTGAGAAACACTGCTCTAGATAATTGCTAAAGTGTAAAGAGAGAGAAGGGGTAGTGTGATGTAGTTCTGATTGGACAATGATGTAAAATACAGATAGTCCTTGACTTACTATCACAACTTAGCCGAAAATCTATTTATTTGTTTATAAAATTTATTGGCCATGCATGTATGTTTATATATATACATACATACATACATACATACATACATACATACATACATACATATATATGTAGGTCTTTGGTTATTCGGGTTTTCTCCCGCGTAAAATTGGAAGTGTCTTGGCGACGTTTCGACGAAGTCTCATTCGTCATCTTCAGGCTTCAGCTTCGTGCTTCTGGGAGCAATGTGTGATTGCAGCTGTTTCTTCCTTTTTAACTGCTAGTGAGGATTTGAACTGATTGGGTGGGAGCTTGGCTGTGCTCTGATTGGATGGGGTTTTTTTGTGCTCTGATTGGCTGGGGTGTGTCCTGTTTGGGTGGGGGCTTGGTTGTGCTCAGATTAGTCTGAGTTGCAGGGGGATTTGAGCTGGTGAGCTGCATTGCTGCTGTTTGGCTTCGTGTCTTTGATCGTGCTACATCTTCATAGTGGGTGTCTGTCTGCTGCATGTATAGATTGGAGGGGTTTGAAATGGCTAATGTTGCAGCTGCAGTCTGGCTTCTGGTCCTTGGTCGTGCTTCATGATCAGTGTGGATTTGGGTCTGCTTTCTGGGTGGATGTTTGGTGGTGACATCCTATGTGGAACTAGTGAGTGTGGGTCTGGTGTCATTCCTCATGTTAGGGACTCGTTTGTCAATAAGGGCGGGTTTCCAAATGGCTGGTAGGCGGGAGGTATCATCTCGTTTGTTCATGCTGTGTGGGCGTTTTTCTATCTCGATGGCTTCTCTGATTATTCTGTTGTTAAAGTGTTCAGTTTTGGCGATAGTTCTGGTCTTTTTAAAGTCAATATCGTGTCCTGTGGCTTTAAGGTGTTGGACCAGGGAAGAAGTTGGTTCCTCTTTTTTGACTGAGTTCTTGTGTTCTTCAATGCGTGCACTTATTCTTCTGTTGGTTTGTCCAATGTATGTGGTGGGGCAGGGGGTGCATGGGATTTCATATACTCCTTGATTTTCTAACTCAATTTTGTCTTTAGGGTTTCTTAGGATGGTGGATATTTTTCGGTTTGTGCAGAATGCTGTCTTGATGTTGTGTTTGTGGAGGATCTTGCTGATTCTGTCTGTGGTGTCTTTTATATATGGGAGGAAGTCTGTGCCGTTTTCTTGTTCTCTGTCTTGGATTTTAGTGGGGGGTTCTTTTTGGATTAGTTGGTCACACACAATTAAAACAAATAATTAAAATCAGACATTAAAACCTAAGAATGGGGAGGCTGGAGGTAGAGTGTGGAGTGTGGAGAATTGGGATCAGTTATTACTCAATCAACTTGACTTATGTTGCTAAGTAAGACATTTTTAAGTGAATTTTGATCCATTTTACTATCTTCCTTGCCACAGTTGTTAAGTGATTGTAGTTGTTAAGTTAGTGACACACTTTTTAGTGAATCTGTCATCCTCATTCACTTTATTTGTCAGACGGTCGCAAAAGGAAATCACATGACCCTGGGACATTGCAACCATCATAAATATGAACCAGTTTGCAAGCATTCAAATTTAGGTCACATGACCATGGGAGTGCTTCAAAGGTTGTAAGTGTGGAAAAACTGTCATAAGTCACTTTTTTCAGTGCCGTTATAATTTGAGATAGTTATTAAACAAATGTTTGTAAGTCAAGAACTACCTGTATACATGTTATTTAAAAATCCTATCTTTTCAAAACAGCATATTTTACTGCAGCATATGCTGCATGATAATGAGTAACAGGGGATGTAAGGAATGGGGAAATTAAATTAAAGTTGCCTTACCTCAGACTCTTAACTTTCGTTTGATATAGTCTAGTAAAGCTGCTGTAACAACAGAGTGAAAATGACATGTAGCCACTACTAGATTTTTTTTAAAAAAATAAGTCAAAAGTATCCAATTCACAGCCACTCTTTCAGAAATCCTTAGAAATTTGTTGCAATTTGATTATGAACACTCATATACTAGTAACAGATCTGTTGTGGGCTCAGAGGATAACGTTGGCTATCTTTCAGCATTGCTACAGATTTCTAATCTTCTTTGGTCCTACTTTTTTCCCATTTTCCCAGCCATTTACTCAAGTTTCTCTACAGGATGAGAGACCACTTTCCTTGTGATGAATCTTAGCCTCAAAGCTACAAAGAGTTTTGTGCTAACTGCATTTAAGATGTCAGAAACCCTTTGTAGTTCCCTATGTGAAAGAATCTCAAGCAATCACAAATCTAATTTACAACTGTCAGTTTTCCCACCATGAGACCAGAGTCCATGGTCCAAAATGAATGGTGTTTCCCCATATTGGCCTAATTGTGCATCTTCTAAAAGAGGCAGAATTTTTAGCAGAAGTTGGAAAAAGGGGTTTCATTTTTTGCTTTTGTAACCCTAGAGCAGGGTCTTCAAACTTGGCTACTTTAAGACTTGTAGATTTCAACTTTCAGAATTCCTCAACCAGCCATTTAATGTCTGAGCTGATCAGTATTTAAAGAGTGGTACATATCATAAATCAGCAAGTTCACTATTAGACTATATTTCCTGTTTGTCTGCTAAAAATATTTTAAGGCAACTTTAAGACTTGTAGACTTCAACTCCCAGAATTCCCTAGCCAGGCTGGCTGGCTGGGGAATTCTGGGAGTTGAAGTTCACAAATCTTAAAAGTTGCCAAGTTTGGAGATGCATGCCCTACTGCATTCCCTTTCTCTTTATAACTGTTTTATCTCCCACCGTAACTGGGAATTAATTAGGGATAAATAAGAATGATATTACAGACCAAATTAGCTCATTCAAATTTCTCATCTCCTAGAAAGGGGAACCTATACCAGCACGAGGATATTGGGGAGATATTGCCACTGGCCCATATATCACATTTGGCATTGAAGCTGAAGATCCCAGTCTGCTGAAAAACATCAATGGCCATCCTAGTAAAGTAAGCATGACACTTGGGCGGTGGGGGCAGTGGTGGGTTTCAAAAATTGTTACTACCGGTTCTGTGAGTGTGGCTTGGTGGGCATGGCAGGGGAAGGATACTGTAAAATCTGCATTTTCTCTCCAATCCAGGGGAAGGTTACTGCAAAATCCCCATTTCCTCCCAATCAGCTGGGACTTGGGAGGCAGAGAATAGATGGGGGTGGGGCCAATCAGAATTTTTACTACCAGTTCTCTGAACTACTCAAAATTTCCGCTTCTGGTTCTCCAGAACTGGTCAGAACCTGCTGAAACCCATCTCTGGGTGGGGGGCAAGCAACAGAAATTGATACTTATGAAAACTATGGCTGCAACCAGGCAGAACAAGATCTTGTGCTGGTGCACATTTTCAAGCTGATTATCTTTTCATTCACAGAATGCCCAAGAAATCTCCTTACAAAATGTCACTGCCCTATTGTACGAACTGAGATATCACACCCGTTATAACTTTTCAGCCCCATCTGAGCAGGGGAAAGATAATGATGGTCTTCAGAGTGGAGGTGACTCTCCTGCGTTGTGTGCTACAAAAGGTACACAATTGGTACATTCTCTTCCTTTTAACAAATATGGGTAGTCTTTGACTTACAACCACAATTGAGCCCAAAATTTCTGTTGTTAAGTGAAACATTGGTTAAGTGAATTTTTGCTTCATTTTACAACCTTTCTTGCCAGTTGTTAAGCGAATCACTACAGTTGTTAAGTTAGTAACATGATGGTTAAGTGAATCTAGCTTCCCCATTGATTTTGCTCATCATAAGACTGACATGACTCTGGGACCCCTCAACCATCATAAATATAAGTCAGTTCCCAAGCATCTAAATTATAACGATGTGACCACGGGGATGTTGCAATGGTCCTAAGTGTGAAAAATAGTTATGTCACTTTTTTCAGTGCCAGTGAAACTTTGAAAAGTCACTAAATGAACTGTTGTAAGTTGAGGACTACCTGTAGAGGTTTTATATGCTGCTTCTGCTTTTATACATGGTCATCGGTAATAATTTCCCAAGAATCTCACCTTTATAAATGCAGACTTTTTAAAAATTGTTACGTACATCTGCCTGATCGAGGCTTCCTAAAGGAAAAGGGAGACCAGGATGATTCAAGTTTGTGTATTAGAATAGAATAGAATAGAATAGAATAGAATAGAATAGAATTTTTTTTTATTGGCCAAGTGTAATTGGACACACAAGGAATTTGTCTTGGTGCATATGCTCTCAGTGTACATAAAAGAAAAGATACGTTCATCAAGGTACAACATTAGATGATCACTTTGCTTTTATTCAGCTATTTGTTTTCCTTAGCGCTTGTCTTCCCCAAAAACCATTTCTGGTGCACTGCTACTACCTTATCTATTAGATCTATATATACAGGAGGTTTTTACTCAGTCTACTGAGATACATATTTACATGTCCTCTTTTTAAGCTAGCGCTTTTTCCAACAACTTTTTGAAATGTAGTCTTCAGCTTGTCCCAAAGGTGCTTTTTCTGGGGGCAACTGGACTTTCTTGTTTTTTGCAACACCCTACTTTTATGGTAAGGTATCTGAATTTACTAGCTGAGCAAATTTATTCCTTTAAAGTCCATGGCCCGTCTCTTTTTCTTCCTCTCCTTTTTCACTAGTTTGTGTCTTTCCAATGCTATAGGACTTCCTGCAACAGAAGATGTCCATGTCCATTTCCTGCCTCTTGAGTGCCTTCCTGAGCTCCATCACAAAGCCAAATATCAACAGCTTTTCAATATCTTCTTCTTTTCTTGCAGGTAAGATTAGGGCAGCATGGAACTTCTCTGCTGGGGAACCAGGATTCTTCCTTATTGATTTCCTACTGAGATGTGGGAAATAATCAACATCCCTGGGAGCTGATCTATCTAGATTAGTGGTGTTACCAAATAGCTATTGGCCTTGTTAGAAGGGATCACTTCCCCATTCATCATATTTGGTTGTTTCACAAATTTCATGATATATCCAACTCTCCAAACTGTTTTACAGGTAGTTCTCAATTTATGACCAGTCGCTTAATGACCATTAATAATAATGTCGGCCTTGAAAAAAGTTACTTATGATCTGTCTCAGAGTTACAACTGCCATACAACCCCGCAGTCATGTGATTGCATTTCACATAAAATGGCAAAAAACACCCATTGGACATGCTGAACTTGCATAACAGCCGTATGGCTTGCTTAACTATCACATGATTCGCTTAATGACCACAGTGGCTCACTGTGGTCATTAATGGCTCACTTTATGACCATCAAAACAACAATTGCAAAAGTTGACTCAATGTGGTGACTCAGTATACTACTGCAACAACTTGTGACCAAAATTCTGAGCTCCACTGTGGTCATGAATCAAGGGCTACCTATATGAATTTTTTAAAATTACTGACAGCTATCCATATTTAAAACCATGCCTCCATAGATACCATGTGGACAGAACATATTTCAGTCAGTATAACAGTGCAAATTTTTGCCACCATTATCACGTATATGTCAGCATAATGAAACAAGTAGAAGTTTGGGGAAATTTCATTAATATTTCTCTAAGTTAATAGACAAAAACCTCATAATTGCACAGACCACTCCAGATCAAGTTGAGGGACGAAGATTACTTACTTCCAATTAAATTCATTTCTTCTTTGTTTGCTTTTTTATAGTATGGTGCATTATCTTAAACCAAATTTGAGCCTGCTGTCAGCTCCAAAAGCCACTCTTATTGCTGAGTTAACAAAGTAAGTTTTGCTTTTTTCATTCTCTCATTTTCAGCAGGACAAGAAAACAAACCTCCAAATTCTACATTGGAGTTGAATTTTTTTGAGAATTGATGTCACTCATGTTTCTTTCTATTCAGCAGCATTGTTGTCTGAGTAGTCCTCGACTTATGACCACAATTGATCCCAAAACTTATGTCACTAAGCGAAACATTTGTTAAGTGAATTTTTTCCCATTTTACTATTTTTTTTGCCATAGTTATTAAGTGAATCACTGTCATTGTTAAGTTAATAACCCAGCTTCCCCATTGACTGCTTAACAGATGGTTGCAAAGGGGGATCAGATGACCCTGAAACACCACAACCATCATAAATATGAACTGGTTGCCAACCATCTGAATTTTGATCATATGACCACAGGGATGCTGCAACAATCGTGTGAAAAAGAGTCATAAGTGATTTTTTTCAACTTCAGAGTTGACAGCTGTTGTAACTTTTTTTTTGTATATGTTTCATTTGTATTTTTGCTTTAACAACCAAGATATTTTGTGGGCAGTAAAATGACTGGGTCAATACATTTTTTACACAGTACTAACAATAATAATACGATTACATATATATAGTTTTTATCTTCCAACTTCTAACCTTAATATGCTCATTATAATTATAATATATTCTTATATGTATAATACTATTTTCTCAATTTGTACTCCCCCCGCCCCACTTGTTGGGGTTCTTCCATATTCACTGCTTTATCTTTAAACAGTACTATTCTCTCTTTATGATTCTTTATCACTTTCTCCAAAAATATATTTAAACATCAACTACATTTCTTCATACAATGTGCTTGTTGACCCCTGTTAAATCACTAATATTTTAACGTGCATAAAATGCACCCGTGTGCCTACCGTCCCTGTCCTAATATTTCTTTTTTACTTACTCTTTTCATCTATCCAAATTATGTTTATACTTTTACCTGTTACCTTATATATGATTGACAAATAAATAAATAAATAAATAAATAAATAAATAAATAAATAAGTATTACTCAAGTTTCAACATAGATGATTAGGGGACTGGAGGCTAAAACATATGAAGAACAGTTGCAGAAACTGGGTATATCTATATACCAGAAACTGGGTATATCTAGTTTAATGAAAAGAAGGAGTAGGGGAGACATGATAGAAGTGTTCCAATATCTCAGGGGTTGCCACAAAGAAGAGGGAGTCAAGCTAATCTCCAAAACACCTGAGGGTAGGACAAGAAGCAATGGATGGAAACTAATCAAGGAGAGAAGCAACTTAGAACTAAGGTGAAATTTCTTGACAGTTAGAACAATTAATCAGTGGAACAACTTGCCTCCAGAAGTTGTGAATGCTCCAACACTTGTTTATATATATATTATAATGTTGAATAATCATTTGTCTAAAGAAGTGTAGGGTTTCCTGCTTAAGCAGGGGGTTGGACTAGAAGATCTCCAATGTCCCTTCCAACTCTGTTATTCTATTCTATTGTCTATTTCCAATAACTCAGTTTTCTATAAACACCAATAAAACCAATTATTAGTAAAATTTAATCAGTCCTGGGACTAAGTCCCCTGAATTTGTAATCCATAAAAGCTATAAATTCCAGTATATTTTTGCACACTGTTAATCAAAATTAATCATTTAAATATACTTAATCATAGTCTTCCACCTCCTAACCTAATATATTTGTGGTTATAATAATTTCTATTATATATCTGTATATATGTTACTATTTTCACAGTTTATACTTTATGTTCATTTCTATTAGTGTTTAATACAGTCACAATATTACAAGTATTATGTCTCTATCCGTCATCTCTCAGCCTTTTTAGATTTTTATCCTTTATTGACTTTTTGATGATTCTTTTATATTTCTCTCTTGGGATCCTATATTTCTTTCTAACATTTTTATATAGACTGAATGTTCCCTCTGCTTTACCCCTTATCTCTTTCTGCTGCATCATTTAAATGCCCATTCATAACCCTTTTATTATTTTTGAGGTCCTTTTTTCCTCTGTGCTATTGTAAGCTGTTAAGGAATTATCTATTTGATTCTTAGTATTTATTGTTACTGTCTTTTCAATGTTTTTGTCTTCTTATAACTTATTTTGATTTGTCTCCTCCACAGTCCTTCTAATTTCTTCATCTGTCTTCTGAATATTATGTTCATCTTTTCCCACCATTTGCTGAAGGTCTTCTACACTCACCTCTTTATCTTTGAACAATCCCATCATCTCCTTATGATTCTTTGTCACATTTTCATAAAAACTTTTAATCATCACTAACATTTCTTCATAGAACTTTATTGTCTCCTGCTGAGTCATTTTGTAACAAATTAATATATTAAAAATTACTCAATATATATATATAATATTCCAGTATCCCAATATCTAAAAACTCCAAAAAAGTCAATTATTAATAAAATTTATTAATAATTTAAAATTCAATTCCAGAATTATTCCTCCAAGTCCCCTAGCTTTCTAATCATTAAAAGCTATAAATTTATATTTTACAGTCTTTATAGTTTCCAGTTTACAGCTTCCCAGTTGTCCAAATTTTAAAGTCTTATTTGTCTTTTCTTCTTTTTCTCTTTTTCTTTTTTCCCCCTTTTCCTTCGCTTTTCTTCTTTTGTCTCATAGGATGAACTGTCAAATGATGTTAATAAATCAAATCCAGCTTGGCCCACCAGGTTTCCTCAAATCTTTCAGATCCACCTTTCAATGAACAGTTCAATAAAGTTTTAATATTTATAATTCAAATTGTCTTAAAAATCTTCAAATAGCTCAGTAAATATTTCCAAGCCTCCAAATCACCTACTAAGATAAAGTCAAGGTCAAATAGCCTTCCAGGTGTTGTTTGCTTTCTCACCTTTCATCACTTTCACTCAAATTTCCCTCGTTGCGGTAATCTTTTTCCTCCAGTAGATGGCTCCCCTGCTCCCAATTCCAGCTTTCAACAGAGTGTAAAAGTCAAAATAGCTGACTGTCAACCATTCAGGGGGGTGTTAAAGATAGAGTTTGGAAAAGCAATTTCTCCCAATAATCACTTTTCATAATGTTGTCTGACTTTTTCCAAGCTTTCTGTGTTTTAAAACATCCTTTAGATATTTCTTTTGTGTCTGAGTCTTCAATCTTTAATCTTTCTCTTTGATTTTTAGTCTTTAATCCTTCTCCATAAATCCAATCAACGTTTTCTTAATGTTCGGAGATTGTTTTTTGATATTTTTTACTTGAGTTAAATCTTTGGGGTAAAAGTTGGAAATTATCTCAACCAGTTTTACTGTTCTGTCAACGGACCACCCCAGCACAAGATCTTAATGTCCCAGTTGTCCCTGCTTGTGACTGACCAAAATGGCTGTCATCCCTGCTGCCGTTTGGGAGAGCTTTCTTTGGATGAACGAGGAAATTGCTGTTTCCTTGTGATCAACAAAGCGCCTCTCCTTTCCTCATCACCCCACCAGGGCAGTTTGACCCCATAGGGTCTCCCGGCAAGCAGTTGCCAGCTACATTTCACGAAGCCCAGCAGAGCTCTGTCATTTTCCAGCCATTCCCGCTGCAACATCAACCAGAAGTCAGCTGTTGTAACTTTGAACAGTCACAAAACAAACGGTTGTTAGTCAAGGACTACCTGTACAGATTTATATTGGGTAATCTGGGACAATCAACTTCATGAACAAATTCTATAATACATTTATACAAAAATTTACAACTTCGTTCAGTTAATTTTTAGTCATCGTTTGTGGGAATTATGGGAGTTGAAATCCACTCATCTGCAGGACATGAAGAAGGAGAAAGCCATCAAAGCAGATGTTAGTCTACCACCACCAAATTTTAGAATACGTAGGCTGAGAACAAGGCTAATATAAATCAGATAAACCAGTGGCCTACTTCAGCAGAAGCTTCTTAATGATGAGTTTGCAACTTATAATTGAAATCTGAAATATTGAAGAAGTCACAAAAATTGCTAGTTAAGTAGATACGAAAAAAGTTCTTTTGGATAAATTATTTTTGAAGGAGAGTTTGGGAGAAAACCACTGTCCATTTCAACTTGTATATTTTGATGTATCTCCATGTGTGGACTTGCCCATTCTTTTGAGGGCATCAGTTATATACAGACATGTCCTCAAAAGTTAGAAAGTTTGTAAGTAGAATACAAGCCTTCCTGCAATGACATCACAGTTGTAAAAACTTTTCAGGAGCTTGTCTTGTTGAGTTTTTGATACCAAGTTAAGAATCTTCCTACACAGCCTTGTTGCCCTGGCATGTATGCCCATTTATCATTCTTTCTTATCTCATCAGCCTGTTGCTAAAGAGAACTTTAAATGTCTTGTAAAAGAGAAGTTTTCCATTTCATGCCGAGTCAAAGCACTTCTGTGTGGATAATCTGGGGTACATTTTTATTTATTTATTTATTTATTTTTGTCACACAGAAATATATATATAAGTATATATAAGCATATATATATATTTATTTTCTGAGGTTTTCGCGGGTGTTTGTATGTAGGTCTTTGATTATTCGGGTTTTCTCCCGCGTAAAATTGGAAGTGTCTTGGCGACGTATAATGTATAATATGTCGATTCTCTCACCCCTCCTGTTCAACATCTATATGAAGCCGCTGGGTGAGATTATCAGTGGCTTTGGGGTGAGATACCAACTGTACGCTGATGATACTCAGCTGTACTTTTCCACCCCGGGCCACCCCAGCGAAGCTGTCAAAGTACTGTGCCGGTGTTTGGAAGCCGTACGGGTCTGGATGGGGAGGAACAGGCTCAAACTTAATCCCTCCAAGACGGAGTGGCTGTGGATGCCGGCACCTCGGTACAGTCAGCTGCAGATGCGGCTGTCTATCGGGGGCGAGTCATTGGCCCCGATGGAGAAGGTACGCAACTTGGGCGTGCTCCTGGATGGTCGGTTGTCCTTTGAAGATCATTTGACGACCGTCTCCAGGAGAGCTTTTTATCAGGTTCACCTGATCCGCCAGTTGCGTCCCTTCCTGGACTGGGATGCCCTATGTACGGTCACTCATGCTCTTGTTACCTCTCGTCTGGACTATTGCAATGCTCTCTACATGGGGCTCCCCTTGAAGAGCACCCGGAGACTTCAGCTAGTCCAGAATGCGGCTGCACGGGTTATTGAGGGAGCGGTTCGGAGCTCCCACGTAACACCTATCCTGCGCAGACTGCACTGGCTACCTGTTGTTTTCCGGGTGCGCTTCAAGGTATTGGTTACCACCTTTAAAGCGCTCCATGGCTTAGGACCGGGTTACTTACGGGACCGTCTACTGCCGGCTTCTATCTCCCAGCGTCCGGTGCGTTCCCACAGAGAGGGACTCCTCAGGGTGCCGTCAGCCAAACAGTGTCGACTGGCGGCCCCCAGGGGGAGGGCCTTCTCTGTGGGGGCTCCTACCCTGTGGAACGAGCTTCCCCTCGGGCTTCAACAACTACCTGACCTTAGGACCTTTCGCCGCGAACTTAAAACCTATTTATTTCGTATGGCTGGACTGGCCTGATTTTAAATTCTAAATTTTAAATTTTAATGGAATTTTGATGGGTTTTAAATTTTTGTAATTTTATGGGGTGTAAGGTTATTTTAAATTATTGGCAAATTTGAATCAGTTTTTTAAGGGTTGTTTTAATTATGATGTATTTCTGTCTGTATTTTATTTACCTGTTCACCGCCCTGAGTCCTTCGGGAGAAGGGCGGTATACAAATTAAAACATCATTATTATTATTATTATTATTATTATTATTATTATTATTATTATTATTATTATTATTATTATTATTATTATATATGTATATATAAGCATAAGCATGTAATACATGTATTACATGTATATATGTATACAATACATAAGCATATATATATGAGTATGTAATAACAATATTTTTTTTTTATTGAAAAAGTTTTACAACAACAATTAAAATTTTCCCCCTCCCCCCCTCCCTCCAAACCCCCCCCCCCGGACTTCCCGGAGCAAACACAAGGTATAGTTCATTAAACAAAACAGTCATACATTAAATTTTTAAAATCTAACACAATTATAATCCTTCTCTCTCACATAACCTGACTTCTTCCATTAAAATCAAAAACAACATCCTTCATTCAAAGGCAATCCGAAATTTCTTAATCTGATATCTATTTTGAATATAGTCAATCCAGTTCTTCCATTCATTTAAATATTTTTCTTGAGTACTGTCTTTCAAGAAGAAGTATGTAATAACAATATTAATTGGATATAACAAAAGGAAACAATAGGACAGGAATGGTAGACACGCTTGTGCTCTTATGCACGCCCCTTACAGACCTCTTAGAAATGTAGACAGTTTTTGGTTGAAGCTTTGGGGATTTTGGGAAGAGACCACAGAGTCTGGTAGTTTATTCCAAGCATTAACAACTCTGTTACTGAAGTCATATTTTCTGCAATCAAGATTGGAGCGGTTAACATTAAGCTTAAATCTATTGTGTGCTCGTGTATTGTTGCAATTGAAGCTGAAGTAGTCTTCAACAGGAAGGACATTGTAATAGATGATTTTATGAGTTAAACTCAGATCATGTCGAAGGCGGCGTAGTTCTAAATTTTCTAAGCCCAGGATTTCTGGTGGCATAAGGTATTTTGTTGTATTCCGAGGAATGGAGAACTCTTGTAAAATATTTCTGGACACATTCAATTGTATTGATGTCAGAAATGTGGTATGGGTTCCAGACAGTCGAGCTGTATTCATAAATTGGTCTAGCAAATGTTTTATATGCTCTGGTTAGTAGTGTAGTGTTTCTGGAGAAGAAGCTACGCAAGATTAGATTTACAACTCTTAAAGCCTTTTTTGCGATGTAGTTGCAGTGTGCTTTGGCACTTAGATCATTTGATATGAAAACTCCAAGGTCTTTAACAGGGTGGGGGTCATCTGTAAGGTAATGTCCATCAAGCTTGTACTTAGTGTTTAGGTTCTTTTTTCCAATATGTAAGACTGAGCATTTGCTGGTTGAGATTTGGAGTTGCCAAGTTTTAGACCATTCAGATACAAAGTCAAGGTCTTTTTGAAGGGTAGTTGTATTGTTGGTGGTGTTAAATAGTTTGACGTTGTCAGCAAAAAGAACACAATCACTTGTGATATGGTCACAGAGATCATTAATGTATAATATGAAGAGTGTTGGTCCAAGAACGCTGCCTTGGGGAATGCCACTTTTGACAGGAACAGGATTTGATAGAGCCTTGCCAATTTTGACCACTTGTTGTCTGGTTGACAGGAAAGCTGTTATCCAATTATGGAGGGGTCCTGAAATGCCGTAGGATTTTAGTTTTAGAGAAGTTTGTCATGTACCACTGAGTCAAAAGCTTAACAGAAGTCTAGGTAGATCCCATCTATTACTTTGCCCTGATCAAGATTTGTAGTCCATATGTTTTTGCAGTGAAGAAGTTGTAAGTTACATGATAATTGTTTTCTGAAACCAAATTGTTTATTAGAGAGTAGGTTGTTTGTTTCTAGGTGGAGGGTAATGGATTGGTTGATGATAGATTCCATTACTTTGCAGGTGACGAAGCATAGAGAGATTGGTCTGTAATTTTCAATTAGGCTGAGGTCTCCTTTTTTGAAGACAGGGATGATCGTAACTAGTGACCAAAGTTTGGGAAGGGAACTGGTCGTGAAAGCTTTTTCAAAGATTATGCTTAGGGGTTCTGCTATATTAGTGGAAAGTTTTTTAAGAAGTATGCACATAGTCCATCAGGTCCAATAGATAGGGATGGTTTCAGTTTGCAAAGAGCTTTTTCAGCATTATCTTCTGTGAAGTCTATAGATGTTAGATCGTTATACTCATTGTTGGTACCATTGCGGAATGTTGGGTATGAGCCATTACTGTTAACAAAGACTGACCCAAAGAATGTGTTGAAGAGGTTTGCTTTAACCGTTTCATCATTATATTCTTTGCCGCTAGATTCTTTTAGTGGTGGGATGGATCTCGAGTCTTTAAGTTTGTTGTTCACAAAATTATAAAAAGCACGATTGGAATTTGTGCGCAGAGGGTCTTCTTCTTGCTTGGTGTCGTAATTGGTGCATTCAGTTTTTATTTGGTTGCATATATTTCTGTAACAGTTTTTGAAATTTGCTACATAGCCCTTTTTGTTTCTTCTCCAGAGGGATTTTTTTTTTTTTTGGAATTGCGTTTTTTTTTATTGATATGGGTAATTTGGTGTTTGTTTTTGTTTTTTGGTGGTGGTTTGTGGTGTGTAAAGTTTAATGACTCTATTGATGTCATGGTGACCTGAGATTATGCAGTTGAAATTTTTGGTCTGTTTTAGGTCCAAATGGTCCAGCAAGTCTGCTGTGGAATTAGCTTTATCCAATTTGTGCCTACAACTCAGCATTACCTCCTACGTGTATGTGTGCTTTCAAATGGGCAGCTTTGAACAATCAGATCAAAGCAGCCAAAAGATGGACACTGTACATATATACTGCAAATCCTGTTGTTGAAGACCATTTCAACATCCCCAATATTGATATAATATAGTGGGTGGTCTGGGGTACCTTTGTGCTGGATGTACAAGAGAGTATCCAATAGCTGTCCCAAAGTTGGTTTTTTCAAGAGGCAACTGCATTTTCTGGTTTTTCTTTGAAGAACATTTTGCTTCTCATCCAAGAAGCTTCTGTCAGCATTCCAGAAAACCCTGTCCTGCAGAGGCCTAATATGGCTTCCAAAGCTGTTAGTTTCTTCAGCTCTGACTGGATGGGGGGGAATGGAAGGATTTATATTCCTTGTAGACTCCTTGTAGGCTGGTCATTTGCGTTCTTTTAGTGTATCGTTGAGGCCACTTGGAGGTGTGTCTGTGTCCTTAGGGTCACCTGAATGGTACAAAAGGGTGCGGAAGCTTCTTGGAACTGTTGAAGTGACTGTTTTGTAGACTGAAAACAGATGATGTCATATCCCTCCCCCTCTGTTAAGAGAAAACTGTTCAGTTTTAATATATATGGCCTCTCTGTCCAAAATGTAGACTTTGCTGTTTTCAGAGGAGTGGCTTTTGTTTTTTTAAGTGCAGATGGACTGCTGAATCTTGTCCTGATGGGTTTTCTCTCCTAAGTTGTGCCATGCATTTATGAAGTGGTTGTTTTGTTTCCCCAATGTATAGATCTGCACATGGCTCACTGCATTGTACTGTACATACCACTTTGCTCAGTTTGTATAAATAGTAAAAATCCTTCCATTTCCCACCATCCGGTCAGAGCTAAAGAAGCTGCTTGGATGAGAAGTGAAACATCTTCAAAGAAAAACAAGAAAGTCCAGTTTGCCTCCTGAAAAATCTCCTTTGGGACAACTATGACCTGGATCACTAAGAATCTTCATAGCTAAGAAATTCCCCCCACAGGCTCCAAAGACTTTAAAAAACGCTTCTACAGCAGCTGCATCCGGGTCACACATTTCAAGCAACCACTAGGAGGTGCTCAAGAAAAGTTAACCCCTTGCTCCCCTCTAATGATCGATAGACTGACAATTTGGGAAGGGGGAAGTAGGAAAGAAGTTGATTGGATGAGGAGTACTTGGAGTGGGCAAGGACCATCTCAGGATATAATCTATGGAGGAGTGACTGGTTATATCCTTTATCACAGTTGATGACATTCAGATTTAACCACAGTAAGCCACCCATCGCTGCCCTTACAACATTGTATGGTGCACCTGTACATATAGCAGCTCAACAAAGTCCTTTTCTGGATGAGCATCAGTGGTAGTTAGGAGGACAGCAAAACTGAGGGCAGTAGGAGTTCTTCCCAGCTCCAGGACAAGAAAAGAATATGGCAAAACTGATTGCGTGAATAAGAGCTAAAGACAATTTCCTCCTAACTCTCATGGCTGCTGATATGGTTTTTAGCTGTTGTTTCTGCCTTTGGACTGTAAATCTTGTTTGTGTGTGAAATAGATTTTGTTTCAGTCTCCTGGGTTACAATTTTTTCCATTGTAAATCTTACATCTTTTGAAAACTGTCTTATTACATTACAGACTAATGCAATAAGGGTCTGGTTTCTCTACTGAGTGAATACATTGTTTGCTCATTAAGCATTTGTATTAAAACAAATGACCGAGAAAAAAATAATGGAATTATATTTTTATCCTTAATTAGAGCAGCTTGATGTATAAGCTGGACAACTGAATGGCTATCAAGACACAAAGAGCTCACAGCCTTTCCTTGTTGATTTGTGTGTCCTTCTTGTAGCTTCTTGCCTGACCTCCACAAAGAACAAGTATCCGAGTTCTCCTCCCGAGTGACTCGTCTGGCAAGAGATGCAGGATTTGTGCCAGTTGAAGAAACAGACAAAAAAACTTTTTTGTTGTTTCAACTTGGAGACCAGGAGGTTACAGATAACCCCCGTGAGATAATTCCACCAGAGATGGAAGTCCCTGAGGCTACCTAGGTTTTCTTTTACACTAACTTTTTTAATGGTCTTTTAATAAAATAGCTTCTTGCTGAAAATCACTGTTTGTTGATCAGTGTCTCAATTGTCAGATCAAAGAAGAAGGAGAATGCATGCTTCTGAGACAATCTTATCTCAATCTTGTGAGCTTTCAGATGCATGAACTTCAATTCTCAGAATTCTACTCCCAGAGTTGAAGTCCACACACCTGAAAGTTCACAAGTTTGAGAAATACTGATTTTATCTGTCGGATGCAGTATAACTTGCTTCCTGCATGGTAACTGGTCTTTTAATATCTCAATATTGATGAGATATCTTCATTTAAGATGGGATAGCAACAACTTAATCCTGTACTCCAGGCCCCTTCATACAACAGCTAAACCTGTTCCCCAATAATGCAAGGGGGTGGAACCAATCCCTCTTCATGTGTTACCAAGTTGGTTGGATTCTTCCCTGGATATGTTCCCTAAATAGGCAGTCATTTCAAATGCACAGTTGCCTCTGGCTTCCTCCATAAGCAAACCAACAGTGGAAGACAACAATGAAAATTTATCATAAGATGGCTTGCCTACTACCTCTCTAATCCCCCTATCCCTTTGCAGGTTAAAGCTGTTGGTTGTGTGTCCATTTCACAGAGAGGGACAATGAGGCTCATCACCCTCAGTAGAACATTGTTTAACCTAATACTTTGTGAACTTTCTATAGAATGTGGTAGGCTGATGAGAACAAGAGAAGATTCTTTGAAACCAGGAACCTTTCTGAACTGCTACTCTAACATCTTTGTTGGTATCTTGCTTACTAGGTAAAATATCAAGAATATTCTGGACTGACTGCAGTCTTTAAGAACTGCACCTGCGAATAAATGAATATTAAGAGCTGTGTTGAGATGATGCAGAAGCAAACTGTGAGCGAGAATAATTTCCCCTACCCTGTTGTTAATTACATCTGTGTCTTGCTCTTTCACCCAAGTGGCTCCAAACAAGCTGTGAAGCCTCTGAAGTTTTTCCTTCTCAATAATCCCAACAGATAATTTGGACTGGCAGTTAATTTGGCTTAGAAAGCTTTGAGGAGATTGGAACATCAGTCTATCCAATTGCAGATCCATTCTAGACAAAAAAAACCAAAACATCAACTCTAGGAGTTGAATGCTATCTTTTTCCATCATAGCATCTTACTATTTGAAGCAGGCAAATGCAGTGCCAGTTCCCAAGGTAGCAGGAGCAGACGCTGCAGTGCAGCAGCTGCTAAACTATGAATCTACTCAGCCTCATTTTCAGGCACTCTGAAAGTCACCAGCCTTAATTCCAGTATTGTACAGGTAGTCCTCGACTTACAAACAGAATTGACCATCACTACCACTGCAGCTGTTAAGTTAGTCACACCGTTCTTAAGTGAATCTAGTTTCCCCACTGAATTTGCTTGTCAGAAGGGTTGCAAAAGGTGGTCACGTGCCCCCAAGACACAGCAACTATCATAAATAAAAGTCAGTCGCCAAGCATCTGAATTTTGATTACATGACCATGGGGATGCTGCAAGTGTAAAAAATGGCCATTAGTCACTTTTGCCATTTTAACTTCAAACAGTCACTAAACGAAGTTTTTAAAGTGAAGGATTACTCATATCTTATATTCAGGTAAGGGGGAATTCTGGTCTTTCCCCAGCCTTGAATGCTCCAGAAGGATTAAGGTTACAGCCAAGGTATCAACAAGAGGGAGAGAAAAACAGTCCAAGATGGCAGCCACAATCAAAGAGGCAGGACTTAAATTGCATGTTTGTAGCCAGCATCTTGACTCGGTTGATGCCCTCCTCCCTGCAGACATCTCTGACTGCAACTCTTAAAATTCCCAGATAAGATGGGAACCTTACTTGGACATGCTGGCTGGAAATTCAGAAAGTTTTAATCTTGGCACATCCAGAGGACAAGCTGAGAACGGTTGATCTATGCTGACGGAGTCGGTCACCACACTTATATGAACCTCTTGTAACTAATGTGCCAAGACAACAGTGTCTTTGGCATACAGTGGCCATGAGTAACACAGCGACTACAGAGCTGAAGAAGCATCTTAGATGAGAAGCGAAACATCTTCAAAAAAAAAACAAGAAAGTCCAGTTGCCTCTCAGAAAAGCAGCTTTGCGACTACAATTGTACAAGTGTGCCTGACCATCCCAAATGTACAGTCTTTTCATAAACATGAATCATGTTTTGGATTTAATCTTATTCCACCCAATTGTTTCTGCAAGTCATGGGTGAACTTGGAACAAGACTTTGAATGTACAGGTAACGCTCGACAGACGACCACAACTGAGCCCAAAATTTGGGTTGTTAAGTGAAACATTTGTCAAGTGAAACATTTTGCCCCATTTTACCACTTTACTTGCCACTGTTGTTAAGGAGATCACTGCCATTGTTAAGATAGTAACACGATGATTCTTCAGCGAATCTGCATTCCCCATCGACTTTGCTTGGCAGAATATCTCAAAAGGTGATCAGGTGACTCCAGGACACTGTGGGATGTCATAAATACGAACCAATTTCAAAGCATCCAAATTTTGATCACGTGACCAAAGGGATGATGCAACGATCGTAAGGGTGAAAACCGGTCATAAGTCCCCTTTTTCGGTGTCATTGTAACTTTGATCATTAAATGAACTGTAGGAATCCTCTTGCTTTAGATGGGATGCATGAAAGAGTTGGAATTAAAGGTACAGCAGTAAGCCAACACCAGCCTTTCTACTGGGGCTCTGTCAACCTAAGCCAGTTCCCACCCCGGCCCACTTTTCCATCCTTCTCTTAGGCATATCAGGGCCATTCTTATCAGAGGAATGCATTCCTCTCTCCTTCTTCCCTAAAAAGGCTTAGCTGATGCTCAACAGCTCTCTTTATAAAAAGCCACCAGCCACTTTGGTATCCACACATCACCAGGAAACTGCTCCCTCGCTGGCTGCCCGTTATCCAGGTAAAACAGAGGGACCATTCTGTTACTTTGGGGAAGTGGAGTGGAATTTTTCAGGTATGTAGTTTATCCCTGTCCTTGGTTGGCAAATAGATAATGAGCAAACAAGCAGTACGGTAGTTTGTTACATCTTTCTGCTTTGCCCTTTCTTGGTCTATGGGAAGATCAGAGCAGCCTTCATAAAGCATGCAAGAAGGGCTTCTCCCACCACCACCTTGCTGCCCGTATGTGGACAGAATACTCAAAATCAATGCAATTCACGGGTTCCTAAGGCCCTCCCCACTCTAACAGAGTTAACCCTATTAGTGTAGAATGACAATTTAATTTCCTCAACTCTTAATCCTGGATTTTAAAGGCTGTAGCGACATTTTTGTTGCTGCTGTCCTTTAATCACTGCTTCTTTGTTCCTCCTGCCTTCTATATCGATGGCTGTTACCTTGTTCCCTTATTAACCAGCCACACTGAGACACCTTCAAGACAATAAGGAATACTACTATGGGGAAGGGGCATCAATTTTTATCCGTCTGGCCACAAAAAAGGCTTTCTTGGAGTATACAATAGGAGGGTTTCCTGATTCTCACCAGGGTATTGGAATTTAGTATTTTCTGACAGATGACAAGGCCAGAGCAATCTGGCATGACCCCAGCACAAGGGGTCGCAGGGCAAGGCTCACTGGGAACCGGTTCCTTGGAAGGAGGGGACCTGCAAACCTCGGTTTCAAAGGAACTCCAATCTATCCTTGGCCCCACTGGCTGAAATTAAATAGACCTGTTTTTGTTAAGTCTTGATCTTGGCAAGTACAGGTAGTCCTCGGCTTATGACCATAATTGAGCCCCACATTTATGTTGCTGAGTGTGACTCTTGTTAAGTGAGTGCTGCCCCATTTTACAATTTTTCTGGCCACAGTTGTTAAGTGAATCATTGCAGCTATTAAGTTAGCAACTCGATTATTACATGAATCTGGCTCCCCCGTTGACTTTGCTTGTCAGAAGGTTGCAAAAGGGGACCATGTGATCCTGGCACATTGCAACTGTCATAAATATTAAATTTGATTGTCAAGCATCCGAATTTTGATCATGTGACTGTGGGGATGCTGCAGTGGTCAGTCAATAAATGTGGAAAGCGGATAAGTCCATTTTTTCCAGCGCCGTTGTAGCTTCGAATGGTCACTAAATAAACTCTTGTAAATTGAGGACTATCTGCACATTGACAAGTCTACGCATTTTCTTGGGAAGAGAAGTGTCTTGCATTCTTTCCAGGGCTGAGAGAGAGTAACTGGCCAGCAGGTTTCCATACCTACAATAGGACTAGGACTCTGGTTCCCCCACTCCTGATCTAAATCATTGAATCAAACTGGCTCAATCCAAACAAGCATTGGCAGTGCTGTTCTTTTCATCAGCCAGAGAATAAGAGAAAGAGAGAGATAACAAAGCTTTGGGAGAGCTTAGCAGCTCTGGGCAGGGCCCCTCCAGCTTTATTTCTGAGTCTCACAGCAGATGTCTCTCGCAAGAGTGCTGAAGGATTCGTTTCACACCTCACGCTAAGAATAAAGGCCTCCTAAGAAAGGGGAGGGCTGAACACGCAGCCGCTGTATTTTTGTTCCCCCCCCCCGTTGGATTTCTGCCCATATCTCTTCCCTCTGCCAAGCTTCCAACTATCATCTTTGAGAGAGAGAGAGAGAGAGAGATCTTATTTAAAAGCCTTGCTTTAAAATAATCAGAGTTGGGAATTTAGCCTCAATCCAGCTTTCTGTAAAAATGGTTGTGCGGCTGCATGCACGCACACATGCCATATCAAGTTGAGCAAACAAGCAGCCTTCCATCTGCTGTTGGTTTTTGGAGCACGTGCTTTGCCTGCAAAGCTCACTGCCTCTTCCCTGTGGAATGACCTGGCCCCATTTTTGAAGCGATAAGACAGCACAAATTTAGCAGCCCAAATTACTGAAGTGATAACAGGATGTCTCATACAACGTCTGCGCAAATGTGAGTTTTCAGAGAGGCCAATACTTGGCTGCTGGTGGGCCCGAGTGAGAAGCGAGATCTGAATTTAGAAAGCAACAACAAGAGGTTTTGAAGAGAGTTATAATCTCTTGATTACAGCCAGAGCAACTTTGCTCTTGCTCTTTTGTGTGATGATGTGTGGTGATCCAATGGTGTTTTTTTTTGTCACAACAGTATACGCAAACATTGATATAAAACAACAACACATCATAAAAATATATATATAAGCAAAAGTATGCAACAATTATATTAATTTGATATAATGAAGGCTGGCATAAATCGATTCTTACCACACTGTAAATGTCCTCTTAAAACAGGGGTTTCCAAACATGTCAACTTTAAGACTTGTAGACTTCAATTCCCAGAATTCCCCAGCCAGCCAGCCAGCCAGCCATGCTCACCCAGGAGTAAAACAAATCAAATTTTAGCTTAAGGTGATATGTAAATTCAGCCACAAGATAATCTTACATCAGCAGGAATCTCTCCACCAGCGTACCTCACAAGATTGTTTTGGATGATTTTATGTGATTATACATGAATAAATAAATGTTTAAATCGAGGTGGCCTCTGATAATCTCTCACAAAAATATTGCTATTAATAATTTAGTCTACATTTGTTTCTTTTTACAGGCTCATACATCACATTATGACTTGATCTGGCAATGTCTGAGCTATTCAGTATATAAAGAGTTGTACATAACCATAAACACTCTACAAAATTAGCTGGCTGATTGTGGGATTCTGGGAGTTGAACTCCACAAGTCTTAAAGTTGCCAAGTTTGGAGACCCCACCTTAAAATAGTTTTAGCAGACATCCAGGAAATATGGTCCAATAGTGAAGAATTTGTTAATTTTTGTAGCATGTGTATGGTATGTATGTATTGTATGTATCTTTAATTTGGCGAGGGGCCATTTCAATTTAAACATTTATTTATTCATATATAATCACATGAAATCATCACTCCAACCTATGCAAAACAACCCTCTGAGGTGAAGAGATTCCTGCTGATGTAAAATTATTTCATGGCTGAATTCACATATCACCTTAAGCTAAAATTTGGTTTGTTTACTTCTGAGTGAGCATAGCAATGCAACCAGGGTTCCAATGTCTGCATATACACATATAGAGAGACACGTACCAAAATACATTGAAGAAGCTTTCTTTGAAAGGTGATAACAAAAGACTTAAAGGATAATGTTCCCACCCGTTCTTATGTAAGGCGCTCTACCAGCCTTTTGGAGGATGAGGGAGGAAGGAGTGGTAAAACAGCAAGATAAATTGCTTCAAATAAATCTGTATTTCACATACCACAGACCTGCAGAAGCAGTGCAAAATGTCAAAAATGTTTCCCAATTGGCAGTTACAGGTGTGACATTCGGGATTATGATCCTAATAGCCTGAAATGACATCAAAAGGATAAGGCTTTTAAGCCTGCCTTAAATCCTGCCATAACTTGTTTTAAATGCTGCTTTCTTCTCTGCTACACAGACACAGGGACAGTTTGCCCACAAAGGGCAAACATTTCTCAGGTTGCCTGGACATCCAAGGAGAGTCACGAAGGATAAGCATGACTGGTGCTATTGGTGCTTTATAAGATGCTATTATTAGAAAGAAGCTTTTGGTCTCTAACGGAAAAGTGTAGGTAGTCCTCAACCTACAACCACAACAGAGCCCAAAACTTCTGTTGCTAAGTATGACATTTGTTAAGTGAGTTTTGTCCCATTTTATGACCTTTCTTGTCACCGTTGTTAAGTGAATTACTGCAATTGTTAAGTTAGTAATACAGCTGTTAAGTGAATCTGGCTACGCCACTGACTTTGCTTGTCAGAAGGTCGCAAAAGGGATTGCATGACCCTGGGACACTGCAACCGTCATGAATATGAGCCTGCTGCCAGGCAGCCGAGTCGTGTGTCACCATTGAGATGCTGCAATGGTCATACGCACGAAAACAGTCATGCTGGGTTTTTTTCAGTGCTGTTGTAATTTCAAACAGTCACTAAATGAACTCTTGCAAGTCAAGGACTACCTATAGACAGATGAGAGAGAGAAGAAAGGAGAAAGGGAAGAGAGGGAGGGAGGAAAGGAGTGGGGGGGGAGAGAGAGAGAGAGAGAGAAAGAAAAGAAAGAAAGAAAGAAAGAAAAAGAAAAAGGAAGGAAGGAAGAAAAAAGAAAGAAAGAAGGAAGGAAGGAAGGAAGGAAGGAAGGAAGGAAGGAAGGAAGGAAGGAAGGAAGGAAGGGGGAAAAAACCAGAATAAAAGATAGAGACTTAAACACAGGATAGATGTTGATTTTTCTTCTTTTTAATCATGTCTGACTCTTGGAAACTGCCCCCAGAAAATCTCTGCAGTTTTCTCCACAATGTTTTTCAGTACTTTGCCATTGCCTCTTTCTTCGGGTTGAGGCAAGATCACCCAACTGGCCTTGTGCCTAAGGCAGAGCAAGAACTCCTGGTCTCCCATTTTCTAGCCTGATATTTTAACCACTACACCCAAGTAGTTCCTTATAGGATAGATATTGTATTTGCATATTATTATATATTACAATGTGCACGTATATGCTTATGTATTCAAGGTGATGGAGAGAGAGAGATGACAGAGGCAGAGTTATGAATAATGTATTTTTCTTGTTCTCTCATTCCAGTGGACCTGAAGGTTGCTTTCACAAGATGGCAGAAGAGTGAGTAGTTTTGTCTTTTAAAAGATATGTCAGTGGGAATTATCGTACATTATGTACCAGAGGGAAGGGGGTATGGGGTGTCTCCTGGGAAAATTTAATGAGCAAGACACGGGTTCAAGATCCGCAGAAGAAGAGCGCTGTTCTTTGAGCTGGCAGACAAGACTCACTCCTTAGATTAAAAATAATCCTACTAAAATGCTGACAGCAGGGGGAAAGCTAGGAAGCAGCTTAAGGTCCTGGGGGATGGGGGAGCAACCAGGCAAAACAAAATTATTCAATCTGACTGGTATCTTTCCATTTTTCCACAGGGAAGAGATCACCGTAAGTACAAATGAAGCAATTTCACCAGAACTGATAAAGAACAGTGTCCTTTATTTTATACAGGCATCTTTCTCTCTTCTCTCAAGAGCCTTTAATAAATTGGGAGAAATTATCAAGGTGTTCACTTCATATGAGTTGAGCAGAAGGTAAATTATCCAGGGAAATGTTACTGTACTGCAGGCAATTGTTCGGTCATTGCAGGCAAGTAAATACCTACACCTTCACACTTATATGCTTTCTGAAAAGTAATGTGTAAAGCCAGTTTAGTCTAATGGTTAAGAAGCAATGGATGGAAACTAATTAAGGTGAGAAGCAATCGAGAACTAAGGAGAAATCTCCTGAGATTTAGAACGATTAATCAGTGGAACAACTTGCCTCTAGAAGTGGTGAGTGCTCCAACACTGGAGGTTTTTAAGAAGAGATTGGACAGCCATTTGTCTGAAATGGTAGAAGGTTTTCTATCTGAGCAGGGGTTTGACTAGAAGGCCTCCTTATAACTCTGTTGTTGTTATTTACATTAGATTAGGAGCAGGGGTGAAATTCAACAAGTTCTGACAGGTTCTGGAGAACCGGTAGCAGAAATTTTGAGTAGTTCGGAGAATCAGCAAATACCACCTCTGGCTGTCCCCAGAGAGGGGTGGGAATGGAGATTTTGCAATCTCCTTCCCCTGCCACGCCCACCAAGCCACACCACGCCCACCAAGCCACGCCCACAGAACCGGACCAATTACCAGGAGACTGTGAATTCTAGTCCCAATTTAAGCATGAAAGCCAGCAGGGTGACTTTGGGCCAATCACCAGGAGACTGTGAGTTCTAGTCCTGCCTTAAGCATGAAAGTCAGCTGGGTGACTTTGGGCCAATCACCAGGAGACTTATGTTATAGTCCCAAGGTGACTTTTGGCCAGTCACCTTCTCTCAGCCCAACTCACTGGATTGTTCTTGTAGTGAAAAAAAGGAGACAGAAGAGTTATTTCTTTTGAATTACCTATAAAGTAATAAAAGGTTTTTTAAAAATCTAATAAATATGTAAATAAATGTGCCCTACATCAGGTTTTTGAATCTTGCCACGAGACACTTGTCTTTCGTCACTTAGGATAAACTTGACAAAAGCTTCTTTGCTGGGTCTAGCCAGATATTAGCTCCTTAAAAAATAGTTTAAGATAAGCTTTGCAAAATGTCACCAGCATCACTTCAGATTAAAATCTATAAATAGTGACTATTCCTTCATGAAAAAAACAAAAACAAATAAACCATCTTCATACATGGCAATTTTTACAGACTTTTCTGTTAGCATATTTAAACATTTCATTTTCTTAAAAGAAATTATCTCTGTTCAAGCACTCCTGAATTCCCCCCCACCCCCGTCTTTCCTATTTGATATCTAGTAAGGGATATCCACAGATACCTCAAAATAATCATAATGGTGGCTGGGCCTATGCAATTTAGTTCCTGCCCTTTACAGACAACATATATAAAAAGGGACACTATCTGAATTTTTGGCTTGTCATTGGACGACCCAAGATATGTTGATCTTCAATTACCATCCTTTCTAGTTAGCGTGGCCGCTACTAGCAGTAGACCATGCCAGCTGGGGATTCTGGGAGTTGAAGTCCACAGGTCTAAAATGGGTGAGATTGAGAAGCACTGCTATAGAGCAGTGTTTCTCAACCTTGACCACTTTAAGCTGCATGGACTTCAACTCCCAGAATTCCCTCAAGTCTGGCTGGGGAATTCTGGGAGTTGAAGTCCACTCAGTTTAAAGTGGTCAAGGTTGAAAAACATTGCTGTAGTAGAGCAACTGATACAGAAAGCATTAATGGGGCAAGTAGCTCTAGTATGCCTCATTTTAGGTTTACGCAGACATGAGACCGAGAGAAATCCACACTGTACCCAAAAGCACCCTTTTGTCCATCAGTATGCCCATCCTGATGAAATCACAGCAAAAAATGTAGAAGCCATTCTGAGGAATCACGAATCTGGAAAACGAAGATAAATATTGTAATACGGTAGTTATTGAGTAACACCATTTATTTAACCACTATTTAACACCACAGACAATGCATCTATCATCCAAAAAGACCTTGATCATCTAACCGCTTGGTCTAAAACTTGGCAACTCCAGATTTCAACCAGCAAATGCTCAGTCTTACATATTGGAAAAAAGAACCCAAACACTAAGTACATACTTGATGGACATTACCTTACAGATGACCCCCACCCCATTAAAGACCTTGGAGTTTTCATGTCAAATGATCTAAGTGTCAAAGCCCACTGTAACTACATAGCAAAAAAGGCCCTAAGAGTTGTAAACTTAATCCTGCATAGCTTCTTTTCCAAAAACACTACACTACTAACCAGAGCATATAAAACATTTGCTAGACCAATTCTAGAATACAGCTCGCCTGTTTGGAACCCTCACCACATCTCTGACATCAATACAATTGAACGTGTCCAGAAATATTTTACAAGAAGAGTTCTCCATTCCTCTGAAAACAACAAAATACCTTATCCCACCAGACTTGAAATCCTAGGCTTAGAAAACTTGGAACTCCGTCGCCTTCGACAAGACCTAAGTTTAACTCACAGAATCATCTATTGTAATGTCCTTCCTGTTAAAGACTACTTCAGCTTTAATTGCAATAATACAAGAGCAACCAACAGATTTAAACTTAATGTTAACCGCTTTAATCTAGATTGCAGAAAATATGACTTCTGTAACAGAATCATCAGTGCTTGGAATACTTTACCTGACTCTGTGGTCTCTTCCCATAATCCTAAAAGCTTTAACCAAAAACTTTCTACTATTGACCTCACCCCATTCCTAAGAGGACCATAAGGGGCGTGCATAAGCGCACAAACGTGCCTACCGTTCCTGTCCTATTGTTTTTCTTTTCTTCTTCCTATATATATATATGCTTATACCTCCTTATATTTACTCATATATATGTTTATATACTATATAATCCTTTTTATATGATGTTGTGACAAAATAAAATTATCTAAATTATCTAATTATCTAACAATGGTTCCTTTAGTCACCATTCAAAGTTTAGTCACCATTCAAAGTTACAACAGCACTGAAAAAAGTGACTTATGACCGTTTTTCACACTTACAATCTTTGCAGCATCCCCATGGTGGTGTAATCAAAATTCTGATACTTGGTTCAAACTTATGACTGTTGCAGCATCCCAGAGTCATGTGGTCACTTTTTGCAACCTTCTGACAAGCAAAGTCAAGGGGGAAGCCAGATTCATTTAGCAACTAAGTTACTAACTGATCATCTGCCGTGATTCACTTAACAGCTGTGGCAAGAAATGTCGTAAAATGGGGCAAAACTCACTTAACAAATTCTCCCTGAACAACATAAATTTTGGGCTTGATTGAGGTCGTAAGTCGAGGACTACTTGTATTGTCGTCTTCCATAATGAATCCAAAATTCAAATTCTGCTCACTCAAGCGCCATCTAGTGGCAAAAATCAGCAGAGTTTGAGAAAATAAAGTTATGCATTATTGTTAGTAGCATTTCTGAGTTTTCCATTTTTAATTTTTATTCTTTTCCACATGTTCTTTGTAAGTAAAAGGATTTGTCAGGAAAATATTGGTAGTCCACAACTTGCAACCATTTATTTAGTTCAAACCATTTGTTTATTCAAAGTTATAAGGGCATTGAAAAAAGTGACTGACAACTGTTCCTCAAACTTACAACAGTTGCAGCCTCCCCACCGTCACCTGATCAAAAATTAAAGAACTTGGCAACTGGGATCTATTTTTGACAGTTGCAATGTCCTGGGGTCATGTGATTGCCATTTGCAATCTTCCCAGCTGGCCTCCAACAAGCAAAGTCAAGCTGGATTTGTTTAACGAAAGCATGATTAATTTAACAACTACAGTAATTCACTTAACAGCTGTGTCCAAAAAAGGTAATAAAATCAGGCACGACTCATTTAACAATCCCCTTGCTTAGCAATCTGTTCCCAATTGTGGTCATAAGTTGAGAACTAGCTGTAGGACAGTGAAAGTCAGCAATTAAAATACAAAGTACTTAAAAGAACAGGAGCGGGTTTGTACCATTTCCCTCGCTTACATAAATATCCTCTCTCAAAATCTGGAATCTGGGGGTTAGAGCAGCAAGTGCAGTTGGCCTTTATATGTCAAAAACGTGGCTGCAGAAAGCATTTTTGAGATAATGCATTATTTAAATCTGTAGTATGAGGAAGAGGAAGAAGAGGAATACATAGAGGAGGAAGTACAGGAGACCATTGTGGAGACAAAAAAGGCGCCTGTGGCTCCCAAACCTGCCCCTCCTCCTGCAACAGTGCCTCCCCTACGCCGAAAATCATCTGCCAATTACCGGGCCTATGCCATTGAGCCACATGACAAGGTATGTTCCAATCCAACCTTTCCAGCTGAATTGAAAAACAGAAATGCAGAAATACCCAGTGCAAGATTAAGAATGAGAGGCTCAGAAAATCAAAGGGGGACACAAAGGGAGAAGAAATGCAGAAATGGAAACAATGCAGCACTTTGTGTTTGTGTTTGTGTCTGTGTATCTGTATCTATATGTGCGTCTCTGTGTGTTTTCAGAGAGCAATGTAAATTTATCATCATGCATGAAAACAATACACCAAGATGAAGCCAGGATGACTTTGCACATCTCTCAAAGTGTAAGCTCAAAGTGCAGTTTAGAAGTTGAACACATTGGTCTGCTATGTCTCACATCGATACTCAACTTTGTGCATAATCTGTCGCAGAATCAGAAAATTAGGTGTCCAGTCTCGTGCTTAGCATCTCAAATTTCCTTCTCATTTCAGGATGTTTCTGCTCCTTAAAATCTGTTCAAATCTTTCAAAAGCATGGAGGCTATGTGACCTTTTCCAAATGGTCTCTGTTAGAAATTCAGTTTATATAAAGCACCACACAGAGCAAACAAAAAGTACAGTCACTATGTGCTTTACTGCTCAGCTATACAAATGTAACAGGAAACTACTCAGAACAAAAGAGCATAGATTATATACCATAGATTCAAACTTGTAAATAATGCCATCTTCTGGCTTAATAGTACCGTAATTATTGCACAGAAATATATTCCAACAATGAATTCCAACAGTCTCTAGGTGTCAGTTAATCTAGACCAGGGTGTCCAATCTTGGAAACTTTAACATTTGTGGACTTCAACTCCCAAAATTCCCCAGTCACTCTGGTTGGGGAATTCTGGGAGTTCCACAGGCCTTAAAGTTTCTAAGGTTGGACACACTTGATTTACATTGATCCCATCTGTTATTCATTTAGAAAGAAATTAAACCCATTGGGCAAAGCAGATTATATTTTATTTCCTATCACTCCTTTCCTCTAAGTGACTGCGGTTTGTCCTTTGGAAATTTGTCACTTCATCTAATCTAATCTAACCAGACCTAAACCTAATCAGTTGATTCTGTTTCTATTAAACTGCTCCCCATGTTATGAACAGGATATTCAGGATAACCAGTCATCCCTGTAATTTTAGGAAGTTCCTCTCAGCACCATCCTTCCGGAATGTGAAATATGCCTCTTAATCTCTCTTCTTTTGTTCAACCACAGATAAAATGCAAGATATCAGCTTCTCGGAAATTGCAACTCAAGGTAATGTGGAAAGAGTGAGCTTCTGGGTATTGATACACTTAGAAAAGAGCACAAGGTAGTAAACACTTCTGGGGGCACATCTGGCAAGTTTCTAGGCCAGGGGTTGGCAACCTTAACCACTCAAAGAGCCATTTGGATCCGTTTTCCACAGAAAAGAAAACACCGGGAGCCACAAAACCCTTTTAACATCTAAAATGAAGATAACACTGCATGCATCACTTTTTACCTTTATGGCTATGCATTAAAAAAACTATAGTTTATGAAATCAATGACCAGCTACAGAGAAAACACATTTTTACTTCTGCATGCAACAAAAACATTTTGAACTCTGAAAAAAAAAGATGGGCCGAAAAGCTCAATAAATCACGTGCCAGTGGGTGTCACACGTTGGCAGTTGTGACGCATATTTTGAGCGACAGGGAGCTGCAGCAGAGAAATGAAAGAGCCACATGCAGCTCCAGAGCCGCAGGTTGCAGACCTCTGTTCTAGGCGATTGGAAGGCAAAACGTAGTACATGTAGTCCTTGATTTACAACCATTTGTTTAATGATCATTTGAAGTTAAAAAGCCACTGAAAAAAAAAAGTGACTTATGACTCTTGTTCACTCTTATGATTTTTGCAGCATCTCTGAGGTCACATGATCAAACTTTGACCACTTGGCAACTGGCATGTATCTTTGACAGTTGCAACTTTCTGACAAGCAAAGTCAATGGGGAAGCCAGATTCATTTAACAACTGTGTTACAAAATTAACAATTGCACTCAACAATTATGGCAAGAAAGGTCATAAAATGGGTCAAAACTCACTTAACAACTGTCTTGCTTAGCAACAGAGGTTTGGGGAGTCAATTGTAAGTCGAGGACTATGTGCAGCGTATAAAACCTGGTGGAAAAGATGCACAGTAGCTCAGATTCCAAGAGAAGACCACACCCACACAACCACAACCTCCCACACACGTACTTGATGCAAATACTTGGTAGGAAGGAACACTTGACAAAATGGACGTGCTCAGTCTAAATGCCCTCCAGATGTGTGTGATTCAACTCTCAGAATTCTTGGATTAGTATGACCACCATTCTTGGGGTACATCCATACTTCTGCAGAGTCCCTTGGAAGGGAAAAGCTAGTTTAAGCCATGGTATATTCATCAGGTTGAAGGAACACAAGCAAGATATAAGCCCAGCTTATTGACCCAAACTCTTGTCTTTTCACCCAGTCACTGATGCTCCAAGTGGCTAAGAGGGAAATGGAAAAGGAAGAAGAAGAACGCTCCCAGGACAAAGAAAGATTTCTCTCCGACCGCTGCATCCCCTTAGAACTAGCAGGACTCAACCTCACGGACTTGCAGGTCAGCATAGAAGTGGGGAAAATGAAGGAGGGAGAAAGCAGACCAAATTGCAGAGGATCTGCTTCTTGGGCTAAGTGAAGCCAGCCTTCTCTGATTGGTTGCTCTCCAGATGTCTTGAATTTCCCATGAAAAGTCTCTAGTTTGACGAAAGATAAAGACAGATGACAGAGGAAAGGAAAACTCTAAAGTATATCTTTGATCTTCAGGATAAACTAGCTTAGATGTTGACTTTTTTTAAGGAAGGTGATAAGCTCTTTGAGAAGAGCATTATGCATTTGCTGTACAACTTGCTTTGCGCCAGTAGGTCTAAAGCAAGAGTTGGACATCCAATCACTTGCAACATGATCCACATCCCACTTACTTTGAGGGGCAACATTACTTTAGATTAGAAAAAGCCACCCAATTAAAATTTTCATGTAAGCCTATATTCAAAATTAGCTTTCTTCAAACAGTTGCACTCCGGGTATATGAACTAGACATGGGGTTTATAGGCCAACACAACTGGAAGGCCAGCTGAGAGAAGTCTTAGCTTTGAGAAAAATGTATAATTGTGGGTATTAATGGAAAGTAAATCTCCAGCATATTTGGAGATATTGGAGTGTTTTGAAATTGTTGTCTTTTTCTTTCTCCAATTGGACCATTCTGATTCAAGTGGTTAATGTCCGAAAAAGTCAGTTCTCTGACTCATCTCTCAATAGCCTTTAAAAATCCACTTTGCACTTTTTCAGGAACACCCTACTCTTTATTTGTCTCTAATCTGATGTTTGATTTGTCTTATATTATCTTGTTTACTATAGGAGCTATGTCGGCAGTTCCATGCGCAAATTGACAAAATTGATGAGGAGCGTTATGACATGGAGGTCCGGGTCAATAAGAGCATCAATGAGGTGAGCTTTTGAGCATGGGCCTTGGGTGGGATTTGGGTCACAGTTATCTTTACAGGGCACCTTTTGTGGATCCTGATCATACAAGATAGAAAAAAACCTAAGTGTATTTCAGATGAAGGATTTAGCCAATGAAATTTGGCATTTTAATGACAGTAAAAGGGAAATGCAAAACACAGCCTTGTCTTTTTCGCCCAGCTTAAAAAAAAATCACTTAGGGCCATTGGGTAAATCAAATCAGGAAAAGTGGAACATATGCACACTGTGGTGTTCTTGGGGAGAAGGGTGGCTTTTTAAAGGCAACTACATTATTTGCAATATTGCGCTAGGTTTGCAAAGTGCAGAAAAGGAGTAAGACATAATAAGTGAATGAAACAAATGACATGAGATAAGAAGAATAAAAGGGAGTCCAGATAAACCTAGTTTGCCTCAGCATCATTCATTATATCTCTCCATATCATTCAATCCTTGAAAAGCATTCTAATTCTTCCACCAGGTCCACCTGCTGCTTTACGTTTTGACTGTTCGTAATTTTCACTTCTCCATTTTTTAGGATCTAGTCAGTTCCATCATGGATTCAATCATGGATTTCCCAATCTTCTCTTTCTTCTCACTCATTCACTCTTCTTTGTTTTGCAGGTTAATTCTCATTCATTTCCTGTATGTGACCAAATCATCTCAGTGTACTTTTTCATACTGTTTATTCACTTTTCCATTCAGTCCGTGTTTCTTCAGAGCCAGCCCTTCTATTTCTACACTCATTTCTTTTCTGTCAGGTCCATTTTTCCCCCAAGTTCCACATTTGATATTAATAAGATGCTGCCCCATCTTCGGTAGTTCTTATAACTTTGTTTCTTTAACTAATCTTCAAATTTTTCTTAGATCTTCTAAGATCTAAGCAGTCACCATTTCCATTTATTCTTGGGGATCAGATTGCCCCAATCATTTTTTCTGTAATTCTGTTACTGCATTTGCACCCATCTACAGTATTCATAGAATTAAGAATAATTTTTACCCTGCATGCAGTTATCACCAATCTATAGCTCTTTCACACATTATTATGCCTACATCTTTAGAGTTTGCAACAGTGGAAAATATCTGTAGCTTGGGTGTAAGATGAGGGTTGAAGGCTGAATTGTCCAAGCTTGTGCATTGGTTTCTGAATGTTTTGTTACCAGGCTAGGTAACATCTTCAGCGGAGTTTAGGGGATGTCAGTATTCTTCTGTTTATAGGGGCTTCAGGTGTGGGTATGTCAAGTGAGGGTCTTGTGATGGGTCTTGTCAAAGGGAGATTATAGCAGGTCAGGGTTGTTGGGAGGGTAACTGCAGAGGGGAGTTGCATGGGTTGGTTGAGGGTCTCTGGGTGGCTCTGCAGTTGGTCTGGATTCGGAGGGGGTTGTAGGCTGATTGTAAGTCCATGTGTATGGACTTGCTTGTGGAGTGCCAGGCTTTGATGAACTCATGAGCGTGGCGGGTGGTAACGTGGCTGATTATTTTTGTGTTGCTTCAATCGAACTGGTGCTGTTCATTGTTGGTGTGGGTAGAGATTAAAGATTTGACATCCAGAATTCTCCAACCCAGGGGTGGTATTCACTTACCTATGCTACCGGTTCGCAAATGTGAGTGCATGCATGCGCAGAGCATCAAAAACGGGATGTGATTATGTCCGGGTGGGTGGGCGGAGCCTCCTGCCGCTGTCGCTAGCGATTCGCCCGAACGGGATAGAACTGGCTGAATACCATCACTGCTCCAACCCCTTGGAATAGCAATAGCACACAAACCCACAGCCACACTCCACCAGGAATTATCCAGAACCAAAGACAAAATTCAGAAGGATGAAAGAAACAATGTAATCTACAAAATCAAATCAAATCAAAGTAATTGCTACCAACCTGCCTTCCATTGAGGACCTGTATACTGCACAAATCAAGAAGAGGGCCGTGAAAATATTTACAGATCCCTCACATCCAGGACATAAACTGTTTCAACTCCTACCCTCAAAACGACGCTATAGAGCACTGCACACCAGAACAAGACACAAGAACAGTTTTTTCCTGAAGGCCATCACTCTGCTAAACAAATAATTCCCTCAACACTGTCAAACTATTTACTAAATCTGCACTACTATTAATCTTCTCATAGTTCCCATCACCAATCTCTTTCCACTTATGACTGTATGACTGTAACTTGGTTGCTGTCAATCCTTATGATTTATATTGATATATTGACCATCATTTGTGTTGTAAATGTTGTACCTTGATGAACGTATCTTTTCTTTTATGTACACTGAGAGCGTATGCACCAAGACAAATTCCTTGTATGTCCAATCACACTTGGCCAATAAAAAATTCTATTCTATTCTATTCTATTCTAATCTACAAAATCAACTGTAACCATGCAACTAATTCTACGTGTGGCAAATATCACGTCAGTTAAAAACCAGGATCCATGAACACCATCTGGCAGTCATACACCACGATCCCAAATCCTTCAACTCCACTGAAGATGTTACCTAGCCTGGTAATAAAATGTTTGGAAACCAACCCTCAAGCTCAGAGAACAAACCTTCACCCTCATCTTCAGAATTCTTGGTACTCTCTGAACTTGGTTGTTTGCTTGGAAACATTTCATTGCCCTAATAACATCATCAGTGCTAGAGAGTGGAGCGTTTGAAACATAATGAGGCCCAGCAGACCTCATGATCTTGCTAGGACAGTGTTCTACAAACTTGGCAAATTTAAAATGTGTGGATTTTAACTTTCTCTAGTATTCTGGTTGGAGAATTCTGGGAGCTGGAGGCCACACATCTTAAAATTGCTGAGATTGAGAAATAACTGATTTACAGTTTCAGAATGCTCTTTATTTAAGACAGTTTGTGGGAAAGTTTGAGGAAATCTGGAAGGACAGTACAATATTTCACTCCTAATTGAAGTTTTCTTCATATAACCTGACTTTCCCCAACTTTCAGATGTGTTGAGACTAGAATTCCCAGTCACAATCACTTAATCTATGTATATGAAGAGCATCCAGGTGGGGGAAAATTGTGAAGTGAATTTGGTGACCGGCTGCTACTAAATTTCAAGCGTGCTAACAGGTTGTCTATTCTGATTCCAGATCCAAGATTTGAACCAGAAGATTTTTGACCTGCGAGGCAAATTTAAGCGCCCTGCTCTTCGCCGGGTGCGTCTCTCAGCTGATGCCATGATGCAGGCCTTGCTTGGCTCCAAGCACAAGGTCTCGATGGATCTGCGGGCCAACCTCAAACAGGTCAAGAAAGATGACACAGAGAAGGTGAGCCTGGGAGGATCAGCAGCCAAGAATGAGAGGGAGGGAAGGAAGAGGAAGTACACAGATAGTGGCTTCAGAGTCATTCATTTCCTTCATTTAGAAAAAAAGTGGGTAATCTTTGTTAACTAGAGCAGGGGTCTCCAGCTTTGGCAACTTTAAGCCTAGAGGACCTCAACTCCCAGAATTTCCTAACCAGCAAAACAAAGCTGGCTGGGGAATTCTGGGAGTTGAAGTCCTCCAGGCTTAAAGTTCCCACAGTTGGAGACCCCTAAGCTAAAGACTTTGAAGTTGATTTGGGTTTTTTTTAATGGATTAAGACAATGGTGGGATTCAAGTAATTTAACAACCAGTTCTCTGCCCTAATGATTTCTTCAACCAACAACCAGTTTGCCAAACTGCTCAGAAAGTTAACAACTGGTTCTCCCAAAGTGGTGCAAACTGGCTGAATCCCACCACCGGATTAAGAGTCATTTAAACTCTCACTCATCTCCAAAAGAGCAAAATTAGTCCTTTTGGATAGTTTGAATATATGTTGTCCCTCAAACCTCTTCTCTGGAGGCTCTGCAGACCATAAATGGGATGTTACATCCCTTTGTGGCCTCCAAAAATTCCCCATTCCTGGCCTAGGATCATTGTAAGGTGGCTGAAGTTCTGAGATGATTGAACTGTCCAAACTTTGCATACTTGCCTGCTTATTTACTTACAGCCTGACTGATCATTCATTGGTGGTGAATAATTTCCAGGCAGAAATTTCCCATTAATGACGTTGTATGTCAAAGTCTTAAATTTAGTTCTTGGCACCTTGGGCTACATTTTACCACCATTGCAGCAACCTTTTATTTTTGTTATCCTTAAATAGCAATCTTAAAGTTCACTTGGGAGGAAGAAAGTCAATTTAGATGGCCAGTGAGCCCTTTCTCCAATTCCTGGTTTTCATAAAAAGTTCAACCCTGCTTCCAAAGCTGCAGGAGAGATGGCAGCCAAAACAATGCAAAAAGCCCTTTTCATATGTATTATGACCACTATCTTTTTTTTTATTCCTTCCTGGAGGACAGCCTTTGCAAAACTTTTTTTCCCCAGGACATTACTTGCAAGGGTATGAAGGAGGGTTTCTCAAGCATTGCAATTTTAAGATATGTGGACTTCAACTCCCAGAATTCCCTAGCGATTCTCATGATGGCTGGGGAATTCTGGGAATTGAAGTCCATTCATCTTACAGTTGTCAAGGTTGGGAAATCTTTGTATAAAGGAGCATGTATAAAGTCTACTTGGGGAAAGGGGAATAATTGTGCTGATTTTGAGTTTTGAAAAACCTCTGCATTTCATGTAGTAGTGCCTCTCCTTTCCTCAGTCTGAGTACTTATTCAACCAAGACCGCAACTGAGACAATATGGAAAGATTTCTCATAACAACAGAGATCCCTCTGGTCTCATCTGGAGAACTTAACTGTTTTGGAAGAGATATCCAGATCCAGGTCCAATCAGGGAGAAAGGCACTGGAGACAAAATGGAGGCTGGAGGCTAATTGGAAAGAGGGTTCACTAATTGATGAACAGAAGCACATGTTTGTGGTTCTGATGCAGCTGAACACATGGAGTTGAGGGGGGTGGGCTTTTATACCTTCTCTTGGGCTTTGCTCTTGAGCTTCCTGTTCCTGTGCAAGAATATGTAATCTATTTGCTGTTTTCAGACTCCCATGGGGTCCCGTAGGGGTCCCGTTTGTCTGAGCTAAGATTGGTTGAAGTTTGGACTGCTGAGGCAGTGTCCTTAGGAGATTGTGCCATATGATGAGGTCTGCTGCTAGAATTAATAGAATTAACCTAATAATAGAATTATAGAATAGAATAGAATAATAGAATTAATATGTCCTGGAGGGTCATGTCTTAATCCCATCACCCTGGAGCTGGAGGTCCTTTGTCCTGTTGATGGGCTGGGCAGTCTTTCTTAATAGGCACCAAATATCTGCTGGGGGCAGGGAGTTGCTTTCTGAATTTAAAACATGTTTCTTTTTTTTTTTAATCATCCAGGGAAATATAATATTCTGGCTTTTTTAATATTTCCCAAAATATTTCATTTTTTTAGGGGAAGGGTGGGTGCTAAATTTCTTCAGAATAGCACAAAATTCAGGAACATCCAACTATATCACTGGGCACAAGTAACCTTTCCAAATTTGTGGGTATTATAGATTGCTTCTACAGGAGAAGAGAAACGTTCTGTTCAGTTTCTTATGGTTTAGTTTGATGATTCATCAAACTAAACCAAACCAACTAAGGCAGACCTGGGCAAATTAAGGCCCGCGGGCCACATCCGGCCCTTTGTACGTCCCTGTCCGGCCCGCGTGAGGCCAATCATAAACACCATAAATTAAACTTTTTTTTTAACTTTTATTTTGAAAAATAAATTGCACTGGTTCAATAATTGTTTTTCTTATTTAACCAATAGACCACAGTTTCACATAACCTAATATACATATTTACAGAGTGCTTTATTCTTCTGATTATCAGTACCAGCTATTCAAAATATTTAATTTAAGTATTTTACAATGAAAGAAAGTTGGTGGCCCTCTGACACAATTCAGGCTTCTCATGCGGCCCCTGATAAAAATTAATTGCCCACCCCTGAACTAAGGAGTGGGGGCTCCTACCCTGTGGAACGAACTTCCCCCTGGACTTTGTCACCTATCCAACCTTCGGACCTTTCGCCGTGAACTTAAAACCTATTTATTCCGTTTAGCTGGACTGGCTTGATTTTAAAATTTTTAATTTGCTTTTATGGGTTTTACATTTTTGTGAATTTTTATAGGGTGTTACTGTATTTTAAATTTTTGGCCAATTGAATAAGTTTTTTAAGAGGTGTTCTTAATATTATATGTACTGTTCTCTTTGTGTTTTATTTTGGCTGTGCACCGCCCTGAGTCCTTCGGGAGAAGGGCGGTATACAAATTAAAATATGATGATGATGATGATGATGATTCCACAAAGCAAAGGGGAATGAGGGCTTCTATGGAACAATGGTCACAGTGATGTATTAAGAGCATAGAAATCCAGATTGTAATCCATTCTCAGCTTTGGAAGCTCTATGAAGGACCTGGGGATCGGCCACTGTCTCCCAACCAATCACATGGGGTTGATGTGGGGAAGAATATGAGAAAGGAGAACTGTGTAAGTTCCTCTGAGCTCCAAGAAATAAAAACATAAGTGAGCTAACAGGACACAAGTTACTCCTCCCACAAAGCCTGGGACTCCACTGATTTCCTGGCCCTTGGTTTCTCTCCCACCCCCATCCCCTCAGGAGAATCGGGAAGTAGGTGATTGGCGGAAGAATATCGATGCACTGAGCGGCATGGAAGGGCGCAAGAAAATATTTGAGACCTCGGTCGCAGGGCAAGCCTGAGCACGCAAGGTGAGAGAAATTCCTTCAGGAATATATGTGTTGAAATACAAATAGTCCTCAACTTACAATCATTTGTTTAGTGACTATTTGAAGTTACAGCAGCACCAAACAAGGCTATTTACAACTGATCCTCACATTTAGGATTATTGCAGCATTCCAATGGTCATCTGATCAAAATTTGGGCACTTTGCCACTAGCTTTATGGTGCAATTATATATATGTATGTATGTATGTATGTGTATACATACATACATACATACATACATACATACATACATACATACATATATATATATATATATATATATATATATATATATATATAAATATAAATATATATATATAATTGCACCATAAAGCTAGTGGCAAAGCTAGCATCTTGGAGTCATGTGATTGCCATTTGTGAACT